>NC_136068.1:278239439-278839439 GCF_964261635.1 Lissotriton helveticus
ATTAAGAGCCATTTCATGTGTCATTTTCATATCTTGTTGATAATAATGTATGAATATGCGTGATTAATTTAGCATTCCTCTACTGCTTATGTGCATATAGTGCATATAATTATATTTTTCTCGTGTATTACATGATTTCGAAATACATATGGATGTATTTTGGGGTGGTACGGTATACACATACGTCACTGTATATTTACTATGCCTAGATTTGTAAACATGGACATAGTTAGCGTGGAGTGGGTGTGATGTATTCCTATAGGTTCTGTATCGAGCCCCCTATTCCTGACCCGGTTCTGGTTAACAACTAACTAGCAGCCATCCCATGATGCAAAAACCATTATCTGATAAAGCCACACCACGGCACAGGAACGCGTTATCTGATTAGGTCATAACGCTTGCCATCTAATTAGGCAAGCACTATTCCTTCAGCCCCTGATAAGGCATACAGAGTTCTCAAAACAAATCAAACCTGTGACAACCTGGGAAAAACCCTGCGGCCATTGTTTTGATTTCACAGAGAACTTCAGTAAAGAATGTGCTAACGACCAGTTCGTATGACATCCTTATTGACGTATCTATGTCCATCCTTACGTCAATCTCGGCACCTTATAGGTATGAATATTACCGACATTGCCTTAAGCAAACGCAAGTGGTGGTGACGAGATCGGAGCAGCGAGACTTGCCGAGGAGCCCAGCAGAGAGCGAAGCCCACTGGCGCTGCCCCGCCTTCCTGACGCGCTGAGAACGAGACGCTGCTTTCTCCTGCCGAGAAATCCAGCTCCGGCGCTTCCAAGCGGCCCTTGCAGGCAGCCTGGAATATCGAGACCAAAGACGAGAGATACCAGCCCTCAACCATTCTAGATCTCAGGTACAGAACTGAATAACCCCTTACAGAGAATTCCTAAGTCAGTCACTTGGCAAAACAACCTTAACTTAAACTGCTACTTATCTACTCCCGCCCACGTATTAGGCTTAGGTCAGGTACACTGGGGTAGGCGTAGTTAGAAGCACCAGTTGAGTACGATTAGTCAAATGTATATATGTATGTATCTATTTTATCCATTTTAAACCACCATATGGCTTAGAAACCATATAAATGTTTTTACAGTATTATTTTATACTTCTACTTTTATTGTATGCACTTTACTTAACCATAAGTATTGCAATAGTATCGATTCATTTCTCTTGTACGAGAAAAGAGACTGATCAATAAATACCATCTTTTATTGAACACGCCCGTCTCTTCCTTTTCTCGACAATCTGGTGAAGCTAAGCATGCACTGAACTGACTGAGTAAAATAAGTTGTCTTTTGTTTCCACACGACTCTAGAGATACACTCTTGATTAGGAGAGAGCAAAGTTGTCATGTTCTATGGTTGTCAGAAACTAAATCCCTTCTTGTCTATCCAGGGAGGTTCAACTCCTCCCTGCCTATTCGAGAAAGTTTCTAGTGAACTCTGAGCTAGCTGGCAAAACCCAAAACTTTAAGTCTAATATCGTCAGTAGAAGACCTAGTTAACCTCCGTCCTAGGTCTATACTATTGAAGGTATTATTCCAATGCGCAGAGCCTATTGGGATAATAGGAACTACACTACATTACTTCAGATTGACCAAGCACAGAAGGAGGCCTTGCGTGACTTGGTAAATCTGACTTTAGTGTTGCAGTATCCTTGCATTACATTGCGTGATGCTAGGGCACTGTAATAGTGTTATAAATCCAGCCGCTAGTTTTCTTTCAAATCTAGTGTAATTCTTTTCAGTTCTTTTGGCTTTAGCACTGTAAATAATTTCCTATGAAAAATGAATTGGGAAAAAGTGTTTTGGGACCCCCTCCTTTTTCTCGACTCCAGCTTGACGGATCACCCTGAAACTTTCCAGGAAGAAGCTGTGGTGGATGAACCTTTTTTCTAACGTTTTGTGAAGATTCGTCAAATGGTGACAAACGTATTAGCGAAACAAAAAACACTCTTTTTATAGAAAGTCTGATCTAATTATAACTGCACAGTGACAAAAGCTGCTGTGTAATACATGAATATATTTAGACACATAGCGATATATATAGATATGTGACCCAGTGACAGTCACTACTATGTGGTTATGGTTCAACCACACTCGCCATTGACAAGCTTTATTGATTTTCCCATAACTGTAGCTCCTGTAGACAGATTTTCACCAAAGATGACTATGATCTGGCATGCCCAATTTCATTCCGTCAAACAAAATGCACCTCCCTGTTTGAGCATATAAGGAAATGGGCCATTACTTGAGTGACCTGCACAAGTAATGGGTCAACATTTACCCTCTACTGGAAACCAAACACCCCATTGTAGTGATTTACTCCCTCAGTCTAGTGAAGTAGAGCAGTCCAAGGCCTACTCAATGGAGGTGGTATGGGCTAGTACTCACCATTCACTGGCACACAGTAATAACACTCAATAAATACTTGCCCAGTCTATGTTTACTTTGGAAAAGTAAAAGTACATTTATTAAACCCACACACACTACTTAAAAGTACACATTAATTTGAAAAGATATACCTCAGGCAGTTGAAAAATATCATAATCACATTGCGTAATCACCTCTGACCCCCTGAAGGATCATACAAATACATCAGGTAAGTCTATTGGATTGGCCATTGGATGAAGATCAACAAACTACATGTCAAAAACACCATCATTCGAGGAGTCAATACAAGGAATCCTTTATAACCATGGACAAAGCCACTTATTAATGTTAATAAAGGATATGCGCTTACATCCATTATCACTGTTAACATTATTATTTTAATAAAGCATTTAAAATTTAACATCCCATGTGTCTGTGTGCTTTTTATTACACTTTCAAACCAAGAAAACACAATTATAATAATAGCCCCTAGAGAATACTGTACATCAAGTACCTTTCTTTAGACACCTTCAGGCCACAAAAACTGCAGCCATAGAAAAAACCTCTAGAGGGCACTGGGTGTAGACTACATGCTTCAGCCAGGCAAGTGCATGAACAAACAAAGAAGCCTTGGGTAGTCTTTGTTCCTGTGACCTCTTTACACTTAGGGACATAGCCTTGTGGGCTTCCCTTTGGGCAGAGCTGCTGCCCTCCTGCAGCCCCCTGCTCTTTTGGTAATCGTTGGTGGTGTCCCTGCCATCTGGGGGCCACCACATTTGACTTTTATAGCTGCCAAAAGGCCTCCCAGTGAATTATGGGGAACCTCTTTGTGAGGCTTGAAGAATTGATGAGCGACTCCAGCTGCTGGTTTCCGTAGTGCTTCGCAGCCTCGTGCCACACAGCATGCAAATTCTGTTATTTAAATTATAATTGTATTTCTTTATTAGGGTTGACCAGTCCCACCCGGGTATCCCACATGCTGCCAATAGTCTAAGCACCCAAGGTAGCCCACCCCTGGCTGCTCCACCACCTTCCCTGGCCAATAACACATTACTGTGCTGCAGCAGGAGGCACCAGTTCTCCTAGAGGGCATGGATTTCCTTTCTGGTGCTGGCTGCCTGCTCCTCCCAGACATGGGCCCTGGGGAGCGGGACAGGCCATCCACAGATGGGGCAAGTGCGACAGGACTCCCCTGTACTTTCATGCACCTGGGGGCCCAAAGTTGGGATCCTGATCCACCTCGCGCCCTGTCTCCTTCAGGAGACCATGAGGATGCTCCCCCATCCATTTTGAGCAATGCAGACCAAAGGCCCAAACTCCAGCTTGAGGGTTGGGATCACTAGGCTCGCTTAACTCTGGTGAAGGTGCCACACACATGTCTCTCCCAGTTTAAATGTGTTTACAGTACTCCTTGTGGCAATCCCTGGACCACGGTCCACCCTCGGGGGACCGGCCAGCGGTGCTCCATGCACTCTGTGATCGCGCTGGGGTGTTAAAGGTAAAATCCTTTGCTTCCATCTTTGGCTCCAGCGGGCGGTTTAGCTCCATCTTGGGCTCCTTTTGCTCATGGAGCTGAGTCCATGCCACCTGCCTGAAGCACTTCACCTTGCTATCTGGCCTCTATGGTGGTGAACTGTGCAGTGAGCTGGTTCCAACAGCTCCCTGCACTAGCCTTTCTCCTTGATCTCCTCTGGAACTTCACTTCTTCTTGATGTAGAAGACCAGTCTTTACGCTAACTAGTCCTCAGAGGGTGTAAGGGAACCTGCTTCCCTGGCCCTAGGGAGAGCCCCACCGGTCCTGGGAGTAACTGTAGTCAGAGTCTTTACTCCAGATGGATATCAGGGGTTCCTCCTTTCAACTCTCCATGGTTGCCGCCTCCAGTCCAAGTGTCCAGCAGAAAATTACAACCAAGAGAGAGCTCTCACCATTGCACAAGACCTTTAAGTGGGCTGGACAGTTTTAGAAGCAAGACACCTCTTGCCTGTCCTGGGGTTCTAAATTGCCTCTCCGCCCCTGCGACAAGTTAGAATTGCATCACCCAGGAGTCACTAGTCACATCTGTTCCGGGAGTCTCAACTCCATCCGTCGCTCACATCGCTACCAGCACCTTTCCCACTAAAACCTCAAAGGGAAGCCCTCTACTGTGTTTGCTCCAGTTGGCTTGGCTTCCTACTTTGTTCAGTGGGCTTGGGCTGGCCCATCCCTCGTACAGTGTGAAAGCTAATTGATGGATGCTAATCCTTCAGCTCCACCCCTTTCCTGCTCACGAGCTGAGTAAAGGACTGTTAATTGCTCCCTTTATTTGGGGTGGCCATTGTTACTGCTGCTGGAGAGAAATGTAATTAACTTGACACAGCAGGGTGACAAAAGCCCTCAACTCTGATCCTGAGCTGAGCCAGAGACAATCCTGGATGGCCCATAGGCTATACAGATATCTTCATATTCGGGTTTGGCACACAGATTCCACCCCAGTTCGATACATCAGTGGTCTCGGTAGGTCAAAAGGAATAAAAGCTATTTTCTAAGACAGTCTTCCACTTATTTGTGTCACTGTCACTGTAGACAAGACAGTAAAAGCACACTGGCTTTCCTCATGAGTATACACTAACATTATGATACAAACCACAGGCCAATATCCAATCCTGCAGAGTCCCCTCTGCACAAGGCTACCTGTGCGCAGTTACCGGGTGTCACAGGACAGGAGTCTCACACATGCAGCCCCTACTCCACGTTTGCACACATGCATGCAGATGTGTTCATGTGTAACCAGCCAGGTGCTCCTTACTGTTATTGTATCACAGCTGCTTTATCTTAAAAGGCAGACATTGATGGTAAACATACGCTGACCATTTATTATGTATTCACTGGGTGAGCCAGCAGTGGTGAGACTTAGCGACAGTAAAAAGGTCACATATCATAAGGTCAAAAAGCAAAACAATGTGGGCAGATTTGATGGGCAGAACTTATTGCCTTACAGAGCCCCTAAATGAAATTCCACTCACACTTACAGACAAAACGGATTTACACCAAACTCGGGAAGTAAAATAAAATATTTTTCAAAAAGCATTCTCTAATTGGTGTTTTGTAAATCACATCATAATTTGAGAAACTAGCGTCTGATAAAAGATGCCTGGAGGCTTGAAAAATTAACACTTTTGAATATTTTTTCAATTGGAAAGCCATTGCTTTGCAATTTTCACAGCATTTGACCGACATTATTTTGTAATTTGGCAGAAACTAAATAATGAATTACTTCTTATATTTTTACATTTGTTCAAATCTACCAGGGGTGGCCAGTTAAAAAGGAAGGCATGAAGGTGCTCATTTACTAATATGTTACTTTGTTTCTAAAAATCTCCTGCAACTCGCTGACTAACGAGCGAGGCAGGACCTGCCACTGACAGCTGATTCCCTCAGCCAATCGCAGTGCAGGCGGGGCGGAGTTTAGGCTGCTGGCGGCTATATCATTGCCGATCTCAGCGCGGGAACTGTTACTTTATTTCCTATGACCGCCAAGATCTTTGCTAAAATCTGTGTTGTGCTCTTTTTAAAATGTGCTACTTTAAAACATTTGTGTTGGGGAATCAACTCACCTTGGGGTAAATTCTTCTGCAACTCGCTGACTAACGAGCGAAGCAGGACCTGCCACTGCCAGCTGATTCCCTTAGCCAATCGCAGTGCAGGCGTGGCGGAGTTTAGGCTTCTGGCGGCTATATGATTGCTGATCTCAGCGCGGGAACTGTTACTTTGTTTCTATGACCGCCAAGATCGTTTCCTAAAATCTGTGTTGTGCTCTTTTTAAAATTTGCTATTTTAAAACATTTGTGTTGGGGAATCAACTCACCCTGGGGTAAAATCTCCTGCAACTCGCTGACTAACGAGCGAGGCAGGACCTGCCACTAACAGCTGATTCCCTCAGCCAATCGCAGTGCAGGGGGCGGAGTTTAGGCTGCTGGCGGCTATATCATTGCCGATCTCAGTGCGGGAACTGTTACTTTGTTTCTATGACCGCCAAGATCGTTTGCTAAAATCTTTGTTGTGCTCTTTTAAAAATTTGCTATTTTAAAACATTTGTGTTGGGGAATCAACTGACCTTGGGGTAAAATCTCCTGCAACTCGCTGACTAACGAGCGAGGCAGGCCCTGCCACTGACAGCTGATTCCCTCTGCTAATCGCAGTGCAGGCGGGGCGGAGTTTAGGCTGCTGGCGGCTATATCATTGCCGATCTCAGCGTGGGAACTGTTACTTTGTTTCTATGACCGCCAAGATCGTTTTGCTAAAATCTGTGTTGTGCTCTTTTTAAAATTTTCTATTTTAAAACATTTGTGTTGGGGAATCAACTCACCTTGGGGTAAAACCTCCTGCAACTCGCTGACTAACGAGCGAGGCAGTACCTGCCACTGACAGCTGATTCCCTCATCCAATCGCAGTGCAGGCGGGGCGGAGTTTAGGCTGCTGGCGGCTATATCATTGCCGATCTCATCGCGGGAACTGTTCCTTTGTTTCTATGACCGCCAAGATCGTTTGCTAAAATCTGTGTTGTGCTCTTTTTAAAATTTGCTATTTTAAAACATTTGTGTTGGGTAATCAACTCACCTTGGGGTAAATTCTCCTGCAACTCGCTGACTAACGAGCGAGGCAGGACCTGCCAATGACAGCTGATTCCCTCAGCCAATCGCAGTGCAGGCGGGCGGAGATCAGGCTGCTGGCGGCTATATCATTGCCGATCTCAGCGTGGGAACTGTTACTTTGTTTCCATGACCGCCAAGATCGTTTTGCTAAAATCTGTGTTGTGCTCTTTTTAAAATTTGCTATTTTAAAACATTTGTGTTGGGGAATCAACTCACCTTGGGGTAAAATCTCCTGCAACTCGCTGACTAACGAGCGAGGCAGGACCTGCCACTGACAGCTGATTCCCTCAGCCAATCGCAGTGCAGGCGGGGCAGAGTTTAGGTTGCTGGCGGCTATATCAGTGCCGATCTCAGCGCGGGAACTGTTACTTTGTTTCTATGACCGCCAAGATCATTTGCTAAAATCTATGTTGTGCTCTTTTTAAAATTTGCTATTTTAAAACATTTGTGTTGGGGAATCAACTCATCTTGGGGTAAAATCTACTGCAACTCGCTGACTAACGAGCGAGGCAGGACCTGCCACTGACAGCTGATTCCCTCAGCCAATCGCAGTGCAGGCGGGGCGGAGTTTAAGCTGCTGGCGGCTATATCATTGCCGATCTCATTGCGGGAACTGTTACTTTGTTTCTATGACCGCCAAGATCGTTTGCAAAAATCTGTGTTGTGCTCTTTTTAAAATTAGCTATTTTAAAACATTTGGAACTAGGCATGGACTACATTTCAGACATCTTAAAAATCCAACCCATAATGATGTGCAGGCGCATCTGGACGAACGACCAATGCCAACTAACCAGAGCCCTTATCGAGGACTGTATGACATTAGACAAATCCCACAAAATAAGATGGCTGGAATACGTAAAAGTGTTTTTTAACGATCTGGGCACCCAGACTTATTTCACTGATCCTACTTCGATCTCTAAAATTTCAAAAAAAGACCTTAAAAGGACCTGTCTGTCACATATGAGAGACCTTAGACTGGCTCAAGAAGTCGGTAAAAGTTCAGTTCAACATCTAATGTCTATTCAAACCTCCTTCTTACTAGAGCCATATTTAAAATATGACCTTAATCATTTTGAAAAATTCTTATTGACCATATTCAGATTGGACAACTTCTATCGGCTTATCTCATTCCCACAACAAAATGACTGGTCGACTAACCTTTTACCCTGCCCTTGTGATTCAGTCTCCATCCAAAGTAACATTCACACAGTATTTTTTTGCAAATTTTTCGCGGCTCCCCGTACCTATTGGATAATTCCAATAGTAAAGATCATGGGTCTCCGAACATGCCGCCCAGCTTTTTTAGCTTTGCAAATGCTGGAAAATTAAATATATGCCAAATCGATTGTTTCCTTTTTAAAATTCTGTATCAACCATCGTCCCAATCTTAACATAGAATGATTATTATGTCTCAATGTATACAATTAATATGAAAATTAACTTGTTTTTACATGTTTTTATGTATTTTATTGGAAAAATGTTTTTACTGTTCTTTTATGGTCTTCGCCGAAAACCGAATAAAGATGATTTAAAAAAAGAAAACATTTGTGTTGGGGAATCAACTAACCTTGGGGTAAAATCTCCTGCAACTTGCTCACTAACGAGCTAGGCAGGACCTGCCACTGACAGCTGATTCCTTCAGCCAATCGCAGTGCAGGCGGGCGGAGTTTAGGCTGCTGGCGGCTATATCATTGCCGATCTCAGCGCGGGAACTGTTACTTTGTTTCTATGACCGCAAGATCGTTTGCTAAAATCTGTGTTGTGCTCTTTTTAAAATTTGCTATTTTAAAACAATTGTGTTGGGGAATCAACTCACCTTGGGGTAAAATCTCCTGCAACTCGCTGACTAACGAGCGAGGCAGGACCTGCCACTGACAGCTGATTCCCTCAGCCAATCGCAGTGCAGGCGGGGCGGAGTTCAGGCTGCTGGCGGCTATATCATTGCCGATCTCAGCGCGGGAACTGTTACTTTGTTTCAATGACCGCCAAGATCGTTTGCTAAAATCTGTATTGTGATCTTTTTAAAATTTGCTATTTTAAAACATTTGTGTTGGGGAATCAACTCACCTTGGGGTAAAATCTCCTGCAACTCGCTGACTAACGAGCGAGGCAGGACCGGCCACTGACAGCTGATTCCCTCAGTCAATCGCAGTGCAGGCGGGGCGGAGTTTAGGCTGCTGGCGGCTATATCATTGCCGATCTCAGCGCGGGAACTGTTACTTTGTTTCTATGACCGCCAAGATCGTTTGCTAAAATCTTTGTTGTGCTCTTTTTAAAATTTGCTATTTTAAAACATTTGTGTTGGGGAATCAACTGACCTTGGGGTAAAATCTCCTGCAACTCGCTGACTAACGAGCGAGCCAGGCCCTGCCACTGACAGCTGATTCCCTCAGCTAATCGCAGTGCAGGCGGGGCGGAGTTTAGGCAGCTGGCGGCTATATCATTGCTGATCTCAGCGTGGGAACTGTTACTTTGTTTCTACGAGCGCCAAGATCGTTTTGCTAAAATTTGTGTTGTGCTCTTTTTAAAATTTGCTATTTTAAAACATTTGTGTTGGGGAATCAACTGACCTTGGGGTAAAATCTCCTGCAACTCGCTGACTAACGAGCGAGGCAGGCCCTGCCACTGACAGCTGATTCCCTCTGCTAATCGCAGTGCAGGCGGGGCGGAGTTTAGGCTGCTGGCGGCTATATCATTGCCGATCTCAGCGTGGGAACTGTTACTTTGTTTCTATGACCGCCAAGATCGTTTTGCTAAAATCTGTGTTGTGCTCTTTTTAAAATTTGCTATTTTAAAACATTTGTGTTGGGGAATCAACTCACCTTGGGGTAAAACCTCCTGCAACTCGCTGACTAACGAGCGAGGCAGTACCTGCCACTGACAGCTGATTCCCTCATCCAATCGCAGTGCAGGCGGGGCGGAGTTTAGGCTGCTGGCGGCTATATCATTGCCGATCTCATCGCGGGAACTGTTCCTTTGTTTCTATGACCGCCAAGATCGTTTGCTAAAATCTGTGTTGTGCTCTTTTTAAAATTTGCTATTTTAAAACATTTGTGTTGGGTAATCAACTCACCTTGGGGTAAATTCTCCTGCAACTCGCTGACTAACGAGCGAGGCAGGACCTGCCAATGACAGCTGATTCCCTCAGCCAATCGCAGTGCAGGCGGGCGGAGATCAGGCTGCTGGCGGCTATATCATTGCCGATCTCAGCGTGGGAACTGTTACTTTGTTTCCATGACCGCCAAGATCGTTTTGCTAAAATCTGTGTTGTGCTCTTTTTAAAATTTGCTATTTTAAAACATTTGTGTTGGGGAATCAACTCACCTTGGGGTAAAATCTCCTGCAACTCGCTGACTAACGAGCGAGGCAGGACCTGCCACTGACAGCTGATTCCCTCAGCCAATCGCAGTGCAGGCGGGGCAGAGTTTAGGTTGCTGGCGGCTATATCAGTGCCGATCTCAGCGCGGGAACTGTTACTTTGTTTCTATGACCGCCAAGATCATTTGCTAAAATCTATGTTGTGCTCTTTTTAAAATTTGCTATTTTAAAACATTTGTGTTGGGGAATCAACTCATCTTGGGGTAAAATCTACTGCAACTCGCTGACTAACGAGCGAGGCAGGACCTGCCACTGACAGCTGATTCCCTCAGCCAATCGCAGTGCAGGCGGGGCGGAGTTTAAGCTGCTGGCGGCTATATCATTGCCGATCTCATTGCGGGAACTGTTACTTTGTTTCTATGACCGCCAAGATCGTTTGCAAAAATCTGTGTTGTGCTCTTTTTAAAATTAGCTATTTTAAAACATTTGGAACTAGGCATGGACTACATTTCAGACATCTTAAAAATCCAACCCATAATGATGTGCAGGCGCATCTGGACGAACGACCAATGCCAACTAACCAGAGCCCTTATCGAGGACTGTATGACATTAGACAAATCCCACAAAATAAGATGGCTGGAATACGTAAAAGTGTTTTTTAACGATCTGGGCACCCAGACTTATTTCACTGATCCTACTTCGATCTCTAAAATTTCAAAAAAAGACCTTAAAAGGACCTGTCTGTCACATATGAGAGACCTTAGACTGGCTCAAGAAGTCGGTAAAAGTTCAGTTCAACATCTAATGTCTATTCAAACCTCCTTCTTACTAGAGCCATATTTAAAATATGACCTTAATCATTTTGAAAAATTCTTATTGACCATATTCAGATTGGACAACTTCTATCGGCTTATCTCATTCCCACAACAAAATGACTGGTCGACTAACCTTTTACCCTGCCCTTGTGATTCAGTCTCCATCCAAAGTAACATTCACACAGTATTTTTTTGCAAATTTTTCGCGGCTCCCCGTACCTATTGGATAATTCCAATAGTAAAGATCATGGGTCTCCGAACATGCCGCCCAGCTTTTTTAGCTTTGCAAATGCTGGAAAATTAAATATATGCCAAATCGATTGTTTCCTTTTTAAAATTCTGTATCAACCATCGTCCCAATCTTAACATAGAATGATTATTATGTCTCAATGTATACAATTAATATGAAAATTAACTTGTTTTTACATGTTTTTATGTATTTTATTGGAAAAATGTTTTTACTGTTCTTTTATGGTCTTCGCCGAAAACCGAATAAAGATGATTTAAAAAAAGAAAACATTTGTGTTGGGGAATCAACTAACCTTGGGGTAAAATCTCCTGCAACTTGCTCACTAACGAGCTAGGCAGGACCTGCCACTGACAGCTGATTCCTTCAGCCAATCGCAGTGCAGGCGGGCGGAGTTTAGGCTGCTGGCGGCTATATCATTGCCGATCTCAGCGCGGGAACTGTTACTTTGTTTCTATGACCGCAAGATCGTTTGCTAAAATCTGTGTTGTGCTCTTTTTAAAATTTGCTATTTTAAAACAATTGTGTTGGGGAATCAACTCACCTTGGGGTAAAATCTCCTGCAACTCGCTGACTAACGAGCGAGGCAGGACCTGCCACTGACAGCTGATTCCCTCAGCCAATCGCAGTGCAGGCGGGGCGGAGTTCAGGCTGCTGGCGGCTATATCATTGCCGATCTCAGCGCGGGAACTGTTACTTTGTTTCAATGACCGCCAAGATCGTTTGCTAAAATCTGTATTGTGATCTTTTTAAAATTTGCTATTTTAAAACATTTGTGTTGGGGAATCAACTCACCTTGGGGTAAAATCTCCTGCAACTCGCTGACTAACGAGCGAGGCAGGACCGGCCACTGACAGCTGATTCCCTCAGTCAATCGCAGTGCAGGCGGGGCGGAGTTTAGGCTGCTGGCGGCTATATCATTGCCGATCTCAGCGCGGGAACTGTTACTTTGTTTCTATGACCGCCAAGATCGTTTGCTAAAATCTTTGTTGTGCTCTTTTTAAAATTTGCTATTTTAAAACATTTGTGTTGGGGAATCAACTGACCTTGGGGTAAAATCTCCTGCAACTCGCTGACTAACGAGCGAGCCAGGCCCTGCCACTGACAGCTGATTCCCTCAGCTAATCGCAGTGCAGGCGGGGCGGAGTTTAGGCAGCTGGCGGCTATATCATTGCTGATCTCAGCGTGGGAACTGTTACTTTGTTTCTACGAGCACCAAGATCGTTTTGCTAAAATTTGTGTTGTGCTCTTTTTAAAATTTGCTATTTTAAAACATTTGTGTTGGGGAATCAACTCACCTTGGAGTAAAATCTCCTGCAACTCGCTGACTAACGAGCGAGGCAGGACCTGCCACTGACAGCTGATTCCCTCAGCCAATCGCAGTGCAGGCGGGGCGGACTTTAGGCTGATGGCGGCTATATCATTGCCGATCTCAGCGCGGGAACTGTTCCTTTGTTTCTATGACCGCCAAGATCGTTTGCTAAAATCTGTGTTGTGCTCTTTTTAAAATTTGCTATTTTAAAACATTTGTGTTGGGGAATCAACTCACCTTGGGGTAAAATCTCCTGCAACTCGCTGACTAACGAGCGAGGCAGGACCTGCCACTGACAGCTGATTCCCTCAGCCAATCGCAGTGCAGGCGTGGCAGAGTTTAGGTTGCTGGCGGCTATATCATTGCCGATCTCAGCGCGGGAACTGTTACTTTGTTTCTATGACCACCAAGATCATTTGCTAAAATCTATGTTGTGCTCTTTTTAAAATTTGCTATTTTAAAACATTTGTGTTGGGGAATCAACTCACCCTGGGGTAAAATCTACTGCAACTCGCTGACTTACGAGCGAGGCAGGACCTGCCACTGACAGCTGATTCCCTCAGCCAATCGCAGTGCAGGCGGGGCGAAATTTAGGCTGCTGGCGGCTATATCATTGCCAATCTCAGTCCGGGAACTGTTACTTGGTTTCTATGACCGCCAAGATCGTTTGCTAAAATCTGTGTTGTGCTCTTTTTAAAATTAGCTATTTTAAAACATTTGGAACTAGGCATGGAATACATTTCAGACATCTTAAAAATCCAACCCATAATGATGTGCAGGCGCATCTGGACGAACGACCAATGCCAACTAACCAGAGCCCTTATCGAGGACTGTATGACATTAGACAAATCCCACAAAATAAGATGGCTGGAATACGTAAAAGTGTTTTTTAACGATCTGGGCACCCAGCCTTATTTCACTGATCCTACTTCGATCTCTAAAATTTCAAAAAAAGACCTTAAAAGGACCTGTCTGTCACATATGAGAGATCTTAGACTGGCTCAAGAAGTCGGTAAAAGTTCAGTTCAACATCTAATGTCTATTCAAACCTCCTTCTTACTAGAGCCATATTTAAAATATGACCTTAATCATTTTGAAAAATTCTTATTGACCAGATACAGATTGGACAACTTCTATCGGCTTATCTCATTCCCACAACAAAATGACTGGTCGACTAACCTTTTACCCGACCCCGCCACCGCCAGAGCCAACCTGCACGAAGGGATGACAGATGTAGTCAACTGGATGTCAAACAGCCGCCTGAAACTGAACTCGGACAAGACGGAAGTCCTCATCCTGGGATCCTCACCCTCCGCCTGGGACGACCCCTGGTGGCCCCCCGCCCTGGGCAGCGCACCCAAACCAACTGACCACGCACGCAACCTGGGCTTCATCCTGGACTCCTCCCTCTCCATGACCAGGCAAGTCAACGCCGTCTCCTCGTCGTGCTTCAACATCCTGCGCATGCTACGCAAGATCTTCCGATGGATCCCCACCGAGACCAGGAAGACGGTCACCCAGGCCCTCGTCACCAGCCGTCTGGACTACGGCAACTCCCTCTACGCCGGAACCACCGCCAAACTCCAGGAAAGACTCCAGCGGATCCAGAACACCTCAGCACAACTCATCCTGGACATCCCCCGCCGCAGCCACATCTCCGGACACCTGAGAGACCTGCACTGGCTCCCGGTCAACAAGAGAATCACCTTCCGGCTCCTCACCCACGCACACAAAGCCCTACACAACCAAGGACCAGGATACCTCAACAGCCGCCTCAACTTCTACGCTCCCAAACGCCAGCTTCGATCGACCAGCCACGCCCTCGCCGCCGCCCCCCGCATCCGAAGAGCCACCACAGGAGGAAGGTCCTTCTCCTACCTGGCCGCCAAGACTTGGAACTCCCTTCCGACCCACCTCCGCCTGACCCAGGACCACCTCGCCTTCAGGAAGCAGCTCAAGACCTGGCTGTTTGAGCAGTAGCGGACCCCCTCCCCCCAGCACCTTGAGACCCTCCGGGTGAGTAGTGCGCTATATAAATGCTTTGATTGATTGATTGATTGATTGCCCTTGTGATTCTGTCTCCACCCTAAGTAACATTCACACAGTATTTTTTTGCAAATTGTTCGCGGCTTCCCGTACCTATTGGATAATTCCAATAGTAAAGATCATGGGTCTCCGAACATGCCGCCCAGCTTTTTTAGCTTTGCAAATGCTGGAAAATTAAATATACGCCAAATCGATTGTTTCCTTTTTAAAATTCTGTATCAACCATCGTCCCAATCTTAACATAGAATGATAATTATGTCTCAATGTATACAATTAATATGAAAATTAACTTGTTTTAACATGTTTTTATGTATTTTATTGGAAAAATGTTTTCACTGTTCTTTTATGGTCTTCGCCGAAAACCGAATAAAGATGATTTAAAAAAAAAACATTTGTGTTGGGGAATCAACTCACCTTGGGGTAAAATCTCCTGCAACTTGCTGACTAACGAGCGAGGCAGGACCTGCCACTGACAGCTGATTCCCTCAGCCAATCGCAGTGCAGGCGGGCGGAGTTTAGGCTGTTGGCGGCTATATCATTGCCGATCTCAGCGCGGGAACTGTTACTTTGTTTCTATGATCGCCAAGATCGTTTGCTAAAATCTGTGTTGTGCTCTTTTTAAAATTTGCTATTTTAAAACATTTGTGTTGGGGAATCAACTCACCTTGGGGTAAAATCTCCTGCAACTCGCTGACTAACGAGCGAGGCAGGACCTGCCACTGACAGCTGATTCCCTCAGCCAATCGCAGTGCAGGCGGGGCGGAGTTCAGGCTGCTGGTGGCTATATCATTGCCGATCTCAGCATGGGGACTATTACTTTGTTTCAATGACCGCCAAGATCGTTTGCTAAAATCTGTGTTGTGCTCTTTTTAAAATTTGCTATTTTAAAACATTTGTGTTGGGGAATCAACTCACCTTGGGGTAAAATCTCCTGCAACTCGCTGACTAACGAGCGAGGCAGGACCGGCCACTGACAGCTGATTCCCTCAGTCAATCGCAGTGCAGGCGGGGCGGAGTTTAGGCTGCTGGCGGCTATATCATTGCCGATCTCAGCGCGGGAACTGTTACTTTGTTTCTATGACCGCCAAGATCGGTTGCTAAAATCTGTGTTGTGCTCTTTTTAAAATTTGCAATTTTAAAACATTTGTGTTGGGGAATCAACTGACCTTAGGGTAAAATCTCCTGCAACTCGCTGACTAACGAGCGAGGCAGGCCCTGCCACTGACAGCTCAGCGTGGGAACTGTTACTTTGTTTCAATGACCGCCAAGATCGTTTTGCTAAAATCTGTGTTGTGCTCTTTTTAAAATTTGCTATTTTAAAACATTTGTGTTGGGGAATCAACTCACCTTGGGGTAAAATCTACAATTAATATGAAAATTAACTTGTTTTAACATGTTTTTATGTATTTTATTGGAAAAATGTTTTCACTGTTCTTTTATGGTCTTTGCTGAAAACCGAATAAAGATGATTTAAAAAAAAAAGCATTTGTGTTGGGGAATCAACTCACCTCGGGGTAAAATCTCCTGCAACTTGCTCACTAACGAGCGAGGCAGGACCTGCCACTGACAGCTGATTCCCTCAGCCAATCGCAGTGCAGGCGGGCAGAGTTTAGGCTGTTGGCGGCTATATCATTGCCGATCTCAGCGCGGGAACTGTTACTTTGTTTCTATGACCGCCAAGATCGTTTGGTAAAATCTGTGTTGTGCTCTTTTTAAAATTTGCTATTTTAAAACATTTGTGTTGGGGAATCAACTCACCTTGGGGTAAAATCTCCTGCAACTCGCTGACTAACGAGCGAGGCAAGACCTGCCACTGACAGCTGATTCCCTCAGCCAATCGCAGTGCAGGCGGGGCGGAGTTTAGGCTGGTGGCGGCTATATCATTGCCGATCTCAGCGCGGGAACTGTTCCTTTTGTTTCTATGACCGCCAAGATCGTTTGCTAAAATCTGTGTTGTGCACTTTTTAAAATTTGCTATTTTAAAACATTTGTGTTGGGGAATCAACTCACCTTGGGGTAAAATCTCCTGCAACTCGCTGACTAACGAGCGAGGCAGGACCTGCCACTGACAGCTGTTTCCTTCAGCCAATCGCAGTGCAGGCGGCGCGGAGTTCAGGCTGCTGGCGGCTATATCATTGCCGATCTCAGCATGGGAACTGTTACTTTGTTTCTATGACCGCCAAGATCGTTTTGCTAAAATCTGTGTTGTCCTCTTTTTAAAATTTGCTATTTTAAAACATTTGTGTTGGGGAATCAACTCACCTTGGGGTAAAATCTCCTGCAACTCGCTGACTAACGAGCGAGGCAGGACCTGCCACTGACAGCTGATTCCCTCAGTCAATCGCAGTGCAGGCGGGGCAGAGTTTAGGTTGCTGGCGGCTATATCATTGCCGATCTCAGCGCGGGAACTGTTACTTTGTTTCTATGACCGCCAAGATCATTTCCTAAAATCTATGTTGTGCTCTTTTTAAAATTTGCTATTTTAAAACATTTGTGTTGGGGAATCAACTCACCTTGGGGTAAAATCTACTGCAACTCGCTGACTTACGAGCGAGGCAGGACCTGCCACTGACAGCTGATTCCCTCAGCCAATCGCAGTGCAGGCGGGGCGAAATTTAGGCTGCTGGCGGCTATATCATTGCCAATCTCAGTGCGGGAACTGGTACTTGGTTTCTATGACCGCCAAGATCGTTTGCTAAAATCTGTGTTGTGCTCTTTTTAAAATTAGCTATTTTAAAACATTTGGAACTAGGCATGGAATACATTTCAGACATCTTAAAAATCCAACCCATAATGATGTGCAGGCGCATCTGGACGAACGACCAATGCCAACTAACCAGAGCCCTTATCGAGGACTGTATGACATTAGACAAATCCCACAAAATAAGATGGCTGGAATACGTAAAAGTGTTTTTTAACGATCTGGGCACCCAGACTTATTTCACTGATCCTACTTCGATCTCTAAAATTTCAAAAAAAGACCTTAAAAGGACCTGTCTGTCACATATGAGAGACCTTAGACTGGCTCAAGAAGTCGGTAAAAGTTCAGTTCAACATCTAATGTATATTCAAACCTCCTTCTTAATAGAGCCATATTTAAAATATGACCTTAATCATTTTGAAAAATTCTTATTGACCAGATACAGATTGGACAACTTCTATCGGCTTATCTCATTCCCACAACAAAATAACTGGTCGACTAACCTTTTACCCTGCCCTTGTGATTCTGTCTCCACCCTAAGTAACATTCACACAGTATTTTTTTGCAAATTTTTCGCGGCTTCCCGTACCTATTGGATAATTCCAATAGTAAAGATCATGGGTCTCCGAACATGCCGCCCAGCTATTTTAGCTTTGCAAATGCTAGAAAATTAAATATATGCCAAATCGATTGTTTCCTTTTTAAAATTCTGTATCAACCATCGTCCCAATCTTAACATAGAATGATTATTATGTCTCAATGTATACAATTAATATGAAAATTAACTTGTTTTAACATGTTTTTATGTATTTTATTGGAAAAATGTTTTCACTGTTCTTTTATGGTCTTCGCTGAAAACCGAATAAAGATGATTTAAAAAAAAAAGCATTTGTGTTGGGGAATCAACTCACCTCGGGGTAAAATCTCCTGCAACATGCTCACTAACGAGCGAGGCAGGACCTGCCACTGACAGCTGATTCCCTCAGCCAATCGCAGTGCAGGCGGGCAGAGTTTAGGCTGTTGGCGGCTATATCATTGCCGATCTCAGCGCGGGAACTGTTACTTTGTTTCTATGACCGCCAAGATCGTTTGGTAAAATCTGTGTTGTGCTCTTTTTAAAATTTGCTATTTTAAAACATTTGTGTTGGGGAATCAACTCACCTTGGGGTAAAATCTCCTGCAACTCGCTGACTAACGAGCGAGGCAGGACCTGCCACTGACAGCTGATTCCCTCAGCCAATCGCAGTGCAGGCGGGGCGGAGTTCAGGCTGCTGGCGGCTATATCATTGCCGATCTCAGCGCGGGAACTGTTACTTTGTTTCAATGACCGCCAAGATCGTTTGCTAAAATCTGTGTTGTGCTCTTTTTAAAATTTGCTATTTTAAAACATTTGTGTTGGGGAATCAACTCACCTTGGGGTAAAATCTCCTGCAACTCGCTGACTAACGAGCGAGGCAGGACCGGCCACTGACAGCTGATTCCCTCAGTCAATCGCAGTGCAGGCGGGGCGGAGTTTAGGCTGCTGGCGGCTATATCATTGCCGATCTCAGCGTGGGAACTGTTACTTTGTTTCAATGACCGCCAAGATCGTTTTGCTAAAATCTGTGTTGTGCTCTTTTTAAAATTTGCTATTTTAAAACATTTGTGTTGGGGAATCAACTCACCTTGGGGTGAAATCTCCTGCAACTAGCTGACTAACGAGCGAGGCAGGACCTGCCACTGACAGCTGATTCCCTCAGCCAATCGCAGTGCAGGCGGGGCGGAGTTTAGGCTGCTGGCGGCTATATCATTGCCGATCTCAGCGCGGGAACTGTTCCTTTGTTTCTATGACCGCCAAGATCGTTTGCTAAAATCTGTGCTGTGCTCTTTTTAAAATTTGCTATTTTAAAACATTTGTGTTGGGGAATCAACTCACCTTGGGGTAAAATCTCCTGCAACTCACTGACTAACGAGCGAGGCAGGACCTGCCACTGACAGCTGATTCCCTCAGCCAATCGCAGTGCAGGCGGGGCGGAGTTCAGGCTGCTGGCAGCTATATCATTGCCGATCTCAGCGTGGGAACTGTTACTTTGTTTCTATGACCGCCAAGATCGTTTTGCTAAAATCTGTGTTGTGCTCTTTTTAAAATTTGATATTTTAAAACATTTGTGTTGGGGAATCAACTCACCTTGGGGTAAAATCTCCTGCAACTCGCTGACTAACGAGCGAGGCAGGACCTGCCACTGACAGCTGATTCCCTCAGCCAATCGCAGTGCAGGCGGGGCAGAGTTTAGGTTGCTGGCGGCTATATGATTGCCGATCTCAGCGCGGGAACTGTTACTTTGTTTCTATGACTGCCAAGATCATTTGCTAAAATCTATGTTGTGCTCTTTTTAAAATTTGCTATTTTAAAACATTTGTGTTCGGGAATCAACTCACCTTGGGGTAAAATCTACTGCAATTCGCTGACTAAGGGGCGAGGCAGGACCTGTCACTGACAGCTGATTCCCTCAGCCAATCGCAGTGCAGGCGGGGCGGAATTTAGGCTGCTGGCGGCTATATCATTGCCGATCTCAGTGCGGGAACTGTTACTTTGTTTCTATGACCGCCAAGATCGTTTGCTAAAATCTGTGTTGTGCTCTTTTTAAAATTAGCTATTTTAAAACATTTGGAACTAGGCATGGACTACATTTCAGACATCTTAAAAATCCAACCCATAATGATGTGCAGGCGCATCTGGACGAACAACCAATGCCAACTAACCAGAGCCCTTATCGAGGACTGTATGACATTAGACAAATCCCACAAAATAAGATGGCTGGAATACGTAAAAGTCTTTTTTAACGATCTGGGCACCCAGACTTATTTCACTGATCCTACTTCGATCTCTAAAATTTCAAAAAAAGACCTTAAAAGGACCTGTCTGTCACATATGAGAGACCTTAGACTGGCTCAAGAAGTCGGTAAAAGTTCAGTTCAACATCTAATGTCTATTCAAACCTCCTTCTTACTAGAGCCATATTTAAAATATGACCTTAATCATTTTGAAAAATTCTTATTGACCAGATACAGATTGGACAACTTCTATCGGCTTATCTCATTCCCACAACAAAATGACTGGTCGACTAACCTTTTACCCTGCCCTTGTGATTCTGTCCCCACCCTAAGTAACATTCACACAGTATTTTTTTGCAAATTTTTCGCGGCTCCCCGTACCTATTGGATAATTCCAATAGTAAAGATCATGGGTCTCCGAACATGCCGCCCAGCTTTTTTAGCTTTGCAAATGCTGGAAAATTAAATATATGCGAAATCGATTGTTTCCTTTTTAAAATTCTGTATCAACCATCGTCCCAATCTTAACATAGAATGATTATTATGTCTCAATGGATACAATTAATATGAACATTAACTTGTTTTAACATGTTTTTATGTATTTTATTGGAAAAATGTTTTTACTGTTCTTTTATGGTCTTCGCCGACAACCGAATAAAGATGATTTAAAAAAAAAAACATTTGTGTTGGGGAATCAACTCACCTTGGGGTAAAATCTCCTGCAACTTGCTGACTAACGAGCGAGGCAGGACCTGCCACTGACAGCTGATTCCCTCAGCCAATCGCAGTGCAGGCGGGCGGAGTTTAGGCTGCTGGCGGCTGTATCACTGCCGATCTCAGCGCGGGAGCTGGTACTTTGTTTCTATGACCGCCAAGATCGTTTGCTAAAATCGGTGTTGTGCTCTTTTTAAAATTTGCTATTTTAAAACATTTGCGTTGGGGAATCAACTCACCTTGGGGTAAAATCTCCTGCAACTCGCTGACTAACGAGCGAGGCAGGACCTGCCACTGACAGCTGATTCCCTCAGCCAATCGCAGTGCAGGCGGGGCAGAGTTTAGACCACCAGCGGCTATATCATGCCGACCACATTGCGGAAGCGCAGCGGATGCGCTTAGCGGGCGCGCCGATGGCGTGCCGAAGGCATGCCCATCTGCACCCGTCCACGCCTGTACGGTGCCTGGGGCCTGTCACCATGCCCAAATCTCTATCCATTACAGCACTATGCAACTCTTGGCACTGCACACGCTACCCTCTGTCCTTCATAACATGACATACTCCACTTTACAATCTATGGGGATCCTGCAGCTTAGAACCTCATTCCCTGAGTTAGTTTCCTCTCAACCAGCCACCCCCGACCAGACTCTGGAGCCAAACGGCGTTCGGAAACTCTCTGTCATATACCTTAACCCTGGTCAAGCACCAGCTAGACATCTTTTTGTTGCTCAAATCTGAGCAACCTGATTTTCTGTTGCTCAATGAAACTTGGCTGTCTCAGGAATCCTCCCCTGACATCCTAGCTGCCCTCCCCTCTGACTATGTCATTATTCAAGCGAATCGCCCTCAGGGGAAAGTGGGCGGAGGAGTAGCTATTATTACCCGCCATGACTGCAAATTCTCCACACTCCCCCCCTTGCTCTACCCTCGGTGGACAATCTAGTGCTCAAACTTGAATGCGAATCGATCACGACACCTCTGGTATGTGTCCTGCTTTATAGGCCCCCTCAAAGGATGCCCCTGTTCCCTCACTCCTTGGGCGAACAGGTTGCACACTTAGTCACCACTCATGGGAAGGTCATGCTTATTGGTGACTTCAACTACTGGGCCAGTCACCCTTCGGGTGGCCCTCAATCGATCGAACTCAGTGAGTTACTCTCGGGACTCAATCTGGTGCAACAAGTGACAACAGCCACCCACATCAAGGGGCACATTCTTGACCAGATCTGGTCTGTTAATATAACCATGTCCCCTGTGTCTGTACTCCCATGCACTTGGTCTGACCACTATATTATCAAATTCACCATCTTTGACAATTTCTCGGTCAAATCATCTTGCTCTAGAGGAGGCACATATAGAAATTGGAAGATAAGCGATAAAACATCCTTCCATAGCTCTCTCACTAACTCGCTCCCCCTTCTCAATCCCTCTATCAACCTTGCTGCCGAACAGCTCACCGGCTGGTTGCTTGCCACTAGTAACAAATTTGCGCCCCTTAAGAAAGCACTTGCCCCCCGTCGCCATGACGCTCATAAGTGGTTTTCTGACGAGTTAAAAACCCAGAAATTAGGCCTAAGGCAACTCGAAAGAACCTGGAGACGCAAGTGCCTTCCAGAAGACAAACGCCTATATATCAACTCATTAAAGATCTACAAAAAATCCATTCTGACCGCCAAAGCCACATACTTCTCTTCTAAAATTCTGTCCACCTCCAACCGCACTAAAGATATCTTTTCTATAGTAAATGAGTTGTCTAATCCTGACAGAGTCTCCATCAGACCTGTCCCTTCTCAAAAGTTCTGCAACTCCTTGAACTCCTTCTTTATTGAAAAAATTGCATTGATAAAGGCTAGCATCCTGCCCTGCAATAACCCCCCGCTCTGTCCCACCGTGGTCCAAAACCACACCATCTTCTCGCAATTTCCCAGTATCACAGAGCCTGTCCTCTTGGACCTACTCTCTAAAGTTAAGTCAGGCTCTGCCACGGATTGCTGCCCCCCCAGCATTTTGAAGGAAATTTTCACTTCCCTTCCTAGCCCTGCACTCCATCTTCTGAACCAATCACTTTCCCAGGGTACTATCCCTGTCTCCTTCAAGGAAGCCATTGTCATTCCTCTTTTAAAGAAGCCCGGGGCTGACCCCCAGCTGTTAACCAATTACCGCCCTATCTCCCTCTTACTCTACCTTGCCATGGTTCTTGAAACGCATGTCACGCGATGTCTCACCGAGTTTCTAGAAGACTCTGAATTTCTTGACTCCAACCAAGCGGGGTTCCGCCCTGCTCATTCCACCGAAGCGGTGGTCCTCACAGTCCTAGACTCTCTTCGTGACAAGGTTGACTCCGGCTCTTCGCAGGCCCTTGTCCTCCTGGACCTCTCCGCGGCCTTTGACACGGTCGACCATAATCTTTTGGTCGATCGTGTCAGAGACGGGGGAATCACGGGACCCGCCCTGGGCTGGATTATCTCCTTAATGGAGAATCGATCTCAGGCAGTCAGCACTGCACCCTTCACAGCGCCCAGAATGAGCATCTCCTGTGGAGTCCCTCGGGGTTCTTAACTCTCTCCCCTGTTATTTAACCTGTATCTTCTTCCCCTCATCCGAGCTCTAAGAGAACGTGAAGTCTGCACCTTCAACTATGCAGACGACTTCCAACTTATCTTCCCCATTAGTAACTCTCCGGAGTCCGTTCTCACTTTTCAGTCCACCATACTGTTCATCAGTCAGTGGATGAACAATAATCATCTTAAGCTCAATCTGGATAAGACAGAGCTTGTTC
Source organism: Lissotriton helveticus (assembly GCF_964261635.1). Taxonomy (NCBI): domain Eukaryota; kingdom Metazoa; phylum Chordata; class Amphibia; order Caudata; family Salamandridae; genus Lissotriton; species Lissotriton helveticus. Next base: position 278,263,208 of record NC_136068.1, read on the forward strand.
TTACCGGAGGTATCATCAAGAGCCCCTGGGGCCCTCATTTTTGGCCCAAGGAACTTGGTCAAGCTCCTTCCCCATCGTCCACGGCCAAAAGCTTAGGGGTCACTATCAGCCAAGACTTCACGATGAAGGCCCAGATCGGCTCAGTGATCTCTACCTGTTTTTTCCAACTTAGGAAAATAAAAAAGATCTGCAGGTTCCTCACTCATGAAGCACGAATCCAGGTGATTCTTGCTATGGTCATGTCCCATGTTGATTATGCCAATTCTCTTTACCATGGCATTCCCATCTATCTCTCCAAACGCCTTCAAATGGTCCAGAACCAAGCGGCTCGCCTGATTACCCGCCATCCCAGACATCTCCATATCACCCACCTCTTGAAACAACTGCATTGGCTACCTATAACCCAGCGCTGTGCCTTTAAGGTTGGTTGCCTCATTTACAAGGCCCTCAATGGGAAAAGTCCACAATTTGTGAATAAACTGATTCACAAACATGCTCCCTCCCGCAACTTGCGCTCAGCTCACAAACTATTGTTATCGTCACCTTCCTACAGACTAAAACGCACTGGTGGTGCCAGGTTTGCTGTCCTGGCGCCCATGTTTTGGAATTCTCTCCCTTCCGACATACGTTTCTGTGACACTCTTCTTAAATTCAGAAGCTGTCTCAAAACCTGGCTATTTTGCCAAGCCTTCTAATTTTGCACTCGATCTTGGGCTCTGAAGACATGGTAGCGCCAAGAAACCTCCTCTGTGTATGTGCGCTTTATAAATGTATTTTAACATAACATAACAACATAACATGTTTGGCACTGTGTAACAACCAGTAGCGGCTCGTAGTGGGAGGCCTACGGGGCGGTGAAGTGGGGCAGGGAAGGGGCAGGGTGGGGGGTAGTAAACTCCGGCATATAGCCGACCAGAGGTAAGTACATAAATAAATAAATACAATGAATTACATTGCACGTGCTCCAACACCATTTGCGTTTGCAGCGAGCGCAGTGTAATATGTTTTATTTATTTATTTATGTACTTACCTCCAGTCCGCCGTATGGCGGAGTTTACTAACCCCCACCCTGCCCCCCCGTCCGCCTCACCATCCCGCAGCACTCCCACTACGAGCCGCTACTGGTAACAGCCCAGCATAATATTTGGCTGATAACTTGGAAATTATCGTTTTCTATTGACATATTAACTTGCATTGTGCAATGCATGATAAACACCTTAATTCACATCCTGTTGCAATGCACAGCACACATATTTGCCAGTATGTTTAAAAAAGGATACATAAAAAGAAAAAACATGGCATGTGGTGTTTATTGTACATCATATATGTAAATTTTTCAAAATACAGAAACTTTCTCCCTGCTAAAGTTTGGCTTATAGGATGACTTTCAACAGATTGCAGGAAGGTAGCTGATCTGCAATTTATGAAACCTTGACCCAGAATCAGGATTTCTGCAAATGATTAGCACTGGGGGCCTCACAAAAAATGTGGTGGAGTAGGGGTGATGGAGGTGGAGCTGGGCACATTCCCTACACGCTCTGCTCCCCAAGTGAGTGGCTCTACACACCAACCAAGAGGCTGCCAATACCAGGCCACCCATCACTCAACAGAACTGTAGTATCATTAGGTTTAAGGGGAATCTGACTTGGAAGCATTCATTTACAATCACACAGATGACAGCTTTGCCCCATTTGGTCCTCAACCAAGCACATAAAACACATGTCTTTAAAAAGGTACCACCTATAACAGACTTGAAGCTTTCCTGACACATAATCCTGCTTCAGGCAAATAATTTTACAGAGTGGCTGACAAACACGTTTTACTTCCCAATGTTTACACAGTACTGTCTAGTTATATTAAAAATGAAATCCATTTCAATGGAAGACAATTTAGAAAATATAGGCAATATCTGATTAAATCACTGTGTGCTCAGCCTTTCTGGGAATTGTAGTTTTTTTGTATGTCTGCTTATTACATGTGTGGATTTCCAGACACAAAAATAAAAACAAGATGCATGTCAAGAGAAAAGTAATTGGAGGAGTTTTTTACAAGCTTTGGGGCACATGCATCAACAGAAATTGCATTCGCAAACAGTGCGAATCGCTAAAAATAGCCGTTTGCGAATGCAATTTATGTTTTTGGTATGCATCAAATTTTCACCATGTTAAGGAATCGCAATTTAGTTAGCGATTCTTTATTTACTCGCAATCGGGTTAGCGAGTCGTTAAACATTCGCTATTTTAACGAATTCTTAAAATATTAGCGAAAAACGGTATGCATGAAACTTTGCAAATTGCGAATTTTATAGAAATCGCTATTAGGAATTCCTAAAATAAGAAGAAGTGTGAGCAGGTGCTAATTTTTTCTAAAAAAAATGAAACATGTGCAATTGATCAGGAAACTATAAAAGGGCTCTCACAGACCCTCTGGAACTCTTCCAGGATGGCAGCAGCAATTGTGATGGCACGTAGGTTGCGTTTGAGAGCAGCAGGGAGGAGGGGAAGAATACTGAGTGAAAGAATCTTTAGATTGCGCATAACTTTGTTTGGGCAGACACAGGCAGACATATATGACAAGTATAGGCTCAATGTAGACTCTATTTTAGATCTGATAGCTGAACTTGACCCCATATTGCAGAGGCAAACAGCTAGGACTCAAGCTATACCCACCCATGTACAGGTGTTATGTTGTCTCCATCTACTAGCCTCTGGCTCCTTTCAAGGTGTCATAGCTGTTTCTGGGGGGGTGTCACAGAGTGCATTGTCTAGATTTTTTAGAGACTTTCTAAATGCAATGCTACAGAGAATAAACCATCACATAAGATTCCCTACAGCTCAGCAGGAGTTGCTCCAGACTAAATTAGATTTCTATAACATAGCACATTTTCCACATGTATTAGGATGTGTTGATGGTACTCATGTTCCCATTTGTCCCCCTTCTGCCAATGAATACATTTTCAGAAACAGGAAAAATTATCATTCCTTGAATATTCAAACAGTCTGCAATGCTAAAGGAATCATCACTGACTTAGTTGCAAGTTATCCAGGGAGTGCTCATGACTCCTACATTTTTAAACACAGTGCCATCCATGCTCGCTTGCTTGCTGGAGAATTTGGAGATGGATATTTACTAGGTAAATTAAAACTTGCAATCAGAGAATTTTTTAAATGTCATGCTCTTGGATGTAATTGTTACTCATTTTCAACATTTATTTTTTAAATTAGGTGATAGTGCATATGGGTTGAGGTCATACATACTCACACCTTATTTGACTCCAAATACCCACAAAGAACAGCAATACAACCAGGACCACATCTCAACCCGCAGTATCATTGAGAGGACTTTTGGTGTCATGAAGTCTAGGTTTAGGGTTTTGCATATGACTGGTGGTGCATTGCAATACCGTCCAGATGTCTGCTGCAAAATTGATGCAACTTGTGCTATCCTCCACAACATAGCTACTAGGAGAGGCCTTGAACTTGATATGGAGGATATGCTGCCAAATATTGACAACCAGCCTCAACAACCCCAGCCCAGATTGCATGGACCTGATGCAGCAGAAGGGAGGAGAAGAAGGGCAGAAATCACTCAACACTATTTTTAACCAAAGGTGAGTTTAATGGAATGTCTTTTCCTTAATTTTGTAAAACATATCACAGAAGATGGTACAGCATGGCACTTCTAAGTATAATATTGCTTATAACTTTTTGAGTAACAGAATACAACTTTCAATCAGTGAAGGGGGGAATTATTCAAAGTAATGAAATCAAAGCACCATTATGTAATGTAAAATGAAAATTACTTCTTTCTACCATGCAAACCTAATGCTCTAGTTTTGACATTTTCAGATTTTGTACAATTTCCTGTAGTCAGATGTAGACCTCTTGCACTACGGCGCTCAGGCAAATCTTTAGGTTTCATTTTTTCTTTGTTGACTTCATTATCTACAATTGGGCCCCCTTCATCAGGTTTATAAAGCTTATCTTTAGGCTGCATCTCAGTTGCAGCACTTTTTATGGACAACATACCATCACAGAGTACACCACAACATTGCTGGATGGCCTTTTGAATGGAATTTGTATTTTTCATTACTTTTGCATTGCTGGATGTAACTCTATTTAATGCCCTGGCATATGTGTGCATGCTTGCAATTGACCTCATATGTCTATTACAATTTGCAATTTTCTGGCTTTCCAATCCCTGAGTGATGTTCTCCAAAGCACTAGCTATGCGGTCAAATTGTGCACATGAGGCCTTCTGTGCAGATTCAATCACTTTTGTTAGTTTTGTTACATTTCTGTTCATAGATATTACATTTTCATTGATATCACTGAGTTTCCCCTTCATGATTCTCATGTCCTTCCCTTGCAGACGCTGGACTTTCAATAATTTCACCTCTACAACATTGGCAAGGGTGCTATCATCTAAGGAGTCTCTTTGGACTGTGGACCTTGGCTTTCTCCTGATGAATTTTTGAAGTCTTTTGCGCCGACATGACTGTTTATCAGTGTTGTCTGGGATTGATGCTGTTTGTTTTTCAACTTCAGTGACATTATTTTCTTCCTCAGTGTCTGAGTTCAGAAGCTGTCGCACTCTCTTCCTAATTTGTATATTATTATCTGGTTTACAAGATATTTTGGGCTGTGGCTCACATGTGTTCTCAGATTCCTTGTTGTTTTCCTCTGAGACATATATTTCTGTTTCTTTCACATTATCTGCAAATGAAAAATGAATTTTTTTATGTGTATGTCTTTAATATGATTAAGATAATTTACATTGTTTTGCACTTGTCTACATTAATTGAAATTTTGAAAACAAGCAGGTTTCTTTTAATTTATTTGATGTTTCAAGTCATATTTTCATGTTAGGAAACTTAACATGTCCTAAAGATTATTTTGGAAAAACTACATTTCCCATAATGCACTGCTTCATAATATTACATGCCTTTTTAAATGCCAAGAAAAAGTAGCAAAGTGTCCTATTCTTTAAGGGATGTTAAATATAGATTAAATAAGTTTAAAAACATCAAGCACAACAAAGGCATGAAAAATGGAATATGAGCAATTTACAATGTACACATACCTTGGGAAGTGCCAGCATGCTCAGATGTGTCAATCTGAATGACTCCAATCACAGCTTCAGTCACAAGCGTCCCCTCAACCAAATCCTCAAGGGGGTAGTAGGTATGTCCTTGGGAGGTCCTCCACCAGTTTTTTTCGCACTTTTTATCCTTGTCGCAATCCTTTCTTTTGCGCGTGAGCGTCAGTCATACCACCTTTTTTGCAAGTTGGTGATGTCTCTGTGGGCAACCCCCACAGCATTTACCTTGGCTTGAATGGCCAGCCAATGTTTCTTTTTCACTGCTTCTGGGACCTTCAAAGAAAATTTTCCAAAAAGCTCCTCCTGCCTTTCAGCAACTTCCTCTATTAATATCTGCAACTCCTGCTCACTAAACTTAATCTTTCTTTTTCTTGGTTGTAGGTCTTGACTTCCACCTTCAGATTCCATTTCTCCCTCTGCAGCAGCACACACAAAACAGTCCTTCAGGTTCAGCAAACAAAGCAGTACTGACCAACTGCCACTCCCAATTCAAACTGTGGCTCAGGTGCATTCAATTAGTGTAGGCTTCCTGGGTGTGTCCTCATTGTAATGCATCAATATGCGAATTCGCAAATTTGCGAATTTTTTGCGAATTTGCAAAATAAGGAATCGCATTAAAATTCGCATTTCTAATGCAAATTCGCAAAAAAAGCGAAAAATAGCGATTCCTTAAAAAAATGCGAAAAAGATGATGCATTCCGTTTTGCGAATCGCAAAATGCGATTCCTTAAAATTCGCAAATAACGATTCGCAAAACGTAACATTGATGCATGTGCCCCTAAGTTCTCTGTAGGACTGGCAGCACCGAAACAAGCTTCTTTCAAAGGCAGAAGTTGCAACATCAAAATAAGAGTACTTTCAGGCCTGCAATGGAAGGATACAACTCATCCAGTTATAACACTGAGACCAAAATGCTCCCAGGCAGCCTAAAGGAAGAATTTGCTAGAAACATATCAAGAGCAGAGATCGAAGATGGACGCAAAAAACATACAAACAAAAGTAAGGGGCTGGCCACAACCAAAACTAAAGCTGTCTGCAGCCATGACCTTAACAATCTAGTTTCTTCATATTTACCTTGATGATAAATTCTTAATTCAAAGAAGTTGTAAATTAATGGCAGACATATATTTTAAACTCTTCCTTGATCCAAAAATAATAACATAAATGTTCTACCATTCTGTTATAGAAAGGTTTGGTTCATCCATATCTCCACATGTTAGTAGTATATGGTATCCTAAAAATCTGGCAAGACTTCTGACGTCAAGGCCCACCTGTTGAATAATTCTCTTCACCATATGGCTGCACCAACTTAAGTGGATCATTGCCATCTCTGTGCCACATGCAGATGACATAACTTTAAATCAGTGGAGATGGGCAGTGCTTAGTAGAACGCCTCCATATGTTGAAGTGAATGTGGTATTTATAATCGTAAAATTGTGTGCATATATACATTGACCCTCATGGGAGTCTGCCTCTGCACCCTTCTCTTAGACCTCAGAAGGAGGAATTAGGTCCACCAAACCAGCATTAGACGTATATCTGCAAGGAATTGACATACGGCTTGTGACTAGACTTCTGAAGTTCCTGGACCTTAAACGCCACCCGCAGACACCATCACCTCAAAAAGGGCCTCCTTCAAAGACCGCCTAGACAACAACGCGCACAACAGCAAAGAGCTCTTCAACATCGTGAAGGAACTCTCCAACCCCAGCTCCAACACCAACGATGTCCCACCCTCGCAAGACCTGTGCGACTCACTGGCCACCTTCTTCCACCGCAAGATGGCAGACATCCACGACAGCTTCAACGCCACGACCGCCCCGACAACCACTGAGACCTCCGCACCCACGACCACCATCCGCACCAACCGCCTGCTCTCCTGGACCAACATCAACGACGACGACACCATCAAGATCATGAACACCATCCACTCCGGAACTCCGTCAGACCCATGCCCACACCACATCTTCAACAAAGCCAGAACAGCCATCGCGCCCCATCTCTGGGAAGTCATCAACACCTCCTTCGAGACAACAACCTTCCCGGAGAGCTGGAAGCACGCCGAGATCAACGCCTTACTCAAGAAACCCAAGGCGGACCCCGAGAACCTCAAGAACTTCCGGCCCATCTCCCTGCTCTCGTTCCCGGCAAAGTTCATGAGAAGACCATCAACAAACAACTGACCCGCTACCTCGAGGAGTACAACATCCTGGACCCTTCCCAGTCCGGGTTCCGCAGCAACCACAGCACCGAGATTGCCCTCATCGCCGCCACCGATGACATCAAGTCCCTGCTGAACAACGGAGAAATGGAGGCCCTCATCCTCCTGGACTTGTCAGCCGCCTTCGACACGGTCTGCCACCACACACTACGAACACGCCTCCACGACGCCGGGATCCAAGAGAAGGCCCTGGACTGGACCTTCTCCTTCCTCTCCGGCAGAACACAGAGCATCAGCCTTCCCCCTTCAGCTCCGAAGCCACCGAGATCATCTGTGGCGTACCCCAGGGCTCATCCCTCAGCCCAACTCTGTTTAATACCTACATGGCACTGCTCGCCCAAGTCGCCTGTCAGCACGACCTCAACATCATCTCCTATGCTGATGGCACCCAGCTGATCCTCTCCCTCACCAAGGACCGCCAAAACCAACCAACACGAAGGAATGAAGGCCGTTGCTGAATGGATGAGGAACAGCTGACTGAAGCTGAACTTGGACAAGACAGAGGTTCTCATCCTCGGTTCCACCCCTTCGGCCTGGGACGACTCCTGGTGGTCGACCGCACTGGGAACCGCCCCAAACACCCACCGACCACGCATGCAACCTAGGGGTCATCCTCGACTCCACCCTCTCCATGACTTAACAGGTCAACGCCGCCTCCTCTTCCTGCTTGCTTCAACACCTCCGCATGCTCCGCAGGATCTACAAGTGGATCCCCACTGAAACGAGAAGAACGGTCACCCAAGGCTCGTCAGCAGCAGGTTGTACTAGGGAAATGCCCTCTACGCAGGAGCCTCGGCCAATCTCCTGAGACGGCTCCAACGCATCCAGAACGCCTCTGCAGGCCTTATCCTCAACATCCCTCGCCGCAGCCACATCACACCCCACCTGAGAGGCCTGCAATGGCTCCCGGTCAACAAGAGGATAACCTTCAAGCTCCTCATCCACGCACACAAGGCACTCCACTACACCGGACCAACGTACCTCAACAGACAACTCAGCTTCTACACACCCACCCGCCAGCTCCGCTCTGCCGACCTCACCACAGTCCCCCGCTTCCAAAGAGCCACCTTCGGCGGCAGATCATTCTCCCACCTCGACGCCAAGACCTGGAATACCCTCCCCATCCACCTACGGCTGACCCAAGACCTTCTGACCTTCAGAAAACTCCTCAAGACCTGGCTTTTCGAGCAGTAGCAGCATTCCCCACCCCAGCGCCTTGAGACCCTCACAGGTGAGTAGTGCACTTTACAAATGATATACTTGATTGATTGATTAAATAATCCAAATGGAGCATACCAACATCATTCGCCACAGACAGACATGCATTGAGTCCAAACTGCTTACTTCAAAGAATGTCATCTCAAAGGACACAATGAATTGAAATCCCTATGTACTAGCTGTCTAAGGACATAGTTTCAGATCTTGCCCAATCTGACATTTAGAGCCCTGATTTTAGTTTTCAATCTTTATTATTATTACAGTACAGATTGGCTCCCACTGCATGGGTCTGAGAGCAGTGCTCTTTGCTAAGGTCATGTGCACTCGGTCTACAGAGAAAGACGATTTACTTTTAATACTGTCTAGTCTGATCTATAATTTTATGAAGTGTTTTTTTATTGGTGGGGAAGAATGTATGTTGGGCTGTCTATCATATTCATATTGCAATCTTTGTATTACCCTATCAATAATTGAAGCTGAATTGATTGAAGCATATGACACGTTTTAATGTTTTTATGGGTATTGACTTGCCTAATAAACTATGGCTAGTTAAGAAAACCTTGACGGGTGTCGGAAACAGAAAGTTTTTTTATGCCACAGAGGGAAAACTCATACCAAGGTTGTGGAATTTACCAGATGCAGTAAAAACCTCCCATTCTGAGTTTGCCTCTGATATATTAGGAATTGCATGCTGAATTGGTGCATTTTGCACTGAATGCTATGTGTATCAGAACTTTGTGAACATTTTACCTCTAGGACATTTTGGCAGATTTTATATGCCAAAATATACGAGTGGAAAATTGTAGGGTGCTGTGTTTGCAGAAGTGCTCAGAATTCCAATTGCTGTGCACACTAATTTGAGCAGGGGGCAGAATTTACCGTCCCTCTTGTAATCAGAGCCATTATGTTGTATAAGACCACTACAGTTTTTTATGAAAAAGTTTGTCATATTAGTTACGTCTTCCATCACCAAGTGCATCATGCTCCTAAGTTCTGCAATCTCCTTGCTGTCCAGCTGGGTGAAAAGATAGAGGTTTGTGAAACATTTTTTGGAAGCACCAGAGACTACCAAAAAGACAAGGGCTATTATCGGGTTTCTGTGCTCTGAGTTGGTGTTCGATAGGTTTTCTAAAATGCATTGCATTCCACACCTTAGAGGTAGTAAACATAAGTGTAATTTTACACTTTTCATAGCTATTCTTTGTTGGCAATGTAACAGACATAGATTATTGTCCTTCTAAATCATCCATTCAAATATCACCATTTATTAGAACATTGGAATGTTGGGAGCTCCACTGAAAACAATGGAGTGCTCTGGGCTTATAATGGCTGGTATGAGCCTGGAGCTCCAACATTCCAATGTTTCTTTGTTCACAGCTCTGGCTGTGAACAAAGGCTTCAGGGAACCTGAGGGGATTCCAATCCCCTCACGCTCCTAAATGGCTTTATTTTTTTTGTTAGAACATTCTGTCCTCTAGTGACAGAATGTTCTAATAGCCTTATAGCCCTTCGTAGATGGGCTATAACACTATTAAAGTCCCTCTCCCTTGTTAAAGGCCCTCGCCTCGGGGCCTTTAACGCTGGAGAGGGCCTTTAATAGCCGGTAGAGCCCTCTACGGCGGGCTATAAGGCTATTTTGAGTTTCTTTACTTTTCTGATATGATGTATTGCCTTGTCCACTCTTTCTCTCATTGGAGGGAACTGAGCAAGTTCAAAGTAAGACAAACGCTTGTAGATTTACACTGTGTAAACAGCAGCACCTATTTGCAAACATTTGCTCGATACTGGCAGTCATGAGTTAGCTTGATTAGCCACACATATAATTTTAGAATTCTTACATTATTTGCAAATATTGCACATATACATATCTCAAACATATTTTTCTCATTATATAAGGTTTATTGGTCTAGTATTCTGTCTTTAAAAATATTGAAAAATTTAAATTTATAAACCAAAGACTGAAACAATAATTCAAAATGCCTGATGCAGGTGAGTATCACAAGCATCTGGCTTTTACCTGACTACCTTCTCGTTTTTTTTCTTATTTATTAAAAGAAAAACTTCATACATTATGATTTTATTGTTGTCGTACATTTATGGTTTTATTTTCCGGGAGGAATATGTATGCTCATTGTACTGGGGCAGTTTTCCCATTCTTTTCCGACATGCACGCTTTGCAACGGGACGATATAGTACAAAAATGGTCTTTGAGCCCCTTCTCTCATAATGCCCCTTTCCACGGTGTGTGGCTTGCGCAAATTCCTCCAGGAAGCACCTACAATAATTTGTACTTGTTAAACTCAAGATCGCCCTATTTGTGTGAACCTGTGGGTGCAAATTAATTTTAAATGTATGCATCCCTCACAATAGAGCTGGTGATGGTGTCACATCATCTCATTGGCATCGCACAGCAACCTACATTTCATTCATTGTAAATTGTTCAAAAGTTGCTTTCTGACATTAATGGAATACAATAAATATCGGGAAATTTCGATAATATTAGTCATAAAAGTACCTGCTGCGGTGGGGCGGTGTTCTGCAATCCCGAAGACGCATTCACCACGATGATTGGCTGCTGTTCTGCTGGGGGGGGAATTTCCTGAGAATCCTCATTGGAGGGGTTCCTCTTCTCCTTCGCCTTCTCAGGTTTGAACAGTTTGTCGAACAGGCTGATTTCCTTGGGTTTGGCCTGGGTGGTGTATGCCTCGGATGCCTCTGTGTTTGGCACCTCAGCTGCTGTCAGTGATGCTGCGAGCGGGGCCCGCTGTTGGGTTTTATCAGAGCTTCCTTTGAGCTCGACTGTTGCCGGAAGTGTGACGCTTTCACTGGGGACATTGTTCACCAGAGGTTTTTCTGGGGTGACATCAAGCTTCTCTGACACAGCTGATGAATCTTTAGCTTGAGCTGCAGTACGCCCTGGTACAGGCCGAGAGATGGACATTTTGAAACGAGATCTGGCAGGTGGCGCCTCGGCCTTGGCTTCCGGCCCAAGATTCTTTCCGTTTTCCTCAGAAATAGAGCTGATCTCCATTGTCTTTTGTGAAGAAATTGTGGCATTATTCTTCTGCCTATCATTTGTCCTGGCGTCGACTGCAGGAAAAAAGGCATAGATCAGAAATTATAGTTACTCGACTATGAAAGCTTTTTTTTACATATAGGGGCTGTTCTAAACAAACGTGCACATATATGAGAGTTCAGCGATATCAGAGAACAATTTACACAATTATGTATAAGTAATTAAAAGAGTCTTATTTTGGCGTATTCATTACACCTTAAAAATGTGTGCAATATATGCCAGCACTGTTTACCACTGACAGATTCTGCATCACTTGTATACACATTGTAAACAGAAGGGCAAAACACCACTTATATTACATCTAATAACAGCAAATGGTACACCAAAAGCAGATCGTTAAATGGGCAGGTACTGTCCGGTACTGAGTACCTGCACTTCTTTAATTTGAAACGGAGAGTAACTTCACTACTCAGCACTGCTGCAATACATTTAATGGAAAGTACAAGCGTGTACCCGAAGCAAACAGGTACTCTAAATAGTGAGTACCTGCACTTCTGTATTTCATTTTAAAGAAAGGACCAAGAGCACTCTATTTATATATAATCTGCCCACAAGTATGTTTTTTTGAGAAAAACCCTCCAGAAAAATCACAGTACCAGTTAAAAATATGGCGACCATCCACCTCAAAATGTGACAATAAAATTCAGAAAAATGAAGATCTTCAATCTCCATTCACAGATAAGCAGCATGCCTTAAATATGGGAAATTGAAACATAATGATGTTTAAGAATAAAAACATTAAAGGTAACATAATTGGGTTTTTTCAGTGGAGGCTCCCTTTTGAATATTACGTTTCAAATGCCCATCGTGAAAACTCAAAATAGTCGTCATATGTTTAAGTAAGTGCTGTTTCCACATATAGGGCCAGATGTACGACCATTCCATTTTGTGGGTCGCAAATTGCGATTTGTTTTGCCACTCGCAAAATGAAATGCACAAATGTGTCTCAGACTCCCAATGGGGTCGCAAATGACCTGCCTCATCAATATTGATGAAGCAGGACGTAATTTGCGACCCATTTGGAATGGGCTACAATCACTGGGATGGTGGCCTGATGGGGACATCAGAGCACAATGCTTGTGTTTGCTTTTTAAATAATGCAAAAAATGTTTTCCCAAATTCAGCCCATTTTTCTTAAAGAGAAAACGGAATGTGTTTAAAAGAAAAAATGAAACATGATTTTCATTATTTAAGGGCAGACAGGCCTGCTCTTAAAAAATATTTTCACTACCAAACACAAAAAGGTAGGTGTCCCCTGGGTACCCCTTCCCGTTTGCAACTGGCTTACCACCAATTTGAAATGGGTGGTAATTGCGATTGTTTTGCAACCACATTTGCGGTTGCAAAACAATCATACAGCCCCCTGCGACTCGATATTGGGAAGTGACGCCCTTGGCACACCCCTTCCTAATAGTGCTTTTCAAACCCTATTTTGTGAGTCAGTAATAGGTTACCGACTCGCTAAATAGGGTTTGTACACACTACAACCCTTCTTGCGGTCCAAAACGTCCCATTTTTCTGTTTGCGACTGCAAAAAATGGTCATACATTTGGCCATAATTACTACCAGTGTATAAACATTCGGTTCATTGGCTCAAATTCTATTACATGTAACCTGTAGTCTAACTTCATGTACACGCTTTGAAAATATCATATTAGGAAACATCCATCACATACTTCGTAGTAAAATAAAAGAACGTTTTCTTGCTGTGACCGCTCAGTAACTTGTGCCTCAGTATCTTTGTGTTTCCTATACAGGGTGACCCATGGTGACCCAGCCCGCTAGGTCTAGGGTAGACTGCTAGGTTTTGCCAGAGTGTGCTGGTTGAGACAGATGATTATTAAATCAGTATTAAATATCCTGTGGGCAAAAGAATAAAAAAGGGTATTTTGTATATTCTAAAATCCAATAATATTAAAGTCTATGTCAGTGTTTTAGGTGCTTGGCCTGTAAGGTGGATATAACTGACACAGGAAGTAAAAATATGCATAACAACATGTAGAAAGAATAAAGAAAGAGATTTTCCAAACATAATTGTGGGAATTTATTTTCCTATTAGCTTGTATTGAAGTGGGGAGAATTTTAGGAGGTATAAATATAAATTAAAGCCAATGTTGTCTTAAAAATTGTGAATTTCTTGCCTTAATCGGGTCAGTTGGCATGTATGTGAAAGCCTTAGGGCACCAGTATATAAACACAATTCCATTAAGTAAAAGCAAATGTATTGAGGTAGACGAACGGAGTCCCCATTGCTGAATTAGCAGTCGTTCACAGAGTCATGAGCAGAGTCCTGCATCATGAATCCTAATGAGGTAGCAGTTTTTGTGATTCAGGCAAAAAGACATTTAAGATGTTGGGTCACAAAATACTGAACTGCAGTGCATCGTGATTCGACCTGTCCCATAAATGTTAATGAGGTAGGTCACAAACAGCGACCCACTATACTCAGCTACAATCACTGGAATTGTGGCCTGCAGGGGTCAGCAGACCATAATGTCTGTGATTGCTTTTAAATAAACACATTTTTTTTTTTTATAAGCTGACCGTTTTTCTGGAAGGAAAACAGGTTGTGTTTAAAATAGCAAATGTTATTGTCTACTTTCACAAAGAGAAATGGGTTCCTAGGTGAATTTGGTCGCAATACATTAATGCATAACAGAAGTAATTGGTATTTGGAAGGGAAGCCCTTAACACACTCCTTTAAAATACCAATTACTTATGGTTACGTAATCCCATTTAACAATTCAGAAAATCTTTTTGGAACCATTAAATGGGCTTAGTACATTTCAAAAAATGTTTTGAGCATTCACAAACATTCTGATTTAACGAATCAGAGAGCTTGCAAATGTAAAAACTCTGTAGAGGAAGCCTGTAATCTATTGCAAACACTGACTTTCTCAATTTGCATTTTATGAGTTGATTACTCCCTATTCTCCGTTTGTCACAGCACTTGCACCAGGTGACAAAATGTTGTGCCGTTTCCAATTACATGAATAAACTCACTTTCTATTACAGGCCTTTCGTGGAACCATGAGAAGGAAATTTACGCTAATCAGGCAAGGCTCATATAAATGTTTTCAAAGACCGGATCAAAATGTATCATTTTACTTGAGATAATCCAATCAGGTTCTGTGGTATATTATAATTCTGTGCCTGAAATGCTATGATCTTGGAAGAAATTACTATTGTTCAATACTTCTAATGGTACAGTAACCATATACTTTGGGAGAGAGAAGTCTGTTCTTCACTATTGGTTCCTTTTGTTTTTATCCAGATAGGATTTATTTTAAGCACTCACCACTTAACATCTTCACTTGACTCAAACACTTGCATCTCTGTTTCTCTCCCTGGTTTATAATGGAAGGCTATGCATCCTTGCGATAACCACTGAAGTTGTCTCCAAATTTCTAGAGTGAACTAATGATTTAGACCTCAACACATTCTGTGCCAATTATAGGCTGTTCACTCGTATGACATTCGCTCTTTAGGTTATGATTTCCTGGCTTGAGATGATTACTAAGGGGCACAGACATCGTAGAAGGGACTTCCTCCTGAAACCTATCTGAGTAGAAGGTAGACACAGTTCTTCTCTTGAGGGGCTTCACCAGATTCACTCCCCTCTAAAAGGTGGTATTTCTCCACTGACTGGTTCCAGCATTGCAAGTCTTTCTTCCCAATATATCTAGCAATTCAGTTTAGCCTCAGCTCTTCACCTTTTTATTAAAACATCCATTAGCCACTACCATTGTCTTTGTTTCTTCTTGAATATTGTAAGGAAATGCCTCTTTTTTCATTGTCACTCCCACATTTTATCAACTCTGAGAGAGCACCAAGGCTTGCTAACCAGATCTCAGTGCAAGTGTTCTAACCCATTACAATGTATATATCGAATTAGCTATACCCAATTGGTAAGAACTGACTTACTTATAAGTCCCTATTATATGGTACCCAGGGTACCAAGGGTATATAAAGCAGCATGTCCAGCCGGGGCTGCAGCACTGTTTGCGCTACCCTGTGTGTGATAAAGTACAAAGTGTCTCCCAGCCTGCCACTGCAGACCGCAAGGGCAGTGGTAACACTGCTAGTTCGACTTTGCCATTTAACGTAATGACAAAGCCCCCCACTTCCCTTAACATTATATATACGCCTCCCCTAAGGAAGACCTGCAGAGCTTTAAGGCTAGGAGCTGTATAGTTTTAAATAGGACATGTATTTTTATGTATGTCTTATCAGCAACACTTCGAAATTGTAATTTTGCTGCAGAAAGGCTAGTAGCCCCATTGGCTAACACAGAGTTACCGGCTTATCCTCAGTCTGTCTAACTTATGAATGGGACTACCTAGGTGGGTACTGCAGGTTATCAAATTAGTAATGGCATTAAACATGACCTGGTGCCCAAGCCGAATTTAATGTCACCATTAAAGAAATTGAACTTTTAGAAAGTTGTCACTCCTTGTCCCAGATGCCCAGTGGTATCACATGGACACTGGTAAACAGACAGCATTCTGCCCACCTGGGGAGTACTGTGAATAACGTCCAGGCTTAGGAACAATCACAGCATTCCAAGGGCGAGGTGTTACCTCTACTTAGCAGGAAGCCACTCAGGGTGTTAGCCCAAAAGGTGAGCTTCAAAGGCAAAGCTGCCTTTGGTCGGCAGATGGCACTTTCACTACTGAAGGGCTGCCCTTTGTTCAGGTAGACAGTCTGGAAACAAAAAGGGAAGCCCAATGCCTAAAGTCGTTTTTACAGTTGGTGTAGCCCTCAGGTAGCCTTACCTCTAGGGTGGGCTACCAAGCTCCTGACATCCACAAATAGGACAGGACATCTTGAGATGGGACATCATAGTGCACTCTGGGACTGTAGTTGCCAGACATTACTCGAGAAAGTTGCCACCCAGAGGTAGGTGACCAAGTAGCTCATAGGCTAGTGACTGCATCATCCCCCCAGGGCACTTTCTGGGAATAAATATGTCTACCCAGGCACCCTCCAATTTAGATCACGTCGGAACTGGAACAAGCTCCGAAGAAGGACTGCCATGCTGCCCCCTGGACTGCAAAAAGATAGGCTGCAATGTCTGCAGGACTGCACCTACTGCCCCTTGAGATAGCGAAGAGAAGACTGTCCCTGTGACCAGTGAACAACCCTTAGGCCTGCTTGGATCATCCATCAGCAACATGCTAGAGTCTGCTAAGAAGCTTAAGGATTACAAGGTGTTTTCGAAGTAGTTACATATTTTGCTTTTCAAGCTATTCTTCCTCCCCTATTTTGTCTATAAATATTTATAAGCCTTAAAGACTAATAATTAGTGCCATGTGAATGTCTTAATTTGGATTGACTTGGATACAAATGGAACATTGACTATGTGTAAAACCCTTTCAGACGTATAGCGTGAATGAGGACATGAATAGACTGGTTTAGCCTTCAGCCTAATATTCCTTCTGAAGTAATTTGAGATAAACTGCAAATATGTCACTCAGCAATTTGAAATAAACTGCTTTGCCTAAAATCTACACTTTACATGTCTGCATTGCTATTATTCATTGACGCAGTGATCAATTGATGGATAGTATCACATTTAATGAAATAAATCAATCTCAGTTGATTTCCATGTTTAATTTTAAATGGAAATATTTGGAAATATTTTTTGTGTTGTTTATTTGGCAGCATAGCTAAGAGTAGAATTTTAAAACTAAAATGTGGGCACATGTACCATCAGTTTGAAAGGAAAAAATGGTTTGTAAGACATGGTTTTGCTTCTTCAGTTGGTCTAACCTGCCCCAGACCTCAACAACGTGGTTGGTTCTAAATCCTCAGGAGCAATAGGGTTCTGCTGGGTGATCAAAGAAATATCCGGCGATACATTTCATTCAGGAAACACAATAATTTGTTACTCTTTATGAGGGCAATGTTATAAAGGAGACATGTTCTTGTTTTGGATATTGACTTTTGGAGGCAAAATCTGAACATTGTTGTTTGTCGAATGTTTCAGTATAGAACAATAAAGCTTGTTAGAACTGAATATTTTTGTTCATTACACCCACATCCTTGCATCCTTTTTCTCATTCTTTAACTTAAAGCTCAATTCTTTACTTGTCTTGTTGTCATTGGCTAACCCTACACTTCCGTGTACCCACTTTCTCTTACTGTGAACTCCCACCTGCCTCATCCTCTGTTTGGACATCGTCAATTCCACTGCTTTTGATTTCTTGGTTGAGATTGAATTTCGTGGTCTCTTCATTAGTTGTGGCCTACATGAATTGTAAACAGGACCTTTATCACTGATATGGATTCTCTTAAAATTTCTTACATTCATTTTCCTGAAATCAATCAGTGTTTATGCTTGCAAAGTTAAAGACATGAATATAGGATCTAATAAAGACCTGTTTCTATGTCTGCTTTTATTTACTGCCGGGTCTTACACACACACAGGGACCCGGCTCACTTAAAGCCCATACTGTAGGAGCATTTAATCATTTGTTGAACATAAGAAGAAAACATCTTCCATCTGAGCCCAAACATCTTTTTTTTCACATTGCAATCAGATATCTGTGATCAACCTGCCCTCAACTAGCCCAACTATCAGGGACAGGTCTTCCGCAATGGTGGAGGAGCGTCACCCCACTGGCTCAGAGCCAGTAGGTAAAAAAATGATGTCCTATCATCATTTTATTTTTCATTTGCTGGCTCTGAGCCAGCGTATGCAGGGATGGGCGGGCCGTGGCACGGGAAGGGGGAGGAGGAGTGCAATGTGCTAAGTGCACATGTGTGTTTGGCCGGCCGTGCCAGGCCGGCCAAACACACATGCACACCTAGATTTCTCCAACCTGGCTGCATTGAACAGCTGGGCTGGAGACACCCCACAGACTCTCTGACCTGAGGGTCTTTTCAGCCCGCTCAGGCCAATTCACATGCTGCTCTCATAGCATGAGAGCAGTGCCGGAATGCACAGGGAATCTCTCCCAGTTTCTGCTGGGAGCAGGAGGAGCTCAGGAGGCGTGATGCAATGCAATGAGACTCAGGGGAGGTGGCCTCAGCTTAAGGTAAGTTCTTATTTTTTTTAATTATTATTAAATCCCCCCACGCCCCCCCTGCCATGCTCCCTCCACCTGCCGGAAAACCCTTTGTTTGTGGCAGCCGCCACTGCCAAATATTCAATTCACCCTGCACCCACTCCCACAGGTTTCTGCATCCCATTTGAAATCACAGATTTTGTGGACATTTGCACATGCTCTCTCCTCTACGTAAAACCTGGTTAAACATGATGAAATGCAAATATTGTGCAGTTAAACTTATCACAAGGACTGTTTGCACATGTACTTCACCACTTTCGGTGGGAAATCTAGAAATCAGGCTAAAAAACATTTGTTTGCAGTAACAGTATGTTCCGCTGTGCTGCATTTATGACAGATCTCAATATCATAATGCGGCCATGAACAATGAACATAAGAAGATTAGAAAACATCCTCTCAATCGACTGTGCCATGCCTACTGGTGTTGCAGCCTTGCTTAATTCTTATGAAGGGTGCCTCCTTGGAAGGTGAGTTGTCACTTCACAGGTCAAGTGATTTAGCATCTCTTTTCCCTTACTTTCTGTGTATCAGCAAGGACACATATGCCAGTGCCATGTATCCAACATTCATGGCCTATGTTCCAGGAATTCCTTCTAAAGGACTCTGAATATCAGATGTACGTTTTACTACTGAACGAGGACCCCAAAATATTGTGGAATATCACACGTGGCGTGCAAAAGATGATGGATTTAACCCAGATCTGTGACTGTGGTGAATATTTGATTTGATCAGCATTACATCCATCAATCTGTTCTTTTTGCATTTGTCGACCTAAGTGGAAGGGGTATGAGCAGAAGTGGGTCCTACACTCGCTACACCACCAGATTCAGTCTAACCTGACTCATGAGGGGTGATACCCTAAAACCAGCCCATGATGCTTGTTTCTGGTACAGGGAGAACATGGCCAGGCAGTTCGGGCTGGACTGTTCCCTTGGGGAGCAGGGTCAAGACTTATGTGCATATGGCTGGGACTAATCTGGAATGACGTGGCACGCAAAAAATACGATGGATTTAACCCAGATCTGTAACTGGGGGTGAATGTTTGATTTGTTCAGCATTCCGTCCATCATTTGTTCTTTTTGCAGAAATATGAAGGACAGAATATCAGGGGAAAAATGTTGAAAGATAAGTAATTAGAGGGACGTGTATGTGTACTATTCCTAACTGCACATCTACGTACCTTAAAGATAAATATGTGGAGTTAGGAATACATTTTTTTTGTTTTTCTTTATTTTAGATATTTTGACCAGGATATTGAGTCTGATCGTTATTGTAGTGTCAGTATTCAGGGTGCATCCTGAGCTGCACACATGACTGGGTGGCTGGCATAGATTCAACGGGACAGTAGAATGTCTATATTAATGTATGCTCTATTTAAGATATGTACTCGAGTGCTGCTCAATGCTCTGAAGTACTGAGTTTAAAAAAAGAAACTTGCTTGCACGCAATGGTATATAATACAAAAAACATATGTTGTATATCAGTTTCCAGAGGCGTCCACCAATGCATAGTGCCAAATAGCATTTATTTCACTTGCCTGCTGTCTTCGTGATGCCTGGTTTCAGAGCAGACAGCCCATTTCACACACTTTTATCATGTATATTGTACTGTACCAGACACATTTACTTTTTAAAGGAGGTGATTTGAGATAAGTTAAACCAAAACCAATAGAGTGAATCATTCATCAAGCCAGGTGACACCCACAGTTCACACAAAGGTATTTACATAGCAACCTCCACACTGTCAGCGAGCTCTACCTCACGCCCTGTGGTTTTCACAGACAACAAAGTTATGTCAAAAGCAATGCCGGAACCACAGACTGTCTTCGGTTAACACCACACAAACACACGAAAACTGTGCTCCAGGAATACAACCTTTGTGGATGTGTGTTTTAATAGTTAAATGTCTTGTCTTCTACATTGGAATATTTGAACCGTGTGCAACCAAAAAGACTTTATCACAGAAAAATAATTTCCATCCTAAACTTTGGACTTGGGCTCTTTTATATATAAGGTGCAACATACTTGAAGGTATTTTTAAAGGGTTCTTAATAAGCATTTGATATTACATATGGATAACTGCACGTTTGATGGCTTAACAATACACAAACTATTCCTTTAACCGTAGATATTGTAGGATTTGTTCTCAATACATGCAGTATGGTGTAGGGTATTCTATACTGGGGAGTAACAAATGGAAATTTGAAGAATTGAGCTCAGGATGTACTGATTGTGGAAGAATGAATGGAGTAAACATTTATACATTCGCTCACTAGAAGGCATTTATTAAAATTCTGTTATGATAATGCTGCAATAGAAGGCAATGTTATCAGGCAAAACCTTTTGAAGACATGGTATTATTATATAAAATATAACCAACCTTTACTTATGCAAATTAAAGTAGCATTGCAATATTAATTTCCACCTCTGCCATGCATTGTTCATGATCTCAGGCATAGCATTACACATGACATCACAAATTTCCTCTTCAAAATCATTGATATGAATATAAATTGCAATGTACGCCATATGGCTTCAGGTATAGGGCACAGGAAACCGCTTTATAAGGTGCTGTAACACTTTCCGAGGTCACTTACACATATCAGCATAAAAAAAGGAACCTGTATTAAGGGAGACCATATTGGAGACACTCAGGGCCACATTTATTATTGTTTCACGCAATGCACCTCAGCAAGCCACCTTGTTCGTATGTTATGTTATGAAGTTTTGTATAGCGCTCGTATACCTGAAGGTGTCTTGGCGCTGCGATGCGTAGGGGTGATAAGCGAGGCTGGAGGGGTAGAGTGTGGCGTTTAGTTTAGAAGAGCACCATTGTCAATGCTTTCCTGAAATGTAAAAGGGTCTGGGAATTTTTCAATTCAGAGGGAAGAGATTTCCACAGTTTAGTGCCACAGATCACAAATCTTTTGCCGCCCCAATGGGTGAGTCCGAACTTGGGCACATCAATATTTTTCAAGCTCGAGGAACGTAAGGATCTAAGACAGAGGTCTTCAATCTTTGGGGCGCGACACCCAGGGAAGCTGTGGAGTCCTGGGAAGGGGATCACACATTCCCCAGCCTCACTTATGCCTGCAATCCAAAATATTTGCTTTTGTTTTGGAAAAAGACAGCCATTCTGGGATGGACAATTTCAATTGTTAAAAAACGTCAGCTGAGTCTCCTGCGCTAAGAAAAGCTTTTGTGCCAGGGTGCCTGCTTGCCTGAATAAAATGTAAATGTGCGCTATTAGTTAATCTGCAAGTGTAAAGGGTGCTTGGGACTCGGTGAATCACTCCAAACTGTGTGAAAACAAAGATTTTTTTTGAGTGGTAGTGCAAAGAGTTAACAACTGGGCTGTGAAGTGCTTTCTTTTAATCGTAACTGTATTCACACAGCTTTAATACACCTAAGGAGGTGTTGAAGGGATAGTTAAGTAAAAAAAATATACATTGTATACGCTCTGGTATTACTAAAATTTACATTTTGGAAGCACCATTTTATCGTAAAACTATTTTCACATTTTGTATCAGTCTATCTTATACTGTGTGTAATGCAATGCAAGTATAAAATAATGACTTACATATTCACAGTGCTTTTTGCCACAGTCTGTCACCTCATAGCACTAAAATACATGTGGCAGAGTCATCCTTTGCCCTGGTCAGCCCCCACCTTTTTTGCTTTTTTGCTGACTGGTACTGGTGGTAACTGCCTCTGACTGATGCTGGGCCCTGCCTAATCAGACTCAGGGCTAGTGCTATGCTGAAAGAGACACTTAGAATATAGGGAAAACACCTACATACTCCCGGGTACACTATGGGGTAGGGTATCCCGATGATTGGCATGACCTCTCCTATAAGTCCCTAATACATAATAGGGCAGAGGGATTAAAACTATATTACGGTTCCTAGTATATAATAGCGCATGGCAGTTTAGAGCCCGACAGCCCTTTCTGCATTTGCATGTGTGCACTGCTGAAGCCTGAGGTCAGTTTAAAAGCAGTATCTGCATAGAAACGAGGGGGATCCCTTGTACCTCACCAAGGGATTGGAATACTTCTACCAAGATGAAAAGGATTTTTTCCTGGTCACTATATAAACATGTGGACAAAAAGTCTCCTATTTATAAATGCCCACAGTAAAGTTTCTTAACATACAGCCCATGTAATAGACAAATCAACAAAAAACATGAAAAAACTATAAAAATGTAAATTTTATCAAGAAATATTTATTTAAATTCATATCACAAAATCCATAAATATTACAAAAAAAATTAATAATGAAAAATGACTCGCACATCCAGATGTCCCAGTAGGCGCTATAGGTTTCTATGTGCTAATCTTTAAAAAAAACATATCCCCAGTTCCCTACATTGGATTTGTTTCATTTTGTTATCATTTCAAAGATACAAATATTTCCTATTTTTATAGATTAGAGTTGGATTTTTATTTTGTGTTGTGTCTTAATTATTTACTGAATTGGTGCTTTTGAATGCTTCACCTGTATTTGAAGTTAAGCCTGCCTGCTCACTGCCAAGCTACAAAGGGTTGAGCATGGGAATACTTTTCTTAGACCTTTTTGTGGACCCCTATAATGTGTCAGTGGTCTTATTGCCAGTACTAATAACCCATTTTACAACAACACACAAGTCACTATTCTCCACTGCACCAACCAAGATTTAATTCTGTGGCTCTCTGGTTACACACAGACCTCTGCAGTGCATTAACTAATAGAGGTTTCATAGTGTACTACAGTACATTTCCCACTGAGTAACACATTTTTTTATTTATTTTTCATTTACATTGCCCATTAATTTATATGTAGGTACCTGATGGTGAAAAACCTAAAAAACTTACAGAATATTTTGAAGCTTATTTATAAGAGGCTTGCACCGCCAGAGCATCACTATTTTTGATGTTCTGGTGGCGCAAGTGTCTCAACCAAACCTATGAGGCAGCGCAAAGTCACCCTGAATGGCTTTGCATGGTCTCATAGATATGAAGTAATACAAAGCAGCTCAAGTTACTGCATGCCTTACTCTGCGTCAAGGAGGAGTTCCGTGAGAACTGGATTTTGATGCTGCCCCATATTTACAAAATCACATAAACCTGGGGCAGTGCAAAAAACATACGCCTCCCCAGCGGAGGCGTAACGAGGAGAAATGTTTTAATTTCTCCTCATTTTTTCCTCTTTGCATGTGTGCTGCATTCTGCAGCTCATATAGAACGAGGAAAATGCCTCTCTGGATTCTTTTTGTGAAGGAAATTGCCCCTCCCTGCACAAAAACAATCCTGCCTATGTTGGTGCTGGGCAGCAATTTGTGTACCATCGCAAGGGGAAAGGAAAGGAATGTGCTGTATTTAATAAATATAGTGAATTTCTGCCCTTTCACATTGGCGTAGAGCAGCACAGCAAGAAGGTATGCAGCACTGCCCTACACCAATTCCTCATAAATGAGGCCCTTTGTTTTTAGCTACACCTCTGACCATGTCCCTACCCTTGCTGACTTTGGTTTACTAAACACTGTTTAATAATATTTCCCCACCTTAAAAATGATTTGTTGTGGGAATTGGGGGCGTTTATGGTTATTGATGATTAAGAGTACAAGATTACGTACATTTCTGTCAGGAGGGGGCCCTAATGCCTTTAAAATTTAGACAAGGAGGTCTCGGCATAAAAAAATTTGAAGACCTCTGGTCTAGGAGGTGTATATCAGCGAAAACACTGCTTAAGTGCAACTGGTCCGTTGTTGTGTAGAGCCTTAAATGCAGTGCACAAGGCCTTGAATGGAATCCTTTTCTTCACAGGTAGTTATTGCAGTTTGTTCAATGCCATGAATGCTGACTAAAATTTGGGGAAACTAAAAAAGGAGACAGGCTGCAGCATTTTGTAGGGTCTGAAGTTTAGATACCATTTTTTGTTGTAAACCTATATATAATCTATTACAATAATCCAATTTGTACAAGATTAGTTCTGACATAATACATTTTTGGAGATTATAAGGGATGTAAGTTAAAAAAAAAACCAGGATCTTCAAAAGAAAGAAAACTGGGGAAGCTATTTCATTTCTCTGTTTCTCAAAGGAGAGTTTTTGGACAAAATGAACCCCAGGTTTCTAATCTTTTCCACTGAGGATGGGGCAGGGCCCATATCTGGTGGCTGCCAGTCCAGGGCCCAAAAGTTGGTGTTGTTTCCGAAGAGTAGGATGTTGTTGTGCTGCACAACGTGAAAAGGAGAGTGCAGGAATTCACCATATCGATCAAGATATAGCACACCCATGCAGTCTCCTTGGCTGGCATGCTTTTGGCTGTCAATCACTAATGCTAGCATCCTTGCACCATGGTGCAAGGGTGCCTACTTGGTGCAAGTGTACCCACGCTGCAGGCAGTATTGTTTTTGTAAAGAAAGGGACACCTCTGTGCATCTGCACAAAAACAATCATTTGAGGCTCCTTTCTCTTTCTGCATGTACTCCAGAATGCCATACACAGAAAGGGGAAAAGACATGGAGAAATAAAGATATTTCTCCTTGTTATGCCTCCCCTGAGAAGGCAAAGTATTTTGATGCCTTCCCAGGTCAACTACTCTTGGTAAATCTGGGAATGTGCCTGAATCCGTGGGTGGATGCATGGGAACACCCACACTCCGCACATGGAATGCTTCCCTGGAGCAGAGTAATGCAAGGAAGCGACTTGCACTGCTTTGCGTTACTTCAGATTTACCACGCACCACAGGACCAGGCAAGGTGGCCTTGCGTGGTTTGGTAAATCTCATCTAGTCTTTGTGTCACCCTTGCGTTACACTGGGTGGAGCAAGGGTGATGTAAAACTTTAATAAATCTGACCCATATTTAGAGAGCCTGTAGTGCCCACACCATGCCAACTATACCCTCTGACCTCAGAACCTACACAGCATTACCATGTGCTCATGTCATGAGGATCTTGGGGCAGGGTGCAGATATCAGACCAGATCTCTAAATACATCACCTGCCACAGGGCCCACAGGGCACACACCCTGTTGAAAACAATCTTTGTTCCAAGCAACTGTGCCAACTGAATCTTTAGGGCACAAGCTCATGGTGTAAATCTCCCATTGCTTTGTAGCGATTTCCTAACGCCATATAAGTGTTAACAATAGTTGTACTAAAATGATGGCGGCATTACAATGATTATGGCTACTTTACACCTTTCCTGTTGCAGGTCTACTTCTTGCCCACTAATCGATGATCATCGCCCATGTACTCAGTCAAAATTTTATAAAGTCACGTAATTGTTTGTTGTTTATTCTCATCTAGTTAGAAGATCTGTTGTGATTACTTTAAATTTTGTAAATATAGAAACATTGATAATATTATTTGGATATCTTAGAAAATCTGCCAATTTTCATAATGACCGACATTAAACGCACTCTAATTAATCATATGCTCTCTCTACAGCGACGCAAATGTGGAGTGAGCCCCAAGTCAAGAGTTTACTTGCTTATCTACCTGTTATGGTAATTTGTGGCTCTTGTTAGAAAACATATTGGCATAAAGACAGAAGGAGTGGGTCACATAAATATAACCAGAAATAAAATAAAAAGTCATATGGATACTTTCTCGAATTAGTTGAGATGTCAAATGAGTGGAAAGTATGACTCTGTTGAAGATATTGTGATGAGCAGTCGAGTGCAGCAAAGCTGAGGCTCACAGTTGCAGGTTGTGGTATGCACCGTGGACAAGGGCCTGGTAGCAGCTTCAGCGTGGGCCACTATAACGTGTTTTTATTGCCCATTATTGTCTTTTATTTGTTATTTGCAGGTTACAAGATAAAAGTCGAAGCCAATAAATATTGCAATAAAAAAGATACATAGCAAATCAGTGGGGTGGGGCAAAGGGATGCTAGAGGGGCCAAACAAGTGCCAAAAGGAAAAAAATCATGGCAGTGACAGAAATAAGTGAGAGACCACTTGGAAGGAAAGGAAGAGGAGAGATGGGAAGAAAAAGGAAAGGAAGATGAAAATAGAGGTAAAGAAAGTAAGAACAATAAAGAAGGGTGGCAGGAAGGAAAGGAAGTAATAAAATTATGAAAGAAAATTAAAAGAAAGGAATGAAAGAAGGAAATCAGGAAAGTAAAGTGAAATGCTGAAAAATAAATATGGAAATTATTAACGAGAGGTAGGTAGAAACAAGAAAGAAAGGCAATAGAAAGGAAACAGAGAAAGAAAATGAAGGAAGAAAGACCCAATGAAAAGACGGGGAGCAGAAAAGGCAGGATGATGACAATTGAGGGATGAAAAGAGTAGATGAGGAAAGAGACAAAGGAAGGAAAGATGAAGAGAAGGAAAACAAACACAATAAAGAAGGACAGAAAGGTAACTAGGAAAGAGGGAAGGAAAGAAGAATTAACAGAAGGAAAGCAGGATAGAAAGAAAGGTTCAAAAGAGAGTGGGAAGAATGACAGAAAGAATACCTAATTTTGATATAAAGAAGGATACTAAAAAGATAGAAGGCATGAATGAATGACAGAGAGATATAGATAAGAAAAAAAATGAATGAAGAATTAAAAGAAAGGCCACAGAAGAGAGGATAGCATAAATGTAAGAAGGCAGGGAGAAAATAAGGAACAAAGAAAGAAAGGCTCATAAACGTGCAGCTATTTGGCCAAATTCTTTTAAAATCCAGCTGTAAAAGCATCATTTTGCACTATTTTTCTACGTGCGAGTGGGTACAATTTTCACAGGCCTGCTTAAAAATGGCCGACATTTCTCAGTTTGCTAGCAGTTTCGGGCCATGTGGTTCAAGTGGGAGGTATTTTTTATTTTTCTGGCTACCCCCTTGAACTGACCCGGGCGTCTGTGAGACATATCACGTACTGTACACATAATTTACAGGTATAGCCATTGTTAGTCTTTTGTGTGGCTATCTTGAATCCTGCCATGATCGCTGTCGTGATGGACCATTGATTACCTCTGACCTGGACTCCAACGGGGCTGGGGATTTCCGAATTAGTCAAGTTTGGCATTGAACATATCCACTGGTTCCTTCATCAAGGACATCTAAGCTCCTCCTACTGGAAAGTTGTGCAGTGCATCAGGGAGTTGTCTTGTTTTGGATGGCCTTTCCCTTGAATGTTTAAAAAGCTTTGTGGCCACATTTCAGATGACTGCTTTCTAACATCAAGGTACATGTGAATGACCACAGATTCCACTCTCCGAAGCGTGCTCTGCATTTTAAGATAATTTGGTAGCGCCTCCATTTAACGGAGAGTGATTACTTTGGAAATGTAGGTGTTCATATGGTATGTGTTTTATCATGGCCACCATTTTCCCATTCTGCTGCCCCAAGTCGACCAAATCCTCCTCAGCAAACAGGAGATGTCTTTCAAGGGTAAAGTTCACTGATTTTTGCTACTTGTGTGAGTTACACATAATGGGGAGCTAAACATCTTGGTTTCTCTACTAGAAACTCTCCATCCTCTTTGGAAGGATACATCTAGGTATGTGTCCTAGTGCTCAATTTCCAATTAGGTTTTATCACAGAGATCCCACGTTGGCCTTCTCTCTTCCAAGTGATTCATTTATTAAGCAACTTTACTGTTTTTTTATTTATGTACTTGGGCATAGCAAATACAATTGTTAAGCATCGTGTTCCAATAGTGTTTTAGCAGCTCATATAGCCATCGTCCGCTTACAGCGTAATATTACTGTTGTAGACCAAAGACAACTTAGTTAGCTATACAGTAACTTATAACATGTTCTTGACTGCAAATCTTCCAGCTTGCCCCTTCTTTCTCCCACACAAGCCAAAGCTCCTTTCAGAGCTTTCGAAGACTATTCAGTTCATTGACAGATAACATTGCAGTCTATAGCAAAACTGACCAATCCTATGGATGCCAAGAAAGCCGACATGGGAGGGTCAACTCAAGTCTAAGTGAATAGAAATAGCTCTAGTTGTTGTGACAGCCTTACGGCCACACCAACTTCTGCTTAACAAAAAAGTACTCCTCTTTTTAGCTATCCAACTTATTAATGGGTGCAGTGCTGTGGTTGTTCCTATGTTACATCCAGTTTTTATCACTTGACAAATATGAACTGACACTGTGGTCTTGGAACCTGGATATATCTTGTGCAGTTTGTCTTTTGTTGGCCTCATTCTGTTCCCTCATAACCCACTCAATCCTTTTCTCTCCATGTCTCTGACATACAGCTAATGTTACTACATGCTTTCCAATTGAAAGACCAATGTTCTCTTTAAGAGAACCTCTTTCAACCTACATTGAACTCCCCAAGCTGCATGGTGTCTGCAGAAATTGCATGGCTTCAAGTCCTTGTTCCTTTGTTTCTGAGCCCCATGGCCAATGTGATGGTTACAAAAACACTAATGTTTCTTAGGTACTTTCTCTGGGGGCTCAGGTTAAAACGTGTCTGAGTTGGTCATTATACAGTTGGCAGTGAAGTCATCTGGACAAAGCCAAAGAGCCTTGTGTGCCTTTTGTAGAAAGGCATGGCAAAGAATATTGTTGAATTCATTACAGTGACCTTGCTTCTTATTTCTGACAAAAAAAATATTATACTTTTGAAAGCGAGCGCGAGAGCACAGCGCTTACACGCTCATACCTTGCACCCTCATCACAACTCGGGTTCATTCCCGATCCCGCACTGTCTCGCCAACACTCCGTCTCGGCACAACGAAGATTGATTCAACATGTTTGGGCGGCTTCTCCGGACCCCTCAATGCGCATAGCTGCGCTCGAGGAGGGCCGGGTTACGTTCGAATACAAACTGATCAAACCCGTTCCTCTCAAACGAACGACCATTGAGAATTGCTCCGAAGGGGAATTCCTCTAATGTAACCTGGCCCTCCTTGAGCGCAGCTACGCGCGTTGAGGGGCAGGAGAAGCTGCCCAAACATGTCGAATCAGTCTTTGTTGTGCCGAGACGGAGTGTTGGCGAGATGGTGTGGGATCGGGAATGAACCCGAGTCGTGATGGGGGCGCAAGGTATGAGCGTGTAAGCGCTGTGCTCTCGCGCTTGCGTTCAAAAGTATAAAAATATTTTAAATAAGCAAGATTAGAAGCAGTGCGAATACAAACTGATCAAGCCCGTTCTTCTCAAACGAACGGCCTTTGAGAATCGCTCCGAAGGTGAATTCCTCTAATGTAACCCGGCCCTCCTCGAGCGCAGATACGCGCGTTGAGGGGGGCGGAGAAGCTGACCAAACATGTCGAATCAGTCTTCCTTGTGCCGAGACGGAGTGTTGGCGAGACGGTGCGGGATCGGGAATGAACCCGAGTCGTGATGAGGGCGCAAGGTATGAGCGTGTAAGCTCTGTGCTCTCGCGCTCGCGTTCAAAAGTATACCAAATGCGATGAGGCCTAATCCGGTTCGAAATAGAACTGGAGGGGAAGTAGTCTAGGGTGAAAGACACAGGGGCCAATATCGAGTGCGAGACACAAGTAACATTAGAAAGCGTACACAAACCAGAGAAAAAAGTTAAAATGTTACCTTAAAAGGCCATTCTGAGGTATTCAGAAGATATAGGCCAATCCCAGAAAACATAGGAAACTGAGATAATTATCTTTCTGTGCAGCAGCTACGCGCGACGGGTAAGCTAGTTATGATATAGAAATATGAAAAGGTAAACACTAAGAAAAGATTTGACCCCTCAATTAAGAGTTGCAAAAAATGTTTTTGCTCCTGTGTAATTAAACTTAATTTTCCGGTATTTTTTGCAGAGAATAGGGGCAAGATGGTGGCCGAGCAGTTGGCTGTGTGAGCTCCGTCTCCCAGTCAACCCCTCCCCTGCCATGGCTTTAAATTACTTGTGCAATTGAACTTTCTGCCATGCGGCTAGAGAATCTATTTTTGATATGATCTGGGCTGTCTACAGTACCTATCTCCATCAACGCTTGCTCCTACAATCTTGGTTTACCTGGTGCCACCTCTGTAGTTGCCAGCCAGTGCTCAATATGCTCGGGTGCGACACAGCCTCCTCTGTAGTACCAATGCTGCCGAAGACTTCTAGAGGAGTCAGTGAAGGGTAACAGCGGAGTTCAGTGCGCTGGGGCAGTGGCTGCATGCAATGCAGAGAGCGCCTTGGAGAAAAAGCCATGCACTGATCCCGGAAAGAAATCCACCCCGGAGCTCTTTCTTCCTTTCAAAAATGGAAAGGTGTCAGTCATCTAAAATGGATGGGGATGCTGCTGGTGACACTGCTGAAGGTCGAGCTGCCAGTATAGGTTACCATCAGAATCGGCGAGTGGAGGTTGGTGTGACCGACTAGT
This sequence comes from Lissotriton helveticus, assembly GCF_964261635.1. Classification (NCBI taxonomy): domain Eukaryota; kingdom Metazoa; phylum Chordata; class Amphibia; order Caudata; family Salamandridae; genus Lissotriton; species Lissotriton helveticus. Next base: position 278,294,150 of record NC_136068.1, read on the forward strand.
ATTCTGAGGCAAGTTTATCTAATGGTGATAATGCTAGCAAAGCCTTTAAGCATGAAGCAGAGTCATAATGTCATAGGAGTATGGGGGGCCTCTGGCGGTGTTGTCCTAGCACCTACACTTGTATGCCCAATAGTTTTGAGCACGGAAGCAGCTGGCGAGCATTTAAAGGTAGCCCCGATAAAGGATAAATCCTTAATGAGAACATCTACAAAGAGCTTGAAGAAGCCTAAGGCGGGGACCATAAGGGCCAGAGTTGGGCTGAGCAATGTGACAGTGTTGACAATCATGATGGCTTGAAGGAGATAGATTCTGGGGATAACTTTTTCTCTCTCTCGGATCCATCCAACTCCTCCAGGGATGAGATTTCTTCTGCCTCAAAGGTGTGTTCAGGGGGAGAGTCACAAGGTAGCGGTTGCAGCTACTCAAGCAGCCTACACTCGGAGGAAGAGGACACTGGGGATATAAATGCTGAATCAGGCATGGTACGGAAAAAGAAGGAATTACATGATGTGCAGAACTAAGAGAGGCTGCAGAGGTTCTTTCATGGGACTATTCAATTTCTTCTGCACTCGGGCAGATGGGGTTGCGCGCCAAGACATACTACTCAAGGTGGACTGGAGAGCTCTGAGGAAATTTCACTTTCTGTTCTCTATTTTGCCTCACAGGGAAGAGACTAGGACAGAGAGTTGAAGAACTCAAGGAGCTTGCTATAAGCTGCAGAATTCTATTAGTTGAGTTGCAAAGTCATGCTCAGAATTTGATGAGAGGATCAGTGAAGCTTAGACTCGAATCTCAACACTAAATGATGAGCTTGCAGCCAAGAAAACTCTAACTGACATGTTAAGATCTCAGAAGGATGACACACAATGGAAGCTCATGGATTTGGATAATCGGCTTAGGTGAAACAACCTCAGAGGTCTTGGCATACCTTGGGTCTGGAAGGGTAGATGTTCAGAAAAATATTGTCAGACTTTTACTGAAGCATTTACCAGCTCACACAATGGACCTGGGATTAGGAAGTCCAGAGAGCTCATCAGTTTCCCTTTAATCAACATGATCGCTTAGGACAGACAAGACCAAAACCAAGGGCAATTCCTCTTTGTTTAAATAACTTTTTGGCTTGACAAGCTCTATATGACTTAGCATGGCCAGATAGGAAAAGGGATGGGAAGGGGAACAAGTTTTTTGTCAGACCAGATTATTGTCCCACAACAGTTGAAAAACGCTGGCAACTCTGGCAATTGATCCTGAAGTTTCAGAGTAAAGGGGCCCATGCTTATCTCTTTAATCCAGCAAAACCTGAGGTTATACATAAAGATCAAACCCAGTTTTTCTCTTCTGAGGTGCGGGCCAAGGAGTTTCTGCAGTTAGTGAATGTTTAAAGGGAGATTTTGGAGCTGGGTGCGGGTCATAGGTTGGAAAATGTGTGTTTGATGGGCTCAAGAGGTGGTCTTAAGTAACTTGATGCAGCAGGATACGCTAGACAGGGAGGGAAAGATTAGGGGGTGCTGGAGGCATTCCATCACATTGGACCCTTGGGTCCTATTGCCTTGACGATGGGGTTGGAGGAGAGAGGGCCCGCAAAGGGGTCCTGAGATTGGGTGGGTCAGGGAGGACACTGTAAGGACTGTGGTGTGGTCACAGTGGTAGGGGATACAGGGTGTTCATTGGGGGAAGGCGGAAATAAGTCATGTTGTGGTAAGGTTGGAGCAAGATAGTTTCATTTGGGTTCTTATATTAATTCTGTTAAAATTCTCAATAGGTAGGGTCCACATTGGGTTAAATTGGAGATGGAGTGATGTCTACTATGCTCCGTATATGCTCCTTTAATGTTTGTGGTCTTAACAACAGGGCCAATAGGCAGAGATTTGCTCAGGAGCTAAGAGTAGTACAACCTGATGTGGTCTGTGTTCAAAGATTCATATCCCTTGGGATAAGCATAGAATATTGTCTGAACTGGGATACACTTTATTAGCTTGTACCCAGCAGGGTACTACAACTCAAGGTGTGGCCATCCTTGCAAAGCCTATGTATAGCTGGTAGGACACTTGTGGATAAGTACGGGTTCTGGGTGATTGTGGAATGTGTTGCTGGTCCTATCGAATTTGTAATATGCTTGGTTTATGAATCTAATATTGATGAAGCACAAATCCCAGATTTCTTCAACATGGAACTTGCATCTTGGCCTACACCTCTGGTTTTATGTGGGGATTAAAATATCCATTTAGATAGTCCTGTGACACTAATAGACAGCAGCAGGTACACAAGAAGGAAACCTAAGGTATTTAGGGTGTTACAGCAGTTTTTTATCTGCTCAGGCTTTAATAGATTTGTGCTCTAAAACTAAGTATCCTGATCCTGGTTTTGCACACTATTCCTGCCCACATAATAGATTTGTTAGCTTAGGTTACTTTTTACATCTATGGCACATGCAGCAGAGGCTAAAATACAGAACTTCCCTAGAGTCTCATCTGACCATAATCCCTTGTTGCTTGATCCCGGTTAAAGGCTTTTTCTGGCCCGAAGGTCTTTTTCTTTTGACAGGAAACTGTTCCTGGAAATCAATCGTAATACTGCTGCTCATGCGATGGTATGGAATGCCTTAAAGGCAGGTCTCAAGGGGGAAGTCCTTAGTTTCAGTCTGCATATAGAGAGACTGTGTAAGCTCTTCCATCTGGGACTAAATGATGATCTTAGAAAGGCTGAACAAAATCTTGTACAATGTCCGCAGTGTCATTTGACGATCACTCTGATGTAAACTGAGGTTACCCGCTGTAGGGCTAAGATCAATCTACACTGGTCTAAGGAGAATGTCCCTAACTATCACTTATATAGAAGGGAATGTTACAAATATGGTGAGGCCACAGGAAAATGTTTGGTGAAATGAATTAGGTGTAAGGAGGTCGATCGTGTAATAGCCTCCATTGAAGATTCTGCAGGTAGGTTAGTTGAGACACCTTCAGAGAATCTCACAGTATTTACGACCTTTTATGAAGATTCATATACAGAGGGCATAAAAAACGGAAACTCGAGTTAGGATGAACTGATACAGAATTTGTGTATGAAGAGTCTTAGTCACGAGGATTGCAAACATTTGGACGCTCCTACTACACTAGCTTGCAGAACTTATCAATTCTTTAGCTATAGGTAAGGTTGCTGGTCCCGACAAATTGCCTCTTGAATTTTATAAAAACTTTTTCCAAGAGTTAAAACATATTGATAACTTTCAGGAGGCACAGAAGGGGCAGGCTCCATTATCCTGGGATTCCGTGAATATTGTTATTTTTTTTTTTAAAAAAGAGATAAACCACCCACATACCAGGGTCATCTAGACCTATTTCCTTCCTGATGATAAAATCTACACCAAGATACTGGCTATGCATCTAGCTAGGGTTATTTCCCCGCTGGTCTCGTCTTGGTAACGTGACTTCATCCCTTAAATATGTACGGTCAATCATGTTAGCAGGGTTGTTACCTTATTCGATTTGGTTAATGTACACCAAGCTACATTGGTATTGGTGTTACTCAATGCTCAAAAGGCATTTGATTGTGACTCCTGGGAGTTTTTGTGGTTGATTCTGCATCAGCAAGATTTTGGGCCAGGCTTTATTAATTCAATAAGGGCCATGTATAGAACACCTACTGCCCAAATCTGTGTGAGGAGTTTACAATCAGAGCCAGTCTTTATTTCTAGGGGGATGTTAAAGGGATGCCCATGTTCTCCTTTATTGTTTGCTTTATATAACAATCCATTTTTGACTATGCTGGAACATAGTCCGATTATTAAATCTGTTCGGTATGGACAGGAGGAGTATCACATATTTGCCAATGCTGAGGATGTTGCCATTGTCACTCCAGAACCTGTACCAGCTATGCCGGAAATTGAGCAGCTGGCTCATCAATTCGGGCAGTTTTCTGGGTACAAATTAAATATAGATAAAACCCAGATTATCTGCACCAACCAAGCTCTTTGTAACAATCTGAAGATCACAGAGGGAGTTGTGTACCCCAATATTAAAATAAGAACTTGCTTGAACAAACTGGTAGAAACCAATTGAGGTCCGTTGTTGGCTAGAACTAAAAATGAGCTCGACAGAATTGAGTGTTTACACTTGTTGATGGTCAGAAGCTGCAAAGTCTTCAAGATGAATGTACTACCCAATCTTCATCATTTTAGGTTGGTAATACTGGAGCTCAGTAGAGCTCAGGTGCAGAGACTGCAGTTGATCTGTGGAAGGTTTATTTCAGGTTAGAGGAAACCCAATAGGGAAATGAATTTTTTGACTCTACCCAGAAACCGGTGGGAGCTGGGTGGTTCCCAATTTTACATTTTACTACTGGGCCTGTCTCCTACAGCACATGCAGAACTTATTTATAGGTGAAGATAACAGTGAAGTGGCATAGGCTCCATCCATATATTAAATGTTGCTGGGTTCAGAGGCAGAGAGGTGTTTATTTAAGATGGATGAACCAAGTTATTGTAAGAAGACTCAATTTAAGGTTCTCTTGGCTGCCTATAAGGCTTGGAAGCAGACTCGAAGATGCCTCCAGCTCGGTAGGATTTTTTATTATACACCCACTTCTGCATAATCTTTATTACCTTCTATTTTTTGGGACATCATTATGGCTAGATGGCGATGAAAAGGGCTAGCAATAGTAGGGGATTTCATTGATAAAGATTATATTCTCCCATTTTCGATTTTGACAGGAAAAAACTCTCTGCCTAAAACTAATTTTTCAAGTTTTTACAGATCCGGGATTTTTTGCAGAGAAAGCTAAATCAGGCCACATGAGCCAAAAATGATTTGATCAAGGTAATTAGATGGAGAGAGAGGATTGGTAGTCTTTATGACTACCTTGTTGAAACTCAAATGGATGACCTGGAGGCTCAAAACATTAAATGGATTGTCAGATTGAGTCAAGGCGGTGAAATCTTGCACAAATCTATTGCTATGGCAGAGATTTTGATTTCTTCTAATTTGAAGGCACATTGTTTTAAAATAGTTTTAAATCTCAGTTGTACTCCAGACAAAATGTCTAAATGGGGGGGTAGGAGGGTAAATGATGGTAAATGTTGTCACTCTGGGGCCGATCAAGCTGACATTCTCCATATGTTTTTTAGGTTCCCTAAGTTAAGACAATCAGTCGGGGGAATGGAGGTTTTCTGACTGATATAATCAGTGCAGAAATTATTACTACAACCCCTGTGATGTTACTGTGTCTGATAGATGAGTCTCTGATTAGTTGGGTGGCGCAGCACAGCAGGAATCTGATTTTTATGGCAACTGCTGTTGCTCAGTAATGCATAGCCTCATTCTGGTTATAGAAAGAACCCCCGTCCTTCGAAGTATGGAGAGCAAGACTCTACGCCATTTGTAATCTTGGGCATAGACTATACTCCCTCAAAGGGACAAGTAAACACAAATTAGATGTAAGGATTTGGGGGTCAGTGTTAGACCATCTGAATTCCTAATGAAATTTGAGCCTCTCTATATTCTTATTTATTCTCATGCCTTGATGACTGCCTTCATTTTGCACTCTATGAATTTGTAAGAATTGATGCTCTAATGCAAATTTGATTTCTTATTCCTCCAACCTGAATCTTCTTTTATATAATTGTGATATTTATTGGCTATACATAAAATACATAAAAATAAACTTCATTTTCCATGAACAGGCCTGATTATTAAGAAATGAAATGTACTAACTTGGCCTAAGAAAATTATAGAAAAATAAATCAAAGGTCTTTTTCATGCATTATTAAAAAATCTACTTCAATGATGAAAGTAGATTTCTGGATAAGTATTTTGTGGCATATTATCAAGGAACGGCGTTAAAATTATCGCTGCTTTAGCGGCAGTTAAAACAACAATAATGGGCTTGATAATATGCCGTAGAGAATTCCAATAGAATCCTAGGTTAACACCAGAATATGGGCTTCTATTGGAATTCGCTACAGCAAATTATTAAGCCCATTATCGCCGCTTTAGCGGCAGTTTCCTGCCGCTAAAGCAGCGATAATTTTAATGACGATCCCTGATAATGTGCCCCTTAGTTTGTACTGCCTAAGAGCAAACTGTTTTAAAACAAATTTGTCTTGTAACTCGATTCCAGAGATTGCATTACTCATCTCTGAATATGTGTTAATGACTGGGCTGCGGGAGGGCAATGGCTTGCCTATGGGAGCAGGAAGGCTGATGTGGTGTCAACAGTGACCACTTAGCAGGGATGATTCATCAGGGTAGGACAGCAACAGTAGGCAACACAAAGGCTTGTCACAACATCTCGTCCTTTGAAATGTAGATCCCAAATGCCATTCTAGTGGACTAAAACCAATCACTCTCAGAGGACATTCAAGCATTCCTTATGAGCACCTAGGAGGATGGACAAACATTAGCAAGTCATGTAAATGAGATGTTACCTAATTTTAATAAGGGTGTGCATGAAAAAGACCATCATGTTCTGGCAAAGGTAAGACTGCTAGGGCTATCCTACATGAGGAACTTTGGGATGGTTTGCTGTAACTGTGAAAGGAAGTGACGCAAAGAAGATGGGTGTACTGTGGTAAACATGCCATTGCTGGGTTTATGGCATTCTGCAATCACAGGGGCAACCACAGGATATGGCAGTTGCATCAGTAAAATCTTCCAACCTTACTGCAACTACGAAGAACATCAAGAAGAAAGTAAATTCTAACTGACTACTTTGTGAAGAAGGACTCCTCACTCTAACTACAATGGACTGGAACTGCTTTACAAGAGTTAACTGGATTAATATTTCTACTACAGGGGCACACAATGCGGAAGGTCTCATTGTTCTGGAGATGGCCCAGAGGATCAATTTGGTCCGGAACCCGAGAAAGCCCTGTTTTGAGAGTGATCTGGTGTCTTGAATACTCCATTGAGGACCTGGGGATGTAGGCAAAACCAGTTTAGCCTCAAAAAGCTTTTGTGACTTAGTACTTTTTCTCATCTCCATGAGATATCATAGAGAGTGTATCTTCAGCAGGCACGATTTCCAGGTTTGCCACACTCTAAGAGTGTTGCTACAAAGGCAAAGGCTTAACCAGGAAGGCGTGAGACTCTTGGACATCTGCCCTGCTACAACATCAAGCATTGCCTACTGGGGGATTATAAGTAAGAAGTGACTCCAATCAAAGGTAAAACTTGAGATCCTGGTGAGACAGCAAAGTTTTGCATCTTTTTGCATATTACAGTTCTCTTGCTTTTTTAAATTTTATTTGGTAAATTATTTGTGTTGTGTCCATAACTCTTATGGTGATTACTATTGATTTAAGTTACCACATATTTCTCTGGGGAAGTGCCTGAAGCTTATGCTCTTGCTACCTGGGGTTGAGCAGAGATTCACCTAGAACTGTCTTGTGACCTAACCAGGGTGTGTTTAATTAGTTGATAGGACTCCCCCCTAAACTAATCACCCATTTTCAGGGCGGGAGCATGGTTATATGTGCCTTTGGAGAGCATTGCAGGAGTGATACATTGAGGAAGGATGGATAAAGAGAGTTTTTTTATGGGGCATGGTAGTAGAGTACTATCGTGGAAGCTTTTTAAGATTGGGCTATTTCGTAAGTATTGAAATACAGCGATTTAAAGTTATGGGCATTGCGCTGTTTTCAGAACAATATGGAGAAAGGATGTGTAGTCAGTGTGTGAGATAGGCAAGATTTAAAGGGTGGAAAGCACTGGCAATTCATGGTGAGTGGCCTCACCCTCCAGCCACACTCTTGATCAGACCAGTAGAAAAATGTTCTACTGTTCCTATAATCATAGAAGAATATGCATGTCACGGTTTGCTCCCTGCGCTCTCGTACCCACCACCAGGGGGGGCACATAGTGGGACTTTCCAGTCTTCTAATAAGCTTCCAGACCCTCCCCTGCATGCATATCCTGACTTCCAGCCATTTGGGCACTTATTGGGAACTGACTTCCATTCCCAATCCATGCCGGGTTTTGTGAAAGCCAGCCTGCTTATACTTGAAGCCAGCCTACTCATGCCTGAAACTCCATTACCCAGAATTCCCTGCTCACTGCTTTGTCTCCACCCCTGCAGGCCAAGGATGGGTGGAGGGAATTCAGTTCACCTGTGGCTGGCTGCTGCTAGCCTGCTCACACCTGCTGCATGTGATTACTGTGAGCTCTTTCAAGCTTCAGCTCCCTTCAGCCCAAGTTTGGTCATTGTAGCTGTATACCGGTGAGACCAATCCTTGTTCCAGTGTTTCCTGAGCTTTTGCTATTCTTGTTTCCAGTGTTTCCTAAGCTTTAGTTATGCCTTGTTCCTGACCTGCTGCTGTTTTCCTTGTTCCTGAATTAGCATTGCCTGCAGTGCTACCCTGACCCCTGAGCCTTAGTATTCCGTGTTCCTGATCTGCAGCTGTTTCCCTTCTCCTGAATTAGCACTGCCTGCAGTGCTCTTGTTTCCTGAGTTCCTGTGCTATAGCTATTCGTTGTACCTGAATTAGCACTGTCTGCAGTGCTCTTGTTTCCTGAGCTATAGTTATTCTGTGTTCCTGTTCCTGGGCTTCAGCTATTTTCTTGTTCCTGGTTGGCACTGTTTGCAGTGCTCTCTTGACTCCCTGTGTCCTGAGCTGTAGCTATGTCCTGTTTCCTTGAACCAGTACTGCCTGCAGTGCTAACATGACTCCTGAGCTCTAGTAATTTCCCTGTTCCTGAAGTAGCCCTGACTGCAGTGCTGCCTTGACTCCTGAGCTCTAGTAATTTCCCTGTTCCTGAACCAGCACTGCCTGTAGTGCTACCTTGTCTCCTGAGCTTTAGTAATTCCCTGTTTCCGGAACTAGCACTGCCTGCAGTGCTACCTTGACTCCTGGAGCATGGTAATTCCCTGTTCCTGAACCGGCACTGTCTGCAGTGCTGTCTTGACTCCTGAGCCTTAGCTCACTTCTTGTTCCTGCCCCAGCACTGCCTTCTATGCTACTTTGTTTTCTTGATTCCTTAACCTGCACTATTTTAGTATACCTTTGTAGCCTCCCTTTCTGTATATCCTTTTCCAGTACCTGCCCTTCTTCCCATTTCCTTGGTTCCAGTTCTAGTTTGCTGTATTTCTTTTCTGATGTCTTGCTTCTGTTGCCTTGTATGTGTGTTACCTGCTTTCTGCCAAGTGTGCCCTGTCATTTTCTTCCTTTCCTGTTAAGCACTACTCCTTGCTAGCTCCTTGTCTATTGTGCTTGTGTTTAGTTCTACCCCTTTGCTGTTACTGCCTTGCGTGTTCCTGTTTTATTGCCAGGATCCGTGGGCACAGCTGACTACCTAGGTGGTGTTTCTTGTTCACTGAGAGTATTGTCTTTGAGTTACATTTATAACATCACCATAGGTATAAGCTCCACAGACCCTGCCTTTGCATCCATATCCTATATGTGGGTATTTGCAGTCAGTATCTGTAACAGCAATTGTGGGTAAGAAACTTACTGAGCTTCAGTCTTACTGTGTGGAGCTCCTGAGTGCTTTACCCCACACCCCCTTTATTGTTAATGTTGTTTCATATATGTGTCTTGCACGTCCGTCCTGGGTGTAGTTATTCTGAATGCTAAATTGCTTTGTGAGTGCCCTTCCTTTCTAAGTCTTACCCATCTTGTTCACTTGTACAGGCTTCCTCTTTGGATCCCTCTTTCTCCTCTGACTCCCTGTATGATCCTGGGCAGCGCTGTACTCCTCTTCCTGTGTAAGTTTTCTACCCAGTGCCCAGTCCTTGCCCAAGTCCCTGACTGTGTTCCCCACATAGTCCCTGACAGTGCACACTGAGTTTCTGAAGAGATTCATTATTTACCATTTGCCTGCTTTTCATTGCAACATCATACTTTTGACACCAATTGTTTGTTATACAGAAATTGATGTGTCTGCAGGAGATATGTAGCTCACTGAGACCTCTTGCTACATTTTAGGCCAGTGCTGCATAGCTTGCATTTTTCTGATTGACAGTCAGAAGTCACATCCATTAATGTTAGATCACCTGACAACTGTACATTGAGCATTGTTTTAAAGAGCAGTCTGCCATGAAAATTTGCTTGGTAGCAACAGCACTTGCTGATGAGCTGTGGAACAATGTTTTGATGTTTTATGTTGAGATTTTCTGGACACCTATGTTCTGCCACTGGGAAAATTATGCTACTGCCACCCTGGGATACTTTTGGACTTATTAAATGAGACTGCCCTAAAATAACTGAAAAAAAGCAAACACATATAGCAGGAGTGAACCCATGAACCCAGTTGAGACCGGGTAATGATAATAACAATAATACAGTGTCTCAACAAGGATATCTTATAGACGGACACAATTACAAGTGAATTAATCACAATAGAACAGGGAACAAAATGGAACAAGGGAGACCAAAAAATGATACAAAATTATTATTTTGCATGTAAAGAGCACATTGACAAAATAAATTAGAGTAACCAAGACTAACCAGAAGTGTACTGGCAAAGTGAAGGTGAATAAACGGCGCAGTGACACAAGTGGTTATGTGACAAGGTGGTGCGGCGAGAAATAAACAATTAGCATACAATGGTCAAAATACAATATTTACATATATCTACAAAAATTACATTTATGATTCACAAATTGACCAAACAAAAGAAAAAGAAAAAGCCGCAATTGGCGTTGCAGGGTCGATGGCGTTTCAACCTTTATGACTTTAGGTCATCATCAGGACGTGCAGATGTTTGTGAGAGAAGAATATGCTACACTTTGGCGTCAAGCCGACTACCTTCAGCCGTGATCCGGCCTGGATTTCAGGTTCATAGTGCTGATAGCTCCAGAGCTTCATACTTCCAGGATTTGAAAGGCGCCTCGACAAGAAGCAATCCGGTGACCTTGCATCCTAATTGGCCTGCTGGAGGGGACTACATGATGTCAAGAGAAAATCCTCCACAAAAGTGTTTTAAGTCCGAAGGTTACATTTTGATTGAGGCCTTCCGCTTAGTGTATCCAATCAGGGCTCTATGAGATTATCCTCAAACTTTGACTTTGTCCCGGTTAAGTGCGACCAGATGTCCCAAGTTGGTGTTTTTAAGCACTAGAAAGTGTTTAATCTTTATAAATGCATACTTACAGTTCCCTATATTGGATTTTTGTCATTTTGGTGTCACTTTAAAGGTAAAATTATTTCCTATTGTTTTTAAATTGGTGTGGCATTGTATTGGTATTTTTAAATGCTTTACATACCTGTCTCCTAAGTTATGCCTGCCGGTTCACAGCCAGCAACCAAAGGTTGAGCCAGGGGCTAATGTCTTGAGACCTTGACTGGACTTTATAGTGTATTGGTGGCCTTATTGCTAGTGGTAGGTCCCTGCCTGTACCTACTAATAAATCACCTTTTAACAAGATGTTTTCCTGAAAGCTATCTACTTTATACCTTTAACATCAAACACGAGGAAAAACCAACCTGTACCTATATGTGTCGCTTTCATGAGTGAACATTGACATTGGGAGTAGTTTGGTGAGGAGGTTGTAGGTTTGTAGAAGTAATGTGATTCTGTGCTCAAAGCTGATTTGAATTTGTATATGAGCAATAACATCAGAATTTTCTGCCTCTATCTAATTACATTAAAAAACTAGACCTTTGTACATGCACCAAGAAACATTGGATGCACCTGTGTGCTAATGAAATACACATTAGTTTGATAGCTCACACACAGTTTAAATAAAAAATGTACTTATAAAAAATAAACCTGTGGGTGGAGGAAAACACCACTCCATTGAGCAGAGTTTCTAAACAAATTATTCTGGTTAATTCTACTGAAAACAATGATGAGGGTTTTAGATGAGAGTAGTTTTGACAAATTGAGACATTTGGGCCCTTATTATACATAGGGCACACTTCTCATTTTTGCGCATAGTGCACCCTTAAATTGGTGGGATGTGCATGAACACGGAGAGTGCGCCCTATTACAGAGAAGACACTTCCCTCAGGACAGCTGCAAACTTGTGCTGCCCTGTGGCAGTGCATTCAAGTGAAATATAGAGAGGCGGCTTTTAAAGCCGCTCAGTGTTTTACAGTGCAGGCAGGAATCTGCCTGCACTATGAGGAGGGATTAGAGATCTCTTTGTAGGTGGGTGCAGTGAGTAGCTGGACCCGACAGCCAAGGGATGGCTGGAGGGTTACACGGGACACCTTTTCATCCCTCCAGATGTCTGCCATTAGGTGCACATTTTCAGTGTGCCTCCTGACAGCTTCTTGCCTTTGTGCCGGGTTCATAATATAGTGTGCAGAGGCAAAAAGATTCCCTCATTTGCATGAGGCCTTGCCCCCATGCAAATGAGGGAATTCCACCTTATGATAGTACTGGAGCTACATGTGCATCAGCACTATCAGTGTTACAGAAGGGCTCGTAGAAGCTTCTACAGCCCCTTCTGTAATGCCAAAGTGCCACACAAAATGGGTGCACATACCCCTTGCACACCAGCACACTATTTGGAATACAGCCCCTGGTTTGTCACTGTGATTTAGAGGTTTAGGGCCCAGGATATAAAAAACATTTTTCAATCTATTTTAAAAGCACAACTCTTTAAGAATCTTTTCATCCCATCGGGCCAGACTGGTTTTCTTATCCATCAGGCATTTCCCCAGTGGCCTGGAGTCATTGAGGGCTGGGTGTTTAAGATCCAGACAGCTGCTGATCCCTCTGTATCTTTCCTTAGCTCAGCAAGATTTATTGAATGCGGCTGGAGGGTGGAGGGGTGGCTTCAAGAGAGACAAAAGAGAGAGATTGCAGGAGGTAGAGAGAAAGCAATCAGAGAGGGTGCAGACAGCAAGATGAGGAGAGAGACAATGCATTGATTCAAAAAGAGAGAAATAGGGAGTAGAGGAACCAAGCTGGCTGGTATGACAAATTTTGCTAGAGCTGCTTTTGGTCACCTGTCCATTCCACGCATCCCTTTCCTCCATTCATCATCCCTAAACCAAAAACTCTGTTGGATCTCATGGCGTTCTAGCTGGGAATCTGCTTCCACATGTCTCTTATTTCTTGCAGTAGGATTTACATAGGTGAGAAATGAGTGAGAAGGAAAGGAGAAGGGGCTAATTACTAGTCTGGAAGTCCTAGGACCACCACACTCATGGGCCGTGGCAGTGGCGTTCTTCTGACCGCCCTATTACAACTAGGGAAGTCATGCCATCCTGGAACTGCCACAACTGCCAGGGATCAGAGATCTCTGGTGGTGGTGCACCGTTCTTGAGGCTGCAATATGCTTGGCAGTACTGCTGCGATCCTGCCATGCATATTCCACTTTTCCTCTCTGCCATGGTTTTTATGGCAGTTCCACTTCCATGAAAACTGTGGTGGAGAAGAAACAAAGGGGGCTCTACATGGCCCCCTGTTGCCTCTGGGCCATGGGGTGCATGCAGGGGGGCACATGTTGTGCCCCCCTGTGTGCGTGCACCCCAGTATCTGCATGGCATGGACAGTATCAGTGCAAGCCGTGCAGCTCCTGATTTTGACGTTCCCATTTCAGTGCCTATTTCATAGGCACCGCCATGGGGACACCAAAGAACTGCCTGCCAGGCCAGGAGATAACTCCCAATCTGGTGGGTGGTTCAACCACGGGTTTGGTTTTTCATTAATGGGGAAATCCCGTTCCCACACAGCCAAACTCGCAATTCGGCCCTAAGAGAAGGTCAAACGGTGCAGTAAATGACTTGCTTCTTTTACTTATTGGCAGAGCTCTTGTGAATAGAGCACAATATATGCAGGCATGAGTATAAGCATGCAACTGGACTATCCTTTGTAATACATGGTGCGCCCATTTCGGTGGCACCTTCGCAAACGTATTATACTGTTGAAATAATAGTGTCAAAAACCATTTTTCTTTGCTGTTATTGATCGTAGAAGCAACTGCAATATTTTGGTGAACCCATGTTTTCAGAATCCCAAATCTGATAGGGTGCAAGTAAATGATGGAAATATCACATATATCTACACCCAGTGCAATGAATCCTTCACTATCAATGTTTAGTGCTACTCTGCAACATCATAGCTCATTAACTTTAGTCTGTACTGGAATTGGAAATACAGGCAGATATAAAGGTCTCCAAGTAGTCATTTAGGTTGTAAACATGAAGGAGGGAAGAGAGAGTGTGCTTTTGGTAGATGTGTATGCACAGTGACCGTGCAGAATACACAAAATATGATAACTTTATTATCATCACATCCTATTTCCCTACAAAAAAACTACACGGGGCTAAAAAATGCATGCCTAGTAAACATATACAAATTAATATATTTAAGAATATTTACAAAATTGTTCAGCATTTTAAAAATTAAGTAATTTACATAATTCATATTCAATTAAATATTTATTAACATAAATACATTTTATTTTAATTAACTTTCCAAACTATTCCCCTACAAACTCAACAACCCCCTATTAAAATATAACTAATAATACAATCAAAATATTCTTTAACATTAACACATTAAAATATAATATAACAATTAAACAAATAGCATAATTCATAATAAATTAAATAATTAATTTACAGTAAAAAATAATTGCTATTCTATTTAAATTATGTATAACTTAATTAACTTTCCACGCTATTCGCCTACAAATCCACCAACGCTCTATCGTATATAACTTACTACTACTACTACTAACAATGAATTAAAAATATACATTAAAATTAACAAGTTAGAGTAAGAATATAATATAAAAAATTAACAATTTGCATTACTAATAATAAATGTCATGATTAACGTGCAATAAAAACGATTTACCATTAAAATGAAATTACTTATAATCTAATTAAATTCCACCCAATTCCTCTACAAACCCCAGAGCCAGGTACTAAAATATAACTTACTATTATTGATAATAAAAATAACAAATATGTTAAAATTAGTAAATTAAAATTAGAAACATAACACATAAAAAAGTTAACCACAATTAAAAAACAATAAAATAACTAATTTACAATACAAAACTAATTGCAATTGCATATAAATTATTTAAAATGTATTTAGTATCCCACCTAATACCCCTTCAAATCCAACAACCCAATACTACACTTTAAACAATAAATTACATTTAAAAATAAATTGTTAAAATACTTAAAGCTACAAACCTTATTTTAAAAATATTATATGAACTAAAACATATTAAATTAGTTAAAAATCAATATTCTTTTACAACAAAATTAAAGAAAACGGTATCAAAAACAACAATATTCTTGAAAAAGATATGAATATACCTTTGTATATACCTTTGTATATATGAATATATCCTGGCAGCGGTAGAGGAAGCCAGAGCACTATTGGACGGAGGAGGATCAGTGGCAGTCATCCTCCTCGACCTAAGTGCGGCATTCGATACCGTCAACCACCAACTTCTCATCAAAAGACTTAAGAGAGTTGGTGTGGAAGGTTCGGCCCTTTCCTGGCTCTCATCCTTTTTAGCTCAACGGACCTATCAGATCTGGGAGAAGAACGCCTGCTCCTCCGAAATTCCCCTCCAATGTGGTGTGCCTCAGGGCTCCTCCCTGAGCCCCACACTATTTAATATCTATATGTCCACATTGGAGGAGGTTATCACCCCTTTCGGAGTGAGCGTCGTCAGCTATGCTGACGACACACAACTAGTGGTGTCTCTATCTCACCCCAGACAACAATCAGCAGACCTATTTAACTGCCTTACGCAGGTCCACTGTTGGATGAACAATTCAGCCCTAAAACTAAACGGGACGAAAACTGAAGTTTTGCTCCTCGGCCCGAAAGGGCTCACACTCTCCCCGAACATCTGGCCAGCTTGTATGGGCCTCCCCCCTGATCCAAAAAAAGAGGTAAAAAGTCTGGGTGTGTGGCTCGACACTGACCTCTCATTCACTGTGCAGGCAAAGAAAGTAGCCGGGACCTGTTTCGGGCTCCTGAAATCGCTGAGGAAAGTCCTGCCCCTCTTGCCCTTCAACTCCCAAAAATTGCTAATTCAAGGCCTAATACTTTCGAGGCTTGATTATAGCAATGTGATCTATCTAGGCGCTCCTGAAACGACCCTTAACAAGCTTCAGAGAATCCAGAATACTGCGGCCCGGATTATCACAAATACCCCCGCCAGAACTTCCGCTAAACCTGCTCTAAAACTCCTCCACTGGCTTCCCATAAGGGAGCGGGTCAAATTCAAGGCCTTGTGCCTAGCCCACAAACTACTACAAAATCAAGGCCCCCCTGCTCTCATTAAACTCATCACACCCTATAAATCCACTAGATCCCTCCGTTCGGACACAGAAAATTTCATCACCACCCCCAGATTCAAGAAAGCCCGCTCGGGAGGAAGACGTTTCTCAGTCCAAACTGCACGCCTTTGGAATTCGCTCCCCCGCGACCTGCGACTCGAACCACAATACCTTCGCTTCAGGAAGCGGCTCAAGACTCATCTTTTTCCCCAATGATTCATGCTTACCCATAACACTGATTTTCTGTCCCCCCCCCTTTTTTTTCTGCTTGCCCTCGGCCCGCTGAACTGAAGAGATAGGGTTCCTAGCGCTGGGATACCTCAGGGTGACTACGCGCTCTACAAAAATAAATAATAATAATAATAATAATAATAATAATAATACCCAAAAAAGGATATTCTGGCAGCTGGTATTCTATACCATGATATTTTGGTAGTTACAATATTTTTTTAACCATTTTCCCCACAATATTTAAAATTTGATATTTTAGCCAAACACGTCAATGACGTGGGTATCAGGTGCCTCTGTTCGTTCCCCTAACAAATGCAGCTTGACATAAGTGTGCCTTGGGTCTCTTATTTTCTTGAATGAATTAGTTGTCTAACTTGGGGGCCCATTATGATCGCGGACGGACTTGAGTCTGTCCGCGACCATAGAGGAGGAGCGAACCTCCGCATGGCCTGCGAAGTTCCCTCCTGTCCAATTAGGATGTGACCGCAACCCTGGCGGACACATCCTCTATTTATACCATTGCGGCGGGTGCGGCTTCAAGCTGCACCCGCCGCAATGGTAAAAATGCATACATTGCATTTGTATGCAGAAAGCGGCAGGCACCGTGCGGTGCCTGCCGATTTCTGCATACAAATGCAGGGGGCTACCATAGTTACCCCCCATGTGCACCCCCCACCCCCCCTTCACCCAGGCGTTCCGCAACGGGCCCCCGCAGTGAAGTTCCACATGCTTTTCCACGGCGGAAAACCCGCCCCGAAAAGCATTTTTTAAAGCCCATCCTAATATGGCTGGCGGTGTCTGAGAGACACCGCCACCATATTAGAGCTTTTCCGCCGCGGTTGTAAGCCAACCGTGGCGGAAAAGCTGCGGACGGAAACCAGGACCCACCAGCCATCCTAATGTGGCGGTGGGTCTTTGGTGGGTCCGCTGCGGTTTTTCTGCATCCTCTGGGCCGGCGGTGGCTTCCGCCGGCCCGGAGGATGCGGAAAAAACGCAATCGTAATAGGCCCCTTGGTTCTGAGCACTCTCGAAAATTGACGAAGAAGGCCTTGTCAAGTCTGACTCAACCCCCATCTCATATTTTATACAGTCTTTTAATTTTGGCTAATTGAGGTTAACCAGTGCTGGTCTGTGCTACAGTATCTACTGTTGAAGAACACATCTACCCTGTGACTTATTTGTCATTTCCAACTCACAGCTCTTGTGACTGTTGGGAAAATGAATGCTGGTTCCTTCCTGCAATGTGGCCATCCTGCATCTTTTCCAACTTCCAAGCAAACCTATAGCTCTCCAGCAGCACATTTGACCACAGGGTCAGTTTCAAGTCTCAGTAGTTCCTGTCTGTCTGTTCTGTACTAGAGGTAAGCCAACAGTCCTCGGTGGGACATTCCCTTGGATTCCTACAAAGCTCCCGAGACGAAACCTTCAGTTTGTTTATCTCTGTAATTACAGTATGGACCTTGATGGGAGCCTAGCGTATGATCCTCCTCTCTCGAGTTCCAATGGGAGGAAGGTAGACTAGATTACACAGGAGAACACAGGCTAGGAGACAATGCGGAGGCACTGTCACTGTTGTGTGGACAAAATATGAATTATAATATTGTGGTAAAAAAAAATTTGTGTCAAGAATATCGGGATGTCAAAAATATCATCAACAGGAAAATCGAAGGTAAAAATTATATTTTAAGTGCTGTTTTAATATTGCTGTATAAATACTGATTTAGACAATATCATTGTACGTAATATTACTTGTTTTATTTTTGTGTAATTTATTGTAGTGTGTTTGATTCTATGGCCCTGATTACGATGTTGGGTGGACGCCGTAGCTGTCTGCGAACTGCCCGATCTTAGGTCAGCGGTTTGGACCTGGGTATTACGATGCGACTGCCCATAGGGTGGTCACAAACATGAATTTTACACTGCAAGCTTGTGCCGTGGGCAGAAAAGGCCCACAGTACAATCTTCCATTCTAAAATGCATGTTTGGAAACATCCCTGCACTGTGTGTCACGGTGCCTGCCACACAGTGCAGGGAAGTTGGTACCACCCAGCCCCGATTGCGGTGTGCCATGGGGGTTGGGAGCCCTGCTAGGGGTTCCAAAAACACTTTCTTGCAGCCTTTCCATGTTAGATAGATCAACCTGAAAGGGCTGCCAGAAACTGTCATAATGAATCCGACGGCTGAGCCGAGCCTAGCTCTGCCATCATTAGGGAATTATTGTATGTTCCAACCCATCAACGGGCTCCTTGATCCCTTCAGACGCGCAGCAGAGGGTCCCCTTGCCCGATGCCACTGCCTGTCACATCATATTCCAGATGGCGGACCGCAATCTCAGATGTTAGGCGGACCACAAGCAACAGTCAGTCGGTTGTGGTCTGCCCGACATCGTAATCGGTTACTAAGGTGCCCATTAGGATATCTGGCGGATCGCCACTGCCATGCGGGCGGTGGCGATCTGCCAGACATCCATACCCGGCCATTTCCCCCAACCATACTACTATGGCGGGGGGAACGCGGCGGACGGAAAGGTTTAAAATGGTGGCGGTGTAACAGATGCCTTTGGCATGTGGTCTTCACTTTGGGGGACCCCCTGCGGGCCCCCGGAGTGAAGTGAAGGAGAGGTGGGGGGTGCACACGGGGGTACCTGTGGTACCCCCCTGCATTTGAATAAACAAAGTGGCAGGCACCGCGCGGTGCCTGACAATTTGTTTATGCAAATGCATACGTGCATTTTTAGCATTGTGGCGGGCGGAGCTGAGAGCGCCGCCCGCCACAATGTTAAAAATGCAGGATGCACAGTAGTGGGCACATCCTAATACCCCCCACGGGACCCCCGCCCTTATGGCGGGCGGTCCCACCACACGACATCATCCTAATGGGCCCCCAAATGTTTATAATGTTTTTAATTGTGTTTTTATTAAGATAAATGATTAATTATGAAATATTTGAAATGTGTCTTTTCAGTTGTATTAATGTCTAAAAATAATGGATTCATAATTTGTTAGCAGCAGAATATTGGAGTCATAGGGAAAAAGGTTGGGGATTTTTTTTTAAAGTAGGACTTTTAGTGTAAATGTAATGTTCATTATTTTAATGATATGTACATTATTATTGTAAAGTTTTTAAACCATTTTGTTGAATTAATAATGTTTATTAATAATTATTTATACTTAATTTGAATACATATACACTAAACAACATATTTCATTGTAAACAAATAAAGAAAATTGAATTACAAAAACATTTTTAAATATTACAAAAATATTCAAATTAAATTTAACAAAGTAAGATATTGTAATGACTTTTTAAATAAACATTCTAACTTGATAATTTTTCTTAGAAATAGTTTTTATCAAAATTTTAATATTTTTTATATTGAAAAGTCAGTTATAATAAAAATGTTAAATAATGTTTAATTTTCTTAAAAATTTTACAACTTAATTTCGGATTATGATGGTTCAAAGATTAGGAACGGTAGTAAATTGCATACTTAAAAATATAATAACTATCAACAGTTCTAAAACTATTATTTTATATATCAAATGTTTCATGATGAATATGTAGGTTTATAGTTTTGGTTAGTGTGTTTTTTAAAAACTATGGGCCTCATTATGATGTCAGGTGGAAACTTTATGCACAATACTGTCTCGGAATTGGTACCGACCTACTCCCGGTTGGTGGTTCTGCCGGACCGATTACAATGAGGCCAAACACTGTTCAGTTGGAGTCCCATTGACTTCTATGGGAAATCGGGTGTGTGCGAATAACCCTGCACCCTGTCGCAGGCACCCCATTGTGCCTGCCACACAGTGCAGGGTGTTAGTGGGGGGTCACATAGGTACCTCCTCTGGCCCAAACCGGAGGCCGCAGGATAAAGGGGGGCCTGCCAGGGTTCCCCCAAACTAACTTTCAAACAGCCTTTTCATATCAGACAGGCTGACTCAGAAACTGTTGGAAACCGGCATCATAATTGCTCGGTTGGAAATGCTGTCCGTATAGCTGTACGATGCGGTTCTGACCGACATACATTTTCCAAGAGCCAGTCAGACCGATTCGGTTTACAATCTAAATTGGTATAAATTTGGGTTTGAATTGTAAATGTCACCCCTTTAGTGTCCATCATCCTCCCCAAGTTAGTTTAGATTGAGTTGGAATAGTAAATGTGACACTTTAATGTCCAACACATTCCCCAAATTGGTTTATATTGGAGTGGGGATAGTAAATGTTACCCTTTTAGTGTCCAACACCTTCCCCAAATTGGTTTAGATTGAAGTGGGAATAGAAAATGTCATCCCTTTAGGGCCTGATTCTGAGTTTGGCGGTGCAGGAATGGGACCGCCCCACTGCTGTACCACCAAACCTGTGTGCACACCACCTACCAAAAACTTGACTTTTTAAGTCACTGGTGTGTGGTTCTTTAGCATTCCCATGGCGGTGCCTATGAAATAGCCCCTGCAATTTGAATGTCAAAGGCAGTACCTGCATGGCATGGACTGGTACAGTCCATGCCATGCAGGTACTGGGCTGCAGGCACAAAAGCAGGCACAACATGTGCCCCCCTGCATGCACCCCATGGTCCAGAGGCAACTGGGCCCCCTTTGCTTCCTCTGAAGCATGGGCGTAAAATCCGCTCCGCTCGCGGATTTTTCGGATTTTCGGCAAATCCGCAATCCGCGAACGCTCGCGAATTTGTCGAAAATCCGTGAATCCGCTCGCGGCGGATTTTTTGCTTGGTTGCGGCGCGCGGCGTGGTGCACGGCGTTCACTTTCCGTCATTTTAGCGTTTGCCGAGTTGTTTTTCTTTGCGAGTGACGCGCCATTTTAGATCTTGCTGCGTGTTCCCGCGGGAGTTTGTCGCCCGCGAATACGTACTCGCGGCTTGCCACCTTGCACAGCACACCTCGCGAGAGTTCGCAATTGCGAACATGTAGTTGCGGCGGAAAGGAACAATCTCGCACTTGCGAAATAGAGATTTTGCAATTTCGCACAAGAAAATCACCAGCAAACAGGATAAACCTTCAGAAAATTATGATTTTTATCAGAATCACTCCTCAGGTTGACATTTGCATGGCCTTTTTTTTTGCAAGGAGTCCATTTTGGGGGGGGGGGGAGGAAGGAAGTGCCCCACAGTCTCCAACTTCCTGTTCCTGTCCAGCAGGCTCCTCCCAGTGCTTTGTCCATCTCCTGGTCACTTTCATTTGGATCTGGAGCTGGAAGGATTACTTTTTGTGGGTGCTGCTGGATATTTGGATTTGAGGCCTTTTTGACTGTCTTTGGATCACTTTTGGATTAGAAATCAACTTTCACAAGTAAGTTTGTTTGGGGCATTACAGTTGCTGCAAGTACAATTTTGGAACTTTTTCAGAAAATTAAATAAATTATATTGTGGGTAGCCACAGTATCCAGTAGGACCAGGGTTGGTTATGGGTGCATGATACAACTGTTTTGTTGAATTTAAACACCATTGAGGCCATGGATGGGCTGGGATTGTGCAGATTTTATTGTTTTTTGTCGTTTTTTTGGGCCTGCTGGTGTGGCCCTTTGCCCAGGGGTGGTGAGTGTTGCATGGGCCTAGTCTTTCTGTGGGGTGTCTTCTTGAATTTAAACATAATTGAGGCCATGGATGGGCTGGGATTGTGCTTATTTTATTGTTTTTTGTCGTTTTTGGGGGGCTGCTGGTGTGGCCTTTTGCTTGCCCAGGGGTGGTGGTGGTGCATGGACTGAGTGTGCCTGTGGTGTTGTCTCACTCTCTTTGATGTAAACATCATGGATGGCATTGGATTGTGGTGATTTCTGGCTGTTTTTCTGTTTTTTGGGGGTGTACTGTTGATGTGGTCTGGCCATGTGGGTGGTGGTGGTGGCCATCTTGAGTGCTGGCTGGTACAGGCAACATGTGCTTGGGGTGTAAGGGGGCCATTTTGAGGAGAGGCAGTGTCTGAGGCCTGCACTTATTTTGCCTACTTTTCATCCCTTATGCCCAGGGGTAGTGAGTGTTGCATGGGCCTAGTGTTTCTGTGGGGTGTCTTCTTGAATTTAAACATAATTGAGGCCATGGATGGGCTGGGATTGTGCTTATTTTATTGTTTTTTGTCGTTTTTGGGGGGCTGCTGGTGTGGCCTTTTGCTTGCCCAGGGGTGGTGGTGGTGCATGGACTGAGTGTGCCTGTGGTGTTGTCTCACTCTCTTTGATGTAAACATCATGGATGGCATTGGATTGTGGTGATTTCTGGCTGTTTTTCTGTTTTTTGGGGGTGTACTGTTGATGTGGACTGGCCATGTGGGTGGTGGTGGTGGCCATCTTGAGTGCTGGCTGGTACAGGCAACATGTGCTTGGGGTGTAAGGGGGCCATTTTGAGGAGAGGCAGTGTCTGAGGCCTGCACTTATTTTGCCTACTTTTCATCCCTTATGCCCAGGGGTAGTGAGTGTTGCATGGGCCTAGTGTTTCTGTGGGGTGTCTTCTTGAATGTAAACATAATTGAGGCCATGGATGGGCTGGGATTGTGCTTATTTTATTGTTTTTTGTCGTTTTTGGGGGGCTGCTGGTGTGGCCTTTTGCTTGCCCAGGGGTGGTGGTGGTGCATGGACTGAGTGTGCCTGTGGTGTTGTCTCACTCTCTTTGATGTAAACATCATGGATGGCATTGGATTGTGGTGATTTCTGGCTGTTTTTCTGTTTTTTGGGGGTGTACTGTTGATGTGGACTGGCCATGTGGGTGGTGGTGGTGGCCATCTTGAGTGCTGGCTGGTACAGGCAGCAACATGTGCTTGGGGTGTAAGGGGGCCATTTTGAGGAGAGGCAGTGTCTGAGGCCTGCACTTATTTTGCCTACTTTTCATCCCTTATGCCCAGGGGTAGTGAGTGTTGCATGTGCCTAGTGTTTCTGAGGGGTGTCTTCTTGAATTTAAACACCATTGAGGCCATGGATGGGCTGGGATTGTGCAGATTTTATTGTTTTTTGTCGTTTTTTTGGGCCTGCTGGTGTGGCCCTTTGCCCAGGGGTGGTGAGTGTTGCATGGGCCTAGTCTTTCTGTGGGGTGTCTTCTTGAATTTAAACACCATTGAGGCCATGGATGGGCTGGGATTGTGCAGATTTTATTGTTTTTTGTCGTTTTTTTGGGCCTGCTGGTGTGGCCCTTTGCCCAGGGGTGGTGAGTGTTGCATGGGCCTAGTCTTTCTGTGGGGTGTCTTCTTGAATTTAAACATAATTGAGGCCATGGATGGGCTGGGATTGTGCTTATTTTATTGTTTTTTGTCGTTTTTGGGGGGCTGCTGGTGTGGCCTTTTGCTTGCCCAGGGGTGGTGGTGGTGCATGGACTGAGTGTGCCTGTGGTGTTGTCTCACTCTTTTTGATGTAAACATCATGGATGGCATTGGATTGTGGTGATTTCTGGCTGTTTTTCTGTTTTTTGGGGGTGTACTGTTGATGTGGACTGGCCATGTGGGTGGTGGTGGTGGCCATCTTGAGTGCTGGCTGGTACAGGCAGCAACATGTGCTTGGGGTGTAAGGGGGCCATTTTGAGGAGAGGCAGTGTCTGAGGCCTGCACTTATTTTGCCTACTTTTCATCCCTTATGCCCAGGGGTAGTGAGTGTTGCATGGGCCTAGTGTTTCTGAGGGGTGTCTTCTTGAATTTAAACACCATTGAGGCCATGGATGGGCTGGGATTGTGCAGATTTTATTGTTTTTTGTCGTTTTTTTGGGCCTGCTGGTGTGGCCCTTTGCCCAGGGGTGGTGAGTGTTGCATGGGCCTAGTCTTTCTGTGGGGTGTCTTCTTGAATTTAAACATAATTGAGGCCATGGATGGGCTGGGATTGTGCTTATTTTATTGTTTTTTGTCGTTTTTGGGGGGCTGCTGGTGTGGCCTTTTGCTTGCCCAGGGGTGGTGGTGGTGCATGGACTGAGTGTGCCTGTGGTGTTGTCTCACTCTTTTTGATGTAAACATCATGGATGGCATTGGATTGTGGTGATTTCTGGCTGTTTTTCTGTTTTTTGGGGGTGTACTGTTGATGTGGACTGGCCATGTGGGTGGTGGTGGTGGCCATCTTGAGTGCTGGCTGGTACAGGCAGCAACATGTGCTTGGGGTGTAAGGGGGCCATTTTGAGGAGAGGCAGTGTCTGAGGCCTGCACTTATTTTGCCTACTTTTCATCCCTTATGCCCAGGGGTAGTGAGTGTTGCATACTTGCATGTCCCTAGTCTTTCTGTGGGGTGTCTTCAATGTAAACATCATGGATGGCATGGGATTGTGCTCATTTTTCTGTGTTTTGTCGATTTTTTGGGGTGTATAACTGAACTGATGTTCCTCTGTCTTCCATTGCTTTTAGGTGCACAAGAAGACTCAATAGAACCACCAGTGCCAGGAAGAAGTCCTGCAGCGGTGTGTGCAGCATAACGTCACGCGACGTCACGTCTGGACACAGAACCCTCTGCAACTCGTGCAACTGCTGCCTGCTGACCTGCTCTGAAGAAGATGGCCCCAAAAAAAGTAACCCGTAGCTCCTCTAGCAAGAAAGGTGCCAGTAAGGAGCAGAAGAAGCAAGTTACCAAGGACACTGGTGTGCCGCCCGCCCCTTTTTTTGTGAGTAAAAAAAAAAGTATGCCTGCAGCAGCTGCAGCGGGATCTGCTGGGGACCAAGCTGGCAGCAGCACCCCCGCTCCATTGGGCTCAGTGCCACCACCACCACCACGCCAACTTAAGTCCAAGCCCTTGAGTGCTGCAGAGGCAGCCAGTATACTTCTTCAATCACCATCGACCAGTGATGTTGGCTCATCGCAAGAAAGCAGCAGCAATGTCCCTCAATCAACACAGGTTGTTGTAGCTCATCTGACGAGTGTTGAACAACCACAGCGGCAACAACAATCACATGTGCAAGTACAAGCCCAAGTACATGTGGAAGGAGAGGCAGCGCAAGGAGATGCGCATGCAGAGGTGCATGGAGGGTCACAACAAGTGCCCACAATAGTTGTTCCTCCCGAAGTAGGGGCACATCAGGAAATCGACAATCAAGGCGAGGTATCATTTGAGGAAGCCACTCCTCCTGATGATCCTTCATTGTCTTCCACAACCCTAGCAAGGAAGAGATCAAGGGTGGTGTCTACATCCTCTTCAAGCACACCTCCTTCTGATGATACGGATCAAACTTGGGAACCAGCACCACAGCCGTCTGAGAGTGAGGCACACCATGATCCAACAAAGGTACTTAAGCGTAAAAGGAAGCTCGTCCAAAGTCTCAGACTTATGGAGTGTGATGAGGCTCAACAAGAAGTGGCGGATACTGCTGCTGATGAAGACTCTGCCAACGACGACCCAGTCATCATAAAGGTCACTGCAGCCCCAGCGGGCATGCAGCAAACAGACATTTTGACCCTAGCCCGAAGAGCTGCTGAGCGTGATGATGATGATGATGTTGTCGATGAGGAGGCAGTGGAAACACCACAATCATTGGAGTTAAGTAGTACACCAACTCGTCCCGCTTCCATATTTCTTTCTGGCAAGAAGAGACCTCCGTCAACCTCGACCTTAATTAGTGGCGGTGAAAGTGCAAAACGTACAAAAGTTGGGCAATCCAGATCCTCCACTTCATCTGGCATTAGCTTCATGACCACCACCACCAGTATCGCCGCCTCCTCCATGTCCCACAGACACTTCAAGTCCCCCGTTTGGGACTTCTTTACTGTTTGTCCAAAAAATCCAAAGTTTGCCATTTGTACCATTTGTAAGCAAGCAGTTAGTCGTGGTAAGCCAGGTACCAACTATGGTACCGGAGGCCAGAGAGGTCATCTTAGGAGACAGCACACTGTCAAATGGTTTGCGCACCTAGATGCGATCAAGAAAGGCCAAATTCAAGGAAACGTTGATGTTTCATCTGATGATGACGAGCAGGAAGAAGACGTGTCAAACACTTCCCTTACACCCAGTACCCCTGTCAGCAGCACACCCAATGTGAGGCACACTAAGAGTGTTGGAGCGAGTGAGACACCAACGCACAAAAGTTCACCAGCGAGCAAAATTGGGTCAACGAAGTCATTATCAGCCCGTAAATGCTTGGTCCAGGGCAACATTAGAACAATGCTTACTTCAGACGTGCCATATGAACGCAACCACCCACTGACGCGTCTGTATAACACTAAGCTGGCTAAAATGCTAGCTGTGGACCTTCTACCTTTTTCTTTTGTAGAAGCGGTAGGTTTTCTTGAATTAGTTGCAACGCTCTGCCCTAAATGGAAGGTTCCGAGCCGGTTCTATTTTGCCAGAGTTGCGGTTCCAGCACTACATGAAGATGTGCTGCAGGCGATTGGGGCAGCTTTGCAGAAGAGTGCTGTTCACACAATACATCTGACAACAGACATGTGGACCAGTGGGCCAGGCGATGATTACATGTGCATCACTGCACACTGGGTCTCTTTTTCAGGTGTTATAGCAAAGCTAAACGCAGGTGTTGACCCGGACCAAGTTTTCAAAGCTGCTCGGAAACATGCAACACTAGCCATGTTTGCCTTGGAGAAAAGTCACACAGCAGAAAACCTTTTGGAAGAGTTTGACAAAAAGGTGTTGTCAATGCTATCCCCCATAAAACGCAAGATTGGTTATGTTTCCACGGATAATGGCGCCAATGTAGTTAAGGCCATGTCACAGGGTCACCATGTTAGAGTGCCGTGTTTGGCGCACTGTATCAACCTGGTAGTTCAAAAATTCTTGAGTGATAAAGAGAGTCCAGCGTTCGAGGTAATGGCCACCTGCCGCAAAATGTGCAACCATTTCAGCCATTCTTTTAAGGCCCGGAAGCATCTGCGGAGACTGCTACTTCAACGTGGAATGCCAGTGAAAGCACTCATCCAGGAGGTGGCAACACGTTGGAACTCAACCTTCTACATGCTTGAGCGTCTGCATGAGCAGTATACGGTACTCGATCACTATTTCTTGACAGAGGCTACATCTCAGAAGGAGGACCTGCGGATGAGTAAGGCGCAATGGGCCATAGTTAAAAGCCTGACAGACATGCTTCGTCCTTTTGAGTTCTTCACGCGTGCAGTCAGCCAGGAGGACTGTAATTTGGGAAAAGCTATCCCATTGTTGTGCATACTGGAGCACCAACTGATGGCGGTTTCTTCTGAGTTTGAAAAAGATGAAAAAAAAAAAAACCATTTCATTTTGTCTGAGAAATTATTACATCGCCTACGTGGTGATGAACGTCTTAAAAACATCAACTCAGATCAGCATTACATTTGTGCTACTATTCTGGATCCACGCTACAAAAAGGCGCTGGCAGACAACGCATTCTTTCCTTTCGCTGATGCAGATGTTCAAAAGTACAAACATTGGTTAGCCTGGTCAGCCAAGAGGTTTGAAAAAGAACGGCAGGTTATTGAAGGAGAAGCCAGTACATCAGCATCAGCATCAGCAGGCCATCCGCAGTCACAAGAATCCACTTCTGCACCTGTGGCTGGGGCACAAGTGACCTCTCAGCCGTTAAAGACACCGGCAACTGGATCATCTGCACCACACACAATGACAACACTAACAGTGGCTGGGGAGGAGGATTGGCTAAGTTTGATGGGGTATGGTTCTCTAAAAAATGTCACAGGCACAGCAAAAAGTAAGCAAAGTGGAGGAACAGTTGATGACCTTGAGTCGATGGTGCAGGACTATCTGAATGACTCAACAGTGGTCTTTCTTAATGAGGAGCCATTGCAGTATTGGCATGGCAAAAAACAATTGTGGCCACAGCTCTACAACCTGGCTATAAACTATTTGTCTTGCCCACTCGCAAGTGTGTCTTCTGAACGTGTTTTCAGTGCTGCTGGTGGCATTGTAACTGCCAAACGGAGCCGCCTATCGCCCAAAAATGTGGAGCGGCTGACAATGATCAAGATGAATCAGCACCTCATACCACCAGATTACAAAGTGCGAGAAAGCACGCCACATGAAGACGATGAGGACAGCAACGTAGATGAGGGGATTTTTTCTCTGTTCGGTGCCACTGACCTCATCCAGCCTGAATTCGCAGAGTATGATGACGAAATCTTGTTCTTATTCCTTGACACCGAGCCCTGAAAATGAGACAATCAATCAAGAACTTTCTTTTTCGTCCTTATTCACTTTTATTCCTGTGTGCTTTGTGTCTCTCTTTCTTTGTTTTGCACAGTTAATTTAATTCAAACTTTAATCACCTAATCCCAAAAAGAAGACCATCATCAGTACTGTCTTCACTTGTTTGCTTATTGATTTGAAGGTGCCGCAGTCTACATTCCTCAGGTTCACAAGTTCTGAAGAACATGCTCCTCTATCCTCCTCCTCCAGACTGCGATTTCCCTCCAAGCAGAGTGCTGGATTACGCACAATGAAGAAAGACTCAGCACTTGTGGGGGTGTTGTACTTCTTTGCGGGTGAGTTGACGGTTTTGGGCCCATTGCTGTGAAGCTCTAATAATGGACAAAAGTGTTTTGGACCAAATATGAGGTGAAAATTTCTTGCCGTTTTTGCTGACTTGCTTGCCTTTGAGGTGCTCTTTGGCGGGGTTCCGGGGGTTTGTGTGTAATTTTTGGTGTCTGTCGAAGCACTGCTGCGACAGTCTAATCTTGATTGCATTTGCTTTTCAGGAAATCCGTGGTGGAAAACAGGAGTTATGATGATTGATGATGACCTAGCTGCACAGCGCGTTACTTTGGACCGAAGGCCGAGAGATATTGTAAGTATGAGATTTAGCTTTTTCGCTGTTTGGGGGTGTTGTCGGGTGTTTTTTTGCGGGTGGGTTGGCGCCGGCGGGTCTTGCCTGGGGCATTCCTGGGAAGGTCTAATACCGGATACAAGTGTTTTGGACAAAATCCATAAGGAACAGCCTTTTTTTTGCCATTTCTTCAGACATCTTGCTCAATGTAGCATTTTGGGGGGCTTCCTGCTGTTCGTGGGTGGGTTGCGGCCGGGGTCTCTGTCGAAGCACTGCTGCGACAGTCTAATCTTGATTGCATTTGCTTTTCAGGAAATCCGTGGTGGAAAACAGGAGTTATGATGATTGATGATGATGACGACCTAGCTGCACAGCGCCGCGTTTGGACCGAAGGCCGAGAGACATTGTAAGTATGAGATTTAGCTTTTTCGCTGTTTGGTGGTGTTGTGTCGCGTGTTTTTTTGCGGGTGGGTTGGCGCCGGCGGGTCTTGCCTGGGGCTTTCCTGGGAAGGTCTAATACCGGATACAAGTGTTTTGGACAAAATCCATAAGGAACAGCCTTTTTTTTGCCATTTCTTCAGACATCTTGCTCAATGTAGCATTTTGGGGGGCTTCCTGCTGTTCGTGGGTGGGTTGCGGCCGGGGTCTCTGTCGAAGCACTGCTGCGACAGTCTAATCTTGATTGCATTTCCTTTTCAGGAAATCCGTGGTGGAAAACAGGAGTTATGATGATTGATGATGATGACGACCTAGCTGCACAGCGCCGCGTTTGGACCGAAGGCCGAGAGACATTGTAAGTATGAGATTTAGCTTTTTCGCTGTTTGGTGGTGTTGTGTCGGGTGTTTTTTTGCGGGTGGGTTGGCGGGTCTTGCCTGGGGCATTCCTGGGAAGGTCTAATACCGGCTAGAAGTTAGTTGGACAAAATCCATAAGGAAACACCAGTTTTGGCACTTTGTAAGTTAGGGTTCGTTAGGGTTAGCCCTAGCAGCAGGATTGCATGTGTTTAGGGGGGTTCTATTGCAACGCGGTTCTGTTGTTGTAGAGCACTGTTGGAGCGATGCTGGCTATGGATACTTTTGCTTGCAGGCAAGTGGTTTGAATACAATCCACGGTCTGTATTTGGGTCTACTGTTACTTTCAAAGTACGTTTTGTAACCATTTTTCTGCTAGGCATCATCAAAGTGTGACTTTTTGAACCACACAGCGTACATACCTTTTATTTATTTATCAGTGGTATTGTAATAGCACTTCCTGTTTTCCGTTCAATAATTACAGGCCGGGTTTCAGTCAACATCCGCCAGGCAGGCAGTGGACAGGGTGTCTCTTCTGTCAGTGGTCACCACCACATTGATGGACGAAGCGTCAGCTGGAATGGAGGAGTGCCGCCAATAAGAGGAATTGTTTGCTGCATGCAACTTACTTACCAATTTCAACAGGACAACTCCAACAACATACGCAATACAGATACAGTATCCATTGTTGTCTTTTATTCTATGAGTGTGACTGCATGTGCTTACCTTTACTTTGTAACCAAAGATTGTCTGTAAACTCTGTATCTTCAATTATTGTTTGTCCATGCTCTGCTTTTTTTTTCTTCTCTCAACAAAACCTACCCAAAAAGAAACCCCCATTCCCATCCATTTTACAAACCCTAACCCTCTTCCCCCGGGCTGTGTTGTTTTGCTTGATGTCTGACTAAAATGACATCAATAATTCCACACACTTGCTGGGGAGGATAAGGTGATAGCAGCAACAGGCTGGTGAAGGAATACGAGGATATCTTCTAGACTTACTCAGCTTCAGTACTATATCTTCTAGTAGTAGTAGCCAATGTCAAATAAATTCAACGCAAGTACTAGTTATACTTGCAATACTTTACCATTTGTTAGGCTACATTATGGCACTGTTCTAGTGTACTGTCACCTGCTATTTTCTCGATCGTACCGTAACCGTTGTAATGCTACAGTAAGGAGTACAAACAAGGTTTCGTTTTCTTTTTTTCCATAGGCATGCAACTGCCACTGTGTCACACCACTAGTAACACCGCAATGAGGAAATGTCACCCGCCCAGGAATGACAACGTTAATCCCCATTTCACCTGGAGCCAGCCCTGGGCCTAGCCCTAATTTCTAACACAAATTACAGGTAAGATAAGCGTTTGGTGGGAGGTAGTATAATGGAGTATTATTTCGGAGTAGACAAGAGTTTGACGGTTGTACTACTAAAGTCCTACGACTGTTCAGGAAAACAAAGTTACTGTTACACCCCCGCCCCCCACCCACCAGACTGAAAAGCAGTAAAAAACAGGTATGGTCAGATAAAGTAGTTGAAAAATATATTTATTTATCCCTAACAAAATAATCTCCCTCACCCACCCTAACCCCAACGATTGTCTCTGAAACGTCCCAAAACGATCCCAACTCCCAAATCCCACCCCCCAAAAGTCTATAAAAAAAGGGCAAGGGACACTCCACTACTGGAGGGTGCTGGTGCTGGTGCATGATGCGGCATGGGCATCATACTCCTTGCGGAGGGTGGCAAGCTCGGAGCGGAGGCCCTTAACCAAGGTCTTATACCTCAGGACCTCCTGCTCCAGGTTGGACATGCGGACTCGGAGGCGGTGTTGGCGTTCCTTGCAGCTCCTGTGGGGGGCAGCTGGTGTTTCCGGTGCTTGGCGGTGGCGGTCGGCTTTCTTAGCCCGGCTCGGTCCCGCTGGTTTAGTCACGGAGGAGGATGCAGTCGAAGATGTTGCCCCGCTCGACTGCGTGTCCTCCTCCTCCTCCAGGGCCACCAGCCGCCGATACTCGGCGACTGTGGCCTCCAGCCTCCGTTGCCGGGCCAATCTAGCCTGCTCCCTCCTTGTTGTTGATTTGGAAGAAGGAGCAACTATATGAAGAAAGAAAGACATAGTCTGTAACCAATGCTCCTTATTAATAACACAAAGTGATTGAGCCGAAAGTTGGGTCACAGAGTACAAGTAGCAAATTGAAAGCACAGTACATAACTATTGAGGACAGTATCTATGTAACCCTCCCACTTCTGCATCCTTGCTCTAACAGTAGTGGTAGTTTAATGAACTAATTCTACGACCACTATGGACTTCCATTACAGTCGACTATGACAGTACACCAGTCTTATTCTTCTTCTTCTCTCTTGTTTAGGGAAATGGGTACGTTATCTTATGCAAGCCGGCAGAATGACATGGACACAGCACAGTGAAGTTGCACCCGAGAAAAAAAGTTGCACACCATGATGATGGAGACAGACTTGCGTTACTGTACCGGTCCAGTACATGCAGGTGGTGAAGCTATTACTTTTCTATTACGGGTGGCACTGAGAATACTCTGTTACAAGGGCTACTGCTTAATTAATTTACCTTTCACCCTACAGTGCAAATGAGTACTAGAAAAGGAAACTGAAGAAGCTAACTAATTTGATTATCTATCACTTCACATGGGACGTATTTAATGACAGATGAGATGACTTTAGGTGCTTTGCTTAATATTGAGTGAACACAGTGATACACCCACACATGAATGACGTACTACAAGTAAACTAAAGTTATTAAGAGAGGTACGGAGTGTCCACCGTAATAACCAGATATATGCTGTGAATGCAAACGCAATACAAAGTACTGCTACTATTCATGGAAGTATTGGACACATTTACAATTTCTTTTCCTTGCCTTCCCTGCACTGGGACGGACGTGCGGGTGCGGTGGTACATGCTCTTCAAGGTAACACTTACTTCACCTGGCGACCATCTACTCTCTCTAGATACACATTTGCTATGTAAGAGTCAGAGAATACCATGCTCCAGGCATCCATTCATTCAAAGTATACGCACACATACAGTTTCTGTTTCACCCACCCAGGCTGCTGTCCTTCCACCCATCCTTGCTTCATCATTGACCCAGCCATGCACCATACCATATTCTTTCCTTCCCAGCCACCTCTGGGTCCAAGCAAACACATATCGTTCTTCTTTGCCAGCCATCATACAAGTTCGCGTCCCACTTACTTACACCCTTCTTTCGCTTTTCGTTCATCCCATCCATCACGTTCGTCTAAGAACTTATTGGGATTCTTCTCACCAAAAACTTCACAGCTAAGTCGAAGTACATTTCGAGGAGGCTACTACCTGGTTGATTTGTAATTGTAATACACCCGTGCAGAAAGCACACTATGCAGTCTTCAATCTCAATAAGTAAGGAATATATAGCTTACCTGTTTCCGCCACCACCGTTTGATCCCCCACAGGAACGGCCACCAGCTCTTCTACCGCCGCATCCTCCCCAGAGGCCTCCGAGTCCAAGTCCAACACATCAGCCACCTCCGCGCTGGCCCCGTCACCAGATGTTACACCTACAAAGTACATTTAAGAAAGTTAGAATACACCACTCACTACTATATAATATTTGGTCTAGGAGAAATGTTAAAAAAACAGAATACAATGTAATAATTTGTGACTGTCTACTCCATAGTAAAAATGTCCCATTTTCCAGGGAAGGCTGTTGTCTTGCTGCACTTTTATGCACAACTGATGAATGCTTGCTTTTGATTTTTAACACGCACCACTTTTTCTCCTAACAGACAGAAGCTTGACTCCTGAGTCCTAAGAACACGACCAGGATCAAGTTCAAAGTAGGTGAGAGTTCGGCTCGACCACAAGAAATGTGTCCAATTAATCGTCAGCACTAACCACTTTTCCGTTTACAGTTAAATAGTTTTATGACAAAGTAGATTTCAATAAATGTGTTTACTTTTAATAAAGCTTTTACACTTAAATAGACTCTGTGGTTTTTGTTCCTCTAGACTAGAGTGGATGAGCTAAAGGTTTTGGAATTTTTGCAAGCATGAGTGCCTCTGACACTTCTTGACTGTGCTGTGACTCCGTACTACTCTCTTGTCCTGCGTACGATAATCTAGAGATCATTGGGGATCTATAATCGGTGACTTCGGGAGCTGAATGACTCTGCCACACTATCTAGTCAGTAAGGAGACAGTGCATAGAGGTATTGCTGAATATAATGGGAGTCCAATGGAATTGCCAAATGTCCAATCTTAGTTAGCTACACAGACAGACTAATAAAAATAGTCTAGTAATACCACAGGGAGTCATCATATTCGAGGCAGGATAAGAATTT
The DNA here is from genome assembly GCF_964261635.1 of Lissotriton helveticus. Lineage (NCBI taxonomy): Eukaryota > Metazoa > Chordata > Amphibia > Caudata > Salamandridae > Lissotriton > Lissotriton helveticus. Next base: position 278,328,391 of record NC_136068.1, read on the forward strand.
ATATTCAGTCTACAAGAAGATCAAAGACGATTTAGAAAAAATCGAATGAGGAACGCTAGGAAAAAATAGGTACTGTTTAGTAAAATGTAAACTTACTGGGGCCAGCAAAGGAGCCCTCGCCTGCCCGATCCTGGCCTGCATCCTCAGCACCCTCCTCCTGTGTCCTCTTGCCCTTGGGGGGAGCTGATGTACAACATGAAAGAAAGAAAAACCATAAAACATGGATGAGATTTTTCAACCAAATCAAACATTTCAAAAGAACAATAACAACATATTTTGGAAAAATAGCAAATAGATAGACAACTATTCCACGGGATCTATCTCATGTGGTATACTACGTTATTCGTATTGCCTGATTTGCGGAACGTTGACTTAGAAAGTTCCTATGTAACTCAATAAACAGACTACTAAAGAGGTTTGCCTAGGCCTGGCACTGCAGGCAGTAGTGCACAACACGTGACAGACAAAGTCCATCCTGCTTGCAGATCAGTGAATACTCAAACTATCAATCCACCCGCCACCACCGCCACTATTTCTTCTGATAGCCATGTGACTGTCTAAAGGAAGGACACTGGACTTCAGTCTGTTGGGGCTGATTTATAAGTCCCTTGCGGAAGTTGCGGCTGATTTTCCTCCATTGTTGCGTGCCTTTTCTGACGCAGCGGCAGAACAAAAGACTCGCCATGGTGTTGGTGCGGCGTATATATTAAAAAAAAAACACATATGGCCATATGGGCGATGCATCACGTTGTAAAGCCCTGCGCCATCAGGGGGCGTTCCGGCGCAAGGGAGGGCGTACCTGCGCAGGAACGAATCCTAAAAGTGGCTGAGGGAAATCTACAAGATGTCAATCAGTCATTTTTATGACAATGATGCATGACTCAAACCCTGCGCGCTTGAAGCCGACGTACGGCTTGATGCAGCATTGGGGAGATAGGGTACCCCAGAGCATTGCTGGAGCTGCGCCATCGTTGGCACGCAACTCCAGCAATGCGCTGCCTTTACGGCACAGATGCGTAAGGCTTCTGTGACGTTTTGGGCCAATGGGTGGTGGTGGCATGGCACACAATTACTGCCGCATCCCTGCTACTTTGCAGGGATGCGCCGGTAATTGAAAATATGACCCTTACTGTCTAGCATTACGCAGTTCTTTTCTTTACAGTACACTGATACATAATTTCTCAGGCCAATGAAATGCTTCTGAACACAACATACAAAACAAAGAAGCATAGTAGCAAGCAAGGCTACTGAGAAGGAGAGCAGTGCACCTGAAAATGAAATGCATAGAAGATTTTGAAATATAATTTACCTCAATGTAATCGGCAGCATTATTGCTCTTGGTAAAGAACAAAGATTTGCAAATAACAGAGCCGGATAAAACAGAGTAGTAAATGTACTACTACTACTACTCACCAAGCCCGGGGACCTCTACGCCGAGCGCGTCCAGCAAGTCCCGCTCCCGGTCCATGACATCGGTCCAGCGGTGGGTGGCCTGGTTATACGTGCGCCGGACCCCAGAGATCTTGTACATGGCCCGGCACACCTTCTCCCACCGCTGGCGGCGCTCCCGGATGCCATAGCCGGTCGCGATCTTGCCGCCTCCCAGGATCGTCTTGGGGAGGCGGCGCTGGACATGGAAGATCAGTGCCGCCACTTCCTCCGCGCTAAAGATCTCCCTCGGGACCACTTGCTCCCCCCTTAAACGCCCGCACGGGAGCCGGGCACGGGGTGCGGGACCCTTCCCCTTCTCAGGGTGCTTCCCGGCTCCCTTTACCATGGTCTGGGCAGAAATAAACTTAAATGATAAAGAAGAAATAGAATAGTGAAGAAGAAAATAAAAGAGTTTAAAAAAGTAGTTTAAAAGTAACTAAAAGCTGCAGAAAACACAAAAATATAGAGCTAGAAAAATAGAGGGTTAGATAATAAGTAAAATTAGATCAAAAAAACTTCAAACAAGCAAAGGATGGCAGAGATTGAGAGAGGATAGAGAAAGCATGCCCAGAACCATAGCAATGAATGAGAAACAAGATGGCCGCGCCCGTTCACGACCGCGTGGGTAAGTTCGCGCGAGATTTTCCTTGCGAGTACGCGCGAACTTGTACTCGCGAGCAGCACACTTTGCGAGATTACACATAGCGGGCGGAAACGGAATTACGTCACGCCAACAAGATGGCCGCGCCCGTGTACGACCGATAGGGTAACTTGGCAAACGAATAGCTAGAAGCGCCTCGCGAACACGCGCAGGATCACGCGAACATACACGTCGCAACAAAAACAATTTTGTATTCGCACGTATTCGCGGCTTCCGAAATCGATCTCGCACGGATTCGCGCCCCAAATAACGCGCGAAATTGCAAAAAAAACGATTTTAGCTAAAATGAAAGCAATGAGCAGGTGCAAAAGTTCAAACTTAACATTAGTAACATTCAAGGTAGTGCTTCCTGATGGGCCCCTCCAGAGTTTGCAACAATTCTATGACCCTGCTATGACCCAAACAGCAGGCTCATAGAATAGCACCATAAAGGTCCTGTAAAAAAAAAAAATCACTGCAACAAATAGCAAATTACAGATAAGGAAGGAAGCAGGTGCCAGCCAGACTGGAACTTTCAAAATTACTGACACATTAATGAAACACAAATTAATTGATGGCAGTTGAAGAAGGGCAGGTGTGCTAGCTTTTTTCAACCACCATAATCTACAGTAATAAATAAACCTAATAGGTGCCTGTGAGGATGTACTAGAGGGTGGCATGGGTGTCCCAGAGGGTGGCAGTGGTGAAACAGAGGGTGCTGTGAACCTGTGATGATAAACCAGACGTAGAAACAACATAGTCGCGGCCGTTGCAAGCCGAAAAGTAAGTTCGCAATTGCGAACTTGTCCCAAAATCGGCGCGAACACGCGCCAACACAAAAAACGGAAAAATCCGCAAGTCCGCTAGAGTTCGCGGATCTTCGCGGATTGCGAATCCGTAAATACGCAAGTTCGCGGATTGCCAATCCGCAAAATCCGCCCACGGTTTTCATGGAAGAAGAACCACCATGAAAACTGTGGTGGAGAGAAAACTTGTAATTGCCTGCCGGGACCACTGCATATTGCTGCCTCAAGACTGCAGCACCACTGCCACTGATATCTGATTCCTGGCAGTTGTGGTGGTGCAATGGTAGTCCGCCACCCAACTTATAATGGGGCATTCGTACTGGTGGTGTGGTGGTGGCTGCACTGCCACAGCCGTGCCACCGGGAGTCTGGTGGTCTGTAGACAGCCAAAATCATAATCAGGACCTTAGTGTCCAACACTTTCTTAAAAATGGTTTTAATTGGAGTGTGGGTATTTAAGTTTATAATTTTTGTGTGAAATCCTCTGTTTAGATTGTATTTGTATGTAGTAGAAATAGTTTATGTTATTTAATTAGTATTGTTGGTGTTTAGAAATATAATAAAAAAAGTTGTATGCTTGAAAGAAATGATAATATTACATATATACATTTTTTCAATGGAAACGTAACACATTATTCTAATTTTAGATATGCGTTTAAAGTTCATTTAATGTACATATTTAAATTTTAAACATTTATATTTCAACTTAAACTTAAACTTTTATACATAGAAAAATAAAGCATCTTTAAAAAATACAATTTTATTATTTCATAAAAATGTAAATCATATCAAAATAGTATTGTATGCTGTATATTTTCCCCTTTTTCCATTGTTTAACATTTCTTACATCATTTTAACATAAGCTTTTTCAATATATATTAAATAATTGTATATAATTTATACTATTAGTTTCAAATATTTTTTAATTTTTGTAATACATTTAGTCACCATTTATTTTATTATTTCCCATTTATTTCTATTGTGAGATGATATTTTTTAAGTTTCATTTAGGAGCCATATTTTTTTATTGCTACCTTCAATTTTGAGGTCTCTTTTTGTCATTTTTTGTCTATTTTCAGTTTATTTTCTGGGATCCTGGTCGCAGTACTGCTGTTCATCAGCACAGGTAACTACCTTTTACATTTTTTTAAAGGGTTTTAAAGGGTAGGTGGATGTAGGGGGGTTGTAGAAGTTAGCTTTGGTGTTTGTACATTTTGGTGTATTAATAATGGTGTTTTCACTAGTGTGTAGTTTTGGGGTTCATACACTGTTTTAGTAATATATCATTATGTAATGTTACCTTTTTTATTTTGATTAACGGCAAAGTATATGTATTTGTGGGTCTGTAATGTGTTTTGTGAGTTGTTTTTCTTGTTTCATTTACAGGCTTTTGTCGATGAATGTGGCTTATAGGCCTTTTGAGTTATAGTTTTTTTCAAGGAAAACAATTTTGGTTTATAATTAAGGCTCCCATTGTTCCAATTTACAGATTTTATAAAGATAAATACAGCCAGAAAACAATGGAGCATGTTTACATGCGCTTATTGTCACCAGAACGCCACTTTTTACGGCGTTCTGGTGGTGATAAGCCCTTCGCCTTATATACTGCATTATGCAGCACTCATAGAAAGAACCAATCGCCACTGGCGATTGTTCATGTGCAGGAAGGTTTCCTTTCCTGCACATAAAAAATCATTAAATATTGATGAGTTGCAACTTCTATGTGTGCTCCACAAAGCAGCACACATAGAAGTTACAAACCTCCATTAGTGAGTATTTATGTGCAGGAAGGGAGACCTTCCTGCTCATGAACAATCATTCCTTCAAATGTGCCTGCGTTGCAGATAGGCAGCTAGGTTTAGCACCAGCGCTAGGGGAAATGAAGGTGTGCAGCACATTCTTGTGAACGCCGCACATCCCTGCATTTTTAAACTGACGGAGCGCAGGGTTAGCAAATTTGGAGCTACACTGCGCTCCTCCAGTTTATTGTAAAGATGCCCCCCATGTGTTTCCTCTCTGTATTTATTTGTAAATCAGAAAAATGCAGAAGACCGTGCTCCTTGTGAATTCAAGGCCAACAGCTGAGCAATAAGGCAACATGGGCAGTTAAAAAAAAGAATGAGGTTCTCTTAAGTGCAGGTATATGTTAAAATATATTTGTATATAATGGTAATATTTACCTATGGGTGTAGTGTTTTGTTACATTTGGCTGCTTTATTTGCTAAAACACAACAGGCACCAAAGTATGAGAGCAAGTTTATCAGTTAAATAATGGTGGAAATATACCATTTTATGACTTATTCTCAAAATACTACATAAATATGGATAAATACCAAAAAGTTGTCCAAAAGAAAAATATGGATCAATGCATAAATACCATAAAACTGGCAGCCCTATTTACACTAAACAAATATCTTTAATTTTATTTCCTTCTTTTTCGAGTGTCTGGGAACACTTAAAAAAAAAGAAAATTGGGTTCCTAGATCCTTTGGATTGTTTTGAGGCATCTCTATTCGATTCAATTCATTTTTGCATTTTTTGGGGGGGCTTTGTAAATCTTTTTTTTTTTGGTGAGTTTATTATTTTTTCTCCGTTGATACAGAGGAAGTTCTGCAGCTAAAGAACGGTAAGTAATATTTATCTTATTTATTTTGGGTGAGTAATGTTATATTTTAGTATTTGTGTAAATATTCTGTGATTGCTATTTGGAAATGTGTGGTTTCTTTGTTGTATTTATTTTACGTGATGGATTGAGTTTGTTTTTTGCACTTTTTCATTGGTGAGGTTTACATTTTTCATGTAAATGAATTATATATTATTTTATTATCTAATTCTTATTTAACATTAGAGTTTTATTTAATGTGCAGATTGATGTTATAAAAATTATGTTAATAATTTATAATAAAATGATTTATCATTTTGTTTAGATTTTGTGACAGTTTTTTAAAGTTGGTTTGGGTACAATTTTTTTAATAATATGATTTTGGCTATTATTTCCAAGCATTCTCCTCCTTTGATATTTATGAAGAGTTTGACTGTAAATTGTAGCAAGTCGCACATTCTTCTGGTTTGTTTGCTAAATTTGAGTGCAATTTGACTAACAGATTGCTTCATTCATAGTTGTGGGTAGCTTTACTCTTTTTGTAATGCTTCTATAAATTTATGGATTACAGGTCAAGGTCTATCCTAGTGTGGTTTGGAAGGCATCGTGCCTTCCCTCCACTGTGTTGTTTGTGTTGACTTCCTTTGCCAATGTGCTGTCATAGAAATTCCACTATGGTATTTGGAATTTGGGTTGGTGTTTGTGTCTGAAGCAAAGCAACCTGCCAACCCAAGTGTCTTCGAAAGAATCCATTTGGAGGCTTGGTGGCCCTTGGCAGGCGGTGGCAATCCGCCCGACATCCTGGTCCGTCCACCACCCATTTCCCCCCTGCTATATTACTATGGCGGGGGGGACCGCCACGGATGGAAAGACCGACCGCCGCTTTTCCGTCACCGGTCGCCTTGCGACAGGGGCAGAAAACGTTTAATATGGTTGTGGTGTCTATCAGACACCGCCAGCCATATTAGCATGATTGTTTTTGTGGGTAGTATTTATTTTTTATGCTTAATGTGGTTTAAGAGTTCATAATAAGTATTGCTTTGTTTACTTGGTGGTAGGGCATCTATAAAAGGGATATATGTGTTTTGATATTCACCATGTATGGTGTACATCAGGGTAAATGGTTTGGGACACATTTTGAAGTTACCATCGATCCTTGAGGTTTGACAATGGATTAAGTTTAGTAAATTATCTGCTGTATAGGATATTAGGATCCAGATCCATTCCTCACTGTTTAGGTTGTCAATTTAAAGAAAAGTTCCTTATATTGTGCCATTGTTAAATGAGCAGGAGTTTCTATGTCTTGGTATCCTCTCAAGGCAGGAGGAATATGGTGGCTGGTGGCTTTTTAAATTCATGCCCTTAACATTTTTAAAGTGGGAATGGATGGTAGATGGCCTGTGATGTGTTCATGGACTTTAGGCAGTATTAGCCTCATTTACAAAAATTGATGCATTGCGGCGTGAAAACAGAAAAGCATCACTTTTCATTTAACATGCATGTTAACAGTATGACGCATCATGTCGCAAGGAGTTACGGATACGTCAGTATTTCTGATGTATCTGTAGGCGCAAAAATGAGGCATTGCTGGAGTGGGTCACAAAAGTATCGCAACTCCATCAATGTGCCCCTTTACATGGGGCAAGCCCCATGTGAAAGGGCCTGCGTCAGTGTTACGCCTGCTGTGAGGCAGGCGTAAAATATTTATGCATTTGCGTCCTAGAAGTGATGCAGTGAAATCTCGTAGATTTCACTGCATCACTTCTACGAGACTTACTTGTGTCGGCACGCCCACCCTGCATACATTATACCTGGCGCGCGTATAATGTGGCGCCGGGGTTTACAAAGTGGCAGATCTGCCTAGATGCATCACTTTGTAAATATGACGCAACATGGTGCATTTTTTACGCCGCTAGTGCGTCACAAAAAGTGACGCACCAGCGGTGCAAAAGTGACGCAAGGACTCATAAATAAGCCCCTATATCTTTAAGGACTTTGGTTGAGGGTTCTTGGGAGCAAGTGTTTGCCACTCTCATATCCTGAAATACCTCCCTTACTTCTATATTTGTCACATTTGGGGGATGGTTGTGTTCTCTTACATTAATTTCAATACCTTTTGCAGTGGCCCTCCCATAACATGTATTAGAATAATATTTGGTACATTACCAATTCACATTTTGTGCACTTTCTTAGTTGTGAGTGTAGCCCATGCAACCTAGGGACTTATTGTGAGTTTGGCAGTGTTTCTGGAGAACCACCACCAAGGTTGTCTCAGGAAGACAGCCAAGTCCATGGTGAAACCGCCCACTGAATTCTAAATTAAATTCAGGGCAGGCGGACTGTGCATTGGTGGTGTCACATCAGCAGATATGTTAGGTTTATAGGAGAGTCTAAACAGCATAACACCGTGCACGCACCGTTCACTTTTGTGGGGACACATCATGTACCTCCCGCATGCACCCCATGGGCAGATTTGCCTGGGGGATCTGTGGGAGCCCCTTTCCTTGCCTTTCCACCAAGCATTTCATGGTGGATTCCCCAGAAGGAAATGCTTGCTGGAAAGATAGGTCAGAATCTGCCCGCACCACCACAATTCTAGCCTGCTTTCCACTCCACCACCGCCAAAGGAATCTTGGATCTTGGAAGTGGTCTTATGGTGGTCCCACCACCACAATCGTAGTATGGCCGTCGGACAGCCAGGGTGGTGGCAGTCGACCGCAACGGCAAGTACAGCAGTCTCAGGACTGCTGTACTCCTAATCAAGCCCTCACCAACTGGTTTCCTTTCTGGGATGTTAAATAGTTCGGTGTTTCTGTCATTGTATCTGAAAGTAGTGTAATAGAGTAAATCCATACATTTTATTTAATTTATATGTTTGTCAATCACATATAAAATTATGCAACTACATTTATACTTACATGTAAGTTTTTTTATATTGTTTCACACTGTTTTGCAGCTTTTCCTTTGGGGGTGTTGTAATGTGGATAGGTGCTTTATTTTCTGTTAGTTGAAAAAAAAGGTGTCAGTTTCCTTTGAATCTTTAATTGTTGGTAGTTTGTAGAGGTTGAGGTTGTTAGCTTTATTTTTACTGGCTATTGAGGTGAGTTTATATTTTTTATTAATATATTTATACTTACATTGAAATACTTTTGCTGGTTCCTGATAGATGTTTTTGGCAGGTTATCACCTTATGAAGTCGTAGTGTTTTTATTTAGGAAGTAGATGTAAAGAAATAGAAGTTAGGGAGTGTTTTTGGTAATTATTTGATATTTTACATTTTTTTGTTTATTTACCAGTAAGTTTTAGATTAAATATACGTTTTATTTACTTGGCTCAGTAGTTGTCGAGATATACTTCTTCTTTATCGGTCAGGTCAGAGAAACTAGCCGAGTTTCCTCATCTTGCAATATTTTGTCATTTTTTAAGTATTTAATTGATAAAAAATGTGTCCCTTTTATGTTGTTGATTACATAGTTTGTCAGATTTTATTGATTAAAGTTTGATATTATTGGTTAGTTTACTTTTATTGAGAAATCTTTATCTGTTATGTTCTTCTATGTTAAACGCTAATTTAGGTCTTATTTATGATGTTCAATATATAGGGGGTCATTAGGATGGCGGGCGGACTTTGCCCGCCCGCCATCCTCCGGGGATTGGGACCGCCCGCCATAAGAGCGGGGGTCCTGTGGGGGTATTAGGTACGCCCGCCACTGTGGCGGGCGCATCCTGCGTTTTTAACATTGTGGCGGGCGGTGCTCTCAGCACCGCCCGCCCCAATGCTAAAAATGCACGTATGCATTTGCATAAACAAAGCGGCAGGCACCGCGCGGTGCCTGCCGATTTGTTTATGCAAATGCAGGGGGTACCACAGGTACCCCGTGTGCACCCCCCACCTCTCCTTCACTGCGGGGGCCCGCAGGGGGCACTCGAAGTGAAGACCACATGCTTTTCCGTGGCGGCGAAGGGATCTGTTTTGGCCCATGGTAATATGGCTGGCTGTGTCTAATAGACACCGCCACCATATTAAACCTTTTACGCCCCGGCCGCAAGGTGACCGGGGCGGAAAATATAATCATTTAGTTTCAGTAGAAGGAGAGGGAGGTTTAGGCTACTCTGTCTTATAACATAACAGGGCTTTTCATGGCATGTGGTTTATTATTAACCATGCTAACAGTATTTTTGGTATGCATTTGTTTTCTAACTGTGGCACAAATACTGCATTTCAGAGCTCAATAGTTTAAATAATTATTCTAAAATTCCTTTGTGTCTCCCGATTATTTTATTGTGGACAAGTACAAGTGAGAGAACGAGTGGGTGTGTCCATTTACCATGATCCCTGAGAGGGCCGAGATTATTGTGTTTTGGGCTGCCAATTCACTTATTTCTCTGGTAAGGTGGAGAGGGCAAGTGAGACATTATAGCGTGTCAGACTCAGGCTCGTGAATACTGAGGTGGTATGGTGACTCAGTCCCTTTATACTGATGTTCTATGGTCCCAAGCATAGTTCTGTTCCTGAGCAGAATCCATGCAATAGTCGTCCGGTTCACTCTTGTTAGGATACTCTGTGCATAAGATGTCAGAATTCAGGCAAAATGCAGACACACCATTCAGTATAAAGTACATGGGTTTGAAGATGAGGGAAGGCGTGTCAGATTTTGAACACTAGACCAATAACTGATGGACATTCATTTATTCATTTTCTGGATTAAGATCGGTTGTGGCTTAATGGTGGCGGATCCATGTTTAAGACCACTCACAGCTCATAGACTTCAAAAGGCAATGTGTTTTAGTTGCATTGGCCTTTCGCTTTTGTATCAATTTACACTCATTATCCTTTCTGTAATTTTTATTTTATTCCTTTCTTTTGGTTCCCCTTGGTTTTCCTGGTAGCCCACCCAAACCAGAGCTTACTATTTTGTGTGATTTCTTTTTTGCTCACCTCAATACTTCTAACTGGTGAGTTTACTGTGGTTACCTGGGCCTATAAGCTGGAATTTAGGTCAGGTGATGATCATCAAAGCAACACCCGCTGCTGAAACCAGTAACCTTTTCGATGGTGTATGCATTAAAAGTTTCCAACTGACTGGTAAATTATAGTGCCTTGTTGTCTCTTTCCTCCTTGCCATCAGGTCAGTCAAACTTGTCTCTGCAATATCAAGGCAAAGTTGAGCCTTCCCTCAACTGACACAATGTTGGACTGGAGATTGAGATTCAGTCCGGTGTTTCCCTCCTTCACTGATCTTCCATGTTTTTCCCAGATTTCTGTCATAGGGAGAAATTTCATCTTTGATTACCTGCATATGTTTTTAGGAACTGTATGGAGTTTACAGTGTGTCTACATAGCTGACATTAGAGATAGGACCAGCACAGGCAAAGATCTACTCTCATACCTTTGAGAATTGCATTTATGAGCACATGAAGATGTTCAACAAGAGTACCAATACACATATTCATAAATAGTATTGAGTTGAGGTTTTGGGACAGCTACAAGGGCCCTGGTATCCTCTAACTGAATTAGACAAGATATACCCCACCGGTCACAAATGAACTGAATTATTCTCCATTACAAATCTAAGCTCTAAGTCTTGTGACCTTGTATAAAAATATTATCATTTATTTTCTCCTTTTGATGTTATGTTTTAAATTTACTCAAGTACAATTTGGTATCTTAACTGTCTCACTTACAATTTTCTAAATTAACTTTGTGAAAAGATGACTCATGGGATAGTAAAGTTTATTTTAGATGAGATATTGTACTTCTAAGTTATGTTGATTTATAATGCATTGGTACAGTTAAATAATTGCTGAAACTGTTTCTATTTAGTTAAATATTTGTAAATGCCTTTATGGATTGCCCCCATGGTATGGACATATTGAATCCAGATAAACTGCTTCTTTGGTCTCTGTAATAGCAAGGGTCACATTAGTTTTGTCACAAAAGATGTACAATAAGAGTGGCCAAAACAAAAGGACAGCATGGAACGTTGGACATTAAATATGAACCTGGTTTTGAGCCAAACTGGTATAAAGGAAAAAGGAACACAAACTGAGGTATTCTCTGCTAAAACAACAATAGCAGGATATTGTATGCAGTATATTTTATCCAAACTATATTTAGATAATTAATGTAAAACCTCTACATAAAGAGTAGTCCTTGACTTCAGCAACCTGCATATTTAAAATGTGGATTTCCTGGGGTGAGAAGAAGTAGATGTGTGCCACAGACAGAAGCAATCCATCTTTACAGTATCTAGAACACTAGGGTGCATATTTACAAGCCCCTATCACCACTGGAGCGTCACTTTTCTTGATGCTCCGGTGGCTTAGCGCCATCTTCCATATTTACAAGGTTGCTCGAAGCCACTTAACGTAGCTTAACACCACCTTGTAAATATGCTCCTTTACGTTGCACTCCTCTGCGACGAAGGGGCACTCGATGGATGTTGCTGTGGGCATTCCACTGCAACACCCATTATTTTTTTACGCTGCCCTAGATGTACAAGGCTGAGGCAGCACTAAAAATGAATGCCATGGAATGCCAGGCATTAGAATGGTGATATGAGGAGAAATTAATAATTTCTCCTCGTTTTTTGCCCTTTCCATCCTGCAGCACACATGGAAAGAGTAAATCACCATTATTGATTGATTATGTGCAGGAAGGTGTGCCTCCCTGCACATAAACAATTGTCCCCGCAGTGCAACATTGCTGTAGGGTGCCTGCATTTCCGCTAGGCAGCTTTTTTATGTTAGTGCTGGGGGAAACACAGGAATGCACCGTATTCTTGTGAAAATGGAGCATCCCTGCATTTTCAAAATCTCAGAGCACGAGCTGCCCAATTTGGCGCAGCTCCGTTCTCCATCATTTGTTTGTAAATATGCCCCTAGGTTTCTGATTTCGTTCAGTTTCCTATTTCTAGTAGAGTGTCTTTCAAACTGGAATGTTTGCATGAGCACATTCAAGCATTACAAATCAATTTCATTCATTAATTTATTCAATTCAAGCTATGCCCTTGTGACATTTTTTGACACCTATGTTAAGGCTTCTTGTGTATTCCTCTGAGTTCTGTATTTTACTCACTTCACAGCCAGGATATCATGTTCCTGTATATCAAATATTCTGTGGTAGAGGGTACTGTTTATGGATGTAACTCAATTTTGTATGTATTCATACAATCACTAACCTCCCTTCCATACACCATTCATCCACTCCTTTTATTTCAGCCTTGCTCTACTTCCCCACATCCCTTGCTCACTTTCCTCCTGCCTCACTTCCTCTGTACTCTTGCTGTTCACTACAGTGAACTAAGTCAAGAAAGAAGGCAAAACCGTGTCTTGTTACATACCTATATCATTCTTTTGAAAGCTGCTGGGTGGTGCACTTTGGAGAGTCGCAGGTCCATTTTGAACACAAACCGGTTCAGATACAATCTAAATGGGAAAGATAAATCACATCATGCATTTAGTCTGGCTTATGTTTTTAATGCATACCATAGGTATATTTAGAGAAGATATTTGTAATGTAGAATGAAGACACATTTGATAAGTATAATAATGTGCACATTTTCACATATTTATTCTTATTATATCCCTTAACATTGAAATTATTAACAGGGTATTGTTTCAGAAAATTAGTTGTGGTTTAGAGGTCAGTTTACCAATTAAAGTCGTGTGGAATACATGTGAAAGGCACTAATACCATACAAATAACTAGGATGGTTGTTTAGCCCATAGAGAATGGTCCATTGGTACTCAGAGGGCATAGCCTATGGCTTCTACCACGACATAAGAGGACAATGCACCCTAAAATTCAAATTCAAATAGTCTTTATTTCGATATTTTTCAATCATAAAAGACATTTACATACTTGCCCCCCCACACATCAAATAGTAAAATCCACATTTGATCATTTCAACATTATCTAAAAGGGAAAAGAAAAACTAGCTCATTAAATCCATGAATGCAATCATTAAATATATTATATTGAAAGGAATAAAAGGAATAAAACAGTATTAAAAAGGAATTCATTCAATAGCAAATACGGCAGTCTCGTAGTACATTTTACAAAATCAAATGGCAACGTGTAACAGCGGCCCAAGGGGTTATTCAAACTCATTTTGCGGGCCCGGATTATCCACATCCAGTGGAGGAATTTAGACATGGCTATAACGACTGGTTGAGAGGTATCAGTTCTTAAGATCCTAATGGCCTCACTAGCAGGCCTAACTGAACACAAATCGGTTTTAACCAGGATCTTCTGGGTGCGTTGTATTCTGGGCAGGCGAACAAGACATGCCCAGTATCTTCCCTTTTTTCAGGACAAAAGGGACACACCAAACTTTGGCTCCCGCGCCATTTCGCAGTTAAAGCATTTAGTGGTAATGTCCCCACCCTCATTTGATGGTACTTCTTCCGGTCCCCTGGAATGGTAATCCAATCCCAATAAGGTTCTAGGGCCGGTACATGCTTGAGTTCTAAGAAGTCAGTTGTAAAAGATGGTTCAATACAACGGCCAAAAATCTTTGCCCCAACCATGTTCCAGTACAAATCACGAAGTGCTTTCTTAGGTGGGAAAACATTCCTCACAGGGTCATCCCATAATGGAGATAGGCCCATAGCCATATAAATTGCTTTCACCTCCCTCATCCATAGTATTTTATGAGCTTTGTCCGAGTCTCTAACCTCGAGGAAGCCCTGAGCATACTGGGAGAGTTCCGGGGTTACCCACAATCTCCTCCAGTAAGCAACCGATCTATATTTGGCCATATCCTCGAAGCTGTGAGACCCTAAGTCATAGTGGAGAGGTATCAGGGGAGTGGATACCGGTAAAGCAGTGATGTTGCGCAAAAATTTATTTTGGGCAACAATCAACTTTGTAAGGTTACTGGGTCCCCAGAGTTCAGCCCCATAGAGGACCGCTGCTCCAACCTTGGCATTGTAAATCTTTAGGACCGGTGTAATTGGCCTAGTATGGGATGAGTAAAATTCTTTGGTGAGTGCTCCTGTCAATTGTGCATGCCTCGTGACCAGCTGGTTGGTGTGCTGTTTCCAATCTAGCTTGGATGACAGGGTAATACCCAGGTAATTAAAAACCTGGGTCTGTTCCAGTTGAACGCCGTCCATAACCACCTTCCCTCTAACAAGTTTCTGTTTGTGTAAGACAATGAATTTTGTTTTGGTTGTATTGATAACGAGACCATGGTCTGTGCAGAACTCTTTAAAAACTCCAATGGCCTTCTGAAGACCCTGTTGTGTTTTGGAAATTAGTAGAGTATCATCCGCAAACATCAACAGGGGGATCAGCCTTCCGCCCAACTTGGGTGCGTCGGTCGGTTGTTGCTCAAAATACCTGATCACCCTGTTGATGTATAACGAAAAGAGGGTTGGGGCTAGTACACATCCTTGGCGTACTCCCCTTGCAATGGGGAATTTGTCAGTTACGCCACCCTGCTGGTTCCATCGGACTTGAGCAAAATTATCCTCGTGCAATCTGATTAGTAACGACAGGATGTCTATTGGGATGCCCTGATCTTGTAGGGCTTTCCACAACTTGGCACGAGGGACCAAGTCGAATGCTGATTTAAGGTCAACAAAGGCTGCAAAAAGCATACCCCCCCCAAGTAGCACTACACGCCAGTATAATAAAACAAATCTAAAAACTTGATCAATGGTGCTAGTATGGCTGCGGAACCCTGCTTGTAGGGGCGACAGAATGTCATTTTCATCAAGTCACACAAAGGTGGCTCCCTTCACAGCACTGAAGGTTTGCTGAGTGGGCCCTGTTTGAAGTGTCCATTCATCAAACATTTTCATCTAAACAAAAAGCAAGTGACCTGCCAAGTAGGGAATGTTGTTCCTGCACGTAGGACCCTTCTGCATTTTACCTGCTCATTTGAAACACACATCCCATAAGGGAACATTGTTTGGGGCAATGAGTGACCGTAGCCCCTGCCTTCACGAGATTGGTATAACTGACACTGTGACCTGGCCGCCCTTTTGTAGATGGGCCACCAGATTAGAGGTATACTGCTACATAAACCTTGTGTTCTCAGATTCAAAGTTTGATTTGCTCTGAACCATGCAAGTTGACACAGGGTGGTGCAAATTCTACAATGAGATTCATCAAGCCAAGCATAGCCACCGTGAGGGACCCTTGATGACTTTGTAAATCTAGTGTAACAAAAGGCAGCGCAAGTTGCTGCCTTGCGTTACACTGTGTGGTGAGGGTATTACATAGGTGGAGACTGGGTGTTTCTATGCATTCACCCACGTAATTTAATGAATTCCCAGATTTATCAAGAGTGGTAGACCTAGGAATTTATCAGAATTGTACGCCTTCCACCAAGAGGCTCAACGAGGAGAAATCTCTTTATTTCCCCTCATTGTTTCCTCCTTCAAAGTATGCTGCATTCTTAGAAAGACAAAAATGCCTCAGAGGATTGTTTTGTGCAGGAAGGTGCCCCTTTCTGCACAAAAACAATCCTGCCTACAATGCAGACACCCTTGCACCATGGTGCAAGTGTGCCTGCATTGGCACTAGGCAGCACATTGTATTTCAGTGCAAGGAAAAGACAGGAATGCGCTGTGCAATGTTAAGGATGGTGCATGTACAGTGGTGTTCCTGTTCTGACAGAATCTAAATAAGGCCTATTGAGATACAGAAAAGTCCATTACATGGCTCTGGAGAACATGCACCCATGCCTTGAAGTACCCATGGAGAGCTGTGGTATTTTGACCCCCACTTCAGCAGTGCATGTGCCTTGAGTCCTTCCCATGATATGAAGTGAGAGTGGGAATCTGTAGTCGGAAGGGCATATTAAGTGCACCTTCCTTTTTAAGACAGCCACTACTGCCATCCCATGAGGCGACAGAGGACTGACAGAGGTGGCAGTGAAGTGATTATAATTTTCAGGAATGCTGTTTTTCAATATCACCTGTTTCACCTGTTTGAGAGAGCAGGCTACTTACCTCTCCTGCATTTTTCTAATTGATTTACTCCTGGCTCCTTTGATCATCCATGTAGAGCACTGAAGCTCAAATTATGGCCCTGGGGCCTAATGTGGCCCTTCTGACCTTTATATGCGGCCCACTGTTCAACAGCATCACTGGGCTCCTGCTGACTCGACTCAGCACTAACATTGAAAAGATGTTAAACAAACAGGCAATCATTTATTTAAAGGTTAATTAATGTTAAAGAAGGGACGTAACTAGGGAGTCCTGAACAACTTCACTTTAGTAACACCTTCATTTTTAAAGCCATCTTGAGGCAAAAGTGTAAATATATGATGTCTCTTCAATTCAAAAGGTGTATTTCTTTAGCATGCAATACTCTTTCACCTTAGTACATCAGATTATATCAGTGCATTGAGAAGTACTTTTTTAAAGTGATAGTTTTCAAACATGAATTTAGAAACACTCATTCTCCCCCTCCCCACCCTGACATCAATGTCAATAGTGAACTAAGAGGCAAAGAAGTAGTTATGTGTACTCGTTGGGTGGCCTGGTTTCCTATTATACATGAACAGTATTATACATTCTTAAATCAAAACAGGAGAAGGTTTTGTACAGTGCACATTAGGAAGTTATTTATTTCAATGTCCTCTTATGTAAGATAATGAAGAAAAGGGTGGTAAAATAAAAGACACAATTTGGTAACGTGGGGAAGCCGGGATTAATCCCAGGTGTTTCACATTGTACAATTCAGCCACTAGATGTGCATGCTTTGCTTCCCTTACACCTGCCTTACTGCCAATCAACCGCCATCCTGCTAGCATCAATACAACCCTCAGTCGCCTCACAGACCAAACATTTGGGCCCCTGGGCCAATTTTTGCGAGTGCCCATGATGTAGAGTATGGATGTTGCATGTGTCTATACTACTTGGGGGCCGAGGATACATGTGAAGTGCAAATGATACATGTCTCTATGGGAACAGTGGGCTATTTTTTGCATCAGGCATACCTTGGTGGTACCTTAGATGGAGAATTGGATGAAAAGCCCAGACAGCTGTGTATATTGTAAGGTTTCCCGCAGAACAAATCAAACAGGAGGAGTGTTGCTGGTGTTAAGAAAGGAGACACAGGGTCCCTTTGTAGCAAGGAAGTCTCCCCTGACACTTCTTCACCCATTACTCTATGAGAGAGGCTACCCTCCACAGGCTAAAAGGTATCACTTGCTCTAGAGCTTTTGATTTTGGTGGCTCCTGAGAGGAGACTCCCAGCTCCCCCTATCTCCCAACTAATGCGTGTATCAATGACCATAGCTGGACCTGTATGAGTCAAACCACAAAAGTGCAGAACTTGTCAGAACCAGTCAATGAGCTGAACTGCTAAAATACAATATGAGTATCTGCCACTTGAGCATAATGATGAATCTGAAACTTCCAGTCCAGGTGCCAAGACTGCCTAAACATAAGACTGGAGTCCCCCATCAGTGGTGACTGGGAGAGACCAGGGTTTGGGGACTGTCTGCCAACTGCCCTTGCTAGGTTCGAAAGCAGTAACCTAGGGATAATTCAACTTGCCCAACAGCATGAGCTGCTTACATCCTTCTCTGAGTGAAAGAGCTGCCTGGGTGGTAAGCAGGGGCTTTGGAGCTTCTCTTGCATAAGGAAGATGCTGCTCAAAAGAAGCAGAGGAGCTCAGGCAGGGCAAAGTAATGTCACTACTGTATCCCAGCCTGCCTCGAGATATGGTTACTGAAGTCCAGAGGCATGGATGCATCTTCCCAAGGTGGCATGACTTCTGTGACTGAGGGTGCCCTGTAATTCAACAGGATGTGAAATCAATCCAGTCATCTATTTCTAAGAAGTGTTACAAAGACAACTACACCCAGATGCTGTCGGGTTCACAAGCAACTTCAAGTACCATGAGAAGGCAAATATCATAAGTGGATTGTCACAACTGCAACCTGGGATTGGCACCTGCTTGTTTAGAAGTAAGGTTTTGTGATCGCACCCGAGGAAGACCCCAGCACACCACTGACTGTCTAGTGCTTGGGCATGATGTGGCAAACCTGAGGTTGTTGGCACAGTTACATGAAGCATGACCTCTATCAGCAGGGGGTGACACCTAGCATCTGTGCTTGGTAAGCTATATCGATTTCACACTTGAGGAATGATTTCAGCTGGGCTGACAGATACTCCCTTAGGCGTAGCCCTTGGAAGGACCATACCAAATTATGAAACTAGGACTTAAAAAGGTACTGAGACCTGGTTCCCTGAAGGAAGGGAGGTATGCACACTGAAGTGGAGAAAGAATAATTATTCCATTATGGCTAATAGTAAATAGAACCACATAAGCTCCCCCAACAAGGTCACACTGAAATTCCTTTCCAAAGCGCCTTACCAATAGAGGTGGCCGGTAAACTCCACTCTCCCTGAGAAGTTCGCAGAGTTTTACCCACTCTGCAATCCGAATTCAGCGAAACCTCTGCCAACTGCCACAACTGCCTACACTTACACTGTAGGCGAGCACAAGTGAGTAAAAACATGTGCTAGACTGTCCCCGGTGTGATTTCTCAACGTGACTGGTAGCTATCACTAGTGTTGAGAAAGCAGCCACTCACGTTGCGAAAGCTGCAGCTTGAGTACAAAATCTACTTGAGTGGCAAAAAAAAGCAGTGCCCTCTGGCACGCCAGGAGGTGCCGTTTACACTGATTTTACAGCACGAGACAAGCTCCCGGCGCTAAAACTCAAAGTGAACACTAAGACGGACCGGAATTCCGTTACTCGTAGAACTCCACGTTAACTTGTAGAGTTTTTAGTTAACGCCACAGAATTCAGCAGAGTAAAACTCCATGAGTCCCATCCACCCCAACATACTAAAAAATATTATCCCCCAGAATACCCTTGGCCCTGATCCCATTAGTGCCCCATAATAATTGGTTGTGTTGCATGAAAGATTTTTTTTCTGTTAGAACCAAAGTATTGGCCATCTGATGTCTTTTGTGTTGTCACCTGTCTGAGCAGCTGACAAAGCTACACTTAGGTCCAAGCACTTAAGGGGGGCACTTTTTGGTTTGAGTCTAATAGTAATTCGAAGCCCTGGTCTGAGCCCAGTAACCTATAGCTGCCCTGAGAGTCCTGAAAATATTCTCACAAAGCCCTAATTTACTAAAAACAATTACAGACAGAAATTGATTTATTTTGACATAATGTTACATAATGTTAACTCATATTTTCAGAGGAGAAAATTCATAGGATTTTATACTTTTTGTAAATAATATTTAAAGAGAGTCTTTATATACTCTTCAAATTATTTTTCCAACAGCCACTTGCATGATTTTTCTCAACACGTTTCATGGAGTCTTTTTAATTTCTGCATGTCCAAGGTACCAGCCATCGTTTATAAATGCGGTTTATATATTCTCATAACAGAGTTTTAGATAAGGAATTCTAATTAACTTTGCAGGTGTATTTGTAACCTACAAGGTCTCTTGACTTTCAAGACATTATATCCAAAGGTGAGCCCATTTGTGTATTTTTTCCACAGAGGTGCTAAAATAGTTGCATTTGCATGAAAACCACAAATCAACACCGTTGTCCAATTGTACCTTGACTAGTGGGAAATCCAAGTCAGTGCCTTATCTGTTGTAATGTATACAAATAATATTGATTTTATTTTGGAAGCATCATCTTCACTGGTTAATGGAGAGTGCTGAAATGTTTTCTTGGGTTTCCTTGGGACTTATAGATATATATCGAATATTGTGTCCATCAAAAACGTAGCTGCACTCAAGCCTTGGGAAAGCCTACATCGCAGATGCTGTTAGTTGTATGTACTAATGCTTCATGTGCCTTTTCCTTCAGAGAGTATCAGGTTCTCTTCGTGTCTGCATCAATCTTAAACATCATGAAGATAAATTAGCAAAGTCACTTCTAGCATACCTCATAATCGTCTGTATTCACAGTGTTATCTTTGTCCTCTGCTTTTTCTTGGACGCTTTCCACATTCCCCATATTCGTTTAGCTAGAAGAGAAAACAATTACATTTAATGCGAAACTGAAGCAAAGCCTTGTCGAATATAAAGGCAAACATCAGACTTAATCATCCTCGGTGGACACATAACTACATAGATGAGTATTTCGGAATACAAAACAATCAACATAGAATACGTAGCTAGATTATTGAGCCCCATAAGTTTCTGTTTGCTCTTATTATAATAGCAATGATAACTGCATTTATTTTCCAAAATAGGTGACTTGTTTCGAATAGTTTCCTGCTGGACATTATCCTTTCACTCATGTATGCAGTTGATCCAGGCGACCTTCCCTCCAATTAACATATGAATATTGGCAAGTCTAACAAGTCCATTCAAATGATTTTGACTATCTGCTGGTGACTCTGTTTGCATTATAAATACTCATAATTCTTGCTATTTTGAGTTTACTAGACAGGCAGCAGAGCGAGGCCTCTCCTGTGTGCCTGCTTCTAAACCACTGAACACCTGTGCTACAGACATAGGTGAGGAACCCCCAAGTGTCGCTACAGCAGAAGATTGGACTGCCGTCTCCTCGACCAAACCAACAAGAAAAAGAAGCCTTCTCTTAGTAGCATGACCAAGAGGTTTGTTAAAGAAAATAAGGGACTGCCTGGTGGATCCTGCCTTTCTTCAAGGTTAACAAATGTACACAGTTTGGACAAAGCTGCACTCCAGCCAAGGTCTCACATATACAAAATAACATAACATAAGCATTTGTAAAGCACACGTATGATCCAAGGGTATCAAGGCGCTGAATAACAGATGTTTATTGTTGCACAATGGTACTTACTTTATCCTACTCAGGTGGATGAGTGGACTCGTTGGGATTTGAACCTGTTATCATGAGGACAAACACAGGCCCCTACAATGGACGCATTAGTCCAGTAAGCCACCAGCCCCAGTTAAATCACTAAGGCCCAGCACTGCATGCACACCCCACCAACTATCAAGCCTCAACATTTAACCCCTCCCATGCTCATGACGAGCTCCGCTCATCATGAGCCACGGTGGCCGTGTGCTTGACCGTTGTGCCGCGCCCACACGGGGATAATTCCCCTGCTGTGCTGGGCGTTCCTTTGGAACGGGCGTGGTCGTGACAAGCTCAGCTCGTCATGAGCACACGGCCACCTTGGCTCATGACGAGCTCAGCTCGTCATGAGCACCGGGGCGCTGCGCGCTCCCCCTCCCCCAGCACAGCGGGGGAATTGGTCCCGCAGGCAAGGGGTTAAACTGAATGCTCCGTACAACGAGCCCAACCTAACTCAATTGTACTAATTATTCTGAGAAAAAAAAATTCTCTACCGCAACCCAAAAATAGCTGTGCTTCCATGTGTCTGGTCATGTTTTCCTAATAAAATGGTAAAATGGACTATTCAGAAAACATCACCCCACTATCCATCGGTCTTATTAACAACCACTCAGTGTTGCAATTGCACGTCAAGCATCTACTTTCTGAAGAAAATCTTCAAAGAACATTTGGATCAACAAAGCAGACAACAGAAAGGCAGCAGATGTGCAAGATAGAAGTTCTTTGACAATCTCTGACTCAATGATGGTCACACCCTAGACCTGCAGAGCCCATATTTACACAGACTTTGCATTGGGTTTGCATTATTCTTTTAATATATCGTATAGCGATTTACATTGCTGCATGATACGCTGCCTTGGGTTACTTTGCATCAAGGGCATGTTCCATGGGTGGTGCATTAGCACTCCTGTGCAACCACAAACAGGTTTTGATGCAAATCCCTATCTATAAAGAATTGTGGACAGGGATTTGCTCCAAAATCAACCTCCAGAAGCAGGTGTAACGAGGAGAAATATGTTTATTTCTGCTTAATTGTCCCTCTTTCATTGTGTGTGGCATTGTCCACCACATATACAAAGAGGGAAATGTCTTAAAGCATAGTTTTTATACAGAAAGGGACCTCTTCCTGCACAACAACGTTGCTTACCACAATGCAGACACCTTTACACTTTGGCGCAAGGGTGTCTGTTTTGGTGCCAGGCAGTTTAAAGTGTGGCCAGTTTCATGAGTGAACAAAAAAGCACTGCATCTTTGTAGACATGGTGCTGTTCTGCTCCCATTAACACAAAATACCTACTGGGACATTCGCCAGGGGTCAGGGGGTTCAGAGAGGAAGAAAAACCGGAGTATGTCCTCCCTAGAGATATATTTCACAAAAGATACTCCAATCACACTATAGTATGGCGTGTTGCCAAATAGTGTGTACTCTAAAGTAAAAAATGTCTGTAGTGGTATGGATTACGCACTTATCCACCTAGGGTATGAGGGTCATGCTAGTCATGACCGTGTTTGTTAAGGGAGGAAGACTAGTTCTTATTAGTTACCCTCACACACCCTGGTGGTGTCATGCTTCATTATCGGGTCACCCCGACCCCTAAAAGTCGAGGTGGGCTCAACCACAGTGTTGGGTAGCTCTTTAGATAGATGAAGGGCGGGGGACTTAAAGATAAAACACCTGAAACTGACCCCTGGTTTCCCTTTATTCTTGGGTCAGATCCGGTTATTAAAAATTAATAAAACAGGTCTTTTCTGGATTTTAATGTTTCTAAGACCCTAATGCCAGTGCCGACATGTTTCAGTCCACGAGGGCCGTAAAGGTCCAGGACTTTCTTCAGGGCAGTCGAAAAAAATCCCCCTCTGTGTGGGAAATTACAGGATGGAGGTCCCTATCCTATTCATGTTGAGAGGGAAGAGTAGCTTCTCCTCATGAGTATTAAAATGTATTGGTATTGCCAGGCTCCATCCAAACTTTGGGGGCTTCGTGGGTCTCAACGGACTGGAATGTGTGGTGTGGTCTCAGTTTGAGGTCTCACCCATCTGCTGCATCTAGCGTTATCCCGGTCCCCGGCTCTGCCGGGGGCTCTGCTGTTCTGCTCCCTCCTGTTCACGCAATGCAATGCACCAAATTTATTTGCTGCACTTGCATGATTTCTTTATAAATCAGGGTCCTAATCGCTACCAACAGCTGAAGACAAAACATTGGAAATATCTGTTAACCTGATCAGACAACGCAATGGTTTTCTTTCTTCTCACTGCCATGAAACTCATCACACTCCCTCAAATCAGGATCTCACAAAGAGTCGTTCAGTATGAACCTTTCAAAATCTTCTCATGAGAATATTTCGAAATAGCCTTCAACTCTTTTGATACCCCAGCGCAAATCAGTACACGTGAATTTTGTCCTGTCGTATGGTACAACTGATTTTAACTTTGAGGATACAAAGTGTATTTTTGGAAGCCTCCATTTTAAAATCAACCGGTCATTCCATACAGTAACACCATTGCAAAAATGCCAGTTGATACAGATCACAAATGCAGGACATACATAAACACTGATTTGCCAAATATAAAATATCGAATGGGGAATTAGAAAGAAGTTGGGAAAGGTTCTAGCATAGGATTACAAAATCAGCTGTGCAACTGAAGTCATAAAAATACCATAGGTCCAAGTAAAGGGCATAGAAACTGCTATTCCAACTACATTTATGAGTGGCATAATGGAATAAGTGAAAGGATTCACATCGTCCAATCACGGACAAATTATTCCTCAAAGACACTATAGGTACTTCCCAACAGTCATGCAATGATCTAGTAATCATCTTTAAGGCCAAAATTATCTAATTCTTTGCAGTGATCATGAGCAGCCTGGAGCTCATTTTGCCTAACCAACCACACACAGCCTCATTTATACTTAGCCTGATCCTCGAGGTACCAATTAAGACAAATGTGCCCATGCTGTTGGCAGAGCCATGCTCAGCAGAAACATGCTCAATAGACTGATGGAACACAATTCATCTGAAGCATTGACCTGGACCTGACATAGATTCTGAATAATACCTCATGCAAGACTCCATCGCCAAATATCATTAGCATGCTTAAATAATTGATGAATAGACAATAACAGACCCCAAGGAACTATGGGTCTGATTTATAGTTCAGCAGTTGGGTTACTCTGTCACAAACGTGACTGATAGCCTGTTTGACATATTACAAGTGCCATTGAATATGATGCACCTGTAATACGGCAGATGGGTTATCCGTCATGTTTGTGACAGAGTAACCCGTCTTTTTGAACAATTTCTAAACTACCTACTTCAATCTCCTGGAAAGAGGGTTGGGTACCAGAATATCCTAAACAGAAAATCCTCAGACACAAATATTGTACCCAAAATATTGTTTACAGAAGTATCATCCCCTAGGTGTTAATATTATAAAATGTAAGTCATGACAGGAATACGGGCAAACCAAAATACCAACCAATACCTGCAAATTAGATGTCTAACCATTGTGGATAGATGGAGCTACAGTGGCAACGGGCAGAGGTTATCTGCTGCTCCCTCCAGAAAAGGTGTTCCCTGCAACATTCATCCTTCTAGACTTCCCTGAAGTGCATATTATGATGGACCACGCTATCCTAATCACATACCCACAAGAATGGGTGGACATAACTATAAATGCCCAGGACAAGCTCTGCTCAGCGTTTGTGGGTCTTGTGGAGAAAGCATGCATTGGAGGACACATATTTTTGTCAAAAAGTGTATTATGCAAAATTTAATGAGGTACTTTTCTACAAGGCAGCTCCCACTATAAAGGATTTTGGTTTACTTGATCATAACAATCCAATAAGTCTTATTGCTCTTTGTATTTCCACGTCTTGTCTTTTTTTCTGATTGTGCTAGGAAGTCTAGAACTGTTTCCACATTAGGTTAAATCAAGCTACAACCCTTGTGAAGTTCAAAGTATGAATGTTGTGTTCTCCTCACTTTAATGCCTAATTTTTTTGAACTTATTGATTACTGTTAAAATTCTATCTATCGGAGCTGGCTAAGCTGGTTGAGCAGCACTATCTGCACTTCCTATTTATTTATTAACTAATTGTTAGACCTGGCTTTTCCTGCGGGCTTTTCCCCAGACTTTCTGCTTTTGGGCCTCCTGTTTTTGACCCTGCTTTTATTGGTTTTAGTACTCTGGGCACTTGTCCATTGCTAATCAGTGCTAAAGTGCACATGCACTCTGTGTAAATTGTTATTATGGACTGGAGTTTCCAAAATTGACTTTTTTGAATGACTACTATGTCTCTAGTACAGTGCACTGTGTGTGTCCATGGCCTGTAAATCCAATGCTGCCAGTGGACCTTCAACACTGATTGTGCCACTCACACAAGCAGCCTTTCAAAGCGTTCTCAGACCTGCCACCGGAGTGTGTGCACACAGTTTTTACTGCCATGTTGACCTGGCAAATGCACCCACTTGCCAGGCCCTAACTTTCCCTTTTATTACCCCTAAGGTAGGCCCAAAATGTCCCTGTGGGCAGGGTGCAGTGTATGTGAAAGGAGGTATATGTCCTGATGTGTGTGACATGTCCTGATAGTGAACTACAGTGTAATTCGTTTTTTACTATGGAAAGCCTACCTGTCCCATAGGATAGAATGGGAGTTTATTGATAACATCTTATAAGTATAACTTCCCATTGGGGCAAAGTAGGACGATGGAGTTTAGCATGCCTGAACTCAAAATATAAAAATGCATCTTTTAGAAGAGATGGTTTTTATATTTTGTGTTTGAAAATACCACTTTTAGAAAGTGGGTATTTTCTTGCTTAGCCATCCTGTGTGCCTCTGCTGGTTTGTGGGTTGACTGTCTGGCTTTGGAGTGACATGGGCAGGGGATGTACATTCTCTTTAGACAACCACTGGGGGGGTTGAGGTGTGTCCTGTCTTTTCTGGATGAGTCAGGGCTGGGCTGAATAGACCTGGGCTGCATTTACAGAAGGGGGAGATGTCCTTGCACCTGAATAGGCCTCATCTGCCTCACGCAATGCTGTCTCCACCTCCTGTGAGGAAGCTGGGCCAGAGAGGACAGAACTGGTTTCGACTGAGCACAGAGTATAAATAGCCCAGGTCCCAGAAATTTAGAATATTTCTGGACTCAAGAGGAGAAGAGTTGGGAAAGCTGAAGGAGAAGTACTGCCCCTTTGCTGTGTGCTGTCTGGGGTGGGCCTGCAGTGCCTGTTTCTGCAAAGGAGAGGACAGAGACTTTGCTGTGTGCTGTGTATCCTGCTTGAAGAAGATCTCCAACGGCTTGAAGTAGAGCTCCCCTCCTGTTCTGAAGTCTCAGGGACACAAATAATTCACTACAAGCTCCCTTGAACTCCATTGCTGGGAGTTTTGACCTACCAAGATGTGCAGGTTCTCTTGTTGGGCCTCTGGCGGTTGTTCCAGCTGCTGGGAGCTGAGAAAACTTGAAGCAACTTAAGAAGTATGATGCATCCTCACTTTTTTCTGATGCAACACCGCAGTGCAGGAAGAATTTCCATGCATCACTGATGTACCACTGTAGAAACCGATGCAGCCCCTGCCCACGACAGGAGAAACTGTCACACGCTGAGTCTCGTGCATCACTCTCCACACTCCGAAATCACGGCATCGTCTTTGACACAAGCCCTGCTGTGCGGTTGCAAGAAATGCGCATCGGACGACCACCGGTGGAGAGCTCGATACAGCGTTATTGCTGCCGTTGTTGCTGCCAGCTGCATCGAGAGTCGACGCCTCCCCGAATCCGTATGCATCACACTGGGGCGCCAAGTCTACAACAATGCCAGGACCTCAGTAAGAAATCGACGCATTACGTTCCCCACAGTAAGAAACCGAAGCATCATTCACCTCCTCTACAGTAAGGAACTGATGCATCACCCCCCCCCCGGCATGGCAGTAAGGAACCGACGCATCATCTCCCCTGGAGCAAGGAACTGACGCATCACCTTCTCTGTGCATAAAGAACCAATGCATCACATCCACTGGAACGGGTTTTGCTTAGGATTTTTGGGACACATCTAATGTATTTTGTGTTGAAAGGGTCGCATCTATAGGTTGCTATGGGCAGAACTGATTATTTACCTTTTAAAAGTCATATCTTGATAAGTGTATGTTGGATTTTTGTTGTTTTGGTCTTTTTTGGTTTAGATAAAGATTATTTATTCTTCTAAACTGGTGTGGTGTCCATTTGTAGTGTTTTCACTGTAGTACTGGATGCGTGCACAAATGCTTTATGCACTGCCTCTGAGATAAGCCTGTCTGCTCATGCCAAGCTACCAAGGGGGTGAGCATGGGTTGTCTAAGGGTTTAACTTCCTTATCCTGACTAGAAGCAACATTAATTAATTACCCCCCTGGCCGCGGCCGGAATTCAGCGCCTGTGCGGCATATTCCGATCGCGGGCGTGGTCATGACGGCTCCCGGCCGTCATCAGCACACGCCCACCGTAACTCATGATGGCCGGGAGCCGTCATCAGCACCGAAGGGGTTAATGTAAGTATTTATTTACTAAACATTTATATATCACAGACCTAGACACATGGCAGTAAAACACGTTAGCAGGACATACAATAAAGAGAATAGGAGTACATATGTACCATACCAGAAAGTAACAGTGACGAACAGTCACATTTAGAGGGGGGAAGGTAGGTGAGTTATAGTAATGATTTTCATGTAGAGAGAATCATAGTCTTAGAGATAAGATTTTAACAGTGTTGTCATCAATTTCAGATGTCATAGGTGTTGCTATCAATGATGTCATAGAAAATGTTATGAGTGAGATAACATGTGCAGTCATAAACAGACAAGGGCACTAGTTATAATTACCTACATTAAAATGTTCTGTTTTTACGGACATGTTTACCTAACTATAACTTCATATTAACATTTGTTTTTTTCTGTGAATGTCTGAGTTTTTTAAATGTAATTTAAGATTTTACGACTAGACCTAACTATGACGTCACTTTAACCTCTGCTTTTTTCAGTAAAATTCTTACTTTTTCTTACCTAAGTAACAATAGAAAAAGGAGCTCCCTTTAACTAAGGCTACTGGCTTTGTCAGAGGGTCAGAGCATGACCTGTCGGCTTTGTCAATAAATCAGAACAATACTTTATCACTTACTATAATCCAAAGAATTACCATGTACACCCATGACAATGCTTAATAATAATTATCATCACAAAAATATATGTATTTCACTCTTTATTTAACACTCTTCAGACCCCAAATTGCAGCCAAAGAACTGACCATAAGGAGTCCCTGCTCTCAATCTGAAGAGCATCAATGTCTAACTCGTAGTGGTTTAAAAATATTGGTGAGCTCTCCTGGGGTCATACTTTCAATGACCCAGGGAACTTACGTTTAAAAAAAAACTTTTGTGGAGCACTGTTGTGATTCTTGAAGCCCTTACAACACTTTTGTAAATTTTTGGTGTTGCTCCTACCCCTCCTTGTGGCCCCACAATAACCACAGTTTTAACAACAAGGCCCAGACAGGACATTATGGGATGCTTCTGGGAGGGAACAGTGAATACTGTATAAGTGGCATTGCTGCTTAAGAGTTAAGGTGCTAGGCTTCCTTTTTTTTCTTTTAATACTTTGGTGCACTGCTCCCACTCAGGGCACCTGCTGCCTATTTGTTTCGCAATGGCAGCATGGAGCGCCCACTCCTGCACTGCGGGAGACATTATTGTTTTCTTTTTTTCTTGGTGGGTGTTTAGGTCCCACCCGAGCTACCCAACGCTCCTCTCGAGGAGGGCCCCAGAGGGATGCCCAAGACCATAGCACCCCTGCCGGCTTGCCTGCCAGCCCCCACCCTAGATGCTGGCGAGAGGGAAACAACCTTTACAACGCAACTTTTACAACGAACTACCATTACAACGAAAGTTTTACAACGCAAAAACTATTACAACGCATGTATTTACAACGCATGTTTTTACAACGCAGGTACCTTTACAACGCATACCATTACAACGTAAGTATTGGTAAGTATATAATTATATTTAAAATGTTATATTTTTGGGATTTTTTAAGGGGTATTTTTAGGGTTCAGGGTCAGTTTTCAGTTTTTGGGTAAAGGGGTATTTTTAGGGTTCAGGGTCAGTTTTCAGTTTTTGGGTAAAGGGGTATTTTTAGGGTGCAGGGTCAGTTTTCAGTTTTTGGGTAAAAGGGTATTTTTAGGGTTCAGGGTCAGTTTTCAGTTTTTGGGTAAAGGGGTATTTTTAGGGTTCAGGGTAAGTTTTCAGTTTTTGGGTAAAGGGGTATTTTTAGGGTTCAGGGTCAGTTTTCAGTTTTTGGGTAAAAGGGTATTTTTAGGGTTCAGGGTCAGTTTTCAGTTTTTGGGTAAAGGGGTATTTTTAGGGTTCAGGGTCAGTTTTCAGTTTTTGGGTAAAGGGGTATTTTTAGGGTTCAGGGTCAGTTTTCAGTTTTTGGGTAAAGGGGAATTTTTAGGGTACAGGGTCAGTTTTCATTTTTTGGGTAAAGGGGTATTTTTAGGGTTCAGGGTCAGTTTTCAGTTTTTGGGTAAAGGGGTATTTTTAGGGTTCAGGGTCAGTTTTCAGTTTTTGGGTAAAGAGGTATTTTTAGGGTTCAGGGTCAGTTTTCAGTTTTTGGGTAAAAGGGTATTTTTAGGGTTTAGGGTCAGTTTGGGGTTTTTGGGTATAGGGGTACAGGATAAATTAAATTAAATAATTAAATTAAATTAAATAAAAAAAATTAATTAAATACAATTAAATTAAATAATTACATTAAATTTAATTAAATTAAAATAAATTTAATAAAATTAAAATAAATTAAATTACATTAATTAAATTAATTTAGAATAAATTAAATTAATTAAATTAAATTAATTAAAATAAATAAATTTAAATTAAATTTAATTAATTAATTTAATTAAATTACATTAAATTTTTTAAATTTCATTACATTAATTAAATTAAATTAAAATTAATTAATTATATTATATTAAATTAAATTAAATTAAATTAATTACATTAAATTATTTACATTAAATAAATTACATTAAATTAAATTAAATAAATTAAAATAAATTAAATTAAATTAAATTTAACTAATTAAATTAATTAAATTAAATTAAATTAATTTTAATTAATTTACATTTCAAAAAATATTATATACTTACATATACTTACGTTGTAATGGTATGCGTTGTAAAGGTATCTGCGTTGTAAATACATGCGTTGTAATGGTACTTCGTTGTAATGGATCCTGCGTTGTAAAAATAGCGTTGTAATGGTAGTCGTTGTAAAAGTATGCGTTGTAACGTCATACATCCCTGGCAAGAACCAGCTGCATTGGTTTGTTCCCGCTGGCAGGAACAGCTTTTGTGTCTGCTCCTGGTGGGGGGAGTAGACCTAGGTTTCCTGTCTGGGAGAGGACAGGAAAGGAGTTATCTTTCAGTTCTCTACCCACACTCTCCCAGGCAGGGAACAATACAATGCCCCCGGAGATTGGGCCCTTGGGGCAATGCCTGCTATTAGGCCCTGGGAGATCATGCCCCACTCCCTAAACTACAAAAATACTGTGGCAGGCCCTGCTGGGGGATTGGAGTCACCAGGGACATTAATTGGCTCAGAGAGGGGAGCCTCATGCCCCTCTCCCTAAAAGAAAATACAGTTGCAGGTCCCATGGGGCTGAGAGAGGGGGCCATATCCCTCAATAAAAATAAATCAACCACCCCCTAGGCTCTGGCCCAACGTCGAGGGATTCAAATAGAAAAAGGTGGTAGCCCACCCTTTCTTTTAATTTTTGCTGCAGTACTACTATAGTACTTCCTCTTTGCCACCACAAGGCCAATGGGATTGTGGTATCCCCATACTGTCCCCTTCTATATGTTTTTTCCCATTTTTTTTTCAGGACACGGGGACTGAGTCCCCAGGATCTGTGAATTAACATTCCAGATTGCACTAAAATGTAACCTCTTTCTACTCAACCCATTCTGAAATGCAAGTTCTTCCAATCCTACGAGCAGATTTACACTAACTCAACAAAAGCAATATTCTTTAGTAAAATTCAACCATTGGGCCAATTTCTTTTTATTGAATATCTTATGAGAATTAAAATCGGAAATATCTCTTTTGGGCCGCCCCTTCTACTTGTCCCTTGCTTGGCCTATTTTCCTAACTGTACGAAGTTAGACCCTTGCATCATGATTTTGGTTAAATGTATTCTGATAAAAACTGCCACGCCTTAAACCCTACAGGGAGATCCACAGAGTGCAGTATGCCATTTATTGCTGTTGGAGGGTTGTGAGATGATGACACATTTGAGGCTTTACTTTCGTGAGTCCTGGCCCTTTCTCACACTCAACAATGGTAATTAATATCATATTACGCTCTGCGCATCTCTGTATAAAACATTTTCCAAAAATAAGGTATTAGACTTTTACTAGGTAAATAGTGGTTGCCCATCAATTTCCTAACGTGAAAACTCATCTCTAGATGCTTTTAGTGACATTTGTTACTGATCAGTGTTTTACTGTTTTTTATCAGAATCTTTGTTATTTTTTTGAGTTTTTGACACATTACTAAATCCCAGGTACACGTTTTATTTTTTCCAAACGATAACGTAATTTTTTGTACCTCTGTATAAAACGTGATAATGGTATTAGAGGCATACACAATGCAATACAGTAATTTGGTGCAACCAAATTGAAAAAAAAAAACCACAACATTATAAAAATGCTTTAATGAGTGACACTACTCAGGTTTCCCGTAACTGAATAATACTGGAATAGGTTCACTTGGCTAACAGTGTAACTAAAGTCACAATGTTTTGTAGGCTCTTGTGTTTATGAAGGACGCTATGGTGTTCGGATTTATCAAGTCGTGTATTCTAGGCGTCCAGGAAGCTGCCCTGTGACTTTTGCAACGAGTTGACTGAAGACACGTTTTCCTAATTTTGCTTATACTTTCTGCTTTGGCAAAAAAAAGCGGCAAAGAATACATTTGTGGCACCCTTTCATTTTCATGATATTTTTGGCAACTGCCAGGGAACATTGTGTTGCTTCATTGTATACTATGCCTTTTCTAACTATGAAAAGAATTCAATAATTTCCATTTTCATGGTCAAC
Organism: Lissotriton helveticus; assembly: GCF_964261635.1. Lineage (NCBI taxonomy): Eukaryota > Metazoa > Chordata > Amphibia > Caudata > Salamandridae > Lissotriton > Lissotriton helveticus. Next base: position 278,360,778 of record NC_136068.1, read on the forward strand.
TACTTTGAGAACGTACTGTCTTTCAAGGCCGCTGCGGATTGATACATTTAGAACTCTGGCCAAAATTATAATGTTGTTTGCAATGTTTTAATCTGTGTTACATTGAACCATTTTCAAAATAATAATAAGCATGGCGGACATATTTAAATGATTCGGATTTAATGTTATTACATTAAAAAACGAATTATTCGTAAATGGGTAAAGAATTAAAAGTGGTTGTGAAAATGTTTTGTTACCTCGATGTCACTCCTCCTCAGCTAGTCATTACTCATGTAGTGGTGATTCTACCACGAGACATGAGAAAACTTAGAAGTATGTTGTGTATGCAAGCCGCGTTCCCCATGCTTTGTGCTATAGTCTAGAATTTCCATTTTACCGCCTGGGGACTTATTATGGATAGGGCGGACTTTCGCTGTTTGTGCCACAGCGCACCCGAAGTGTGCCGGGTGCAAACAGGGAAAGTGCGCCCCATTATATTGAATACGCTGCCTAAAGGAAAGCCGTAACCTTGCACTGCCCCTAGGGTGGCGCATTCAAAAGAAAAACACAGCAGGTTTGAACAGCCGCTCTGTATTTCACTGTGCAGGTGACAAGTCGCCTGCACTTTTAAGGGAGATTGGAGATCTCCTTGCAGGCGGTTGCACTAAGTGACTGCACCTGCCTGTAAGGGGATGTCTAGGGGGTCCACAGGACTCCCTATTCCACTTTCAGAAGTCTGCCATTAGGGGGCTCACTGACAGTGCACCAGGATTTAGGTGGCATACTGGCAGTGCACATCCTTTGTCTCTGCCCCATGCGTCTATAATAGGGTGCAGAGGCAGAGGGGTTCTCTCATTAGTATGGGCCATGCCCTCATTCATATCAGGGAAAGTCCTCTGGTGATAGCGCTGGAGCGATGTGTGCACCAGCGCTATCGGTATTACAAAAGTGGATGCACAAGCATTTGCAACCCCCTTCAGTAATACCAAAGAGCTGCGGGGCGCACAAAGCAGGCGCTAACGCCTATTGCCTTCCGGGGCACTTCTGTAATACGGCCCCTGGTGTATTACTGTCTCAAGACTGGGAGTAGAACTCACAGGTGCTTGGTGTCCCTGCTAGGTGTTGACCCCAATTGGTTCATACCTCTCTGGAACTCTAATGCGGACCACAAGAGGTCAGGGCTCCACACAATAGCTGTTAGCTGGATGTTTTTGTGTATAGACCCTAGGCTTACAGTGCACCAAAATATTTTTATTTCCAGGGGACCCTCAACAATTGCTTTTCATCAACATTGTCATGGTAAGGAATAGAATTCTGCGATGTGCACTTTCACTGTGGGGGCTGGTGCTGGCATTGAGAGGTTCCCCGCAGAATATTTTTACACTTTCACTGTTGGTGCTTCTGCTTCAGTGGTTCCTCGCTTGGGTCCAGGGAGAGTATCTTCCACTTGTGACGTTATGTATATGCTGGGCTTGGTTTGCTTCTTTTCCAGCTACTTGTGTTTGGAAAAACATATATAAGGAAGCAAATGGCTGGCAGATGAGTTGCTGGTGGTGGAGAAGTATTCACATAGGAGGAACCATGCCAAGGAGTCATCTTATAGGTCATGGTCTCCTTACCCCTCAAAATTAGAGGATACAATTTTGGGGATGAGATGAGTATATACTGGAGTGCTATTTTCATCATTTGGTAGCTGAGGCAGAGGCAAACTGCCCCCTAAGGTGTACTTTTCTCAGAGGGAGGAGATATTGCCCTTGAAGACCAGATGGGTGAATATATTTTTTAAGACCCACTTTTTACCATATAGTCCAGCATTCTGAATAACATAGGGTTTATTTACCTGATGCACCAGGTGCTTCCTTAGCTCATCAGCTGTATCAATCCCAGAGCTAGCCTCAGTTGGATTTATCTCTGTATCCTTTAACTCTAATGTTGCCTGTCATGTAAGGAAAGGCAGTGATCAGATTTATTTGCCCTGGTTCATGGCACAACTCTTTCCTACTGAATGAATGGATAACTCTTTTCTGGATTACCTGTGGATTTGCTGAAAACAGGTTAGGTGGGATGACCGACAGAAGATTCTGTTCTTAAAAATCAGAAAAACAAATACTCTTTCTCAAAAAAAGAGCACTCTGGCCTCAATTTGGTCTTGTTGCTGGTACTAATGAGGCTTACACTTTCAATCCTACCTGTCTGATTTCAAGGAAGGAATGTTTTATGCTGTTCGAGACCGTGGCACATTATGCCGAATTACTGTCTGACATTGGTTTTTTTTTTTGGTCCTCATTTTCTACCCTGGTACATTGTAAGAGTCAATCAAGAGTGACTCACTACCTCAGAAATCTTGGAGGGCATGATGTATACGTGCCTAGCAATTAGTGAAGTCAAACTCTCTTAAACCCCCGCACAGAGATCTTCGGAGTAATAATTTGCCACATCGGAGTACCCACAACCTAGACAAAGTTTTAAGGGTCAGGGTTCTGCCCGCAGAGAAATCGGGGATAACCAAAAGCAGCATAATCGTTGGACCAAACGGCGAAATAAAAAAAAAAACGTATTTGGTCTTAAAACTATGCCTTCTTTAAAAGATGCCAGAATGCTCTTTTATTTGGGTTGCCAGATCTTAATAGATCGAGTTTCGATACCTGCAATATTGAGGCCTGCCAATCGAAGAAAGAAGAAGGAGCTGAATCCTTCCACTTCATGCAGATCTCCCTCCTGGCCAGAAGAATGGAATAAAAGAGCAAACTTTTTGAGGGACCCACTACCCCCTCCGTGACTCCAAAAATAATTAACGCAGGTTTTAACGTGACCAGGTAATCCAAACTGGCTGTGAGAGAGATACTGATAGAGTGCCAAAAACAAGCTAAAAGTGGACATTCATAAAACATATGTAAATCAGATGCTGCTATCGCCCCACACTTTGCACAGGAGACTTGACGGTCTGTCAAAAATTTAGAAAGCCTTTGGTTGCGAATAGTAGGCCCTATGCAGAACAAAAAGATGATTTCTTCGAAGCCATGCTGGCTTGACAATGTCCTATAACAATTTAAACGAAGTAGACCAAAGGCTTCCCACCTCCAAATCTGGAAAATATGTTGCCCAAAGATTTTCGGGCAGTTGGAAGTCACCATCCATCTCCTCCAGAATTTGATGATACCAAAATGATACCTCCTTTTTAGCTGGAGGTTTATCAACAAGTTGAGATTCTATCAAGGTGCCTCCCCCTAGTAGATCTTTAGACCTTGGGGTGGCCTGTGAACGTGTCCAGCTAGCTATTTGAATGTATTTAAATCTGGAAAAATTAGGGCCAACTATAGTACTTAAAGCTTCCCATGGCAATAAAACTTCATCAACAAATAGATCACCCCAAACTGTCAGGCCGGCCTCCCTCAAGGGCAATGCAAGACTGTCCATGAGCCAGCTCGGGCTCCCGGGTGAATCCCATAGGGGCGCCCTACTAGAGAAGTAACCCATCTTTGTAATGGCGTTGACCTTGGCCCATGTTTTAGCGAGCCCTTGTAGAACCTTCAGTTTAATTTTTTTTTTATTCGGATTCCCGAACTTAAAAAGAAACCCTTCTTGTGCAAAGCCATCCCCGCTGAGCATTGCTCTGAACATAACCCCAATCCCACCGCAAGTAGGTACTTTGAGCAACATTCGAGAATGACTACACTGAAATGCCCAAGTATATATTTGAAGGTCTGGGGCTGCTAATCCTCCCTTTTCTTTACGGTGTCTCAACTTTTTCCAGCTTATTCTCAATGCTTTTTGTACCCAAATAAAAGAGTTGATATCACTCTGTAATTTGCCAAACATTGAAGGTTCAAAATAAAGAGGGATGGTATTAAACAGAAAAGTAATCTTTGGCAAGATCGTCATTTTTATTAAATGAACCCTTCCTATAACTAATAATGGCAACGAAGTCCAGGATCTCATAAGTTGCCTACACTCCCTAGCGATAAGAGAAAAGCTAGTGTCGACAATTTTATTAATGTCCTGGACAATTTCCAACCCCAAATATCGCATTCGTGAGCTGGGTTGAACCCCAACTGGTAGGTGCTCATGGTTCCAGGTCATAATCTCCGTTTTAGAGGCATTGACCTCATATTCGGAGATTTTACCAAAATTCTGAGCTAACTTGGGGCTAGATGTAGGTAATTCGTATTTACCGATTCATAAATACCGAATTTTACCGAATCGGTATTTATGAATCAGTAAATATGAAGGTAGGAGATGTAGGTAATTTCAAAAATAGAAATACCGATTCTTTAAAATTCGGTATTTACCGATTCGGTAAATACCGAATCGGTATTTCCTATTGATTCCTATGGGCTGTGAAGCCCATAGGAATCAATGGGAAATACCGATTTGGTAATTACCGAATCGGTAAATACCGATTCCTGCAAGGGTGCAGGGGGTGTCACTTTGAAACCCTCTAGCACCCCAAATACAGGAATGTGTGCCCTGTGGCACACAGACATGCCCTAAGGGCATGTCTGTCTGTCACATGGCATAGGTGTGCATGCACAAATGCATGCACACCTGGATTCGGTATTTTACCACCCAATTGGATTGGGTGGTAAAATACCGAATCTGTAAGGCCTTTGGGACTCAGAAGAGTCCCACCTACATCAGGAAGTTACCGAATCGGTAAAAATACCGATTCGGATGCTGAATCTAACTCCCCCTTTGCACGAACCAATTCGTTCTTTAGGTCTTGTAAAAAAGAAGGGGAGGCAGCTGAATGCAGATCTATTTCACCATGGAGTCTAGCTATCTTGACCTCGCTGGAGGATATTTCCATTCTATAAACCTTACTCCTCTGAGAGGCCCTACTAGTTATTTGACCCCGAAGAAAGGCCTTAAATGAATCCAAGATTATTATAGAGTTAGCCGAACCGATGTTGACGTTCATTAAACCCTCACTTTCTTTTATCAAAAAGGAAATCTCATCTGGAATCACAAGCAAAGAACGATCAAAGGACCAACTTCTAGGAACAACTTTAAGCGAATCAGTCATAGCCAATGTCATCAGAACAGCAGAATGATCGGATAGTTGTAAGGGAAGATACGTAATGCTCTTCACTACCCTTTCCAGTGACCGGATAATTAAAACATAGTCAATCCTGGATTGATGATGGTACTTGTGGTTATGAAAAGAGACTCCCATTTGCCTTACTCTCCATATATCTAGATAAGCATATAGTTTCATATTGGCCAACAGGAGGGTTCTAGACTTCGAGTGAATCAAAGCTCGACTGCTTGGTGATTTATCTAACAAAGGATCAAGAAATAAATTAAAATCACCAGCAAAAATGACAGTCTCTGGAAAGGAAAGTAAGTGAAGAAATAAAGATTCCAGGACAGAGGGGTCATCCAGATTCGGGCCGTAGTATCCAACGATAGTAAATTGCCCCCCTGAAATAATAACTTTAGAAATAACCCATCTGCCACAGGGATCTGCTAGCTTAGATATTACACGAGCTTTCAGCGATTTTTTAAACAGAATCGCAACTCCCCTAGTATGGGTAGATTGTGTTGTAGAGATGAAAGAAATCAACCCAAGGATTTTTTGTGACTAGCACATGAAATACTATCTCAGTCAGATGTGTCTCCTGGAGAACAATGACCCGTGCCTCACAATCGCGTAGATACTGTAAAATCCTATCCCTACGGGGACTGGTACGAAGGCCATTGATATTCCAGGAGAGAAAATGCCAATTATTCATGGCTGGGTTGCATGTCACCCACTATACTATCGGAGCCTGCCAAAAAAAAGAAAATACCGACCCAAAAAATTAGATTATGCCAAAGACCACTTCGAAACAAAACAGAAAATTCGGAGCAACCAGGAGAAAAATTAGGAACTTTTTTACTATCCCGCCCTGCAATCCCCACTCGCTAACCCCGTGCCCACTCCTACCCCACCACCCACCCTGGGAAACCCTTGCCCTATCAATCTGGAGCATGTCCAGAGATAGTGCCCCTCCCTCCAGGTGCCTGTCGAGTGTTTTGGTCTTTATTTTTTAATCTTTTTTTTTCTTTTTTCTATTTCCCCCCCATTTTTTCCCTAAAAAAATGACCTCTGGGACCCAGGAGTATACATAGTAAAGTATTTTACCCTCTTAGTGTCTAATGTAACCCTGGAAATATCTGACCTAACCTGGAAAGTAAAACCCTTATACTTTAAGTTTTTTACTTTCAGGGCTTGTGTGAGAATCAACTCCTTAAGGCTATAGGTGTGAAAATTAACAAGAATTTTCCTTGGCTTAGTTCCTTGAGGACTTTTCCTAAAAGGGTCTCTATGAATCCTTTGGATATCCACACTCAAGAGTTCTTCTGATTGCTCGAGCTCCAAGGACTCCCTTAATAACATGATGACAAATTGCTTAATGTCTGAACCCTCACTTCCCTCCGGTACATTCAGAATCCGCAAATTACTGCGACGATCATTATTTTCCAAGGTCTCCATCCGATCAGAGAGATCGATCTCGTCTTTTCTAATTGATGCAATGTCAACCTTGGCCTGATCCAAGTAGAGTGAAAGTCCAGCCACTGTTTCCTCAAGGGCTGTAGTTCTAGAGTTGAGGCCATCAATTTTGTTGTCTAGTGACTCACAAAAGCTCCTTATTTCCGCCTGATTAGCAGTGGAGACCTCAAACCCCTTTTTTATGTCCGATGTTAAGGATAAGAACATGGATTTTAACAAGTTGTCAGAAGAATCTCCGATGGTTCCCTCCTGCATACAATCAGCACAATCTGCATCTGTGGTCTGGTTCACCAGTGGAGACTCTAAAGAGTTCAATTGCTCAGGAGTCGCTGCTATCGCTACCGCTACTAGCGCTGGTATCACTGCTGATGTCTTTTCTTCTATTAGTAGCTTTAGTTGTTGTTGCTGTTTTGACTGGGGGTCACTAACTTGCGTGGAAGAATGCCCTAGCAAATCAGATTCTGATTCTAATACCAATTCTCCCAGCTCAACCTGCTCATCAAGGTTTTTTTCGATCGGCGTTCCTTTTATTACCACCGGTTGTATCTCGCTACTAGCAGACATGTTGCTCATGTTTAAAGGCCTTCCCTCTATGGAGATCTCTAAGTCTATCCCAGAGGGAGAGACAGGCAGAAACAAGCGGAGGAAAAGGAATAGAAAAGGGTGAGGTCGGGGAGGCGGTACCCTGAATCTCTCTAGCCAGATCTAAAATCTGAGGAACAGCCTCAAAATATGATCGAAGAGAAGGTGTTATCTTTGAACCCTGCCTCGAAGCAAGAGTAACAGCCTTAACACCCTTGGAGGTCTTGGAAGCTTTTACTGACTTACCCCCCTTAGAATGTTTGGTTTTAACCTCTGCACATAAAAAAGAGCACGCTTTATTAGTTCTGCAGCTGACCTCAGGGCTCAAACCCTGTGACCAGAAGGCGATAGTAGCACTGGTGCCCTTGGGCGCCTGTGGAAAGGGGGGAGCCTTAACACTGCATACAATATCAGCTATATCAACTTGGAATTCGCCCCTACTCTCAATACCTCCAAGGCTCTTAACACCTTCTGATACAGTCAATGAAGAGTTAATTTTGCCCTCTCGCTTGGCCCTTCGTTTCCCCCTTACCTCTGTAACCACAGGCACGGGGTCTAAGAGGGCTAAGTCTTGCTGTTCCTGCCCTTGAACCAGCTCCTGCAGCTCTAACAGCTGATTAGGACCCACACTCACCTTTGCTGTGGGGCACCCCACCTCCTTCCGCCTCCTAGTTGTTGCCGGGCTAACCTCACCCACAGAGGAACAACCTCATGCGTCACGGAGAAGACTCTGGATCTTTCACCCCCTTCTCTACTCCAGGGCGGCTGAATTCCAGTGCAAGAGGCCGTGCTGTAGTCCCGGCATGTCGAGCTGAGGTCTCACCAAATCCACCAAGTCCGCCAAATCCAGCTCCAGTTCCTCTGGCCAGCACATGGATGCCCAGGACAGGCAGCCGATCGCCGAGAGAAAGAAATAAAAAGAACCTCACACAGGCACCGGCACCGGCAACGGCAGAACCCGTCACAGGGCAGGCCAGACCCACCACGGAGCACTGAGAGACGCCACCAAGGGGAAAAAACCCCGCAGAAAGACACTCGAGGTAAGCGCTCTCTACCCCAGTATGTTTAGGGGGAAAAAAAGTGCATTATTGTGGCGTTTCTACCATTTGGCAGACACTCGGAAGACGCCTGGATGCCGGAACGCTACGGCAGCTCCCTCGCTGCCGCCATGTTTCCACCCACTCTGACATTGTTTTTGATGTCATGAAGGCTGCTGCTTTGACTCAGGATGGGTCAGTTATAGCTTGCCATTATTTGCTTTTGAAAGATTGGTAGTCTGATGCTTTCCATAAATCATCTGTCTTTTGTCCTCCATTAGAAGGTACGTGCCCATTTAGTGTGGAGCAGGAGGACAAGATGCATTTGTTTTGTGCAAGGATCATAAACATTCCTCTACTTTACTTCAACACCATGTGGTTCTATCTTAGGTTATTCTAGCTGAATCATCCTTTGACCAGCTTTCCTGAAGACTTGCCAACTGCCTGCCAAGTAACAGAGAGGGATTGTTTTAGGATGCTCTATTCAGAAACTCAAGCCTTACTCGCCAAGACAATTCTGAATATCATTTCAGCAGCCCAACTGGGCAGTTGAAGGACAGTTTCAACAATTTTGGAAAAGCATGGGAGACATCCACTTTGAACGCATAGGTCTTTGAGTGGATGAAGGGGTATACCTATCGAGTTTGACTATGGATCAAGCAGTCTAATTTTTGTTGCTGAAGCAATCAGTGGCACCAGTACCGATGAATGAACAAGGAACCAGAGCTATTCAATTTGATTCCATTCTAGGAGACAGAAGGATTTCTGTGAACATTCGACTTGCAGAGAGTCAAACACTAGGTTCCTAATGGAAACCCCTCCAATGTGCCATTTCTTTGAACATGAAGGCAGTTTACGTGGTCACCATGAATCTCTCAGATAGTTATATACATGATAATACTTATGTTCAGATGGTAGCTTGTCATCAGAGGTACCTCAGTTTCTGTATTCAGAAGATGTATTTTGAGTTTTGTGTGATGCATTTTGACCTTGAATTGGCTCCTTGTGTCTTTATGGAGGTGGTGAAACCCATTGTGACCCTTCTTCATGGTTTGTCACTGTTCGCTTATTTAGGCAATTGCATTTTCAGTCTCTGTCGCTGGAAGAGATCTTCAGGGGATTGACTTTTCTTCGTTTATGCCTGGCCCTTTATGGCTTTCTTCTATATCTTCCAAAAATGTCAGCTGATTCCTTCAAGGCCATGATGTTCAATGTAGTTCACTTCTAGATCGTGCTGGATATGTTTGGTTTTCTGGTAGAAAGATTAAGATTAACTATGTATTCCTTGCTGACCTGTTCCAGCTTGTCTATGGTTATAGGTCTGGAGTCACATGTCCTCATGTATTTTCACCACTCCCTGGGCCCTCCTGCTTCTTTGCCCACTTCTGCTGCATCACCATCATCACTTGGACCTGGCAATACAGGACGTTGAGGTACCAATTTCAATCCCTCCAACTCTTCATCTTCAGTTTTAATGCTGGAAGGATCCTGTTTCCTTTGCAACAGTGGATGGATTCTGTGTCCTTAGTTTGGGGCTTTCTCTACATTCAGGGTCCTTCTGGTGGTAACCACAGATGCTCGTTCCATATGTTGGGGTGACACCTTGGGATCACTTTTGACCCTGGGACATTGAACTCTGATGGACGTTTCACATTCTTCAAGATATAATGAATCTTCACCAGAATTTCCAGCTTCAGCTCAGATGTCACCATGTTCTAGTACAGCCAGACAACAAGGTGCCAGTGGCATATATCATTCAATGGAGCAACTTGTTGTTGGTCTTTTAACCTGGTGGCTCCTTTTGCTGAAACTTTAGGCACAGCATCACCTATTGTCATTGAAGGTTTCCTGCATTAGGACTTTGGACGATTTCCAGGTGGACAAACAGGTCACACAAGTGACCATACACACCAGTCATATATTGGCAGGTGATCTTACTTATCAAAACCTATCCTTCTGTCCTGCCGCATTCACAGTGCTCTGCTGATAGTTTGGGAAACCAGTTGTGGACCACTTTGCCTCCCCAGATAGATGAAATTAAACTCCCCAGATTTCTTACCACTTTCCAATCCAAGGGACTTCGGAGGATATTCTGAGTCTTCTGTTGCCATATCACCAACTCTATGCCTTTTCTCCGTGATTCCTTAACTTCCATTGTAGATTCTTGAAGCGGTGGCTGAGGTGATTGTGCTAGTGTCCTTTTGTACTTGATGATCTTGGTTCTCCATCCTTCAATCCATAGCTACATATCCAGCTTGGTGCACCCGGTCCCTTCCCTTTCATGGTTTACATAGTACCTTCCAGAAGGCCAATTTTACCCTTTCAGTTTTGTGGTTGAGAGTGGCTTGCAAAGTTGGGGTCTCCTGAAACACCTTGGTGAGGGCAGTTTGAAATCTCAATGTCCTGCTATTCTGAAATCTTGTTGTCATCGCTGTTTTTTTTCAGAAGTGGTGCACTTCCTATTCTTACGTCCTGTAATCTGATTATCCTTCATTTTTAATTCCCTGCTGAGTGCATTATGTTTAACCTTTTTCTGTCTAATTTCTGTGTCCAACTCACAGTGATGAAAGTTTTCTGTGTGGCAGCCGCGGCTGGAGTATTGGGGCTGAGGGGCCACGCCTTGCCACCTTTTGCCCCTCATGAACAGTGTCTTTTGAGGCTGAACAAAGGTCAGCTTGACAAATACTGTTCATTATCAGGTCAGACAGCCAGGAACCATACATGCGCTGAATGCACAGGCTCCTGGCTGCCTGAACTGAACTTTGCTGGGCTGAGGAAGTCACAGCTCCTATGAGCAAGACCTCAGCAAAGGTCCCTGAGGTACTTTCCTTAAAGACGAGGGGAAGCATCAGTGATTGCCTCGCACGTGGACACTTCAGTTTTAAGCCCTGAAGCACCCAGGGTTGAGTGTCAATCAGGGACACTTCATCATAGAGTGGGGTCAGCAGTCTCACTGACCCCATCCCACTCTGTGATGGCGTTGGGACTGCTGTCTTCCCTTATTTGCTGACCTTACGTCAGCCAGCGAGGGAAGGCAGCAGTCCCAATCCTCCTGTGACCTCCGAGGCAGAGCTGCAGGTAAGTGCGTGTGTTTTTAAAAATGTTTTATTAATGTTTGGTGCTAGCATGTGTGTATGCATAAAATGTTTGGAAATGAGTGTTATGAATGGGTTTGTTTGTGTATGTGTGTGCGTGTATGAATGGATGGCTGTGAATGTGTATGTGTATGTTTGTGTGTGCATGTGTGTCTTGGCCACCCCCTCTCTCCTAAACTTACCAGCCCTCACTGCTGTGTAGTACTTTGGGGAATCTTAAACAGGTAAAGCTTCTCTCGGTTTGTCTTCTTAAAGGTTTGATTTGTTCCATTCAGGAAGCTTGATCTCTTGTTCGTCGTTAGGTCTTACCATTAGTCCTGCAGGTTCTGCAGTTTCTGCATTTTGAACTTCTTCACTCTGTTGGTTTTAAATATTTGACCTTTACTGTTTCTTTCCTTGTTGCTGTTACTGAAGCTCTTCAGATAGGAGAGCTGGGTGTTCTGTTATGCAGAGCTCCTTTCCTGAGGACCCTTGAGGATGGATTAGCTCTTTGTACTCATCCTGTATTTTTGTCAAAGGAAGCAATTTCAACTTCGTGATCAGGGGGTTTCCCTGAAGGAGGAATCGCTAAATTTCTTTGATCTTTCGAGAATTTGATTAATTTGGAATGATTGCAACCCTTCCGATCCGTTCAACTGTTTGTCAGTTTTGGGGTGGTTGGGAATGGCTTAAGAGCTACTTCTTTGACTGTTAGCAACTAGATTCACTGATGAGTGAGTGGTTGGCTCGGGCCCTTTGAAAATATCTGACAAGAAGCAAGGGTCAAACTCTTTTGGTCATCGGCAAACGAAATCCAATATGTAACCAGGAGGCAGAATGCCGATGACCAAAAGAGTTTGACGAATCGTACCAACTACTCTGCAGTACTATAGGAAGTGTTTTGACCTTCAGGCATCGAGATTCTTACTCGATTCACCTCGGTAATAACGCGACGCTCCTTTCGGCCTAATCACATCACTTATGGCTTTAGAGATTCTGAATCGCTCCTTTTCATCCCGTGGGTCAAACTAACAACGCGACACAATCTGTTTGTCTTTACGACTTTGACAACGATCCTCAGATCGGATGCTGCTGGTTTTTTAACCCCCGTTGCCATTGAAACTGAATGCTTATCGGTGTGGCCCATCCTTGATATATGGTACTCGCATTTTGGATTAGCGGTCCCTCGTGAAAAACAAAGTCGCCCAAGCATCTATTTTGAGATTACACTAGGTTATTATACAGTTCCCAATTGACATCAGTCCTGAAGATGGTCTCACTAAGTTTTCCCTAAGAGACCGAAACGTCGACTTCCGCCTTATCCACACTTTATGCTATGTATTTTTGATTTTGGATAGGTGTTTTTAGGTTCTGTTGAGTTACTTATTTACATATTTTTTGTATACCTGCAGACCTAATTAACTCTTAATCATCTATATCTGTATATAAATCTAATTTTTTACCACTTGATAAATTCCATTTTCCTATACACCCTTTGTGTTTGTGTTTGTTATCTATGTATTTGATTTGTGTTTTGATAAATTGTGTTAATTTATAACTACTAATTTATTTTGATGAATTTAATTCTTATAAGGATCATTGATTTATCCTTTCAAGTCAAACTTGAATTATCAACTGTTGTTTAAACGAATCCCCTTGAAGGCACCTATACCCTTCTATATAATCACCCAAGCCCTCAAGGGTATTTTGGGTTGCTCACTGTTCGATTCTCTACCTGGGGAGCAACATGATGGGGGTCCCTCTCTCTCCCCATTGAAGGAGCGACTGGCACATAGGAGGAGACAAGGCTTGCTCAAGACGGCGAGCTGGCCTGACCAGTAGGAGATTGCAAAGGGCCAGCAAGCAGCACTGGAGGCAGTCCCAACAGTCTTGAGAACTCCGGGGCACCTTATAGCACTACATTAGTGAACTTGAGTGAGGTGCTGGCGGGAAAGATGGAACTACTGCCCACATGGCCATATTCAGGACCTCAGCTTTATATGGCTGCAGGACTGAACGTAAGCAGATGTTCCAAATGTCATGTTAATCGTCAAAAATAGGACCCCTTGCTAATAATAGTACTAATTCCAAGGGCAGGGAAAATATAATTGAGAAAACAACACCCTAGGCAATTACTAGGTCATATCATATATACAGACCTAAACATGACTTGATGCAGACATAGACTCAGTGTACTACATTTATTTTAGGTAAAAAACGTCATTTTGTTAATACAAATTCATACTAAAAAGGTTTTATAATTAGCATACAAATCTAAGAACAGTAAGACAGACGAAACATACTGTATAAATTCAAACAACGTGAAGGAATAAACATTAAATAATGTGAACAGACATGTAAAAGACAATTCATAAGGAATTTGACAAAACTCAACACAAAAGCGAAAGAAGGTAAAAAAGGTTGGTTTCATATTGTGACATTGTGGCTAAATGTTGGAAATGTCTTGTTTTTCAAAAACAGCTGGAGTGGCCATTCTGGTGGTGCGCTGCTTTCGGGGGAGGGTGGAACAGAAAATAGATGAACTTAGAGGTAGACTCCTCATACCCCGCTTCACCATTGCAGGCAGGTCCCTGGCGGAAGGCTCAATCTACGCTCTGAACGAAGGGCAGGAGGCGTTTCTCAATAATGCATTGGCAAGGGTGATGACTACCCACGACAAACAAGTGCTGCTGTGCGGGGATCTCAAACAAGAATTTGATAACACTTTAGATAGATCAGCACAGAGACACGGACAGATGGGAGCCTTGTCCGACGAGGGGCGTGCATGGCTAAAGGACATGGGGCAGGAGAATTTATGGAGGGTTTCCCACCCCCATGAATAATCTTTTTTCTCAAATGCACACAAGACATATGCTAGACTAGATTAGTTTTTAGGCACAAGAGACATAGGGGCGCTCACAACAGCAATAGAAATAAATATAGTGGCTCCCTCAGACCATGGGTTGTGATGGTTTAATTGTCCCTCCCCCGGCAATCCCCTCTACCAGGCATTAATGCTTTTGCGACACTATGCTACACCACCTGGAGGTTACAACACAGATTTAAAAAGCAATTAAAGACTGCCTAATGCATAATGACACCCCAGTGGTTTCGCCAGCAGTGTTGTGGGAGATGCTCAAGTCAGCAATAGGAGCAAACTAATAGCGATTTTGACTGTGGACAATAACATTTGCAAAAAGAAAATGGATGACCGTACAAAGCAAATTGGAGAGCTGGAACATATTCACCAGCGCACAGGCGCCCCAAGAGTGTGGTGCCAGTTGTCTAACATTCGCTTCCAGTTGGCAGCCATATAGTTAGACCGCGCAGAATACGCCGCTCTCCGCTTGTGCCATTCTTTCTACGTGAGTGGAGACAGATGTGGCTGCCTCTTGGCTAATAAGCTATGAGTCAGACAGCAGGAACTCGATCCGCACGACAGGGGCGACCTCTTAACAGAGGATATGGCCCTGGCGAACACCTCCAAAAAATGTTATTCTCAATTATACACAGATCAAACTTTAGACCCCTTTAAAGGTGCTTAATACCTCCAATCAGTGTGAATGACACCCCTCACTCCAGACCAATCTGCATTTCTCAATGGGGATATCTGCATTGAGGAAGTCCTATTAGTCATTTCTCGGCTTACGCTTGTGAAATCACCCAGCCAAGATGAGAACTCTGCGGTCTTTTACAAGGCCTTCTGTCCTATTCTAGCACCCCTACTGATGCGATTATTTAACTCCTTTGCATGCCCTTGGGCGATCTCAGCCTCGATGTTGACTGCCTCTAAAGTCGACCTTTCAAAAGCAGGTAAGAACAAGTCGCAATGTAGCTCGTATTGACCCATCTCCCTAACGTAGACCTGAAACTATTCACAAGTATCATAGCAATCAGGCTTAACCCATACATGCCCTCTATAGTTGACCCAGACCAAGCAGGCTTTATTCCCCGGAGACAGACAAGCGACAACACTGAGCGCATTTTACATATCATCGAAAAGGCCTTGCGCGCTCAATGGCAATACATGTTGCTAGCAATCGACACAAAGAAGGCCTTTGATCGGGTTCATTGGCCCTATCTTGAACATGTCCTCACTCATTTTGGCTTTGGGGAAAAGTTAAAGACTGAAATCCTTAACTGTTATCATGCACCCACAGTGACGGTCCGGAACAACGGCTACACCTCCACACCCTTTCCGATCAGTAGGGGCAGACATCAGGTATGCCCTTTGTCCCCCCTACTGTTCGCCCTTAACATGGAGCCAATGGCCCAGAGAAAACGGGACAACCCTGAAATTACGGGGTTGACATTCTGAGGCGACCGCCAAACCATTAGCTTGTACGCGGACAATGTGCTTGTGGCACTAGATAGACCAGCTACAGCCTTGCCAGCCTTCCTGGGAGAGCTTGAGCCCTTTGGGGCTGCCTCAGGTTTTCAGATCAATGTTTCAGGCACTTAATCTTTCCCAATTGTTGAAGCAATATGGAACGTCCCTATGGAAGGTCCCCTTCTTGGAGAGGGCACACAGACTGTGGAATTTATACCCCGAATGACTCTACTATTCGACAACCCAGACTTTGCCCCAGGGGTGGGCATAGAGGGGTTTGCAGCATGGAGGCAATCAGCCTGCTGCTCCATGGGCCGCCTTTTCGACCCTGATGGTGTGATCTCCTTCTTCCAGACATGTGAAGAGTATGGGCTTTGGGAAACTGAACAACTCCACTACCTACAACTACGACACTGGATTATACATCCACAAAAAAAATACAATGCACCTTACTCAATACGAGAGATGGCTCCTTTCTAAAACAGCGGATAAGGGCCTAATATCCGAACTATACACATTTCCAATCCAATATTATAGACGCGCACACAATGCTAGCCAGGTATGGTGGGAGGGCAACTAGGGAGGTTGCTGAGTGCCAGGGAATGGGGAGAGATCTCATATAGAGTTAGACACAGTGCCAGCAGCACTGCCCTCCCCGAAACATTCACAAAGGTAGCCACATACGGATACCATACCCCAGCAAAACTCCATAGGGTCAAACCAACACAGATTGTGGATTGTTGGCAGAGATGTGCGATGCGGGGGACCCTGATGCATATCCTATGGGACTGCCGGCAACTCCAGCAGTACTGGTCGCAGGTACTCGACGATATAGACACTCACCTAGACAGTACTGCTGCAGTTCCCCGCATATGTACTCTTGGGCCTACCAAACCCGCTAACATAACCCCTGAAATCTAGACATGGGCAACAAATTGACTTGGCAGTGGGAGCTGCCATTCAAGTATTCTCACTCACTGGGGAGCCCCGCTGACTCCTACCCATACTGGTTGGCTTATTAGTATTTTGCATATACCGGGCATAGAAAAGATTACGCTAACCCTAGTTGGGCTGGGAGCCTCGTTCAGAGACCTATAACGTCCACCTTGTCCTGTCTTTCCCAAAATTTCCGGGAATTCAAATGCCTGCAATTTCTCCATTTATTGCGTCTATCTGAGATGACCCTGCCGCCCCCAACCCCAAATTACTGAGCAGACTCAACGGTGGTATGTTTCACATCTCCCTGTGTGAGAGGGAGGGAGGGAGGGAGGGAGGAAGGGCTGGAGGGGGGTGAGAACTGTTTGCCAATACCACATTAGCTTTAACATGTTTGCATTCCTCAGTGTTTTGAATCTACTGTAGACTAAGAAAGCCGCTGTCGGCACTCCTTGTTCTGTTTGAAATGCTAATGAAAAAGAACTGAACCATAAAGTTGAGTCTGTGGTAAAGCAAAGAGTGTGACTTAGACAAATTGTCAAGCAATCGGCCAGCATCTGAGGCTGCAAAGTAACTGTTAAAACACACAAAAGAACCTTATGGCTCAGGGCTGGCATTGCAAGAATCCAAGATTTAAAACATATTAAAGACAGGATCTAGTTACAGAGTTGTGTGATGTAAACCAAAAGAAAGGTCTATGTCACATTGCTGTCAATATGAGTGATGGAGAAGGTTGTTGGTGGCTTGGCCTTGCAAGATGGTGGACGCATTTTAGTGGCACTCCTGAGTGGGGCCCATAATCCTTTATATTCCGCAAAGCATCAAGATCTTTTTCATCAGCAACATGCTCTAGGGCTGGCTCCTTGTGCCCAGTGAGCCTCCCCGGGATACAGAAAGTGCTCTGAGGAGGTGCTGGAGAGGCTGCACATGGGCACCGTTGTCATACAGTGGATGTGGCCTGCAACTGCTGCTGTTGAGTGGCTCCCGGTGGACAACGTGGGGCGCAGAAATACTGCTTGGGCCCCTGTGAAAAAACACAAAGGTGGCTCCCCCCACACCCAACTAACGGTGATGCAGTGACCCTGGTGGAACGCTCACTTTCATTGGTGGGGGCAGTTCTTGTGCATTGGGGCCCACACATACTGCTGGACACAGAGGACCTTCCTGGCATTGCTGGGACCCCACTGCGAGAGCTGCTGAATGCCCGAGATGGAGACTTGCCCTGCATGCACGGCATGCTACGTAGGGGTCATGCTGAAGGAGTTTGCTTACTGATGACCATTTAGCAGCACTCTGGCAGAAGTGGGAATCTTAAAGAGTGGCATAAAATATTTGCATATCTTCACAAAGTCTCTCAGAATGCGTGATTTCAGTACATACAATATAACATAGAGCCTACCAAACCTTGGCCGGGATTCACAAAATCTACCCCATGGGCACAGCTTTGGGGCGGTCACAAGATTGCCCCCATAGCCATGCCCCCCAAGTTAGCATCTTACACGTTTTGGAATTGCCCCCTTGCACAGACCTTTTGGGCAAAGGTCTGCACAATCCTCACACAGGTTACTGGTCGGAACAAAGTAAATCATATGGAGAGTTGCATACTAGGGCCCTATACACTCCAGAAACCAGCATGTGGTAAACCAATTAATTGATATGGCTCTCCAATCGGGCTGGCATACAGTCATGATGAAATGCAAAATCCTGTTGCTGCCAGGAATCACAAAGTGGCAAAATGTGGTTGTTCCTTGGGCAGGGGCTAAGTCTGTGTCTCTATGCCGAGAAGAGGTTTGGGTACTCTGTAAACGCCCCATGGGTTCACTTACTCCTTACATTCAAAACAAACACTAATGATGATACCAGCCCTCTCTAGCCTGGGTGTTACATATGCATGCTCTGTTTTTCCTCATGCTTGCATGCACCCATATGCTTCTCTATGTTTCCTTTTAAATGCTTAGGCTCATGGCACAATCATGATATTCTAGAACAGAGCATCTGATCGGGCCTGTGAGCCAAGGTTGTCAGTTGCCTGAAGCCTGCCGGTGCTGGAATAGTTGTAGTCGGTGGCGCTTCCTTTTCCATTGCAAATGTAATCAACATTGCAAATGTAAGCATGGGGAAATCATTTCGATTTTCACAGTGGGGAAAAAAACTCGAAGCCGGAAAAAGGCCAGCCTATCCAACCCCGCTCCTTGAAGAAAAGGTACAAGAACTCTCCCAAACAGCTAAATCAATATTGAAAGGAGCATGTAGCCACTCGCCAGGCGCTGAAAGCAACCGACCGCATCTACAACACCTCATACCCCATCAATTTGAAACAAACAGAACAACAATACGGCGGACAATATCCATGGGAGACACTAATTGACAAAGAACAACAGCAGCAACTTCTAAGACAACTGCTACCCCCAAAATCACCATATGCACCTGGAATATCAATGGCCTCTCAGACAAACTGGAGGACCCTGAAATATAAACTTATTTAAAATCTTTTAACTTGATCTTACTCCAGAAGACCTGGGAAGAACAGGAAACATCACTACAACTTTAATCCATCCAGCAACTAGAGGTTCCATCTATGGCCACTGTTCAGGAGGCCTGGCATCACTCGCCTCAATATCATCTATTGGAGCAATGGAAGAAATTGCAATAAAAATGACGCCACCCAGTGCGGTCCAGGCACTAGCTATAACAACTATAAACAATCAGGCCACTCAATCATTATTTATCATAAACACATACATACATCCAAAGCACAGACAACTGGGGGCAAGGGAACTCGTCAGCGAATTGGCAAGACTTATGGAGGAAAGGGAGATGGATAACATACTCGTAGCTGGCGACTTTAACCTCCATCTTTTTGGAAAGAAACCAGCTGACGATATGACAAATATAATAGACCTTGCGTGGGAAATTCCAAATCAATCCACCCCCGTACCAAACAAATGCACAAAAAGCTCAAATCAGCTACTGATAGACCTCGAGCAGTTAAACTTGAGAGTCCTTAACTGTCGTTTTGAAGAGGATACACCACCAGCTCCAACATACCTGTCTTCAAGTACTTCCTCTCACCTCGACTTCATTCTCGCGGCCCTACCTCTGTTTGATATAATCAGCTCATTCAAGGTAGGAGACAGTGGCCAAAGTGACCATCTGCCTCTAGAAGTGAAACTGGGCTTGTCTTGCAGGAATCAAGTGGCGGAAAGAATAAACATCTGCACAGAGTACACCTCAAATTACAGGCGAATAAGGTGTAAGATAGACGATGCTGAGGATTTATCATCCAGTGCAAAAACAATCATGCAACAGATATCTAGTTCAGATAAAAGCTCACTAGATGCCTGGGGTAAATTTACAACGGAACTCGACAAAGGGAACACTCCACAGAACATAGTCGGAAAAACAACAACACCAGAGATAAAAACCTTAAAACGGGGAATAAATCAGTCTCTGAGACAGCTCCGTAAAGACCCAAACAACGAAGGTCTGCAAAAGGTGCTGCGCGCCCTAAAAGCACAGTTAAGGAAAAAAACATGGGAAAGGAAAAGGCAGTTGAATGACAACCTCTGGGTAAAAATCTTGCATGATTCAAAACAGAACAATAGCTCTAGATTCTGGAAACTAATACACTCCCTCCAACGCCGAGGCCATAATTGAATCAACTCTAACATCACTGAACCTGATTGGGCTAACTACCTATCAACTCATTTCAACACCGAAAACCTAGCGGGGGGTTCGTCCAGAGGTAATGCCCAGGAATCGGGTCTGGACCGGAGCCCCGACAAACCCGCCACAAATAATAAACTGAACAACATTTGTATAAGGAAATCATCCCTACACTACATTGCAACACTGGACGAGGAAGTAACAACAAGACTCGCACCAATCATAAACAGAGAGGAAAACATATACTCAGAAATAACGGCAACGATCAAATCGCAAATCTTAAAAGGCAAACTCGAGGGAGCTCCGGGCCCTAAAGGGATCCCGCCAATACTTTATAAACAGGACACTGACTTTTGGAGTAACATCATGGCACCAGTCTTCCAGGAAATAAGGGAAACAGTAACATGTCCAACAACCCGGAGAGGCTCCATAATAAGCCCGATTTATAAAAAGGGTGAAAAGAACAACCCAAGCAGTTATCGACTAATAGCGTTAGTCGACATAGAGGCAAAGTATTATGCGGCCCTCGTCCTGGAGGAACATCCTGGGCAAACGAAAAGCGCATCATCCCTGCCACCCAAACTGGATTCTGCAGAGCTCAGGGGACAACGACCAACATCATGGCGCTAACTCTCTTGACAGACGCAGTAAAATCCATCAAGAGTTCACTATTCCTGTGTTTTATTGACTACAGCGCCGCATTCGACCATGTGGACCGGAGCAAACTTTGGCAGAAGCTGGAAAGATGGGGGATTCCAAGCCCACTCCTACGGCAGCTGATCATGTTACATACCAACACCTGGGTCAGGATCAAATTGGGCTCCGAAACACACATTTCAAGGCAAATCAGCACCTCCAAAGGCTTGAAACAAGGTTGTGTACTAGCCCCTATGCTGTTTAACCTTTTTCTTGCAGATCTCCCTGGGGAATTAGAAAAAAACAAATCCCATGCCCCGCGATTAGGCGACACCACACTCTCAAACCTCCTTTACGCTGATGACTTGGTCCTTATTAGTCGGTCCTCTATCAGTCTCCAAAATCTTTTAGATACAACCAACATATTTTCCATAAATAATTCACTAAACATCAATTTAAACAAAACAAAAATTATGAATATTAATTACAACAAAATAAGGAAACTTGCTTGGTCCTTGGATGGACAGAGGCTAGAACAGGTAGCAACCTACAAATATCTAGGCGTCCTTTTAGACAGTAGTGGCTCATTCAGGCACCAACTAGAGGCCATTCGTTGGAAGGGCACGACTTTCTACTTGTCAATTAAACCCTTGAAGAAAGCTCTCCCAGACCGGTCATTGGACCCCCTATTGCAGGTGATAGGAGCATGACTGCAACCCATGCTCATGTATGGCAGCGAACCCTTGCAAGGTAAAGATCCCTCGACATTAGACAATACCATCAGTCACGCTTATAGGGCAATATTCCATCTACCCACCTATACATCGCCTGCTCAAATCTGCCTTGAATTCGGGCTTCAGAAAGAAACAGTGGAGAGAAGGGGGGCATATATCAAAACGTGGCGGAAAATCAGAGATGCCGACCATGGAACATTAAATGCTCATCTTTGGACTGAATTATCCACCAGAGGTAATTCACCTGCAAGGAATTACTTACAAGCCTCATTGAAGAGCTTGGACCTAACAAACCTCTGGGAATCACCAACAGGCCTCAAAACCTTTAAAAAGGTGCTAACGAAAGTAACCAAGTTGATTTCCTCCATAGAGGATAAAGCCACCTTGGCCAAGAGGGCCCATGGATGGGCCGTGTTGAAAGACTATAATGCGCTGAAACCACAAGAATACATAAAAACGGGTCTCACGCAGACAACTAAAAACACATTTTTAAATATGCGCCTTGACATCATTCCCATACAACCGCACTTGGCACCTTGGAAAAGTGGAGGCTCAGCAAGCTGCTGCCGACTTTGTTTATCAGGAAAAGAGGATCTGATCCATATCATCTGCATTTGTACAAACCTTATGGACATAAGGCGATCCCTACTCTGGGCCCTATGGAACCAGAAGGGCATAACAAGTTGCAGGCAGGCTGTGATGTTGTGTTTTAACCCTGAGGAGACTCAGTTAAATTGCAGAATAACTAAATTCTTTGAAATAGTGGCCAGAAGACTCACGAGCCAGGCATCTGGCTCACACAAAGCACTAGCCAATTAAAAGCTGTGCCAAGTCCCTTGGAGAACCTTGCACTTTAAACCCCTATGGTTTTCAAACATGTGTGACTTTTATGATCTTAACGAGGAAGACCATTTGCTCCTTTTATATCTTAAATGTAACTATGATTGCATTTTTATATATACTGTATGTTCTACATTGTGAGTTTTTATTAACTGTACAATAAACTTTACCTATTACCTATTACCTACGATTAAGCTCCTTCTTTCTACAAATTGCCTTTGCCTCCTTCTTGACAATTTGGCGACGAGCTGAAGAAGGCACCACATACATGAACCCCACAAGTGGATTGGTTTTTTGAAATTGTGGCTTTTCAACTTCTTCCTACTTATTCCGCTTTGACATTGCACCGCTTTGGTCTACTTTTGGAGCTTTGACTGCGTCCACTTTGTAAGACTTTTTTGGATTTGATCTTATTGGCTAGATTACTTTATCTACTTTGCTGTATTCCAGTCTCTGCCATCTGAGATTGGAGATTTCTGCTGACTATACAATTTTGGAGTGTTCTGGCTTTCACAGGAGTGTTTTCGTTGGATTGTATCTTCATCGTTGTCTCGCTTACATTTTGCGAGTCTTCCTTTTAAGGAGCACCTTAACCTTCGATTTCCTGCTGTTTGTTATGCTTTAAATACTTGAACTTTCAACTTACCGGCTTCTTCTTGGTATTCCTTTCTCGAACCTAGGATGCCATTTGCTCCGTGGAACATCCTCTCTTGTACAGCTTCCAAAGTTCTTGGCGTTACCTCCCTAGCTAACCAACAAATCATGTCTTACGTTGTGCAGGTTACCTTACGCTGCGCATTTGCACGCTTCAAGGTTTCCATAGCAACCTTATTACCATTTTACGACACGAAGGATTCTGACTTCACATTACCATAGTAACCGCCAACGGTAACTGCATGTTTTCTCCTACAGCTGTTCTAGTTTCCGTGCCATTCGTCAAAGAGGATTTATTTCTACAAATCCTAATTACTTTCATGGCGTTCCTCTTCCCATTCATTCGAGATATCGGAAACGGCAGAACTTAAACATTTCTTTCTACTTTTATTGCTCACCATATTTTTTGTTGTTGTTTTTTTTCTCTTTCACGTGACTGCACTGTTTTGTTCAAGATTCTTTTTGGACATCCCTTCTGTTACTACGCAGGGTGAAGAACGGACACTATATATTTTTTTTCAATCATTTACTACTCAGTGAACAATTCTCTGTATTTCTTTCAAATATGTGTGCACAAGGTTATACACTTGCTCCACCCCAATGCTTCTGGTCTGCTGGAAGTTCACGCTGCATGCCGTGGATTGAATGGAAAGCTTATTTTTTAAATTATATAGAAACTTTAGATGTAAACAGTAAAATGAAAGCTGTTGAAAAAAAGGCCTTTTTTTGCACTCTTTGGATCCCCAAGGACTCAAGAATGTAATCAGTTGCCTAGGACGGAGGGTGAAGGGGATAGAAATGTTTTTGAAAAAGCTATTTCAGATTTTGATCGCTATTTCTTTCCCAAAGTGTGCATAGGTATCTCAAGATATAAGTTTTTCCAGAGAAAACAACTTACAGGTGAATCCGTCGATAGTTATGTATCTGCTCTTAAGACCTTGTCTCTTGAGTGTAAGTTTGGTACTCTGCAATAGGACTTTATTAGAGAACAAGTGGTTATGCATGTCAACAACTCTACTATTCAGGAGAGACTGTGGATTAATTGTGATGCCAATCTTGAAAGCATTTTAGCTATCGTGAGGAATTCTGAAATGTTGTGCAGGAGTGCAAAACAGGTCAAGGGTGATGTTAGCAGTAGTAATAATGAAACTGTTGCTAAAATTAATGCTAAACATACACCCAAGGGAGAGACTTTAAAAAAAATAACAAGTCTACCCTCCTAAAGGTAAAAATTATGATAACAAAGGTAATTAGAGATGCTATAGTAAGTCACATCTAGCTAATTATAAATTCTGCTCAGGAATTAAGCAAATATTTTCAAATTGCGTTGTCGTTGGACATTTTGCTATAGCTTGCAGAAGAAATAGAAATAACAAAATTAAATGTATCGACCAAAGTGATGGCAGTGATGAAGAAGAACTCAATACTGATTGTAGTGATAGTAGTTCCTTTGTACTCAACATTAAGGATTCTGACCCCACCATTCTCAACATTGATAATACCCTTGTTAAAAGAAAAACAGTCTGCGATATGACTATAGGAGGCGTGGGCTTTCAAATGTACGCTGACTCAGGGTCACCTTATTCCATTGTGAATGAGACTGCGTTGACATCTCAGTTTGCCAAAAGGTTAGGAGGAAATGTAGAAATTCCTGATATCAATCCTGAAGGTTATTCTGGTGAAAGGATTGAGGCTCTTGGTTTTATAACTCTAATCTTAAGATTTAAAAATCGTCAATGCACTGCTAAATTATATGTTTCCAAAAAAGAACCTTCAGTTCTTAGCTGGTGTTAACAGGGTACGCTAGATATCATCCTTAATACTAATAGTTTGGAACATGTCATGGTTATTGATGAGCAAAATGGCACTGGGAGTATAATGTTACAAAAAATCCCCAGTGTGTTTAGAACTGAAATCGGCAAATTAGTTAATTTCAAACATGAAATACGTTTAAAGGAGGGCGCATGTCCTAAGATTCATAAAGCACGCAACATCCCCATAGCTGTACATGAGGAAGTTAAGAAAGAACTTGAAACACATGTTCATGAAGGTATTGAATCCTCTGAGTGGGTTTCACCCATTGTAGAAGCCAGTCATGCCAAAGGTAAGAATAGGCTTTGCATAGACTTGCGCCACCTCAACAACAATATTGTGATAGATCAATTTCCCGTACCCCGTATCTCTGAAATGTTAGCTGCTGTTGGTGGTGCCAAGTTCTTTCGTACCATAGATCTATCTGCGGCATACCACCAAATAGAGCAATATGAAAAAAGCAAATAGTATACCGCATTCCTCACCTCTTTCGGGTGTTTTTTTGATACAATAGAATGCCTTTCGGCTTAGCTTCCATATCAGCCATTTTTCAACGTGTCATGCAAGATATTTTAAACAATTGCAAAGATGCCATATGTTTTCTAGATGACATTAGTTTTCGGGTGTAATTAACGAGAACATATTTCAGCGTTGGAAAACGTACTATGTGTCCTTAGTGACCATGGTTTGACCATAAAACACTCAAAGTGCAAATTTGGAGTGAAATCTGTAACTTAACTAGGGCATGAGCTATGTGAAGAAGGGATAAAACCAAAAACTGATTTAGTTGAATCTATACAGGCTGCGCCGCATCCTAAATCCAAAGATGATGTTAGATTCTTCTTAGGATTAACTGAATTGTATTCAAAGTATATTCCCAACTTCTCGTGTCGCACATTTAACATAAGACAATTAGTGAAGAACAAAAATAAGTTTGTGTGGTCAAATGATTGGGAAACTGAATTTCTTGATGTTAGAAAAGCGTTGCTACTGCCCTCTCTGGTTTTGACCCTTCACTCACATGAGTCATTTCCACGGATGCCAGTTCTAAGGGCCTGGGAGCCGTACTAGCGCAAATATCTAAATCTGGTAAAGAATGCATCATTGCACATGCTTCCAGAGCGCTAACGCCAGCAGAAGAAACATATTCAACCATAGAAAGAGAAACCTTGGCATGTGTTTGGGCTCTGGAACACTTTAGAGTGTTTGTTTGGGGTAAAGAATGTTTAATAAGAAGCTACCACAAACCCTTAGTACACTTACTTACGACGGAAGGCATGTTGAAAGCTTCTGCGCGCAGAGCGCATATGTCCATGCATGTCCAAGATTTTGTTTACACTATGGTTTATATCCCCGGTAAAGAATATGTCACTGCTGACTTTCTGTCTAGAATTTCCCTACCGATCAAAGAAGATATTCACAATGAGTGCAATGAATTTCAAATTGCTTTGGTGCATGACGATGGCTCTATGTCTATTGACCAGGCTGTGTGGAGTGAGGAGTTTGCCAAGATGTTCTATTAAAAAAAGTGGAAAGCGATATTTTGGGTTGGTGGCCCAACAAAGAAACCATCAATCCTGACCTTAGAAGTTATTTGGAAGATAGAAATTAGTTATCTTGCATAGACAGTGTGCTTAGAAGAGGGGACCGTGCTAGTCCCCCGAGCAAATTAAGACATTGTATAGTTTTACATGGCCACAAAGGTCATAGTGTTATTGTGACAACCAAGCAAATGGTGAAGAATGGATTTTGGTGGCCAGGCATTGACATGTTCATCGAAGTCATGGTGAGAAACAGTACCACATGTGCCAATTCAGATAAGTCCCTCATTACCCTCAAACCCAACATCGGGGACCCTATAGTTCCTGACAATCCATGGAATTCCATTGCCATGGATATCATGGGACCTGTGGGACCTAATTTCAAGTTCATCCTTGCTGCCATTGATGTTTTCTCCAAATGGCCAGTTATTAAAATTGTTGGAAAAGTTGATACTGATGCTGTTTTTACTTTTCTGGATGAAACCTTCGCCTCATCATGGACAATGGTGTCCAGTTCTTATCCGATAAGGCCAAAGAATACTTCAAGAGAGTTGGCATAACCCATTGTACCACTTCCTTGTATAACCCCAGTGGTAAAGGCATTATTGAGAGATTTAATAGAGTCCTCAAGGTTCACCATACAAACTGCTGGGGTTGTCAACGATAAATTGGAATTGAAAATTTTCAAAACTGTAAGGATGTACACAACCACCACCAATGTTATGACTGGCTGCTCTCCTTTTGAGATCATGAGAGGTAGACTACTCAGGGCCAAGTGCAATCCCTCGTGGTTAGCTCCTTCTACCTCATCTAACCTAGATTTGGAAGCCGTCAAGGAGAGAATTGCTCAGACTCATGCCACCAATAAGGAATATTTTGACAAAAAAGGGTTCAAAACAGGACCCCATTGTCAAGGTTGGGATGTTTGTAAAAGTGAAGAAACCTTGGAAAGTTAAAAAAGAAGAGAAACAGTTCATGGGTCATTTCGAAATTAATGAGGTCCTCAAAAACTCCTTGAGACTAACCAACAACGGGGTCTGGAATTTGAGCTGAATTGCTGTTCTCAAGGCTAACAAAGAGGTGTATCAAAACACTAACGACTGCACACATGACAAATTAAATACCACGTGGTACTAAAGGGGGTGGTGATGGACGGAGGATCTGAATCAATCAAACACTCACACCCAGTCAAAAGATCTGGGTTTAATCCATCACCGTTCTTTAGCCCACCCTGCCACCCCAGTTCAGACATGGCTATATGCAAATCAGTCTGACCCTGTGCCTCATGGGAACAGTCCAGCCCGAACTGCCAAGCAATGTCTTCCCTGGACCAAATTAAATACCACTGCATCAAGATCTCTAGACGGCTTAGATGATGAAGACGTGGTTGAGAGTCCTATATCTATCCCTGGTGTTAGCAATTTATTTTATGTTATTTATACAGTTTTATATAGTGCAAACAAGATCCAGAGGGCTTTACAAAATTATGGAAGGAAGGACATGAATGCAATACCCATATCAAGTAGGAGATAAATGGTCGCAGATTACAGGACAATTGCAACCAGGAGGGTAATACAATAAACAGGTGTAAGTGGATAATGAGGGGGGGGTCACAGTATGCAGTAAAGAAGCAATGTTCCCAGCAATATGGTATGCACTGAAGATTTTGGCAAACGCTCATGGAAAAAAACAGGTTGGATGCCTCATTTTGTTTCTTTCATCAGAAACAAACTTGTAAAATAATATGTTTTAATTTTGGGGTTTTTTCTCATTAAAGGGTGAAGGTGTGTTACATATGCATGTTCTGTTTTTCCTCATGCTTGCATGCACGCGCATGCTTCTCTATGTTTCCTTTTAAATGCTTTGGCTCATGGCACAATCAGGATTTTCTAGAACAGAGCATCTGATCGGGCCTCTGAGCCAAGGTTGCCAGTTGCCTGAAGCCTGCCGGTGCTGGAAGAGTTGTAGCTGGTGGTGCTTCCTTTACCTATGATTAAACCTCCTTCTTTCTACAAATTGCCTTTGTCTGCTACTTCTCAGTGGGTTATATACTGTACCACATTGCAACTGTGCGCTCCCTTCTAGTGACCCTTACCACATAACCCCAGCCGTCCCAATCAAACTTTCATGACGGGAGGCAAAAAAACCACCCACACTAACATGTTCTACTCTCACGGCCTACATCTGCACAATGCTCACACAGATTACTGATAGTCACAATATAAATCAATCAATCAATCAATCATAGAATTTGTAAAGCGCACTACATACCCGTGAGGGTCTCAAGGCGCTAGGGGGGGAGGAATGCTGTTACTGTTTGAAGAGCCAGGTCTTGAGGAGTCTCCGGAAGTCTAGGAGGTCTTCGGTATGCTGTAGGCGGAAGGGGAGGGTGTTCCACGTCTTGGCGGCGAGGTGGAAGAATGATCTTCTGCCTGCGGTATCTCTTCAGATGCGGGGGACGGTGGTAAGGGCGCGGTCTGCAGAGCGGAGCTGACGGGTGGGGGTGTAGAGGCTGAGTCGGCTGTTGAGGTATGCTGGTCCGGTGGCGTGGAGTGCCTTGTGTGCGTGGGTGAGGAGCTTGAAGGTTATCCTCTTGTTCATGGGGAGCCATTGCAGGTCTCTCAGGTGGGGTGTGATGTGGCTGTGGCGGGGGATGTCGAGGATCAGGCGTGTGGAGGCATTCTGGATGCGTTGTAGCCGTTTAAGGAGTTTGGCCGGGGCGCCTGCTTAGAGTGCGTTGCCATAGTCCAGTCTACTGCTGACGAGGGCCTGGGTGACCGTTCTTCTAGTTTCGGTGGGGGTCCACTTGAAGATCCTGCAAAGCATGCGGAGGGTGTTGAAGCAGGAGGAAGAGACGGCGTTGACCTGCTTCGTCATGGAGAGGGTGGAGTCGAGCGTGACCCCTAGGTTGCGTGCATGGTCGGTGGGAGTAGGGGGTGCTCCTAGTGCAGTCGGCCACCAGGAGTCATCCCAGGCTGAGGAGTAGGAACCGAGGATGAGGACCTCCGTCTTGTCCGAGTTCAGCTTCAGTCGGCTGTTTCTCATCCAGTCGGCGACGGCCTTCATTTCTTCGTGGAGGTTGGTTTTGGTGGTGTGGGGGTTGTTGTTGAGGGAAAGGATCAGCTGGGTGTCGTCGGCGTAGGAGATGATGTTGAGGTCGTGCCGACGGGCGACGTGGGCGAGCGGAGCCATGTAGACGTTGAACAACGTGGGGCTGAGGGATGAGCATTGGGGTATGCCGCAGATGATCTTGGTGGCTTCGGAGCGGAAGGGGGGAGGCGGACACTCTGAGTTCTGCCGGAGAGGAAGGAGGTGGTCCAGTACAGGGCCTTCTTTTGCATTCCGGCATCATGGAGGCGTGCTATTAGAGTGCGGTGGCAGACTGCGTTGATCATGTGGAGAGTTGCATAGTAGGGCTCTATAAGTGTTGGAAAACCAGCAGGCAGTCAATCAATTCATTGAGCTGACTCTCCTATTGGGCTGGCATGCAGTCACAGTAAAATGGAAAATCCTGTCACAGCCAGGAATAACACAATGGCAAAATGTGGGTGTTTAAAGCATGGAGGCTGAGTCTGTGTCCCTATGCCGAGAGGAGGTTTGGGGACTCTGTATGCACCCCATTGGTTGACCTGCTCCATACATTCAAAATAAACACTAACTACGATACTAGCCCTTCCTAGCCTGGGTTACATGCTGTACTACATTGCCACTGAGCACCACCTTCTTGTGACCCTCACCACATGACCCTAGTCCTCCAAAGCTGACACTCATGACTGGAGGCGAATGACTTGCGGTTGATGCCCCTGAACACCAACACCAACACGTTCTATTCTCATGATCCATTAGACAGGATCAGGGTTGCTATTATTTTATTTTTGTTTTGTATTGTTATGCTTCATTTCTTTTTAATTTATGTACTTACTGAATCACACAATGTCCTTTCTTATGCTGATATTTGATTCATATAAAACATAAATACAAAAAAGCTGGTGTAAAAAAAGGAGTGATGGAAAAGCCCTGTTTTAAAAACTGCATGATTATATGTGGTTGTCCTGATATTAGTCCTGGCCAAAGGTGCTAGAAGTGGAGTCAGTAAAAAGCAGCCACTTAGTCTTCCTCACCTCACTTAATAGCTTTCATTGTGAGAAGGTTTTGGTGAATAATACCTAGTCCTCAGTAACTCAGCAGACCTTTATGCCATTCAATTTAGCATTCTTACACCTTTTTAATTTTTATATTACATATTGTAGGAAGCTAATGCAATTAGATTGAATGATCAGCTTTTTAGAACCTTGCCTACATCTTAGCCTTTTCAGTGCCACTTCTCGTTTTCCCTTCCAGCGCCAGGACACCTTTCAGGGTAATTGATAGCTTTAAGAACAACAGATAACATAGCTTAACTCCACCATTGGTCTTACCTATTCTGTTGCCTCTGTTCTCCTTCCTGAATACATTCAGGGGAGGTCGCTTAGGGTTTTAGCCACGTCCTGGGCTCAAGTGCTGGACATAATTCTAGCTGAATTTTGTAGGGTGGCCACTTCGGCCTCCTCTTTACCTTTTGCACAAATGACATGATTACTTACTGTTAATGTTCATTACTCTTAGTCCTACTCGTCTTCCTCACTGCTACTATGAATATCTGCCTCCCTGTGTTCGTCCGCCCTTTGGGTGGCTTGAAGAATGCTGTGAATGCTAGCCTTTGTATCGCCCAGCCGGAGGGTGGGCGGGATGGAGTGTGCCTTTACAGCTTACTTCTGAGTTTTTGTTATGTCTCAAGGTGGATTCACCAACTCATTAGTAATGTCTGTGACAAGGAACAGCAGGTCTATAAGTAATGTCAGTACTTCACAATCTGACACACTACTAAGGAGTATTATTTCCCTGCAGCAGCAAATCATGTTTGCGCTTTCATGAAATGTATGTGACTCTCACACAAGTATGTGATGGTAGGATGGACTCATGCCCTGAGACTGACCCCCTTCCTACCCATTTTCTGTCTGTGTTCTTCATAGCCAGTCTGGTTGTACAATTCATATTGATTAGTGATTCATGCACTTTCTAAGCGTGTTTCAAATGATATATGGGTCACAGCACAGGTACACCATACAGCAGTGGACTGCTAGAGACATTTGTTCAAGTTAACTAAATATTCTTGCTGGGAAAAAGGAAATTTGTTATATATCTGAGGTGTATAGAAGAAGAACTGTTTGTGCATATATTGAGAAGATATTCCCGCTTCCAATGAAGTCAGGAGTAAATACATTTGTGACACCAAGGATGGCGTAATCCTTCTAAGAAAGAAAGTACAAAGGTAGGTGCAGCATGAGTATATCAGAAGAAGTTGGGAAGAATACTAGGATGGCCAGGAATGATGTAGCAGAGGAAGATACCAAGGAATGACAGTGGAATATTATCCAAGGAAATGTGTCTTCACCTACAATGTGAAGGCAGAGTCAAATATGTGGATTCTACAGGTAAATAACAGTAAAAGAGATGAGAATCAGTGAAAGTCATTTGAGGAGGCGATTTGTTTAAAGTAATTACCTAGAGAGAAATGCCGGTAAGCAGTGGCATGGCTGGGGGGGAGAAGCAAGTCCACCTCAGGCGGCACTCTTTTTGGGGTCAGCGGAGGTTAGCAAGTTGTGTCTGTCGAGTACCTCCATCCCCCCGCCCCCTGAAAACAAGTCGTCTGTCAGCTGCCAACCTTCTCTTACCCTACATCGGGCGGCAAATATAGGAACCACCCGGTGGCAGTAGGTCTAGCTACACCAATGCTGGTAAGAAAACAGAAAAGAAGAAGACATTTAGGACCCAGTTATGAATTTGATTTATTTATTGAACATGGTAAACACCTCCATCGTCTGGTAAGGTATTTACAACTATAGTAAATAGCTCCTATTCCTAGTTTTCATATGGTATTCAGTACCTGCCACTTTAAATTCTACATGACTATGGGGCATATGTAGGTAATTTACGTTTTGCGATTCTCAAATAGCGATTTTTAAGGAATTGCTATTTGAGAATTGCAAAATGGAATGTAGGTAATAAATTGCAATTTTTTTGAAAATCTAAATTCCTTAATTACGATTAGCAAATTGAGAAACTCAATTAAGGAATGAATGGGGATACATTCTCAAATTGCGATTTTCTATGAGAAAATCGCAATTTGAGAATCGCAATTCCAAGGGTGCCAGGGTGTCCAAAGGACACCTGTTGCACCCCTGGAATGTGCCTGTAAGTACATGTGGCGCACATACATGCTCTAAGGGCATGTCTGTGCGCCACATGGCACTTTGAATTAAAAAAAAAATGCATTTTGACAGGAAATCGCAAAATGCCATCTACTTGGAGTTGGTGGTATTTTGCGATTCCTTAAGCCAAAATCGCATTTTAAAAGTCACCCCCGCATACTATTTAAGGAATCGCAAAATTGCGATTCCTTAAATGCTTGAGCAAAATAAGAAATCGCAATTTTTGCGATTCCTTATTTTGCTATGTGGCACCTACATACCAAAAGGCCTACGTACCAAAAGGCCTAGATACCAAAAGGCCGTTTGCGATTCGCAAACGCCGGAATTCTGCGAATTGCGGCAGTTGCAAATCGCAAACGCCTTCCTACACATGGCCCTTGGATCCCCAGATCCCCCTACACCACGAGTAAATTTCAGCTGTTTCAATTTACCAAAAGTGACCAGGGAAAAAATTGCAGTGGTGCAACATTTATTGCATATGGAAATAACTTGGGCAGATTTATCATTGTTTTGCGATGCCTTTGTGCCATGCAAGACGAAGAAGGGTGACACAAGACGCAGTCAGATTTAAACAAGCCATGCAGGGCCACCCTGGATTGCCCTGCACGACTTGGTAAATCTGGTGTAACACAGGCAATAGAAGTCACTCCTTTGCCTTACACTGCATGGCGGAAGTATTACATGGGTGAAGCATGGGTGTTCCACACATCCACTCATGCATTTTGATGCATTCCCAGATTGTCCAACACATGTAGAGCTAGGATTGCATTAGAATTGTAAGCCTTCCCATCAGAGATGCAAGGAGGAGAAATACCTTTATCTCTCCTTGGTGTGCTGTACAAATTGTCTCTAAGGATTGTTTTTGTACTGGAATGTATCCCTTTCTACACAGAAATAATCCTGCCTGCAATGCAGGGACCCTTGCACCATCACTGAAAGGTGTCTGCGTTGGTGCCAGGCTGCACTGAGTAATCTGGTGCAAGGAGAGGACAGGAATGCACCACATATTGGTATATATGGCTAGGACTTGCTCTAAGGTGTCGCGATTGGTGCCATTGCAGGGGGCGCTGACTTTAAGGAGGGGCATGTTTTCAAGTAAATCATGATTTTAAAAACACCTGCTGCCTTTTCTTGCCTCCAGCAATTTCCAGGCAACAATAAAAACTTCAGATAGCTCTGGTGATTTTTGGACCTGCCACTGAGAGATTGGAGTTTTGTCTAGATGAAGTTTTGACTCATCATAAAGTAGTGCAGGAGATTAAAATGCCTGCTGCAAAGCATGTGTACCACGCAGATCACAAAGTGCATATAACACAAATAGATATAAAAAAAGAATGGGGGAGGTAGAGGTTTTATCGAGCTAGGTTCGCCCTCCTTTATTGTGCTATAACTGAAACTCGAGGTTTCATGATGAAGCATGTCACCGTGGGGAAACCCTGGTGAGTGAGGGGACTCAAGAAAAACATATTTCTTTCCTGAAGGCATTTCCAGATCTCACTGATCAGATGCCCTATCCTTAACCTATAAATAGGTCATTTTACCCGACACCTTGGGTTTCAGTTATATAACAAAAATAGGTCAGTGGGTTACTCCTCTTGTCAGAGAGATCCTTTTATTTCTTGCAGTTTTTGATATAGGACAGTGAGTAATTAACTGTCAACAAAGAACTGCATGAAAACTGCAAGGTATAGGTTAGAGCATTATAATGTTTTACCCCTAGTCTTTCATTATTGTAATGTTACAAAAAGGAGTTATTTGGGTGGAATTCAATTCTTATTACCAAATCCAATCCCAAAACATCGTGTTACGTTTGAAATTCTGAGTTCGTACCTATCTCCAGGCCAAGCACTCTTAAACTATACTGTCTACCAGTATGGATGACGTGTGACAGATGTACAATATAGTCCTCTGTCTGATATAACATTTCCTATACACTGCTTCACACACGTATGATTCATTGTCTCTGTGTAATGTGTTTGTGTGATGTAAAGTGCTCTGACTCCTTACATTAGTATGAGTGGTGCTATAAAACAAAAGAAATTCATGTGAGAGACAGTGGTTATAGACACTGGAGGAGCACTGTTAAAGGGTAGTAGTGAGGCAATCCGCGGAGAAAGAGGTCATTGGGGGCAACAACAAATATTGTTGCATTCCTGCACTCTCCCTTCATGTATCAAAGAAAGCTGTCCCGCTGTGATGCATAAAACAATTATATATATGGGTCTTGCTTTCCCGGTGCAAACAGGTTTTTTGTTCAGAAATAAGAATTTTTGTCAATGAGGAATCTAACTTATCCTAAAACTATTCAAACTATCAAATCGTATGCTTTGACAGACGAAAAAGGCTATGCCCTTTCGTTGTCTGTTAAGAACAGGTTAAACTTGTTCTATTGTATGCTTAACATTTGCTATGCTACACTTCCACTTCGAATTGCAAGACGTCCCATCATGAAATATGCCATTAAATTAAATTAAAGGACTTGCTCGTAATACAATACATGACAATCCGCATTAACCAGCTGATCGTATATCAAGGAACATAAGACAAATATTGTGACCCGATTTTAGAGGAAATATAATCAGAAACTTAACATAGCACACATTTTATGGTTAGGCCAGCTTGAATTCAGCTGAATAAAGGCACTGGATCTAGACTTTATGCGGACCCGATGGATAACTTAGGAATTCAATGTACTTTCAACCAAAAATATAAGGAAAAACGACTATGTTTTTGTTACATTGAAATTAACAAATCGATGAAATATGTTTTGCAATGAAGTTAGACAATTATATTATTTAAATGTGCGTTCCATTTATACTTTAAGAATTCAATTCTATTTTAGAAGAATCCGAATTTAGAGTATTACAAAACGTGGCAGAATTGTTGTAAAAACATGACTCTTCGATTGTCTAACAGGAAAGCACTTTTACTGAAAGTAACAGTGAAAATGTCATGCTCAAGTGGGCCCCTAGTTGTGGAAGGTTGAGATGGTGTTCCCCAAAATCAGAGAAGGTAGATGGAAGAGAGTGACAGGCTGGTCTACTTCTCCCCTGTGGCCAGTAGAAGTGTAGCAAAGCAGGCATGGGTGAGCCATGGGCATCATTTAGGGGATACCGCTGCGACCCCTTACTTGCCAATTGCGACCCCTGAATCAGCTTTAACCTCACAGGTGATAAAATCAGTGCCAACAACCCAGGGACTTCCCTATACTGACAATGTTGTGTTATACTAATAGTGAATGTATAACACATAATATAAATGAAGTGAAGATGGCAGATTGACCAGGTACTCAGTTCAAAGTTCTTAATGATAATAAAGAAATACACTACATATATTGTACCCACAATGAGGTGTATTCGGCTATCTCTTTTATTGTAACACTGCTTATAATACATACCATCTCATGGAATGTACCATATTGATTGTGCTGTATGGTGTCTCATGCCTCACAGAAATCCTCAATGATGTCAATGAACCTGTATCTGATTCATAATATAACAAGATCACCTGTTGTGATGATTAGATTAAAGCTTTAAAAAGTAATGGAATTGGGACCTTCGCTGGCAGGTAAGGTAATCAAAAAATGCTTTTAAATTAATGTTGTGTGTGCCTGAGAGTGTGTTTACGTGAAAGAGTATGTGGATGTATGAGCAACAGTAAATTCTTGTGTGTGCATGTGTGTGAGTGAAAGTCAGTGACAGGAAATGAGTGAGAATGTGTGAGATTGAGTGTCAGTAAGTATGAGTGAGTCATGACGAGTATGAATGAGTGCCTGCAAGTGAGTGAGTGAGAATGAATAAAAATGTGTGCAAGGGAGTATGTGAGAGTGTGAGTGAGAATGAGAGTAAGTGAGAAGGAGTGGGAGAGTGCGTGAGTGAGAGTGGGATGGTGTGAGTAAAAATGTGGCAATAAGCTTGCAAGTCTGATGTTTTTCCTTGGCATTCTGAAGGTGTTTCTTGTCTTATGGAGACAGCCACTGTCAAATATTGGTGCTAGAATACTTTGGGCAATTCTTAGCATGGTGGACACCTGTGACAATATAGCACACTGGAAGTAATTCTTGACAGAATGAGCACCTATGGAAACATACTGGTGGTGGCATGTAAGAGGTAATTCCTGGCATATGGGGCACCTGTGGAAAAATGATGGTACTAGCACATAGAGGGGACAACCTGAGGTATGGGAGTATGGAAAGCATAACCAAATGCGTCCCTGACATACTGAGGTAATGTTTGATATAAGGGTAACCTATGGTACATGGATGACATAAATGGAACAGTTCTACTATCTGGCATATTGGGTGCATCCATGAAATGTGGGGGCACCATGACAAAATGCTAGCTCTGGTACAATCAAGCTAATTTTGTTTATATATGGTGGCATCCATAGCATATTTTGGAAACATGGGTCAACTCTTGGAGAGAGTGTCCCAGCACACCATGAAAGAATTTGAAAGTGTAATGAGTGCCCTTTCGGGGCCTATGGCTTTTTGGGAAAGGTATGTGAAAATTATGCTTTAAAGGGCAGTATTGGACCACAAGAAACCCCATAGTAGAGGCTGTGCTTCCTCACTCATTATAATTCAGGGCAAATATCATATGGCAGAATTTTTAAAGAGTAAGTTAGCACCATAATGTAGATGGTATCTACAATAGACATTTGGCAGTGTTGTGTTGTTATATTAATCATGCAGCTATTATGGAGCATCACTAATGTCAATTATTGTGATGTCATCAGGGATAAGGTGATGTGACATGACTTTCTGGTAAAAATCAAGGTCAAAAGTCAATTGGCAGAATCGACCCCAATGGAGTGAACCCCGATGGTTTTGTCCCAATCTTTTTACCAGAGTCCTTGGGAGTTTCATTTCACCCTGAGCCCTAATACATACTGAGTTTAGATTTCCAGATTCTACCTATTCCCCTCGTTTGCAGATTCTTCAGCTGGTCAGATAATGAGAGGAAGAGGACGGATTTGATGCTGCTGCAAATAACAGGCCTCACTGTTGATAACCTCTTCCTGTCTTCTGTCTTTTGCTGCCCTCAGCCCTTACTGTCCTGGGCCTTTGCCCAGAGCGCAGCCAGCCTGCTTCATGTTGGTTGTTGGACTCCTCCAGGCTCATGAGGCAGTGAGCCACAGTCATGGCTTTGCTGCCTCCTCTGCTTTCTGGCGCTTAGCGCCACATGCTTGTTGTAGCAGACACCTGCAGCTCCCTACTCCCACTACCTTCTGCCACAAAGTCCAGCACCTAAGGACAAGGACAAGGTTTAAAGAAGCAATGCATACCTATTACATTCCACCAGGAGGGGAAACATCCTTTACAACGCAACTTTTACAACGCACTACCATTACGACACAACTTTTACAACGCAAGTCATTACAACGAATTGCGCTGGAGGGCGCTCTAGTATAGGGAATAGTTTAATTACTATCCAACACCTTCCCTACTATCCATGGGGACTGGAGTTGGAATAGTAAATTAAACTATTCACTATCCAGCGCCCCCCAACGCAAGTCGTTGTAACGACTTGTGTTGTAAAACCTGCATCGTAATGGCATGCGTTGTAAAAGCATGCGTTGTAACATCATACATCCCACCAGGAGACTTAGCCTACTGGTTGCAGCTGAAATCTTTGGATGCAATAATGAATGTGAATTTATAAATAAAGAGCAGTATCAGAGCAGTATCAGAATTACTGAATTACCTGGTAGTTCTGTAAGAGGGCCTTCTGGGTACAACTTGTATTCCCTGGTAATTACGTCCATCCAGAGTTACCAGTGCCATCAGTAGCTGTAACTCCAGCTGGAGCAGATTGCTCTGGGGGACTCATCAATCAGTCAAAGATTGAATGATTTGTAGAGCACTGCTTATCACCTGTGAGGGTATCCAGATGCTGGGGGGGCTGCTGCAGGGAGTTGTCAGTCGAACATCCAGGTTTTTAGTTCATCCCTGAAGTTCTGTAGGGTAGATGCAGTCGGGAAGTGGAGTGGGAGGCCGTTCCAGGTCTTGGCAGTACGGTAGAAGTGCGGCTGCCACTTCTGCTTTTGTGGAAGCGGGCGTGTGGGTGATGGAGAGGGAGGCAGAGAGTAGTTGTCTGCCAGAATAATTTGCTATTAGCAAATTTGAGATCATAAAGAAAGGTGAGCTTGCTTTAAAATAAAGGAGCAGTCAACATGTAAAATAGAATTATAATTAGTATTGTTGGGGAAAACCATGCTAGAGCTTGGGTTATGTATCAGAAAGAAGTATCACTATCTCATATAATACCCACAGCTAAGTACTTGCAGCATATTGGCAGCTAGAATATTTGTGTAGATGGTATGGCATATTTTGCACATAATGACATTGATGTCTGCATATGAGAAAGACAGTATGTTAGAGAAGGAGTACGCATAATACCATATTTTGACTATGCTCTCCAATTAAAAAACTATGAAGTTTCTTAAGGATTTGGGGAAACAAGTTCAATTCTGTGCTGTCATTTTTAGAAAAAGGATGCTGTTTATCCGGTGCCTGCTCCCTGCACCATCATACAGACTGTCTGTATTGGACTCAGAGTCCAGCCTTTCCTTTGATTTGCACATCAATATTGCAGAGCAGAAGTGAGCTGATGGAGAACGAATTGTGCTGATCAATGGAAAAGAAAGATGGTTCTGATTGAGAGGGGATGAAGCCTCTTGTAGGTTGGTTTTAGACACCACCATGTAAATCCTAATTGCTTTTTTATTTAATCGAGGTATTCTGGGCTCTCTTCACCTTCTTCCATGTGGGGAATGTATATAACGGTTGGTATCAGGATCTCTGTCCAGGTGGGCTTCAACTAGAGTTTCCTCTTGTATATCTGGGAATCCTAGTCTGGATCGAATTGTACTTGGTCAACTAAGTTACGCCTCTGTGAGGTAATGAGAATATTAGGCTAAACTTGAAGGTTTGTTGTTGATTTAGTGGAGTGTTCATGGGAAGTAGACACAGCCATGAGAAATGAACACAAGGGAAAGGAGGAGAGGATTCATCTCCCTCTCTTGATTTGATTTGTTATTTTCCTTGTCCATTTCCACGATTGTGTAAAAGACATACTTCCCAAATGGTAATCCCCCAGAGCACCCTTTGCTTGTTCTCCCCCTTGTGGTCAGCACTCAAGAGAGCATGAGCAAGCAAGAATCTGCTCCCTAGGGATGGCCTCAAACATGCCAGGTTTATTGTGAGAAGATGAAATTGCTGAGCACTTCTAAGCATTTCTAAGGACCTCAAGGCATGTCATCCCCTTCTATGGCAGCCGCCACACCCAGTGCACTGCAGGGTTTTGGCAGGGTAGGGTAGGAAGATAGGCTTAAGAGGTTTGAAATGTATAGAATAGGGCAGAAGACTGAGCTGGTCAAAGATAGTTTCTGAGGTTTTACTGCTTAACGTTTTGTGAGGAGTGCGTCAGAACCTGTTCTCTGTTTATACGAGCTCTCAGCAGTGCAAGTCATTTTAAGTGCATAGTCCACACTTTCAAAGACTGATCATGTGATGCTATCAGAATGTAGCTGGTCCCCTATTTCAAATCAACTTATTTGGTTTGATAGACGCTGCTTCACCACTCATAAAAACTTACTAACAGCATTTAAAACATACCCCAGAGATAAGTCTTTGATTTCCAGCTGTAAGGCTATTTATAAAATGGAGAATTAACTAGCGGGAATCTGCTATAAAGGATGAGGCATGGGCTGAGGTATTGAGGGCAAGCGGTTTGAGAAATAGCACTAAATTTAAGAAATTGTCAACTGTCCTTTTTTTCACTGTACAGACAATGGTTCTGCTCTTTCTCATATTCATCTGGGCATCTAGGTGTGACCTTGGAAACCTTGTAGACCACCAAATGGTGGATCTGGTGGAATATTAATCCTGCAGTTTCGGGTTCAATCCCTCCTTCATGTTTCACAACCATGATCATTCCAGTATTTTAAAGGGGATAACATAGCACACAGTGTTATTGACCTATCTATTTAATTGATCCAATTGTGAAGGTGGTTGGTGGGGTCCTTCTTTATAGGCTCTCTCTCTGGGTCAAGGCTAAGGGTATGTTGTTCAATCTACAGAATGTTTATAGGCTCAGACTTTGCACTAGTAGCAATGTTTAAATTTACTTCTTATAATTAGTGAGTCCACAGTTGCCAGGCCCGGGTCACTCCATCTGGCGCTTATGCACCAAACGACAGCCTTTGATAAAGTTTACAGTCTTAAATTGCAGAGAATACTCCTGAGGTTGTGAAGGCGGGTGGGGGGATCCAAAGTGGGGTAACATAGATAAAACTACAGAGAAGCGTATGTAAGCGGTGGTGTCTAGGCCAGGTGCACAGCATGGAGAAGTGATCAGGCACAGGCCAGCATGCCTCCAGGCAGGGCGGAAGTAACAATGAAGCGCAGAATGTACTCAGCATTATATTGCTTTCTTTTTATCTGCAGCTTTTAAACTTAGAGGTTCATTAATTGAGTAGATTTGGTGTTTTTATCTGATCAAAAATTTGATTTTAAGGTAAGGTAATGCCAAAGTATGTTTTTCTCTTGTTTATAGTGGTTGAAGCGGGACTATACTTGCTTTTATTAATGTCTGCTTCAGCTGCTCATGGAATAATTTTATGTTTTTTTGGGATTACTTGGCTGGGGAGTTGTAATATGTGATCTATTGTATTTTTATTGTGATCATTTTTTTGCATGCATCATTCATGGTTAAAATTTACTTCATGGAATAAATAAAATTTTTGATTGCTTGATTGAAATTAGGCAGCTAAACAAAAATTACAATGTATCTGGGCCACAATAGCTTATGGATAAAAAGGAATTATCTCAATCCGAAAGTTAATAAAGCAGAATTAATTTAAATGGTACTACTGCTTATAACGGGTCCTCATCCCTTGAGCGCACTCAGCAATAACATAAAATCAAAATTATACGTGAACTTATTGGTTCAAGCCCCATATTCTTGCCGTGAAGTAATTTGGGTACCAATTTGAAGTTTTTTATGCTCTGACAGATTCTTGCCTTCCTAAATACCAGTCTTAAACAGCAACAGACAAGAACCCCGTGATAGTGTATTTGGATTAAGTTGAAATAATGAGTGAGCTAAGAAAACATGCATGTGGATTAACATCACAATCTACAGCTGCAATCAAGCTGTAGGTCTCAGTGATAACAGAAAAACAGACCAAAAAACAACATTTCCTCTTGAATGAGGTCAACTTTAGCTGTCATTCAGTTTCACCAGACCGCAGGGCCGGCACTAGGCATGTGAAGTGTGGGCAGCTGCCCAGGGCCTCACGCTCTGCCAAAAAACATTGGGCCTCGCTTCATTGTAAAAGGCCACAGTTATCCCACCTGCTCCTCCAGGGCCCCCTGCCCCCACACAATTGCATTACAAATGCGAGATGTCTTGGACGTGCTAGTCAGGGCTTGGTGGCATTCCTGAGAGTGCAGGGGTGGGAAGAAGGGACAAACAGAATGGGGCTGGCCCGGTCAGGGGCGGGGCAGCGCCTCTGTTAAGTACCGGTCATTCTAGTCACCATTTCTGCATTTTGTTGCTAGGTGACAGAAGGCCCCCTTATTTCCAGGACCAGCTGGACACAGGTAAGGAGAGGTGGCTAAGGGGTGGAGTGAGCAGTCAAATCAACTGGTTTTGTTAACCTTTGCATCACCCATAGCAAAGATTATTTTTAAGGTGAATGTGCATTTAAAATGTACATACAACTGCTGGTGGTAGGGCAGTGTTTTGCTAAAGGCCTTGTTACTGCTTCGAGCCCCAGGGGAAGGGGCCCCCTTCCCTGGGCCTTGAAGCACTGGATCAAGCTGCAAGGTCCAGTTGTGGCGACCCCCTTCCCTGGGCCTTGTAGCCATTACTCCCTCTTTTGTCTCCTTTCGTACACTTTTGCTGTAAATTTCTTTTTTGGACATTTTTCTATTCCAAAGTGCAGCCTCAAGACGGAAAGAGATAAAAAAAAGTGGGTCGCAAAGTGGCCACATTGATTTTATTCACAACCAAAACACATTAGTGCAACTTTACAGAGTTTGCCAGTGAAGTGCTACTTTAGATTTCTCGTCTTTCTTTGAACAACATTGTTTTCCCCGGGTGGGGAAGTGCACCATTCCTGGATGTACTGCAATACCTGGTTGATTGGAAAATAAAATGCGTACCGCGGCTCTGTGTTCACGAGTGTGGTCTTTTTGAACCATACTGCCTACGTTTTGTAAGGATATAAGTAATGGACTTTCAAACATGTCCCTTCTTGGCCCTGTAGTCATGTCCTTTAGTTTTCAGGCAAGAGCACTCACTGATTTCTGAATAAGTGCAAAAGCATTAAAGTAACCATGTGGTTCCTTTTACCATTTCACATGCACTACTTTATCTTGCATTCCCTGGAGTGTTTGCTTTTTCCAGGATGTTGTTACTTATTTTTTTTGAGGCAGCATATTACTCTTGTCTAGTGCTTAATTTGAACTGAGTCGCATCCAGGTGTTTATAGCGGGGTACAATTGGGTTGTAGTTGAAGGCAGTGCGAGTTTCTCTCAGCA
Organism: Lissotriton helveticus; assembly: GCF_964261635.1. Classification (NCBI taxonomy): domain Eukaryota; kingdom Metazoa; phylum Chordata; class Amphibia; order Caudata; family Salamandridae; genus Lissotriton; species Lissotriton helveticus. The sequence continues at coordinate 278,403,892 of NC_136068.1, forward strand.
GGATGTGGCACTATCGTCAGAGCTGAGAAATTTGGTACTGGGGAACCAGGTTCAGCCTTCATGACCAGTTCACCAGACCACTCTCTTGAGGGTGCACATTCCCGTGCTAGAACTTAGAAGGCCCCGCAAGACTTTAGAAGCCCTGTTGTCTTACCACCAGCAGGTGGACCCTAGCGGTTGCAAGTGTGGGTTAACCTTGAAGGCTTGTCCAAAACAATCTATATTGAAGTTCACCTCCAGTCTTGCGGGCAGGCCTACGCGGCATTAACCTTAGAGCAACAGTGACTCTGTCACTGAGGTCACAGGACCCTTGAGAAGGGCCGGCTCTAGGGCGGTGCGACTAGTGAGATCGCACAGAGCGCTGACTTCGGGTGGGGGCGTCATGTTTGCAAGTATATTATATTTTTTAAAGCACTTGCTGCCTCCTTCCTGACCTCCAGCACTTTTCAGCAACAATAAAAATGTCATGATAACTCCGGTGATTATTGTTCTTCCTAGAGAGAGATGGAGTTTTGTCAAGTGGAAGTTTTAACTCGTGAAAAGGTAGAGCAGAGGGTTAATGTGCCTGCTGCACAGGACATGTACTATGCAGATAACAAAATGCACATAATGTAAATAGGTCAGTGGGTTACTGATTTTGTCAGTGAGATCCTTTTGTTACTTGAAGTGTATAAGTCAAAATTCTAACATAGAACAGCGAGCTACTAACTGTCATCTTAGAGCTGCATGCAAACTGCAAGGTATAAATTAGAGCATTATGTTTTTTTCACTGATCTTTGATTATGCAAATGTTGCAAAAAGGGCTCTTTTAGATAGAAATCAATTGTGGTTATTAACGAGAACCCCCAACTATGGTATTACGTTCTAAATTCAGAGTTTGTGTTTCTCCAGACAAATCTTTATTAAACTATACTGCCTACTAGTATGATTGTCATGTGACTCCTACACATTGTGGTCCTTAGTCTTATGTAACATTTCCTATACAGTGATTTACAAACGTATGATTGATTGTTTATATGTAATGTGTGTGATATAAAGTGCTCTGATACCCTACACTAGTATCAGTGGCGCTTTTAAATCAAATTATATGGATCTGAGCAAGAATGTGTTTATGGAGACTTGAGGGGCACTGTTAAAGGGTGGTAGTGAGAGATTCCATAGCAGAGGGAGTCATTGGGGGGCACCAACAAACATAGTCGCACAGGACACCACCAAAGCTAAAGCCAGCCACTACTACTTCCTACAGTTCTAACACCAAATCAAAAACGTTGAATTGAAAACCGCTTGAATCTGCAACATACCTTCAAGTCAATGTATGTTTTAGTCGTGGTCTCGGTTGTTCTAAGTCTTTTTTTATTTATGTAGACCCTTTATTTGTTTGTAATGGTGTCTTGTATTTTTGTATTATTTGTGTTGTGTTTTTGGACTTAACATAATTCTGTTGAGTAAAGAGCCCACACACAAAAAAGATTGTCCCACGAGTTTTAGCATGTGCCTGTGGGATACTGGTGAAAGGATTAGGTTAAAGCAAATTACTAAGTATTGATGTCATCGTATGGTGGCACAATAACGGCACAAAAAGATAACAGAGCCTTTTGAAATTTGCAAATATGTCCATGGTGTGAGGGCTTTTCTCTTGTTTAATTGTATATTTTGAATGATCCCGCCCCTCATTACCTCAATAGGATCTCTCCCCTTTATGAGACAGAACTGGAATTTTTGTCATGCACTCATCTGGAAACAATCAGTTAACAATGAGTAAAAAATATCCATCTTTGTGAGACCTGCACCTAGTTTTTCCAACCATTGTGACAAATGTAATCCATTTAATACAGTTTTAAAATATATGGACTTATTTCATTTGTATATTTATCTTTTTGTCCATGTTACTGATACCCACATTAGGTCTCTGCAGTGATACCAAATAAGATCAATAGTCCTGTGATGGCACTTTCCTTGATGTCACTTCCTGTGATGTTACATGCAAATTAGAGGGGCCTCACATCTTCCCTCCCGCCCCGGGCCCCAGAAGTTCTAGGACCAGCCCTGCCAGGCAGGAATGTATTTCAATATGAAAAAGTGGGAGGCCCATCGACTGTACTCTGTTGTACCTCACCCTATTACTGGGCTCCACAAGTCTGATGGTACTGATAGTCAAAACCCTACTGGCTCTGCCATTGGTTGATTGTGACGCTAACTTAAATAGCATTTAACATGTTGTCATATTGAGGGCCTGAGCTATAGTTTAGTGCACAGGGTGCTCTGCTACACGCATGGTGGAATACCGTATCCATCAAATGGATAAATTGCTCCCTCTGTTTTGAGTCAGATGGATTATCATGTTTCAGCAGTGGTCTCACTGGCTCTGCTGTTGGGAACTCTACACAACAACCCAAGTTGGAGCCGTAAGTGTAGATGCGTAGGACCACACCTCCTATTTCAAGTGTACGGTCTGAAGTTCATTTCTTTCAGTTTGGGACCACCAGGCAAAGCCTGGAATTCTGAAATGAAAACATTTCTAAATGAACCAACACCATTCAAGAATACTCTCAGGGTGACTAGTTTTTTGTGTTTCAAAAACAAACTCCCGCTTTGAGAGTTTGTTTTGAAAAACAAACAAAGTTTGTTGAGGGGTCACTCAACAAACTTTCAGTGCCATTAGAATAGCCATATTGTTGGTTGCACCAGTGAAGGCACAGAGATCTAGGGCTGGCGGAGATCTCAAAATATGCTGGGCGGTGGCCCTGCCAGGCTGGTGGAAGTAATTACCTTTGCCACCCAGACAGATGGAAGGCCATCATCATATTCAAACCAGAGCCTTAGTCTTTCTGGTGTGGTACTATTTTCAGAAGACAACCTCTGTAGCAGACCGCCATATAAACTATAGAGAGCTTCAGTTCAAACTTAAAATAAAACCTCTTAGTGTAATGTAGCACCCTGAATGTGATGGAAGGAAACATGGGAGCATTATACAAAACCCTACAAACAAATCCAAAAATACCCAGAAACAAAAATATGTAAATAATGTTTGTGTCAGGAGTCAAAAGAGCATCTGAGCCAAAGTTCAGTTGAGCATAGCTCTAAGAATAACAGAAAAAGATTTTTGGTTGCCAGACCAAACATGTTTAGAGCTAACATGATTACTAGGGTAAACTACATCTGCTTACTGAATAGTAAAGTATCAAAAGACTTGTTACCTGCACCCTTATCCTTAAGGAATTATATGAGTCTTTAGTTTGTGCTTACACTTAGAAAAGTTCACAATTATACATTTACAATGTAAGATACTCTCTTGATAATGCTCGTTTTCATAGGGGAATGAAGAACATTTGTAGTCACATCAGTGACTGATACGGAGCATGCTTCTTCCAATAAATAGCCAAAGCATGCCAAGTAAGCTCTGGTTGGTCAGATTGGAAGTTGATGAAATATGCAGCACTTATCAACAAGGCAGCCAAGTAGTGCTAATTGTTTTGAAGTTTTTAATTAAGATGAGTACAAACTCCTTCCACATCTATGATACCGGGGACGAATTATACCTTGTGCCCCAGGGATGCAGCAGGCGTGTGCTTTGTGTGACCCCAGAGCACACTGGAATCCTGAAGGATACACATCTCATTATACTCGCATCATTGTTGTGTGACTCACAGCATCTTTCATATATTTATAATTGGATTGGTTGCCAATATTCGTGTAATCAGGTTACTGCACCTCTCCATTCCAGTACCCTCAATTCGGAATAGCTCCAACCCCACCCTACCTCTTTTGCTATGTGCCAAGATGCTCGAGTGATCTAACGTACTTCCGTGCGACTGCAGTAATCCCTTCCTGGCATTATCACAATTGCCTCATTGCTTGCCCCCTGCTATTACGCTTGGCTAGAATTCCCTCAGGCATGTAATTTTTACGTCTTAATGATGATCCCAATATTGTTTCTATGTGATCGAAATGTTGTCGACCTTGTATGCACCGTAAAATCAATTGAATTAATTACTGAGGTGTCTCTACATATTGTTTGCTTGTTGCATTTTTTTATACAAGTTACAAACATTTTTTGTCCTGCCTGAGCCTTTTTCTGAATTTCTGTTCATTTGTGTCTTTGTTATATATGTTGCGTTGGACGCAGGATTGTGTCACACTTTATTCTTGGGTTTTATGTGAATTGATACATTATTACATTTTCTATACGGCTGGACAGCTTTAATATCGCACTGATTTCAGGCCTATATTCATTGTTTTCTGTCTGAATCTCCCCTGTTAGGGACTATTTTGTAATTGTATTGTCAGACGCCGAGGCACAATGGTATTACAGAGGGGCTCGCAGATGCTTGTGTGTCCCCTTCTATGATACTGATAGCACTGGTGCACACGTTGTGACAGCACTATGAAGAGAGGGTTTTCCCTCATTTGCATAGGGGCATAGTCCCATGTAAATGAGTGAATCCCTTTGCCTCTGTGCCCATACTGTATTATGAATGTGGGCGCAGAGGCAAACATGCCTTTGAGGTACCCTGAAAGTGCACCACAAAATGGTGGTTCACGTTCAAGGTGCCTCCTAAAGGCAGCCCTCTAGAGGGGAGAACGGGGTCCCATGGACCACCCAGACATCTCCTCGAGGCGAGTGAAGTCGCTCACTTTCGCTTGCAAAAGGTTATTTGTACAGAAAGTACCAGCCACCTCTCTACTAAATGACATTGTGCCAAGTGGCCAAAACCCTTGCAATGTAAAGGGTACGTTAAGTGGCAAGTAGTATAAAAACACACACAGGAGTCGATGGACACCCATAAGTACTGAATCCTGGCAATGTAAGGAGAATTAATGTTTCATAGAATACTAATGCCAAATAAAAACAGGTGCAGGAATGGACAGAGGTTGGTGGTGGGAGATATTGCATAGTTTTTCGAAGTGGAACATATATAACCATCGCAAACATTACCAATATTTTGTAACTTACCGTTGGGCTGTCACCTATCATAAGAAAGTATCACTTGAGTATATGGCTCAAGTAGATACATCCAACGCCTTAGGCTTTGCACCATAGCGTAACATTAAATTTCGTTTTGGGTTATAGCTTGTAGATAGAATATGCTACAATTGTTAGCAATCTGTGCACCTTAGCTAATATTCACGCAGCTCAGCCTGAGCTAGAGTGACGCCAACAATTAGATCCTTGGTAAGATAAATGCATAAGGTGAGTCATAAATTAGAACAGGTGTGCCACCAAGAAACTAGTTTCTTAGACCTGTAATTCTATATCTTTACTTAATGAATTTTTTTTACATTAAAACGGACTTTGGAACATGAGTCATGGGATGTCTTTAAATTTGATGTCAAAGAAATCCTTCAATGCCACACCTTTGAAATTCTTGCATATGTGGGAGTTTACAATAAAGTCATACAGGGCCAGATGTACTAAGATTGGGAATAGTGATTTCCAAAGTGCGATTATTTCTGTATTGGAAGTAGGAAATCACTATTTCTAGTGCATGAAATTAATGTTTTTTAATTGCCGATTCCTACTGGGATGCAAATCGACCTACTTCATGAATAATAATGAGGTAATTAGGAATGATAGCCATCATAGGGATGGGGGCCTGTCTGGGTCAGCAGACCACTGAGTCTGTGATTGCTTTCTTTTTTTTTATAAAGCAATTTTTTTTTTAATGCAGCCTGTTTTCCTTAAAGTGTGAGGGAAAAATAAAACGTTTAACTTTGATTTTTTAAGAGTGGGACCACTGCCTGCAATAAGCATTTTTTTTAGCATCCTCAAAGAGGAAGGGGTCCCATCAGGACCACTTGTCATCTGTGAATAGTTCTCACCAATTTTATATTGGTGGTAAAATATTGATTTTTATGACTGGAATTCGGTCGCCAAACATTAATACATATCACTGCAATTCGGTATTTGGTAGGCAGGCCCTAAATTTGCATCTTCCAAAAACCGATTTGCTAACCCAAATTGCAATTCTGTAAAATTGCAGTTTCATGGTTGTACATGAAAAAGTATTTTTGTGGTCACAAAATCCCTGATTCGGCAAACTGGTCTTTGCTACCACAAAAATACTTCGTACATCTGGCCCACAATTCTTTTTCTGCAATGGACTGGACCTTTTAGTTCACTTGTTGCAGAAGTTGGTATACCACATTTATTCATTATGCCTGCAAAATAATGAAAATGACTACTAATCGTAAATTGGGGAATAAACTAATATTAATCATTTTGCAATATGTTTTTGTTTCACAAAAAATATTCACTTCACCAGGTCTAGGTTAGTCATCAGTAACACATTCACTCAAACTGTGCGAAGCTTAGATGTCTGAGGGCTGACAACTCTGTGCATTTCTTTAGAAAATTTGCCAGGGTCCCTAATTGTGAATGGTATTGTTCTTTAGTTATTATGTCTGGTAAAATGGTCATTAAATATGAAATTCCCCAACTTCCGCCAACTATAAAACTGTAATTAAACGTTTATCCATCCCTAGACAGAATGCTGTTATTCTCTCAGTGTAAATAATGAGAGAGGAATTACTAGATAATAAAACTATCAATCTCGGCCTTGTAGAAAACCTTCAATAAACCTACTCTTTGGCAGACAGAGTAAAGGCAGTCACGTTGGTGGAGAATTTTACATCCCTGCCTTTACTACTCCTGGCACGATTAGAATTTACTACTAGCCCTGGGGTGAATTTTCTGGGTTTGTGTGAGCCACCATCACAGCGGTTTATATAAAGCCATTTAAAAGTTTGGTGTGTGTCCATCATTAATGCCTGCACTTACACTGAACTTTGTCAATTTTTTTCATTTCCAAAAACAAATTGCCGAAGCAGAAGTTTTATCGTTGGAAAAACTAATGGCCACGGCAACATGAAAGTTTGGTGTGGAGGTCTGTTTTTTACTGCCCCTCCCTGCCAGGATATTCCTGGTGGTGACAGAAAGTCATCCGATTGCTGCTGTAAATGGGGTGGACAATCAGATGACTTACTTCTGATGGCCAGCATTACCTCAGGACGGCGGAGGTAGGTTTATGATGATGGAGTACATTTTACTCCTTTGACATAAACCTAGCATCCGCCTAACTCTAAATAGCACAAGAGGACTGTGGGTTTGGCAGACAGGTTGCTCTGTCACTGTTGTAACAGAGTGTCCTGTCCGCCTATCTCTAAATCAGGCCCTCAGAGACAAATGTACAAAACCATTTTGTGGTTGCAAACCTTGCAGGTCACAAAATCACATGGTTTGTGAATTCAGAATGGTTTTTGACTAAACCCCTTTTCCAACTGTGAAAACTCTTTAGAATCGCAAAATAGGTTTTGTGACTCAGCTGAAATAGCAGTTGGGAGGAGGCTGGCATCTTCTCTTTTGATTTGCAATTGTGTGCGTCAATGGTTTTGTGACTGTGATTACACTCACTACTCACTGAAAATTTATCAACACCTCATAGGAGGCGGCACATGATTTGCAACAGGAAATCTGTCCCTGTTGGTCTGCTTCCCTTTGGGATTCATGTTAAATGGTTGCAAGGGAAGTAGTCAGTGGCCCAGGGACACGGGACACATGTCTGCTCCCTTTGATGGCTTCACAAATTAGAAAAAAATAGATTTAAGTGCCACCTGCTCCTATAAGCAGCAGGGGATGATTAAAAAATACTTCTACTTTTGAAATGTGAAAGCAGAGATGGTAGACCACTGTTCCTTGCACACACCATCACTGTATTTGTTTCCACATGTGTGAGTTTCTAAACAGCTGCCTTCCTGATGATTATTTGTTAAGCTGGTTGTTAGAACTGGGGGTCTCTAGTTGGCAGAGGTAGGTAACTTTGACTAAATAGGGACCCTTGCTTCTAGTCAGGGTAAGGGGGTACACTTCTAAAATAACTCCTGCTCACCCCCTTGGTAGCTTGGCAAAAGCAGACAGGCAGTGTTTAAAGCATTTGTGAACACACACAGTAATACAGTGAAAACACTACAGATGGACACTACACTGGTTTTATAAAAGTAAGTATTTTTTATATAGACTCAACACAAGACCACAAACGACAAAAATCCACAATACTGTACTTAAAATAGACTCAAAGATGGCAGAAGTAACTTAGTTCAAGTTGATGATAAATGCGACACGTTTCTCACAAAAGTACCTTGGATGCGTAACGCAAAACAAACAAATTGTTCGCAGGGAGGGGGATGCGTCAGTTCCTTGCTTCAGGGAAGGCGATGGGTCACTCCTCAATGCTTTGGCAGAGTAGAGTTTGCGCCTTGTTCCTTATTGTAGAGGAGGTAATACGTAGATTCTCATACTGTGTTCCGGTTATGATGTGGCAAGATGGCGCCTCGATGTGATGCTACAATCCGGTGTGAATCGATAAGATGGCGCCCTTGATGCTATCCGATAATGTGAAAATGATGCGTCGTGTGGCGAACTCTAACTTTGGAGCCGTGACAGGCCCTGTGACACGCTTCTCCGGTGAGGCAATGGCGACCCTTTCGTTGGTGGCACGCTTCTCTGGTGATGCAACGGTAAACAGCTGCGACAAATGCACGCTTCTCTGGTGATGCGGCGGCGACCTATGTGACGGTGACATGTTTCTCTGGCGATGCGAGGGCAACAGCTGCGACTGCGACACGCTTCTTCTCATTGAGTCGCGCTTCCAGCTCCCAGCGACACGCAGGCTTCTGCAGACAGAATTCCCAGCAAGGAAATTCAGTGGGGACTGGTGGTGAAGTCTTTTGTCCCTGAGACTTCAGCAGGAGGCAAGCACAAGTTTGAACCCTTGGAGAAATATTCTGCAAGATGATGAAAGTTCTTTAAAAGTTCCTTCTCCTTTCCTTGGCAGTGAAGATACCACTGCAGGCCAACCCAGCAACACAGCACACTGGCAGGGAGCAGTCCAAACTCCTGCTGCTTCCTTGGTTCTTCTCCTTGGCAAAGGTTTGTCTTGTTGTTCCAGAAGTGATCTAAAGTCCTGGGGTTAGGGTCCCCATAGTTATACTGCAAACTCCTTTGTCCTCTGAAGGCAGAGGGTCCTGTTCCTAGTCCAACCCAGTTTTGTGCAGTCCTGGAGCACTTTGTTTACATGGCTCCTTCTTTCCTTTGGCAGAGTGGGACAGGGTCATCAGACACACCACAGGAGGTGGAGCCAGCATTGTGGAAGGCAGGCACAGTCCTATTCAGGCCAAGGTGCTACTCCTCCCACCACTGTACAAGCAGATAGGTCTATTCAGCCCGGTGCTGGCTCACCCTGTCTCCGGGGGCCACCCCAGCCCCAGTCACTCACAAAACCAGACATACAATACACAACCTAGCAGAGGCAGGCTGGATGGTTAGGCAAGAAAAAACCCACTTTCTAAAAGTGGTATTTTCAAACACAGAATGTTAAAACCAACTTTATTAAGAGATGTATTTTATCATTCTGAGTTCAGGCATACTAAAGTTGAATTTCCACCATGTTCCCTGGGTCAGTTAGGATTATAAAATATTATAATCACACTGCCCATTCTGGCCTATGGGGACAGGTAGACTTTCAATAATGAAAAACGAAAATGGCTGTAATTCACTATCAGGTCATGCCACACACATCAGGGCATGTCCTACCTCTTAAATACAACGCACCCTGCCCTTGGGCCTACCTTAGGGGTGTCTGATATGTAGAAAGGGGAAGGTTTAGGGACTGGCAAATGGGTGCACTTACCAAGTCGACATGGCTGTACTAGACTGCACACAGGCTCTGCAGTGGCAGGCCTGAGACACACTTTATAAGCTGCATCTGTGGATGGCACAATCAGTGCTACAAGCCCACAAGCAGCATTTGATTTACAGGCCCTGGGCACACATAGTGCACTGTACTAGGGTCTGACAAGTAATTCATATAAGCCAATCATGGAGTCACTAATCAATACATCAATTTCACATAGGGAGCACTTGCACTGTGGCACTGAATAGCAGTAGCACAGTGCCCAAAACATATAATCCAGCAAAACATATCAAAAATAGAGGAGGATATCAGTGAAAAATGGAAGGGAGACTAACACCAATGGTACCAGGCCTAACACTGGTTGATCTAAACCTCCTTTTGAATGGGAATTGATGATGTAACTTATTAGTAGATATGTTACATCACACAATGAAATGACAGTCCAGACGAAAAGGTTTGGGGCCAGATGTACAACTGTTTTTGTGGTCACAAACGGGAAATCAGTTTGTGACCGCAAAAAAGGGCCCTGGCATGTACAAATGCTATCTTGCGAGTCAGTGACTTGCAAAATAGCGTTTGCGACTCAATGGAATATACAATGCATTTTCAGCCGCAAAACACTTGCAGAATACCACCTACTTCAAGCAGATGGCAAGCCACTCTCAAACGAGAAGGGGTCCCCGGGGGAGCCCCTCCCCCTTTGTGAGTTTGTGCGAAAATATTTTTAAGAGCAGGCAGTGGAGGGATCACTGCCTACTTTAAAAAAATGAATCTTAACCATTCATTTTTCTTTTTGAAATGCATCCTGTTTTCCATTAAAGAAAACAGGCTGCATTCTTTTTTTTTTTAAACTGATTTATTAAAAAAGCAGTCACAGACATGGTGGTGTGCGGAACCCGGCAGGCCACCATACCTGGGAGTGCTAGCCTTTCCTAATGGGGTCGCAAATAGCACCTGCCTAATTAATATTAATGAGCATGGCAATTTGCAACCCCATTAGGAATCACTAACAGTGTCTGAGACACTGTTGTAAATTGCATTTTGTTAGTCGCAAATTGCGAGTCGGAAATCAATGACATTTGTGAGTCGCAAAATGTAAGGGTCGTACATCTGGCCCTCGGTTCGAAAATTGCACCCACTATTTGCGACTTGCTTTTTGTACACCTGGCTCTAAAGGCCGTGAGTGGAAAACACTTTATTAGTTTTGATGAGGAAATACACAATACTATTGGGTTGCATTCTTGGCTCTTGCTGTCAAAAAAGATCCTTGACGCAGCATTTTTGGCCACTAAAGTGCAAATTGTGCAGGGACGTTTGCAGCACTCATCTTGTGCATTGTTAATTACCCAGCACTGAAGAAAGTTTTGACAATGACACTCTACTCATCCCCCTACAGAGAGAGCTTACAAATAGTCACACAGAAGTATGCAGTGTTGACTTTTGTGGAGAGTTATAGTCTGGGTTAGGTGCAGCACAAGCCCATAAAATGTACAACCTGTAACCACCATAAAGCACTTGCTCCCTGATTTCCTTTTCTGTTGATAATACATTCTCATTTGGATTGCCTGTGTGGAATCGGCACAGTATGAGATGGGTACAGCCAAGTTTTTTATTCCACTGAGCCCTTGGAGGCCGGTTTCTAGAGCAGGGGCTGAACATGCTGCCTTGGTCAGTTTCCCCAGCTCCCAAGGCTAATTGTACGAGGAAAAGGGCGGCTTCAGAAGAGACAAAAAGAGAAAAGAAGGAATGGGGAAAGTATAGAGAAATATATAGATTGGTACAACTTACTGCCTATCAGCTGACATTTTCAGTATAAGAATTGTGTTTCAGATAGAGTCCCCCAGTACTTAATTGGTAAAAGAAATGAGTGCAGGGCTCCAAGTTTTTTTTAAAGTTCTCAAGAGCGCTACCAAATGCTAGGGTTGTCAGATACCACAACTTCCTAGTCTTGATTCCATCTCATGCTTCTTTCATACACCATTATTCATGGCTCTCTATCTCTCGCTTTCTTGTAGGATATTTTTCACCACTATATCTCATCTTTCTTTTCATCCTTCTTTCTCCATTTGCTTCCTTTCTCTCAGGGTCAAAGGGGGATGATGAAAAATAAATCCCGGTCTACAGTAAATGACCTTTGGTGTCCACCACCTGCAACCACAACACCAATTAAGCATTCCCACTATTATTAACTTAATTTTAAAATATTTAAAAAACACAGCAAAATGCATATAATGAAAGCAGCGCATTGCAGTGCGCAGGAGGACAAGATTCGGAAGAACAAGGAGTAAAATAGCTAGCGTGCAGAAATGGCATGTAATACGTTTGCACCAAAGCTTGTTCCAGTCTATGAGGAAAGGAGACTGCGAAGAAAAGCAAGAGAAATATTATCATGGAGCAAAAAACTAACATGTAGAGGAGAAAGGTGACATGGAATAGGCTTTTGGAGAAGTCTCTGAATATTTCTCTGAGTGGGTGATTTTCAAGCTTGTAAGCGGCACGTTTACTAATATCTAGCGCATGACTGTGAATGGCTCTACTTTGGGTTTGTGTATAACTTCCAGACAGTAACACAAAGGGGGCTTAGGTGTAGACATGATGGGCCATCCTGGCAGAATGACTGGGGGGAGTTGTACACAGCCCCTTTTACACTTCAAAGAATTTTGCATCCAGCACACACAAAGGAGCCTGACACCAGGCCTGTCCTGTATTTTGTCACCCTGAGACAGTTTAGAGCCTGAACAGGGTCAAGGGATACCTTTCTAGCATGGGGAAAGGCTGGACTGGGGGCCCCCTCACTCAAGAAAGCTGCTACCAGGTATAAATATTGGACCTCCAGAGACGCTCTGCAGAACACTCCTAGACCTGTGGAAATTAATGAAGAAGCAGTGCCTTGTTGCCTAAAGGACTGCTTTGCTATCTGAAAAGGAAGAGTAGACCTGCTTGCCTTCATCCCTGGCTTACCAGAGTGACTCCAAGGATCAGTTGACTGATTTCCTGTGTGATCTACAGGGACACAACAAACTTCAGATGACTCTGTGCTACTGTCCAGCTGGCCTGCTGTAACTGGATCTGCCTGAGTCCTGCTGGCCTCTGTGGGAGTGCATCCGTGATCCCCAGAGTAGCCTCACCAGAAACTGGACCCTTGGCACGCATCAGAGTGTATGCCTCTGCAAGAAAAGGAGAAAATCCTAAACGCTTGATCTCCTTGCGACTAAGAATGGGCAGATTCATGCCAAGATTCTGGCACCTGCAATGGCAGCCAAAGCGAACCTCCAGTGACAACTATCTGCGATGCCCATCCTAGTCTTTACACTACAGCTACCACCAGCCGTAAAGCTCAGCCTGCTCCTGGTGGCCTCATCCAAAGCAAACGCAACTCTACGTGCCAGACTTTGAAGGTAACTCTTCAGCCGGACTAATTTGGTCCCTGTATCCTACCTGCACTCCTTCACAGTCAGCATAGAACTTGTGACTTTTCCACAGCCTAATGCGACCAGATGACCGCATGTGGCGTTCAGTGCTGATAGGTGAAACTTTCACTGAAAACTTCAAAATCGAACATGTTCAGCTCTATTGGTGCGATTTTTTATTCTGCTATCATTTTATTCATTAAATTGTACTCTATCTTTCTGAATTGATTTGGGATTTTACTTCTGTTGTGTTTTCACTTTAATACTCTTTGTGTGCTGCATAAATACTTCACACATTACATCTCAGTTAAGCCTGACAGCGTTCTGCCAAGCTAACAGAGGGTTAATCACAGGGTAAAAAGTCACTACTTTTGTGGTTCAATCTGACAAGAACTACGGTTGTGGCTTGAGTAAGGCTTTCACCCTTCTAAATGAAAAAAACTATTTCTTACAGCTATAGAAATACAAACTAAACCATATGCAAAAATGTGACTGACTGTGTCTGATGCGATGGCTTTTTGCTCCCCTGTGCATATAAATGCACAAGGTTGCCAGTTTAGCAGTTCAAGAGGGGCATTGTTGGTATCATTAGTATCAGTGTGTGTGTGTGTGTGTGCGTGTGTGGGTGTGTGTGTGTGTGTGTGTGTACGCACATTGCATTTCGCCCTGTTCATTGTTACCTTTCCTTTCTGCTGATAAGATACGTTCACATTAGCAGCGTAATGCAATTTTGTGGTGTTGGGTGCATAGCAGTGCTAGCGGATAATGTATTCTAAGAGGTAAGATTAGAGCATAATCTCCACAACTTTGTTATGTTTTCAGATGAAATTTGCCACCCAGAATCTTGTGACACCAGCTCTTGGACTTGTGTTGCTATTTGAAAACCTTTTCAATAACAAGATGTTCTAATAAGACAATTTTCTTGGCTTGCCACTCATGAGCATGTAAATAAAGTGTTGACAAATGAGAACATTCTTCTACCACTATAGAGTATAAATGATAAGACTGAAGCTGGACTTTATCTTTTTTCTGCTTTTCAGATATTTGGAATGAGAGCTAAGCTGTTGGCAGATCACAGGCTTGATTGACCTTGATGAGGATCATATTTACTCCTAAATTCACGTAGAGAACACCCATGTAAGAATCTGTCCTGTGGGCCACGATTCCATCTGTATCATGATTTAACAATTACTCTCGTTATTCTACTGGACCTATTTATTCTATAGATAGAGCTTTGACTATCCGGAGGGAGGATGGCAGGAAGAGGAGAATGACAGGCAGGTAAAGTTTTCCATTTGTTTAACATTCTAGATTTTCACCAGAATCCACAGGGCTCTCCTTTGTTCTCAAGTTAAAGTATTTGGTGAACACTTACCTTGGCTGGCTAGCCACAGCTTTACACACGCTGTCTACCTAACAAGCCATACAGCATAAAATGCCAAATCAACATGATTCGGGATAATATAACAGTGATTTGAAAAACAAAATCCTACTCTTTATAACATACTGTCACAAGAGAGCGTGCGACGCGGCAAACCAAAATGGCCGCACCCTGAAGAGCTCCGTGCTGACGAGCAGCGCTCGTTTCTGAAGGATCCGTTTAACGGTGGCGTTTCGACTTTGCAACAGTGGATTATGCTGTCGGAAGCACTCCCCTTCACATGGGTATGCTTTCAGAGTCTGCTACAATGCTTTTAAGCTTAATTTTGGCTGAAATGTCATCCACTTGATACCGGCCTCCATTTTGTGTTTTTTTTTTCTGCTTTTTCTCGCAGCGTTTTTTTTTTTTAATTACTTGTTCCTCTTTGCTGCTCCTTTACTTCATGGCTGCCTTACCGACTTCAGTGCTGATGGAATTATTGCCTCATACTTAATGGATAAACTGTTTTATTTGTGCATCTTCATGTACACATTTTTTTTTGGATCTCTTCATTCACCTCAGGCTTAAACCTGCGTCATGGCTCTCCTACCCTCATGACTTGTTTTTCTGGTGATGCTGTAATTTGTCAGGACTAAATAGAGGCTTTTGCCCTATTTTTCCGGCTGGGCTCTACACCTTATCGAGTTTCTATGTCCATTTTAACTCACTTCTCTTGACTGCTTCATTCATCAGTTGCTGCCGCCTTGTTCTCTTTGCCATTGTTTTGCATGCTGGTGGGTTTTTTTCACATTTCCCTATTGTTTTCACCATTTGGTCTTGTTGGAGCTTTGCGCCTGCGTACTATTATGGAACCCTCGCACACTTCCAAGGCTCATGGCACTGCCTCTGCTACACGCAAAGACTCAGCAGCTAATGCTAAATGCCTTAAAACAGACCCCCCCATCTCCATCTAAGTCCCCACTTCCTGTGAAGCTGGAGGATATTATGGAGGAATTACGTCTCATACACCCCTTCATGACTCATACTACTTCAACTAAAAGATTTGGACTAGGGAATCTTCATGCAGAATTTCCATATATGTATTTTAGAAGAAATGTGGGCAGTGGAAAAACTTTATAGACCAGGTTATACCACTTATAGTGTGGAGGCTAAAAAAGGGAGCGCTAGGTCGAGCTGCTGGCGGTCTTTTGATATGGGTTAAGAACTCCTTGGTTGGTAGATTTAAGGTTCTTGACCTTAGATCGGATGAATTATTAGGCCTGGAGGTGCGTTTCCCCAATGGGAAAACTCCTTTGAAGATCTTCAATATTTATAATCGCTTTAGTAGCCCCCATAGACCTTCAAACACAATATTAACGCTATTAAACCATCTAGAAGCTTCCACAGGGGACTTTAATGGTGATTTTAATATTTCTTTTGAACCGGTAAACTACATACAGGATCTGACAGCATCTAAAGATGAAGCAAGAGGGATAGTGAGACTAAATATTCTCTGTCTAAAAAAAAGCTCCAAGGCATTGAACAGATTTCATCATTGGTTATTAGTTATGGGTTGCGCGCATGTAATGGCAGAACAGAATCAGATAGAGAGGCAACTCACACCTTTAAGAGAGGACTATTTAAATCTAGACTGGATTATATTTTGGTAGATCTAGATCTCTGGACAAATGTCAAAGATAGAAAGTCCTAGAAAGAAGCGATAGCGATCATAACGCACTAGCTCTCTCTATGTGTGATATGATTGATTGGTTGGGGCCCTCTAAGTATAAATGCCCCCCCCCCCGTAATAGTAAGTGAGGACGGAAGAAGAGTCAAGTGGGCAAAAGTTCTGGCTGAACAGGATGTATTATCCAAGGTATGTACAAAGGTGTCAGAAGCTATCATTAATTTAGACCCAGAAAATGGTAATAAAAATGACCCCTTAAGGGTCTTTGAGAACTTGAAAAATGACATTAAGGGGTATTTTTGTAAGCCGCTTGGTAATGTGCAGTCAAATAGATTCTCAGCCCCATGGTTTAATAATGTCTGCAAAATGGCCAGGACAAACCTGATTACAGCAGTTAAGGGAAGTTCTTCCTCTACCATAAGAGAGTGTAGGAAGAGCTATCAAAAAATTCAAAGGGAGGCCAAGAAAGATTGGGAAATGGAAAAATGGAGGCTACTGGTAGAGGCCTCCCATTAAAAAAACAGAAAAGCTTTTTGGCACCTTTTAGCCAGAGATAAATCTGGGGAGGTGGCTCAATCTGACTCCCACCTACAGCCCCGGGTATGGGAAGATTACTTTGGTCAGCTTTTTGCAGACTCTGAGGGAACAATAAGCCCCGCTCTATGCCTATGGCCCACCAAAGACCCGGAAAAGGATTTTTATGAGATCGATGTTGGTGAAACCATTTTGGCTTTAAAAAATTTAAAGAAGGGGAAAGCCCCTGGCCTTGATAGACTTCCAGGTGACTTCTTCAGCTCGGAGCCGGCTGTATGGGGCCCGGTCCTGACTGTAGTTTTCAATGCTATCCTTATGGTTGGGCACAGAAATTATTCCTATCCATACGAAGGGGGACAAAGGGTTACCAGAGAATTACAGGCCAATTAGTTTAATTGACGTCCCCCAAAAAATCTTTGGCAAAGTAATCCTAAATCGAATTCAAGATTGGATGGATGAAGTAAATATTTTGTCGGACCTCCAGGCAGGTTTTAGGGAATCCACGAGCACAACAGATCAGGTCCTCAGGTTTATGATGGTGATCTGGAAGGAGGTCACCATCAACAGCGGACACCTGTATGTTGTGTTCGTGGACCTGAAGACTGCCTTTGATTCCATAAATCGGGAACAGCTGTGGGCCACCCTGAGGGATATGGATATGCCGGTTTACTTGGTCAACATCTTGATCCGTATGCACTATGAAACCTATGCAAAGGTGCGAT
The DNA here is from genome assembly GCF_964261635.1 of Lissotriton helveticus. Classification (NCBI taxonomy): domain Eukaryota; kingdom Metazoa; phylum Chordata; class Amphibia; order Caudata; family Salamandridae; genus Lissotriton; species Lissotriton helveticus. The sequence continues at coordinate 278,421,294 of NC_136068.1, forward strand.
GGAGCAGTGACACTGCCCTTTCTGGGAAAATATCTATACAGAAAGGAGTACGCCAGGGGTGTGTCCTGGCACCGACTCTTTTTACCCTTTTTATAAATGGCATTATAGGGGAGCTTTTTAATTGTGGTGGGGACCCCCCAAAATTGGCTGGTCAACAGATCCCATGTTTATTATTTGCTGATGACACGCTACTTATTGCAAAAACTCCAAGTGGCATCCAAAATTTGTTAAATAGATTTGGAAAGGCTTGCCAGAGTAGGGATTTAATGATAAACTGTGGCAAAACAAAATATATGGTTTTCAACCCTTATGAGAAAAGCACAGGGCCCTTGTTTTTGGACTCCCAGGCTCTAGAGAAGGTCAAAGCCTTTGATTATTTAGGAATCAGGATAAGTGAAGATGTATCCTGGTCAAACCAGATTAGAAAGAGTACTTTGACCCTTCAACATGTTGATAGAGCACTACTGTGTAAGATCAGAACCTCCATTATATACCACTTGCCCCTATATTAGAAATTCACAAGGCAAAGGGCTTAGGAGCGGCCCTCTATGGGGCTGAGCTGTGGGGTCTGGATAATGTATACGAGTTGACCTGGGCCGAAAATAAGTTTTTAAGGGCAATCGTGAACCTCCCAGGATGCACACCCTTAATACCCCTTAGATCTAATTTAGGGTTAAGATGCATAGGATATTATGCTATCCTAAGGGCGCTCACCTTTTGGCTAAGAATCTGGGTGAGTAGAACGAAAGTACCCCTAAGGTGTGCTATGGGCGAACTCCTTGATCTACATAAAAAAACGGGGCGGGTCAAATGGCTCAAACAATTGAGGGATTGGTTCACCAAGCTTAGTATGAGTTATCTATGGGATGAACCAGGTGTATTCAGAAGGCGACTATTCCGTTTATTTAAAAAAGGTTCTGGGATTTTATGGACCATGAATTCTTGATAAATAATTTTAATGGCCCGCTTATAATATATTTTCTTAACTTTAAATGCGAGCTTACCTTTGAACAATTTTTAGATGACATTGAGCCCCTTCAGGCCAGAGCGATATATTTGCAGTTCAGATATGGGATTTTACCATTGTACACTAGAAGAAGTACCTGGGCTAATGCACTTGTTTCATCTATATGCCCTGTGTGTTTGGATAAACCAGAGACCATAGAACATTTTCTCTTTTTCTGTACTGCATATAATGATTATCAAAAAAAATGAATCATCCCTGTGTGTAGCATTTTATCTTGCATTCGCCCCTCTGATGCCATTAGGATATTTACGTCTGATAATACCAGATGGCTTGTATTTGCACTAACTAGGTATCTTTTGTAAGTGTGGCGGAAACGTATGAAGTTTTTATTAACTTAATTTTAGTATATGTATAACAGTTTTTGTTGAAATGAACTGTTATTACTTCTTAACTATTTCTGTTCTCATTTGGAACATGATGTTCTTATCAAATTTTACTTAATTGTTTTTGATACTGTATTACGATGGTTTTTATTCCTGTAAAATGATTCATTTCTTCTTGATCGAATAAAATTACTTACTTACTTACTTCAACTCTTCAGAGACTGGATGATAAATGGTCTAGTCTAGACTTGAGACTATCTGATGTGGAGCAAAAGATCAGCGATGCTCAAGATGTTGTATCCAAGGTTGCTAAGCTTACCAAGGAAGTTGACCTACTCAAAAAACCTCTGAGGACTTGGAAAATCGAAACCGACGCAATCATTTGCGCATTTATGGTATTCCGGAATGTTCAGAGGGGTCTGATCTCATCCAATTTTTGAAGACTCAGGTCCTTCCTATCATAGGCCTACCTAAGCATCTGGATGTTAATATTCAAAGTGCTCATCGTCTTGGACCAAGAAAACCCAGAGGCATTATTGCTTAATTTCTTCTTTATTCAGACCTCATGACTATCCTTCACTCTGCTAAACAGCATAAGCAGATGCGTTGGTCTGGACATAAGGTTTTCCTTACTCAAGATGTCTCTAAACCGACTGCGGCGCGACGGAAGGAGTTTCTGGATTTGCGACCTGCTCTTCGATCGATGAATGCCCGATATGGCCTCATCCATCCCTGTTTTTTCAAAGTAACTTACAAAGAAAGAACTTTCAGCTTCGAAGATCCGGCAGGCCTTCGAAAATGTATCCATACACATAAGGAGGAATCCATGGAACTCAGCAAACTCTAACTTTTATGTCTTCATGTTTGTTGTTTTACTATTGTTCGGTATTTAATTCCCTTTTGTAATGTTGTTCTTATCCCTTTTTGGGTCTCGCTGGCAATGCATCCTGCAAGGATGCATTTGTCCAGCTGGAGACCAATAGCGATCAGTCTGGGGGGAAGGAGGACAAGAGGGTGTACGAGCTTTTTGTCTCCTGGATTCGTGTGCGCGAACGCGCACGTCGCGTCCCGCGCCGTACACATGCGCGCGCAGACAGACACTCGCTCACACACACACCCCCTCCCCCACAGTCACACACACGCACTCCAAGACACATACACACACGCACACACGCACGCACACACACATACACAGCCTGCGCCCCCCCCCACGCGCGCGCGCGCGCACTCACATGCCCCCCAGCAACCCACTCACCGGCTTCCTTCGTGCGGCGGCTCTCCTCAGCTGCAGGGCCCGGCAGCACGACTCTTCTTCCCTCTTTCGGCACCGGGGCGCAGGGTAGGCTCCTGCCTGCTCCGGTGCTCCAAAAACGGCTCTAATCGCGGCTCTTCCGTGGGAGGCGGGGTAGGCTCCCGCCCTCCTACTTCCTGTTTCCTGTTGTCGCGCCGGCCTGCCTGACTTCCTGGTCGCAGGCCGGCAGAGTGACGGCGGTGATTTGCGGTATTTATTTATTTAGTTATTTATGCATTTTTATATAGCGCGGACTTTACCCGAAGGCGGTATTTATGTATTTATGCATTTTTATATAGCGCGGACTTTACCCGAAGGCGGTATTTATGTATTCATGTATTTATGCATTTTTATATAGCGCGGACTTTACCCGAAGGCGTCAGAGCGCTTCACATTAGGAACAGAAATGAAACATAATGAGAAACATTACAAAAGAACAGGTTGCAAAAACATACGTTACTTACATAAGGTAATAGTGACAATTGTGAGCAAACAAAATACATGAGGTAGTAAAAACTATGAGCAACCAAAAATACATGAGGTAGTAAAGGTAATAGTGACAATGGTGAGCAAACAAAATACTTGAGTAAAAATTGTGAGCAACCAAAATAAATGAGGTAGTAAAGGTAATAGTGACAATCGTGAGCAAACAAAATACTTGAGTAAAAATTGTGAGCAACCAAAATACATGAGGTAGTCAAAAGTGCACAAGAGGAAAAATTGTGAGCAACCAAAATACATGAGGTAGTAAAGGTAATAGTGACAATCGTGAGCAAATAAAATACTTGAGTAAAAATTGTGAGCAACCAAAATACATGAAGTAGTCAAAAGTGCACAAGAGGAAATGAAAGTGACAAGTGTGCAGTTATAAGAGAAAACAGAGTATAATTAGAGGTATAGTCCTGCAATAAGTGCTAGACACTCAGGCTCAGGAACAAGCGTTACATGGGCAAGGTGGCACTTGTGCAAGTATCAAAGGTAAAGACATGTGAGAGGTAGCAGCCGTGTGTTACAAGGGCAGAGTGGTGTGTGCATGTTACAAAAGGGCACCGAACACCAGTACATGGAAAATACTGCAAAAAGGCAGACCCTCCAATCACAGGCATACACTGGGAAGGCACTTCCATGGTCATGGAAAGTAGAAATTATCAGTAGTGGGAAGTCTTCCTCACAAATAGCAAGGGGACGTGAATTACTTTTGGAGGTGTCTCTGGAGGAGGAGAACTTTGAGGTCCCTTTTGAAGGCCTGGGAGGAGGCGGTGGTCCGGAGCTTTTTTTTGTCCTCTCGCGGTTTGTAAATACAAAACATATTGCATTACAAATGCTATAGGTATCACATTTGCGAAAGTTATAACTATTGGCATTGTAAATGACGAAGCTATTAATTTAGCTATTTAAAAAAAAGAAACATAAATAAAAACTTTGACATTTATAATACCAATAGCTCAAACTTTCCTAATGCGAGACCTATTGCATTGCAAATGCTTGTTTTCTCTTGTCTTTACAGGTTTCTCCTTCGTAGTTCTTGTTGATCAATTCCTTTTTGTGCTAATCCGATGTTCGTATTGTGCCTTTCGTTTCGCTGCCCTCCCCTTCCATCTGTTTGGTAAGTTCCTTCATTTGTCCTAAATGGTTAATTGTGGTCTGTAGACCTTTCTGTTTTTCTTTTTTCTTCTCTATTATTGTTTTTTAAGTGACCATATATTCGTTCTTCTCTTCTGCTTGTGCGGTCATCTTGTTCTTCGCTGCTCCCCCTCCCACTTCATTATCCTTCATTTATTTGTCTTTAATGGCTAAAGTCATCTGGCTTTTTGTCATCTTCTTTCTCTTACTCTATCTCTCGGGAGTTATTGTCTCCCACTCCTCTCCTTCTTTTTCCATCCCTTATCTTCTTTTCTCTCTTTCCTCCTCCTCTTTCCTTCCCTTTGATTCTTTCACTCTCTTCATTATTCTTTCTACTTCACTCCACTTCCCTCTCCATGGCAACATTTTTTAATTCACCTTTCCTTCTTCTCTGCATTTTTCTTGGTACTCTCTATTGCTGTAACTCATTGTTTTCCTGATGTCGTTTTGCTCTCACATTTGTGGTGGCTATTTTTCCTTTTCTTTTATTTCATTAATATACAGTGCAGTTCTTTCTTCTTTCCGGCATATTCCAACTTTTCCTCTTTTACTTCCTTCCTTTTTAACTGGTCTTTGCTTTCTTTCCTATTTTACCTTCCTTCCCTATCATGAATGGTCTTCGAATCATTTCCTGGAATGTTAAGGGTCTTTGAAACCCTATTAAAAAGCAACGCATGTTATCTCATCTTGCTCGTCTGAAATGTCAAGTTGCTTTGTTGCAAGATACGCATCTTTCTTTACAGGATTTATCCTCGTTGCGTAAACAATGGGTTGGAGAAGCCTATTGTTCTCCGGCTGTTAATAACAAAAATGGTGTTATCATTTTATTTCATAAATCGTTGTCTGTTCTAATACAAAATGAGATTACTGATTCTAATAGTAGATGGTTGTTTTTAGATAGTGTTGTAAACAATGTTCATCTTTCCTTTTGTAATGTATATGGCCCTAATAGTGTTGATCTATCCTTTTGGAATGAGTTTTCTTCTCTTCTTTCTTCTAATGTGAGTGAAGATTTGATTGTAGGGGGTGATTGTAACTAATTAATGGATCCTTTTTTGGATCGCAAATCTCAAGCGCGATATGTCCCTAATAAAATGCAAAAATCATTTCAAAAATCTATCTCCTCTAGTGGCCTAATTGACTCATGGAGAATATCCCATCCCGATTCTTTAGAATTTTCTTTTTTTTCTCCAGTGCATGCTTCACACTCCCTAATTGATTACATTTTTCTCTCACACCATGCCTTTCTATGTATGACTAATTCTGAAATTGGCTCTATTCTTATCTCAGACCACGCTCCCGTCATCTTAGAAATTAACTATCCTTCCCCCATCCCTGCTTCTCGCCGATGGCGCTTCAATAACTCATTACTGCTTGATCCCCACTTCATTGACCATTTCACACATTTTATGGATGAATTTTTTAATAATAATTTAGATACTGCCTCTGATTTTCACTTTCTCTGGGATGCATTCAAGGCCACCGCTTGTGGTTGTGTTATAGATTTTGTTTCTCGTGAGAAGAAGAAGGCCCTCAACCAAGCATCTCACATTCTTAAACAAATTAAAGACCTTGAACATCTTTATTTTACTACTAATTCACCTGATTCATTATCCTCCCTTATTAAAGCTAAGATGCAATATAATAAGCACTCCTGGGATTCTGCTTCTAACCAGCTTCTCAAAAGTAATGCTGAAATGTACGCTTGCGAATTATCTTAAAATCAAGAAGCAGAAGTCTAAGATTGTTGTCATTAACCCCTTCGGCGCTCATGACGAGCTCAGCTCGTCATGAGCGTAACCTGCGCTACGCTGATGACAAGCTGAGCTCGTCATGTAACGCGGGTTTTTTTAAATCGCAGCGCGCAGCGGGAAAACCGCTAGCGCGCATGCGGTTAAGGACTCAAAGGGATCTCCTCAATCTTCGGATGCTAAGATTCTTGAATGTTTCGTTCAACATTACTCTTCCCTTTACACGCCGGAATCCAATCCCTCTCCTGAGCAAATGGATTTTTTTTTCATTCTATCCCCAAGTCCTCTGATAGCCTTGTTGACCTTTCTTCCCTTGATGTTCCCATTTCAGGGAAAGAAATCCTCGCTGCGCTTTCTCTTCTTCCCAAGGTTATAACTCCTGGTCCGGATAGATTTACAGTGCGATTTTTCCTTCATTTTAAAACAGTTTTAGTACCACATTTGCTCAATCTTATTAATCATTTCATTGCTGCAGGAGAATCTAGAGGTTCCTTTACACAGGCAATGCTCTGTCTACTTCCCAAAAAAGACAAAGACCCTTCCCTTTGTAAAAATTATAGGCCCATTTCTCTTATAAATACCGATTGCAAAATGTATGCAACAGTTTTGGCTATCCGTCTTAATACAGTTATGCCTGATTTGGTAAACATATATCAATCTGGTTTTGTTAAAGGTAGGTCTATAACCGATAATTCGAGAACCCTTCTTAACATCATTCATCTAGTTGCAAAGCTGGACTCTCCCATTGCAGCGATTACGCTGGATGCTGAAAAAGCTTTTGATTGAGTCAATTGGGATTTTATGTTCGGAGCGCTTCGATGGCATGGCTTCAGCCCCACCATTCTTAAGCACATTCAATTACTATATTCTGACCATAAAACTTCAATTTGGATTAATGGTGTTCAATCAGATTACTTCTCCCTTCATAGAGGAAACAGACAAGGTTGCCCTCTCTCCCCTCTCCTCTTCATTCTCACTTTAGAACCTTTTTGGGAAAAAATAAGACGGTCCCCTTCTTATTCTGGTTTTGTTTACAAAGATGTTGGCATCAAATTTACTGCTTACGCTGATGATATTTTACTTTATATCTCAAACCCTTTTGATTCACTACCTGCACTATTCTCTTTCCGTAATGATTATTCTTTGGTCTCTGGCTATAAACTAAATATTGATAAATCTGAGGTCCTTCCCCTTAATAAGTTTTGCCTTCCTCACATGTTCGAGGGCTCGGGATTCGAATGGAATCCTAGATTTGTCAAGTGTTTGGGTACTCTTTATGCTAATACCATTAGAGAGATCATTAAGATTAATCACTCTGATATGCTTAAGAAAATCTCTTTTCTCATAGAACGCTGGTCCCCCCTTTTCTCTCATGGTGGGGCCAATTATCAACTATTAAAATGATGTTGCCTCCTATTGTTAATTTTTATCTTTCTATGCTTCCTATTTCCCTTCCCCACTACTTTTTCAAATCCATTATTCGCTTTCTTATGAAATTTTTATGGAATAATGGCAAAGCTAGGGTTTCACTTTCCCGTCTTCAACAACCTAAAAACTTAGGTGGTGTTAATTTTCCTAATATCTCTCGTTTTCACTCTGCCTTTACACTTAAACAGATCTGGGCTTTTCTTACAGATTCGTCTTCCTTTCCTTTAATGGCTTGGAGCTCTTTAGAATTGGCTCAACTTGCTCCCTTCTCATTCCTTACAGCAACCCGCTTATCTCAACCTCTTACCAGATTTATATCCCCTATTTGTAAGCATTCTAAGGCCCTAACACTATTACTTTTTCGTTCTTTCTCATCTCCCTCTAACCTCCACTTGAGTTCTCCGATTTGGTATAACAAATTCCTCAAGATCAATAACAGAGCGCTTTTCTGGAAGGAATGGATCGATAAAGGAATTATTACTTATGATCATTTGCTCATTGATAATTCCTTAAGAACCTTCCAAGATCTATGTGATTCCTTTGGTATATCTAACAAGCATTCTTCTAATTTCCTACTGCTTACTCATACCCTACCTTCCATTATTTTTCAGGACATTCCCTCTTCCTCTGATGTACTCCCCCTATTCTCCCCGCCAGATTTTACTACTCCCTTTAGAGCCTCAGCTATTTACAAATTATTGTCACCTTCCCACATCGATAGGCTCAAATCTAAATTAGAACTCTTGTGGGAATTGGATCTAGGCCAAGATTTTTCTCCACAAGTCTGGGACTCTATTTGGTCTAAAGTACATACAGTCTCTCGCTCAGCTAGCACCACACAGACTTTTTTTTTTTTTTATAATAGGCTTTATTATACCCCCTCTGACCTGTGTAAATTTAAATTATTAAACTCTAAAAAGTGTTGGTCTTGCTCATGTGATAATAGCGATTTGTTACATATGTTTTTTCATTGTCCTAGGGTTAAAACATTTTGGTCTCGTATTTGGTCTACACTTAATAATATTTTATCTACTGATGTCCCATTTGAAATTGTCCACATTTTTCTGGGTGGGTTAGCTCCCATATGGGATATCCAATGTCATGTTCGTAAATTTATTGATCTTTTCATAGCAATTTAATTTCAAATAATTACTACCAATTGGAAAGATTCCTCAAAAATTGCTTATAATGCCTGGTGGAATTTGTTGGGCCATCACCACAGACTTGATCATGCTTATGCCACATCTGTACCTTTATTAATCAAAAGAGATTTACTATGGTCTCCCTTAACTGATTATCTCTCTAGACACACTCCTTGATTAGTTCGTTGTCCTTTCCTTTTCCTTAGCTGTTGTTGGCCAATTTTAGCTTTTGAGACAATGTTTTAATTGTTGCCGTTTCTCCTCCCATTCCCCCCCTTTTCCTTCCTCTTTCCTTTCTTTTTCCCCTTTATGAAAAATGCCCATAAAAGCATTGTTTATTGATAAAATGTTTTCCCCTTCATTGGGGTATGTTTTTCAATTGCTCTTTGAGTACTTGTTGCCTTATATTTCTTTGGTTTTGCTCGCATTTGTACTGATGTTTTACGTTGTTTAATTGTCTTCAATAAAGCTTTTTGAACTCAAAAATAACATACTGTCACTGTGTGGTTAGAACCTGACTTTGGATGCATGCCACATATCTTAGTGGCAGTGCCTACACCGAAGTGACAATGTGTCCTTAGACCCTCAGGCATTGTCAGTTCCTTCCTTGCCAACCCCAAATACAAATTAAATGCTGACAAAGGACATTTACATTTTTGTGAGTAAGGAAGTGGAAAATACGGTATGGTGTTTTCTAAAGTGTTCATCCTCTGATCTGGCTTCAATTGCCCTAAACAAATCCTCATTCAAGCCCACCTTCTGAGGGCCTGTATCTAAATTATCTGGGGCATATTTATGCAGGGCCCTATGGCTCCAACGCAGGAACCATGGTTCAAGGGTGCCTGCAATGGTGTGAGGCAGCCCATTGTGCGCCGGCACTGGGGAAATTACTGTAATACACTGTATTGGGATAAATATAGCAAATTCCTGCACTTTCCCTGTAACGAAACGCAGCAAGGTCACTTCCTGAACTGCGCTGCATTACTTTGTCATCAATATGCCCCTCAGTTTTCATATTGGCTACCAGTCAGTCAACTTATCAGCCTTCACTCCCAGTAGTAACAAACCCTGTAGTAAGCTGGGGCAGCTGTGGTCATAGCTCAAGTGATGCAGTGAATGACTGAGTCAATAATGTTTTTCTGTGTGCTGAATTTTAGAAGGACTCAGCTATACAACATAAAGTAAATTTTGACATGTTCCTCCATGCTTGACATCCAAGAAACTCAGCAACATGATATTAATGTTCTCCAGTTACCAATCACTTGGACGGGTCTTGTTCATGGAAACCGTGAACTACACACATGCACCTACAATCTGTTTGTTCCTCATGTCTTATTCATGGCTGTAGTTACTTTCCTGTGTTTTTAAAGAGATTACAAAGGAGAAGAGAAGAGCACTACTGCTTTGCTCCATCCGTTGCAGTTATTTTCCCAGAACCGCCTCTGCTAAAAAGACCACAAAGAAACATTATCATTTCATTTGGAATCAAGCACTTAAACATGTTGATAGTGGTTACTCTTTAAGAATTGATGTTCCCTTTTGTTGTTTGGGACCAAATAAAGGTGCTGAAAAATGTATTTATATGAGCGTGTTTTGGGAATATTACTTTCCTTGCCAGCACTCCTTCGAGCTCAGATAATGGAATTTAAGACAAGAATTAATATCCTTATTCAGTAGCGGAGTGTTCTTTAATTGATAAACCGGAAACATGAGGTAGTGCTTTTAATGTGATCACTGCGGTAAAAAGGTAGAAATGTGCGGTAACTAAATACAATGATTGCAAAAGCAAAGTTTCTCATCTTATAAACCTTTTCATACAGAGTTATTCTTGAAAATGTTAATGCACATATCTCGTAAGTATATCTGTTCTATTCTTAAAACAAGGTTCTTTTTGTGAACGAGAAACTGTCAGAATATGTTTCTTTGAGAAGCAACCTCTTGATTAATAATTTCAAAAGTTACATATTTCTTTAAATGCAGAGTGGTCTGGTCTGCCATTCATCATCCTTTTCTGCTCTCTAGGTCATTGCCCTCCTTTATATCTTATTCTTAATATAGCTTTACTTTTTATTTGGATTTAAAGGCTCTAAAGGCTCCAACTAAAAAAAGCATTTGTAAGTGCATTAGGCTATGCCTACGTAATTAATAGTACGAAGTTTTTGTTGTAAGTTGTAGCTTCCGGAATAGTTGTACAATATAAGCTACAGAAAGTCTGTTCAATTGTTATAACTTGTTTATGTCAAAAAAGGTAACTTCATAACATTGTAAATGTTTATTTTTAATTAACTGTGATCGTTTTCACCTTGGTTTGCTGAAGCGAACATCTTACATATTATAAATTCATGTTACTACTTCTTTTGTCTAAATGACAATTTCATAGTCACTGAGGTGAAGTACTGTACCCACCTCTGGCCCTCATGTACGATGACCAACTCTTCCTAGAAGGCTTCACTTCACACATACAGATGTTAACATAGGCAAAATATAGACATATAATGTGAACAGTTGAACATCAGTATCTAATATTAGAATCAGGACTTCAAAAGGATTCCCAAATATCCAGTGGCGGCCAGACCGAGGTTCTAGAAACTGAAGGTCTCATTTGTGACCTAGTAACTTAGTAATCCCTGCGTGTGCAGAAAGGACCATGGATATGTAAATGGAGCTACCGCAATGGTAGCATCCTTTCCAACACTGAAGAAAGAATGAAAGGGCACCATGTTGAAAACACTGGGTTGGGAATTTTCTTTGGGCAGAGAAAACAAACTCTCAAAACACGACTTTGCTGTAGATAGCAATAAATAAATGGTCCCATTGTGCAGAGATGTTCCTTGCATGGTGGAAATGGGCATGGAAAATGAGTGATGATAGTTCTCCTGTCATTAGCATATGACAATCTTTATTGTGGCCCTGCGGCCACTTGGTGAATGCACCACCAGGACAAGGATTTAGAGTGACAGATCCAGTGGAGGCACTGCAAGTGTAAACCTGATGCTTAATCCTAATAAAAATGAAATGGGCAAAACACAAGTTTTCTAGGGCAGGACCACTTCGGATTTACAGCGGTGCTCCAGCTCTGCCCCATTCTAAATGAGGTGTTAAGATCACAATTCTGGATTGTAAAGAACATATTTTGAATTGCTTGGAAAAAGACACTCAAGTACTCAGTAAGACACATGTGATATCTGTCTAACCAAAAACAAAGTGATGCATGAAATGCTTGAATTAATCTCAGGCACTGGCAATCACTCGGATTGCATCACAATCTTCATTTTTCACTACTATGCACACCTCTGTATAGACTCAACCATATGCAAATAAGTCTAGGCCCTGTTCCAATGGGAACAGTCCAGCATTAACTGCCAGGCCAGGTCTACCCTGAATGTGAACACAAGCAACCCAGGAACAGTTTTGCCCTTATTAGGACTCATCAGTCAGGTATAACTTGGTTCCAGGGGCACAGTAAGCATGGAACACACATCTGGGCATACCCGTCACACTAGAGCATCAAAAACAAAGTGATGGATGGAATTCTTAAATTAATCTTAGCCACTGGCAATTGCTCAGGCTGCATCCCAATCCATTCTTTTTTGCCAATCAAGCCACCTCAGTTTGGACCCAGTCTTATGCACATCAGTCTTGACCCCACTCCAACTGGGTCAGTTAACCCTGAACTGCCTGGCGAGATCCTCCCTGAACTGGAACACAAGCAACCCAGGATCGGTTTCTCCCTTATTTGGAATTATAAGCCTGGTATAGCTTGGTTCCTGTGGCACAGTGGGCACAGAACCCATGTTCAGGCATACCCAACACACTTAGTGCATCAAAGACAATATGATAGATGGAATGCTTGACTTCAACCTGCCACTGGCAATTACTCGGGCTGCATCCCGATCCATTTTTTTTTTTGCCTACCATGCCACCTCAATTTGGACCCAGCCATATGCACATCACTCTAGACCCTTCGCCAATGTGAACAATCCTGCTCAAACTACCAGGTCAGGTACTCCCTGAACCAGAACACAAGAAACCCAGGACCGGTTTTGTACGTATTAGAATTCATCAGCCAGGTACAGCTTGGTTCCAGTGGCACACTGAGGATGGGACCCATGTCTGGAAATACGTGTCCCACTTTGGCCATCATAAATAAAGTGATGAATGGAATGCTTACATAAACCTCAGCCACTGGCAATCATTTGTTTGAGCAGCATACCAATCAACCGTTTTTGATTTCTGAATAATAGCCATGAAGAACTACACTATGGAATACAATTTTACACAAAGCCTACATTAAACGTGACCATGGGTGGTTGCAGGAGAGAATTAATCTTACATCAATGGATGGCACAAGAATATACAAAATATAAACGTTAGTGCTCTCCCGCATGCTTGTATGAGTAGTGTGCCTAATTTACATTTTTCAACAGCATGTGTGTGAGGGCAAGTGAGCCTGCAGGAACCAACCCCCAGATTCATCATGCTCCTCTTTTGCGAGTCCTTAATAGCGATTATTAAGGAATCGCTATTAAAGACTCGCAAAACGGGATGCATGTAGTAATCGCAAAATTCATAGCGATTTGTACATCTTCCTTATTTGTGATTCGCTAATTGCTAATCGCAAATAAGGAATGACTCCCCATTCATTCCTATGGGCCAAAGGCCCATAGGAATGAATGGGGAGTCAATACTTATTTGCGATTAGCAATTAGCGAATTGCAAATAAGGATGCGATTTCAAGGGTGCCAGGGTGTCCAAAGGACACCCTGTAGCACCCCTGGAATGGTGATTTGCACTGGTGTTGCGCACACACATGTCCAAAGGACATGTGTGTGTGTAACATCCAACTTAGAAAAATGCACTAAAGTGCATTTTTCTAAGTTTTCGCTATTTACCACGAAGTTACACTTCGCAGTAAATAGTAGCCCAATATTGCGATTTCGCAATTTTTAAAAGGTTCATGAATAGCATTTAAGTAATCTCTAATTGAGATTCCTTAAATGTGCAATTTGAGAAATCGCAATTATTTGCGATTTTTCAAATTGCGAGTTCATGAACCATTGAGGAATCTCAAATGCCATTTTTGTGGGCGCAAACGGCCGATTTTTGCGATTCGCACCGTTTGCGCTCGCAAAAATGCTTGATGAATCTACCTACAAGTACCCATTGGCCTTGCAAAAACGGCTGTATTGAGAGACAGCTTAGCTCGAGAAAATCCAATGCCTGTTTATCGTTTTCATCGTTTAAAGACAGGAATGTTTTAGTAAGAAACAAGCCTGTGCTCTTTGTATGACAGGCTATAGTAAATGTGCTTGATGACGGCAGAGTTTAAAAAAAACTTTTTGATAAAATTGTGAAAAGGGTAAGGTAAGATTTTAAATATTATGTGTTAAAATGTGTCAATTTGATGTTATCTTTTTATATGTTGTCTTAATAAACCCCAATAAACAATTTCTGAATTCAAATGTACTGCATGTACCTATGAAAAACTGCAGAGTCCACAGCTTAATGAGAGGGATACCAATTAATCATAAGGTGTGTCCCACCACAGAAGGCATTATGCACATCTGGGCCAAAGTCAACTGAACTGTCACACTTTCGGAATGTAAGTTAAATCAGGGCGTATCTCAGGTCTGTATCTGAAGATATGAGGTTGAAAATAGAAAGTAGGCAAAACTACAAATGTGTCATGGGCTGCACCTGGTTCCCAGTGACAAGTGACTAAGCTCAGACTCTGCTTAATAATCACACACATTATGTCAACGCTTCTGAATTCTGTTAAAAGGGCGTTTTAACTTTCAGTATAGGAACAAATATGCCTTTTATTCCAAGTTTATACCACCATATGTACGAATATAGCTGTCTGTTGACCAATGACTCCGCTTGCATTTGATTACTCATATATTTTGGCCCTGAGGAGAGTGAGCATGTGAATACTGATGTTGTATCACCCAATATTGGTACTGCATATGAATACGCATATTTTTTTACCTCTAAAATAGAGCAGCATGCAATCACTGATTATCTTTGGCCAAAGATTGGACCAGCGTTTAAACAAGGATGCCTTTTGAATTAAGGTTGAACCACCATCAGACTACCTGAAGACTTTTGACCAAAGATGGGACCAGCCAAGAAAACAAAATGCAAACAAGAATGTTTTTTGACCCGAGTTGGTCCAGCATGTGAGTACTGATGGTGTTTCACCCAAGATTGGGATAGCCTGTAGATGATGGTGACATTCGATCCAGGACTGCAGCAGCATGTGAATAATTATATACTTTGTCCCTATACCGGGCTTGCAACCACTGCTACCTTTTTTTTAAATCATAGATTGTGCCAATATGCAAATATTGGCGTGCTATGACTGGGGAGGCCCTAAAAGCCGACCACCAAGGGCTCCAACCCACAGGGAAATCCCAAGTGGAATAAATAGTCTATACAGCCCTGGTAACCAGTCAGTCAGTAAAGTCTGGAAGCCGAAGGCACTTTGCCATCACCCTCAAAAACGTATTTGACTTTTTCTCTTCTTCTAAGTATCCTTGTTCATGGAAAATATAACGCCCATGAATAATTCATACAGGCCCTGACCAAGAAAATTCAGCAAGCTGCTTCAAAACAAAGACATTTTGGGCCACAAAAGTCGAATAGAAATGGCACGCACTGCCAGAATGGGGAGCCAATTTAAAGCCATTTCAAACATAGAATCTATTTTCTCTGTCTAGCTAAACATTGATGGTGAAGTGCTTTTGCTCCCCAGTTTGGGGTAACAAGTGCTTGTTGGAAAGTGCCCTTATTGCAGGGTTATCCCCAAACTTTTTGATTTTTCCTCCTATTTTTCTTGACCTTTTTTTCTTGGCTATAGGACTCTGGGCACTTTACCACTGCTGATTAGTGCTAAAGGGCATATGCTCTTTGTGTAAATTGTTATTATGATTGGTTTTCCATGATTGCATATTTGATGTTACTGGTTACCCCATAGTAAAGTGCACCGGGTGTGCCATGGGCTTGTAAATCAAATGCTACTTGTGGGCCTGCAGCACTGATTGTGCCACCCACACAAGTAGCCTTTCAAATGAAACTCAGACCTGTCACTGCAGTATATGCGCCCAGTTTCTGCTATCGGAGCAGGGCAGGGGGTAGTGGTTTGCCCACTTCTAAGTGCCCATGACTGTTTGGCTGGCCTTCTCGGGCTGCCCAAAACAGTCATGCGCACTTTCTCTGTTCTCCATGCAGGCTGCATCACAACCTGTGTGGAGAACATACCCAGGCCCCATTTCCTGGCTGTCAAACCAGGACGCTCTGTCCAATCACAATGCTGCGTTGCAGCATTGTGATTGGTCATTGGGGCCTGGCTGTGCTTCCTATTCCTCAAGGAGAGCGGGAGCAGAGACGGGGGACCCAGTGGCAAGGAAAGTTTATTTATTTTTATACTGAGCACCACCCCCCTTCGTCCACCCCACGTGTACAAATACTTCACCCATAGCCTTTGAGATAAGCCTGTCTGCTCATGCCAAGCTACGGGGGTGGGGGGTTGGGGGGTGAGCAAGGGGTTAATCTAAAGTGTGTACCCCCGTACCCTGATTAAAAGCAAGGGTCCCTACTTGGACAAAGTTACCTATGTCTGCCAACTACCTACCCCCATTTCTAACAGCTGTATAAATGCATCAAAACAATATAATTATAATATCGTGGAAAAGCAGTAAATGTTGGTTTTATAGTAACTTGTGTAGTGACCCAGATTTTGATATGGGCCAATGGAAAACCCTATACTCTTTTTGCTATCAAGCCACTGTCTATCTACATCATATAGACTTTCATATGCATTCGAAAGCTAAAAGGCTATATGACTGGGCCTACCACATCTTCCATAATAATAAACCTGTGTTTCATTCTTAGTTAACCAATGCCAAATAGGATCTAATTTTAAGGGAAGCGTCCGTACCTTTGTCGAAATGTGCAAACGTAAAGCATGTGATTTAATATACAAAACGTATCCATAACTCAGCACACCCTATTTACCAATTCAAAACTGCTTTTAGCAGGTGCCTGACTTTGGCTGTTGGGAAGCGAAAAAGGGTGCGAACCTTTAAGAGCACGCAGCTTTTTATAATGATTTCCGCATCGAAAAACAAGTTTGGCAGGTGCGCTGAATACAGTCTACGCTTCCAGGACAGATTACCTTCACAGAATCCTCCCGGCAGGACACACCTGTTCGGTATCAACAGACAGTAGCTGCAAACCACACATTTTCAAGAACACTGCTTATCCTGAGGTGGAGTAAGTTGATACTTGCCGACGCCGCAGTCACACACCTCTGGAGACTGGCGTATCCGCATTTTTGCATCCGTTGTAAGAATGTAACTTTGCTGCGCCACTACTACCAGGAAACTCTTGCGTATATGCAAAAGGACGAATAACCAAATATATCCGCAGTGCGAGCTCTAACTTAAATGCCTCACTAAAAACAGAGGCCGGTAACAGGTTAATTAGTTTGCCAAAGTGGCCAGTATGAGAAATTGAGCAGAAGGTTCGAAGGCGCAGAGGGGCCTGGCCAGTGTGCCATATGGCCTGTGCAATCAAGAAAATGGGCGTCGTGGCTGAGGTTTGAATTGTAATATACACAATAATTGACATGTTCCTATATTAAGTAAACTTAAAATGGAAAATGTATGAATAACTTTCTTTTAGAGCTATTTAAACTATTCCTGCACGATTATATTAGCTAACAGAGGAAGAGTTGTGCCTTTAATAAATAATACAGTGCCCAGCGCCTGTCCCTTCCAAAAGTTCTAAACATGCCCATATGGCCGGTATTTTTTTCCTGAGGCAGGGGCGAACTCTAGCCCTGTCGCATGGCACTCATGTTCTCGTTAACTGACAAAATAGGGTTTCATACAATACAAAACTGATCACAGATTTTTCTTATCACTTTGAAATTTAGCTTTGACTAGTTTTCTGCACCAGTGTGTGGCATTCTAGCTTCAGAAATCGCACAAGGAGAATTCCTTAAGTTTCGAGCATAACTGACATTTTAAAAATCAGAAAGAAGTCAGAGTGGCAACAGGGTTATTAACGGAAAAACTGATTTTTTAGTGCAATACTGACATGACTTTAAACACTTTAGGGCCAATTCACAAAGGTACTCTGCTGTGTGGCGGAGGACCCCCAGTCATGGCGCGGGCTCCGCAATGGGTAACTCGAGTACGGATGCCCTGCCACGACAAGAGTGTGGAAGTCCGTTGTAAATCAGGCATCCAGATCGGTTCATTCACTACCAGTGGTTGCAATCATCTAAATGAACTTGGGTCGGTCCACCATCAATATCTCACGTCCACAGAGCCATGATTGTCAGTCCATAATACATGTACAGCTCCAGCACTCACATTGTCTATCTACTTGTCTACCCCAGTTTCAAATTCAGCATTTACACAGCGAACATATCTCTGCTGTCAGACTTATCCAGGAAGGAGCTGAAAAGGACCAGGTGTATGGGGCCTGGCAACAACTACACTAGCTTCCAGTCCAAGAGAATGAGTGGAGACTAGGTTGTTCTACTTACACACGTGTCAAGAATTGAGCTCCCAGCTATACTCAGGAAATACTCACTGTGTACAAACCACCAGAAAGCTCAGCATCTCTGATCATCTTTTGACAGTTTTTCCCTGAGTTCACCTTAGGCTCCCTCTTACCAGGGCCCGAACTTTTGGAACTACTCACCCAAGGGTCTAAGGAAATCAGCCTCCTCAACTGCCTTTGTTAAAGGGCTAAACTCATTCCCGTTTAAGGCTGCATACATTACCCACGCCAACCACATTATCATTAACATTTGAGCTGCAGTTTAGCAGAAACTTGTTTTTAACTCAAAAAGGCAGCTTTGGTTGACAAAGATTCAGCATTTCTGAACATTCAGTCAACTTGACGCTACTACTTAAACAAACTGGTCACCCTGCACCCATGGTCATCTTCTGAACACCCCCATATGGGTAATGTTCTTCTATAATGAGATCTGTTGAAGAAAGGCTGGGTCCTACTCCAGCTGTAGAGCCTAAATGTGTTTACATACAGAACCAATATTATTACAAAGTTTGTTTTAACCCTCATGGGCTCTCAAAATTCAGGGCATCGTACACGCTGCAACACTCGCTGTCATGGGTCTTAAAAAAATATGATAACATCATACTTAGTCTGATGGGACTCCAGTGGCTTTTCTTGCCAGCCATACACCATGCTCAAAACAACTGTATCATTTACAAAGCTATCATGACCGGCACCTCTGCCTATTTGGCTGATAACCTCACTGCCTCCCGTGGCTCTTGCCACACTTGCAGCCAGGGTGCCATCAGACTGGAGATGAAGTAATGCAAAAAAAGAACAAACAAGATCACAAGCCTTCTCCATCTATGCACCCAGCATCGAGAACAGCATCTCTGTATCAATTATTGACTCAACCCTGCTCCAATATAGGAAAGTAACTTAAGACACACCTCTTTAAAGAACACTACATCCTGACTCTGTAACAGTCCACTTTCACTCATAGAAAGCATTCCTCTGCCCTTTGCCTAGCTTTGCACAACACAAATAACACATACTTATATACCACATATGTGTTCCTCCAACAAAAAATACAAACATTGCATCTAGTCCACAGGTTTCCCAATTAGAACCCAATGGTGGTTCCATTACACAGATTGTACCAGTGCCAGGGCAATTTTGCAATAGGGACACCTTCCTGCCCGAAAACAATCCTTAGCAAAGATATTTAAAAAATTGAGATATTTCTCCTTGTTGCGCCTCTATCGGGAAGGGGTACAATTTTGATCCGTTCATAGGTTTACTGCTCTTGGTAAATATGAGAATGAGGCAAAAATCATTTGTGATTATGTGGGAACACCCACTTTTCACCCATGTAATGCCTTCCCGGCGCAGAGTAAGGCAAGGCAGTTACCGGCGCTGCCTTGCATCACTCCAGATTTACCAAGCCACGAACAGGCGAGTAGCTCCAGGGGGGTTGTTTGGGGTGTTACAACCACCTATAAAAATTATTTTGTAGTAACTAGTTGGGTACAAGTGCTTTCAGTCGGATAATGTTAAGTGTTTGTCGGATTTCACCTGGGACTTTGACATGCTTACACTGACAAAAACCCACACATTCTCTCTCATCTATGTTTTGAGTATATTGTGTACTTCCTAACAATCTGCACTCCTCACTCTTTCCACTGCCCCGTAAGCCCCCCTCAAGTCCTGCTTCTCATATAATGTGTTTTATTTAACAAGATGTCCCAGAGTGATAGTTGTGAAATCTGAAGCTCACACCGCCACCAAAAATTCTTAATAAGCTACGCCCCTGGCCAAGAAGGACCATGCAAGGTGGCTTTGCGTGGCTTGGTAAATCTGCCCTAAGGATTGCGCTCCCTTGCGTCACTCTGCGTGATTAAAGGGCAACACATTCATTTGATAAATCTCGTCCCGAATGTTGGAGCAAAATTGCACAGGCGCAATCAGTAGAATCTGGAATGAGGGGCCACGCCATGGAAATGTGTGCATGGCAAAATGTTTTTGGCTTATCTTAAAACAAGTGAGAAAAATAGATCAGAGGTAGTATGATTGCTGGATCCGATTTTACTAAAAATCCAACAGCACAACAAGGAAAATGGAAAAAAGGTACCGCGAAATGTTTACAAAGAATTGCGCCCCAATGACAATATCAGCTGTGGTCGCAAATATGCTGTTTTAGGACAACGCTAAGCTTTGTGCCACGATGAACATGTGAGCAGGTGGTGTCTTGTGTGAAATTTGTACTTGAGGCACACACCCTCCAGCCCACCTTTCCATACGCACCATCTGAACTGTGTGATTTGACAAATATGAAAGGCTACGCACGGAAATGTCATGCAGTATCACGTTTCTCCCGTTTTGCACGGATTTGTAGGGGCTCGGTGTTACACAAAGGCATTTGGCGTTGTGCTTGCATCAAATTTCGGTACAGAAAAAATCTTCTGCATGACTAAGGTGATTGGCACAGCTGTTTGCATCACATTTACATTGCGCGAGCACCTGCTCTCATCCATAGTACATCTTGGCCGCGAAATGCACTCCATTTGTACATTAGCACTGGTGTCAAAGCCTTTTGTACACATGCGCTGATACACGTGCATAAACCATAAGTACACTAACTCCTGCCTCGTTTTTCAGGTCTTGCTACGCAGGAGCTTTGAATTGCTCACTGACTGCGCCAAACCTCTGGAAAAAGTCATCCAACCTGTCCTTGAAAGCATTTTGTACACGAAACTGTTAATGGCATTTGAATCGCTGTAAAAAGTAACATGAAAGCCTTTACGACCTACCACGCAGACTACGTTCCCGGAAGAGAGGAGCTATAAGAGAGAACGCGCACTTACCTTTCAGGTGTTTTCCAATGAGGGAGAGATTCTTCCGAGAGCTGCGGCCACCCACAGGCGTTACAGCGACGAGAAGACCGAGGAGCAGTGCAGAGCGCTTTACCGGTCAGGTTCAGTCTCGGCTGACTAGGGAGTCAGTGGCACTCAGTCTGCACCTGCTGTCCAGCCAGGCACTGGGTGTAGTTCGCTAAACACTGAGGGGTGGGGCACGGGCACGCCGGGCAGAAATTACAGCTGAAACAGAAAAACTTTCTCTTGGTGCGTTTAAACTTATCTCAGCAATGCTTTCTATAAGGCGTAAACAAAACAGCGAGTTTGTGTCCGTTCCTGGGTTAGTCCTGTTAACTTTTTTATTTACAAAATGGACGGTGTGTCTGGCTTAAAGTGAAAACGTTCCGGGTGTTCTACTAAGTCGATTAACTAATGGAATTTGAGCGTGATATTTAATTTTAGCGTTTCACACTAATACAGCAACGTGCACAAAACTGCAATGAAGCATTACATTGTGTTCCCTGTCATCTGACAGCTCAGAACACACCAAGCAATACGAAATTGCTCAACGTGTTTTATTGGTTTTATTCCCTGACGGTCGTTCTCTGTCATCAATAGTCATAGTTCTGTTGTGCAAAGATCCTTTTGTGTGCTCAATTTTTAATCAATGTCACTCTCCCTGCCTAAAGTAAATGATAAAATGCTGATCTGTCTAAAACGTGACCTGTTTTCTGAAAGGGTGATAGTACAGGCCATTGGTGTATTCCTATGGATTACAATATTATTATATTCAATTTTTCTCCTTTCAAGAAATTAGTGGTGCTGGAACAATTATCAGAGTGTAGGTGCTGCCATTATTGTTATATCGCTGGTCATTGGAACTGTGAAAAGTTCAAGCATCACACAAAACACAAGTGCAGCAAATAAGCCACACCCATTCAGATGGAGAGTGGAAAGCAGGGGATGTAGCTTGGTAAGTAAGATTGTGGGCATGTAAGCTTCAGATTTCCAAACATTCATACTTGGCACAGAATGTTAAAATATATTATACGACAAGCTGGGCGCACAATAGGGGCTACAGGCGCAGTGGAAAGGGAGAGGTTTGCAGATTGGTAGGGGAACTAAGTGGGAAAAAGACATTGGGGATATTCTCAAGAACGTGTGATAACCATTGCAAAAGTAACTTAACGCAACTTTCAACATCACAGTCTATTGCAGGAAAATTACGCTATTTTAACTAAGTGTTCACGACACGGAGGCACCATGAGATAGGCCCCCGACAATGTGTTAAATGTCCGCGATAAAGTCAACGTGACGCCGCAGAAATGCGAAACACGAACGCAAAAAGGCTTGCGATGAGGCAAATCGCGATACAAAAAGTAGTGAACACCAGCGACAGACCTGCAAATCCCACACGTCTGGTGGGAAAATGCACTATAAAAACAACAAAAAGAACACACCCAAAACAATCCAAAGTATGTAGCAACATGGATGCACACGGCCCATGTGCAGAGGCCAACACTAACCCCACAAGCCCCACAGACCACCAGCAAGGAACAATGGGGTCGGGGAAGGCCAAGGAGAAGAGGGAGAGGAAGACGGGGTGCAGTCCGCAGGCAAACCAGATCAGCTTCACGGAGGTGACAAAACACTACCCACAACTGACCCAAAATTTGACTACCGTGAATGCAGTCGGAGTGTCGAGGAGGTCAATGGAGGAGGCCAAGAGGCCCAGGCAGGAAGTGGGAGTCCTGCCCCACTGGAGGATCTGGAGGAAATGGTGGCCACAGTCATCAGTGTGGAGACGGTTCAAGGAGCTGGGAGTCTGGACACAGCTCGAGAGGACCTAACAGAAAATCAACAGGGCGAGTAACGACCAGGGACTTGGGGGACAGGGGAGATGGGCATAATGGCAAACATGCACAACGTTGTGTAGCACACTGCACACCCACAATGACCCTGGATCATGTCCCTGATCCCTGTGGCACACTGCAGCACACACACATAGCAAGAACAGCACATCCACATTGACGACAATGTGGTACAATGTGCAACCCTGACACTGCAGGCCAGAGGACACAACTGACTCCGTACATGTGCAGAAATAGGCCAACTACATCTAACAGAACAGGAAACGGTGAGATGGGAATGTACGCGTACAACCACACATCTGTCATGTAGTCCAAATATCCACTGTCCAGCATCAAAATCCCAAAAAGTCACAATGTTCATTGCCATACAGCCTGCATGTAAATATGGACAATGCGCCAACATGCATGTCAACACAATGTTAACATGCATGTCCCCTTCACATTGCAGAGAGCTAAACAACACCTCCAGCAGAGCAGACCAGACAACTCATCAGTAAGGCCGGAGCGGACCACCACACCTTCGACACCAATGCCCTACAACAGCTCGTGGACATCCCAGGCACCCCACCACCAGGGCAGCCAAGCTACATAGATGAGAACCCAGCCCCAGCACAGACCACACAGCAGGAAGCACCCGCAGGCAGGGGTGGCTCACAACACTTCACCGAGCCACACATGCCATTCCAATGCCAGGCATCAGAATTCCAAAAGGAGGTGGCGAACAGGTGCGGGTGTCGTCAGAAGCCATGGAAGATGAACAAGATCACATATGTGGGTTTCTAATACCCTTCAGGGACTACCTACACCCCACAAAGGAGCGCCACACTGCCACAGAGACACATGCATATGCACATTTCCAGTACAGAACCACGTCCAGAGGCACACAATTATCAGTCACACACCCACATTGGCTCAGTGTACGACGGCCCAGTCCACTCTTCTTATGTATTGAGTGGGTGACGACAAAGCTACATGTCAAAGCTCTAACCCGCTGCCTGCGTTGACATGTCTGCATCCGCTGTACAAAGCACAATGTAATGTCGTAGGGGGCAGGGCCCTCATGCATAGAACATGACCACAGGGACACACGCAGATAGTATGAGGAACTAGCTATGGGCACATGCGCCCAGCCCCTTTATTGGCAGGGCCACATGTACAGTGACACCTGTGCTGGATGTGTGTGGGGTGAGTGTAAGCCAGCCCGCACAGAGTGGTTGGTGCTGGCAACAACCTGAACAGTGTATACCATTAAAACGGAAACTGAAAACACCAGCATAACAGAGTAAAGTGCTGAGCAACATGGAGGTAAACGGAGCAAGTACAGAGGTCACCCAAAATGCAAATAGAAGCGTCCGTGAGTTGCAGTGCACTGAGGTTGGGGCACTAGAGCTGAGCGCGCTCATGTGATGAAAATGTCTTATATTGTGTCCCTTTGGGATATACCTGATGCAGCTGCAGTGGGGTGCGTTACACCTGCATCATCTCCCTCACCATCGTCCCAGCTCTCCCACACTGCCTGAGTTGACATTGCTGCGCAACCTCTCCACAGCACAAAACTCAATCAGTAACGGTCCATGGGTTGTGGTGCACTGAGTCAGTGGCACCTGGAGTGCTGAGTAGGGTATCAGGCTGATGATGGCATCCACGACAGGTGTGAGCAACTCCATTAGTCTGCCAGTACCACTGTTTTGACTCTGGCAGATGGCGGTTGGAGATGGTCCTGGCGATGGTGGCATATGCCTCCTGTGGTGATGCCACGTCGGGTCGATCAGTAGTCGATTGGATATGTGAACCCTGGTGGACCGCAGTTGAGGCCGGAGGCAGCGGACAGCGCAGGGCCACAGACACGTGGCGTTGACGACCCCAAGGCCATCGTCTTAGAGACCATCCAATATTCAATCAGACAGGGTCCCTGACTTGGGCTGCACAGAGTTAGTGGCCCTGGATGCACAGCAGCTGGCACAGGCACACCGCCACGGGACGGTGACTTGCATTCCACTGAGGTAGGATCACGGGGACTAGGCGGGTTCTCAATGGTGTTCAAGGGGACTGTCACGGGGACAGTGGAAGGTATCCTCCAGGTTATGATGCAGAGGGCAGTATTCGTCTGGAAGCAGCATGGAATGCTAGAGCCTCCTTTCCACCACCAATTCAGTATCAGCTACATGAGGATGAAGACAAACCCCTAGTCCATAGACTCAGACACCACCAAAGTTCTACCAGAGAGTGTCCATGAATGTCGGGGAACAGACATAGTGGCACCGGGGCTGAGAGGGGATGCAGTCTGCGATGATGCCGGTACAAAGATATGAACTCCCCCATTGCTAAATTAAGACTCAGTCCCAACTGTGTGACCTACTCGAACGCAGATTAGGCCGGAGGCAGCAGTCAGCAGTGGCCCACAGCCATGTGTCATTGGCTCGTGATGCACAGAGTTAGTGACACCAGGACAGTTGTCAGTAGTGTTCGATCACCTCCGTTACGATGATCCTTTTTTCCTCCTGATTGCAGCACGTCATCCTCTTACACCTCTCCTTGCGTGCGATGATATGCACTCTACCTTTGAAAAATCGCTACTCAGTTCCAATTGTGTGACCTATTCGAGCGCGGCGTAGGCTGAGGGCAGTAGTCTGCGTGGGCCCACAGACAGGTGTGGTTGTAATGCTATGTACAGACTTGGTGGCACCACATCGAAGGGAGTATAGTGATATAAACTCAGCCATAATTAATGTTCTCTGCCATGGTGAAATCAAGACTTAGTTCCAAATGTGTGACCTACTTGTCTACTGTGTCTGCCAGTGGAGTACGTCAATGAGAAAGGAGTACTGCAGGCCTGTGTTGCGGAGGCCGTGATGGTCTGGAGGTGGCTTCCAAGGTCGCGGGCCTCGGGCTTGGAGCTTGCACCAGCATGTGGTGGGCCCTCTTCAACACACGCCGGTGTCGGCAGGTGGGCATTGAGGCCTGGGTGCGCAGGGGCGTGCAAGACCGTTCAGGCACCAGCGTCCTGGAGTGCAGCAGGTGCACAGGATCGCTGGCAACCCCGCTCATGGTGACGCTGTCAGCATCATGGAGGGGTGAGAGGTGCTGCCCTGGCAGAGACGTTGGGCATTCGGGAAGAGGACCACGCCCAGAGTTAGGTGCCTTTTATTCACACCCTTATGCCAGCCTTGCTTATGCTGGGCCAGCCCACTCCGCTCACGCTTACTAGGGGGAAGTAACTAGCTACATTTCCAAGATCTTCCCCACTGGCTGGGGTGACATGGTTGTGTCCACTGTTGACTACACTCCAAACACCAGCCATGTGTGTCGACATTGATATGTGTGTGGTCTGCACACTGCAGTCCGGCCAGCACATCCAAGCCACACTTTGCATTTTGTACATTCTCATTCATTGGTCACTTGCCTCCTTCGCACATGCCTGGACCCCACCTCTTCACACATTCTGCTATTGTGTGGCTAAGGTACCATGCCGTTGATGACTAATGTACATGTCTGGCCCTGGTTCCCACAGTAAGTTGTGCTGTCGTGTCTGGTGGGTGTGCATGTTGTTTGGCCTTCTGTATGTGAGCTTGTGACGTGTGCATTCCCAGTGTTGTGAGTTGCATGATTGTAGAGTTAAGGTGTGTGGTGTGTTCATTTGGTATTTGCCAACGAGCAGTGCATTTCTGTGGGTGCTATCCTGGTAGCGCTGGTTGATGATGGACTGTCGGAAGATATAGGGATCACGCACATTGCCTGGGTGGTTGGCGAAGACATTGGTGGAGATTCCCTGATGTGGCTCTGAGCTGCATGATCGTTGGCTTCATGGCATATGTTGTTATTCTGGTGTGCTCTAGGCTGGGCTCCTTTTTGTGGTGCAGGCTGCCATCCGACTTTGCACCAGGTCAGAGCAGGTGTTAATTTCTTGCTGGTAACCCGCCTTACCGCATTTTTGGGATCTTATCACCTATCTGGCGGGTCATTGAGAATGTTGCGGAGTGGTGTTGTTGGGGGTTTTGGCACGGGAACGCCTGCTCTGCATCTCATCAGCGATAATTGCAGGGGTCATCTGTGGTGATGTTTTTTGCGGCTGCTATCGCTGGTAAACTGGTGATATGGACTGTTAGCACCAGCTTGTGAATGGGGCAATAGATGTATCACCACTTTGGCTGCGATAAAGTGCCGTTAACTCAGTGATAAGTCCTTGAGAATATGCCCCATTATTTTGTGAAATACCAAACATTTTTTACGTTTTTACAAACAGATGGAGGGAGTGTGTGTGCATGTATGTCTCTGTGTGCAAAACTTCATGGTGAAATGCAGCAGACACCTCATCATACTCAACTGAAAGCCCCTGCACCAAGCTATTTATCAACAAATACATTTATTAGGGGGGTGTAACACCCCCCTCAATCTATGCTCCAGGTGATACTGGTAATAAGGGTGTGATATGTAGCCAGTGGTGTGTTTTGGACCACTGGTTTGGTTATAAACAGTCATTTACAGATGGCACATTTTCTGTTAAAATGGCCAGAGTATTTGCATGGACATGCAGTTTATATGTATAATTATTCAGCTCACAAAAGATAGTGTATATATATATATATATATATAAATCTTTATTCGGCTTGTTCACAATGGAAAAACCATAAAAGAAGCAGAAAATATCATACAGTGCAAAAATACATATATTACGTAATATTTCATATAAAATTCATTTCACAATTAAAAAGAAGAGTCAATCAAGAATGTGCCGAGAGCCGCTCAAAGTGAACTTGACGAGGATTTTTAAAGATTGTTTCTGTGTTTCATAATGGATTTTAAAAAACTACTAACAAAATAACAGACATTTTCCGTTTCCAGCATTTGCAGTCTTAAAAGAGCAGGTCTGCATTGTCTCAACCCCCAAGATCTTAATATCGGTAATAACCAGATCTTTCTGTGAGCTTGATGGAATTTGCAGAGCAGGATCACATGCAGATTAGACTGTGTTGATGAACCATCACATGGACAGGGCGGGAGAATGGCATTCCAACAGTTTTGTGACGGAAAGGTAACCATTCTAAAGAAGGTGTTTAGCCTAAATCTTGTGATTAACATTCTTTCGTAGGTTGATGTTTGAAGTACCAGATACGGGTGAATGTCATAGGCTAGTTGAATCATATTTGCATGGATAACTGCCGTTTTTGATGCGTTAGATGCAAGTCTTAAGGATTCCAGATGACTTAGTGCTTTCTGTTTGAGGTCTTTTTTCGAAATGTCTGTTATAGTTACCGGATCCAGGTAATAGTTCTCTGAGCCTAGATCATTAAAAAAGTTTCTAACATATAAAAGCCACTTTATTTTTGTGGAATTGTCCAAGTTCATTGAGTCTGCAATGATGGCTTGTGTCAATGCATTTTTGTCTGACATCCAAATGCGGCGCCACAACATCAGCGGTTCTATTTTAATTAGGTCCTCTATGTAGGGTATGCCTAGTTCTAAATGCATTGCATAGGTTGAGGTACCTTTGGGGGTGGCTAACAGGAATCTTAAAAAGGCGTTTTCTGCCTTCTGGATAAGACTAATGTCGGTGTAACCCCAGACTCCCGCACCATATGTTGCGATAGCCTGACATTTGGCGTTGTAGATCTTGAGGAGCTCCACTGGTGCCCTTTTGCCTAGTCTCTGAGAAAAAGTTGTTAGGGCGGCGATTGACCTCTTGAACAAATGTGCCCTTGTGTTCACTGCTGACTTCCAGCTAAGTTGGTCGTCTATCATAACCCCTAAATAAGGATATTGGGGGGTAGCTTCAAGCTTTTGGTTATTGAGCTGTATAGGTTTTATTCTTTTTTGGCCTCTACCAGCTGTCATTACGAACGTTTTTTTCACGTTCACCATTAGGTCGAGGTTGCCCATGAAGGTCGTGTACCTGCTCACTGCTTTCTGGAGTTCGCGAGGTGTTCGTGCGAGGATAACAGCGTCGTCCGCGTAGAGCAGGGCTGGGATCAGGCGGCGATTTATGCGTGGGAGGTCCTGAGCCCCCTCCAACATCTCCCCCTCCAGACCATTGGTATAGAGTGAGAAGAGGAAGGGGGCCAGGACACATCCCTGCCTGACCCCACGCCCTACGCTAAACGGCGACGTCAGCTCTCCATTTACGCCAAAGCGCACTCTGGCCGTTGCTCCGGTATAAAGCTCTCCTAGAAAGTCCAAGAGAGGTGGATCTACTCCTAATTGGGCTAGGACCCTCCACAGCTTTGCATGTGAAACGCAGTCGAAAGCTGCGGAAAGGTCGACAAAGACCATATAGATCTTAGTTGGGGTGGCCTGGGTGTATTTGCCCATTATTAGGGTGAGGTTAAGGACCTGCTCTAGAGTGCCAAAGCCCTCGCGGAAGCCAAATTGAATGTCAGAAATTATGCCCCGGTCCTCGCTCCACTGCTGAAGACGCTCTAGGATCACTCTCCCCACTACTTTCCCGAGCGAGTCCAGCAGTGAAATAGGCCGGTAGCATTTTACATCTTGGCGGTCCCCCTTTTTAAAAATGGGGACCATTATTGATTTGGTCCAAGAGGTTAGGATTCCCTCATTAGCGGCCGCTATACAGACTCTAGTTAAGATGGGGGCCCAAAGATCTAGGTTGCTTTTAAAAAGGTCCATTGGGACCCCATCGGGTCCTGGTGCCTTGCCAAGTTTGCTGTTCTGCAGTGCCTCCAAAAGATCTGGGATGTCGAAAGGCACCAGGATGGGGTACTGGGCCTTTCGGGGTAGTTGTTCTGTTGATGAAGTATTTTTAAAGATGGCTTCAAAGTGAGAAACCCATGTATTTTCGTCGATAGCGACCTCTATTTTTGGGATACCTGTTTCCGTGAGATATGGAGTTCTGACTGTGCGCCAAAAAAGCTCGCTGTTTTTTGACACTGCGCCTTTGTGGAGGTCATCCCATAGTTTTTGCTTAAGTTGAGCAGTTCTCAGCTTTCTTTCCCCTATATATTGACGCCTCAAGAGTTGGATCTGAGCTGCGTTTCGCGGTTTAATATGAAGTGCAGATTTTAATTTTGTTAGTGCGGCTGTGCAACCATGATTAAACCATCTTGGTTTTATAGAACGGTTTGATTTGGGTTTTGAGGTGAGTAGGTCCTTTATGGAATCTAAAATTGATTTAAAGTTTATCAGAACTTCCTTATGATTAGATGCAAGGTCAAGGCATTTTACAATATTTGGGTAGGTCCGAGTTATTAATTTTTTCGTTATGTCTTGCGGATTAATTTTTGCCCATTGATTGTGAAACCGTTATGTTTACCGACCTGGATTTTGTTCTGTATGAGAGTGGTCGCCATCTCCAATTTATGGAAGGAGTTGGATGGCATAGAAATCTTAATTGTTAAGGCTGAGTGATCACTGAGGGGGTTAGCAATGACCCCAAAATCTTTAACTTTGTTCATAAGGTTTGGGGAAAGGAGTATAAAATTTACTGTAGTTTGATGACCTCTACCTACATAAGTCGGCGTGTATTTATTTGGGTCTGCTTCCGGATGGTTTACAATGTGCAGATCCAAGTCCGACAGGACAGTGTTAATAGCATTACCCAGTTTATTATGAGCAAAGTGCGGTAATGGTACATTAAATTCGTCCACTATCCCGCAGCACAATAGGTTGGTCGCTGTGCAGGGGTGGAGATTGAAATCTCCTCCCCAGATTAGGTTGGTTGCCTTATTTACAGATCTCCAGTGATGAACTTGTTTTAATTTATCATATAGGGTTGTGAGGAGAGTTATAAAGTTTTCTTCCGGTAAATTATTATATAAGTTGGTCAAGATGATTATTTCTTTATTTGCCAGGGTTAGTGCAAGGATTTGGTGGTTAGCATCCTGAGAGAGTGTAACCACTTTGTTAAGTGGTAGGGTGTTTGCAATGTAAATTATTAATCCGCCTTTCGGTCTGCCCATTAGGCTGGTTAATGCTGGAATGAAGAAGGTTTTGTAACCTTGTAGATGTAGTTCTTCTAGTGACCATGTCTCTTGGAGACAGATTATTTGATATGGGTCTAGGAACTTCTGCGCGGATCCATCCTCGATTTTATTTCGGAGGCCTGCGGTGTTCCAGTAAAGAACTGTAATTGATGAAGAGTCATCATTTAATTCTTCTATTGAGGTTATGAGTTCCTTGTTTCTGGGATCTGAGGAAGTAATAGGGAGCTGTGGTGACGGGGATACGTGAGGCTCATTTGAAGTGATCTCTGTTGATGGTCAGTCGACCATTTCTAGGCCACTGTACCTATTGTATAACGGGATGTTATGCCATGGATCCCACCGGGATTGACCTCTGAATGGGGGCCATTGCGAGTGGGGTTTTCTATCGTCCCATCGTCCACCCTGGTGGCGTTGTCTTACTGTGTGCCAGGAATAATCTGGCTCATATATGTTGGGGGGAGCATGGTATCTAGGGTTTGGTAGGTCGTCCTGCCTGGGGAATGGAACAGACCAGGGAGGCTCCTCCTCCTGTGTGAAGCGGTCCGCTTGCCTAAATGGATAAAAGAAGGAAAGTGACTTGATCTTAATTCCTCCATTTGAGGTGATATCTTCCCACGCGCAGACATAGTCCGCTATGCGTGGGTCCTCAAAAGTGATCGTTATACAATCCCCGGGAATGGTTTTTCTAGTACTGCCCACCCACGGTACCCTTGCTACGGATCTAATTCTTCCGCGCCAGGTAGATGGGATCGGGCGGTTGGTCTGGAGCCAATGCTGGGCCTTATTTTTTAAGGACCAAGCCGGTTCCGAATTAGGATCCGTTAATTCGGGTACCCCGGCCATAACCACCACATACGGTGAGGCCTCAGGAGGGAAATCTGCTGGGAGTCGTGAGGGGCCAGGATTCCTTGCAGTATTTCTCTTGGGCCTATCCGAGGGGGTTTTTGGTGGTGGGACTAAGGGGACTAAAGTTTTTGTTGTTAATTTATTTACATTTTTGCCAGGAATTTTATTAGCGAAGCTGCTGGGTGCGACCGGGGTGGCTGCAGTTGTTGGTGTCGCACCTGAGGAGGTTAAAGTGATTACCTGTTGCGAGTTATTAGTAGTACTCAGAGCAGCAGCAGTTTTTGATGTTTCAGTCGAATTTAAGGTGTTCTTGTTAGCGGGCACATTTGGAATGGTTATCCGGAGAGTTTTTTGTTGCGGGTTGGGCAAAGATGGATTAGCATTGGCTGAGTTGGTAGTAGTTAATTTGTTAGTGTTATTACCTCCTGTTTTTTGTGGGCATGATGAAAAAGTTGATTGTTGGATTTTTAGGAGTTTTGAGATTTGCGACTCTAGAATTACTAATTGGTGTTCTAAGGGTTGGAGTGCCTGTTTAACTATACTAGCTATGCTTGAAAGTGTTAATTCCTGGGCCTCCATAACACTCAAGTCCACTTGGGCTTGTGTGTGAAGGTGAGGGTCCAAGACTATCGGAGTAGATGGTTCCGTTTCTGACTGATGGACTGATGCTAAAATCTCTATTTGTACCAACCTATCATCTTGATTTTGCGAGATGCTGGGTGGCAGCACCAGGCTTCTTGGTGTAATAGGATTTCTGGGCGCCCTTTTCTTGCTAATAGCTCCCTCCCTCCTACCCCTTTCTATTCTTTTGTCTGTGGAGGAAGTTTGTGGAGATGTTACCGAAAGTAATTCTGGTGTTTTTTCTAAATCAAAGCTGAGCTGGGGGTCCGCAAGCTGGGATACTGACAGGTCTACTGTGTTTGGCAAGCTGCGCCTCTCTCGAGTTGGCACTACCTCAGCGTTTGAAGCTCCTAGTACTGGGGATCTGGCTTGCGCCAGAATGCCCAGTGAGGATCTTTTGGCAAATGCCAGATCTAAAGAGACCCTTTCTTCCATCATTGAAATACTTTGATCTATAAATGTATTAGCTTTCGTTAGGAAGTCGTCCATAGGGCCAAGCAATTTACCCACTGAGCTAGGGGCTTTGGTTTTGATTTTGGATCCTCTCGTGAGAACCATTATTAATCTTGTTGGGCTATGAGTCAGAGGGGGTGCTTAGAGTAGTGATGACTTGGGGATGGCCAGATGAATATATCAGAGAGGTGGCCCAGTCCAGTCTCTACCAGCCTCTAACGGCCTTGAACGGCCCGCTCTTTGCCCGGTCTTCGCCCCGGGCTGCGACCCGCGCGCGACCCGCGGCACGTTAGAGGCTGGCTGTTTATTGGGGAGGTTCTAAGGGCGTGGCCGCCGGGGGAAGAGGCGCCGGCTCCAAGGAGCGGTGGTTTCTGGGCCTCGCAGTCCCCCGGTAGGCTTTTCCTGGACACAGCCCAAGCACTACAACCTGGGCAGGGCGCGCTGAGAGCGAGGTGATTTACCGCCGATTGCAGTAACGCTCCCACCAGCCGCCCTCTGCCACAGGGAATGTGATGTCTTACAGGAGCAAGAAAGGGATTCCTCAGGTCACAGAATCAGCAGGTCAATGAGCGGCACCCGCGCAGCGGGTGTCGCGAAAGGTTAAGTAGAAGCAGGTCAGTTCAGAGGGCGTGGCCGCCGGGGGAAGAGGCGCCGGCTCCAAGGAGCGGTGGTTTCTGGGCCTCGCAGTCCCCCGGTAGGCTTTTCCTGGACACAGCCCAAGCACTACAACCTGGGCAGGGCGCGCTGAGAGCGAGGTGATTTACCGCCGATTGCAGTAATGCTCCCACCAGCCGCCCTCTGCCACAGGGAATGCGATGTCTTACAGGAGCAAGAAAGGGATTCCTCAGGTCACAGAATCAGCAGGTCAGTGAGCGGCAGATAGTGTAAGGAAATTGTGAACTGCAAATATTTATCATTTATCACCAAGTAGTGCCTTGATTTTTTTTGATCCCATTAAAGTATGTGTTTCTACCACACTTTGGAATTACAATAAAATGTGCTTCATTAATCCTTTCCTAATTGCCGATATATTTTTAAATATGTGTGCAGTTCATTTGCAGGTATTTTAACGTTATTTTGTGTTATAAAAACACTGACATCCTACAGCCTTTCCTTTCACATCATGTACTCCAGCAAGATTGTCACCCCGGTCACTATTAGGAAATCCTTTGATTAACCTGTCAGACAAATATATGTAAACAGCAGTTTCCAAATAAGCAGCAATTTTTCAGCAGACATGGCCTGATTGTTGACCCATGTCTTTGAATGCACAACAATTGTGACAGGTTAACCACAACATTTGAAGGCATCTTTATTTCTCATTCAGCTTCTGAGCTTCAACATAGTTATTTATAGGGGTGCTGGAGCACCCCGCACTCCTACTTTCAGTGCCTATGTCAGAAATAAGGTACTCATTCCTATGACTGTCCTGGAGGATAATTCCTTGTGGGGTATTACCAGTCCCAGAGGGTTACATTTTCGTCTTGGAGCTCTTTTACCTCCTGTTTCTAAGTTCCACAGCTCAAAATAGGGTGTAACATGGTAATACAGCATGTTTTGTTGAAAACAACTTGGCGAATGTCTTGAAAATAAAGTACCTTTTCTTGGGAGCCAATAAAATTTGTCCAGATGTTCTACAATGGAGAAGCAATTTAAGAGGTCAAAGATAAGCTCACCACCATATTTCAGATGCATTGATTTCTCAGTTTTAAGGTTGGTTAATCGCTTCATTTCCTCCTCAACGTCGCTCCTTGTCCCGGTCCTGAAGATTGAGGTTCTACCAACCAACAGCATTTACCCATGTATGTTTGACTTTCCAATGAATTAGTCCAACGTCTATTTTATACTCCAGGTAAAGGCCCCTCCTTCCCCTCTGCACTTCCTGCTGCTTGTACCCAAAATATTATATACAAGATGTGGTGGTAGTGTCTCTCAAAAGACGTAATCTAACTCAAACTGAAACCAATTCAACGTGTAAAGTTATTAATATAATGGTCTTAGTGTTGACCAACAAGGTGCACTGCTGATTCACACCCACCACCAGGGGTGTCAAAAATTAGCAAGAAAAAGAATTTCAAGCTAATATCAAGAGCCAAAGAAGAACAGGTTAGGCAAGCACTCTCTAGATTACTTAGTATTATACCATATAGTCATCATCATATTCAAATCATGATAGAGGAAAAGTAAAACATTTGAATAGTAATCATTCTTAGCAAATAGACAAGTAAATAGTTCATTCCTAGATTGTGATAGTTCACACAGTTGGGACTGAGTCTTAATTTAGCAATGGCGGAGTTCATATCTTTGTACCGGCATCATCGCAGACTGCATCCCCTCTCAGCCTCGGTGCCACTATGTCTGTTCCCCGACATTCATGGACACTCTCTGGTAGAACTTTGGTGGTGTCTGAGTCTATGGACTAGGGGTTTGTCTTCATCCTCAAGTAATCTAGAGAGTGCTTGCCTAACCTGTTCTTCTTTGGCTCTTGTACCCAAAAATATAATCACTGAAAAATAGGAAAAATGATGCAGCGGAATGGATCTGGGAATCTTTTGTCCTGGAAGGACACTTAAATTAATCCTTCACCTGGAATATATATCCAGAAGGTTTCTTCATATATTCAAAATCCACCACCAGCATATGGTCCACAGTTGTGTTTATATTTATATGTATATGTTTTTTGAGAAGGATCAATACACAACATATAAACGGTCAACATACAACATGTCTATACACCAAATTCAATATGCATGAACAATCACAAATACATTTGTACACAAATATATACAATTCCTATTTACCCTAAATACTATTACGGATGCAAACAAGATTTTTTGGAACACAATAATTATCTTTTGCAATCCGTATCAACGAAGATAACCCATCGGCATAACAAGAGAGAATATTCATAAACCCTCTTCAATCATTAGGCTGTGTTGAACAGTTCCTTTCTGTACTTAATTCTAATTTTTTAGGGCTTCGACAAAATGTGGTGTCGACGCATTTCAGCCCGATTAGTTAGGGCCTCATTAGGACTCAGGTAAAAGGAAACCTTTACTTATGCCAGCTTGCTTAGTGACCCGTAAATGACCAATGGTAAACAACCACAATGGTCCCAGGAGGAATAGATTTTTACGGTACCATCATAACGTGCCATGTGTGTTCCCAGGAGGGAGCCGCACATGTCACAGAGGTATCAGGCCACTCTCCAATATCAAATTTCCAGTATCTACGTCGTAACTATAACTTCAATCACCACGCGTATGAAGAGTCGTCTGCGGCAGAACTGCTCTCGCAATCAGCATCAATTCCTTCGGGGACTTTGAAGTATGTTTGAAAGTAATGTTTTGGTGTTTTTATTAAAAAGTGTGATACAAAAATAAGGGAATTGTGATGCTGTGCACAATGGGGCAGCAGAGTGAGCGTGGGGGCGGGGTCAAAAGATTGGCAAAAAAAAAAATTGGTAAAGTTTTTCAGTCTTTCACCTTTAGGTAGGCACATAAAAAACCCCACACAGCTTAAGTGTTAAATAAATGCAAGTTAAGGTAATCAGTGGGAAATGCACTATCGTACTTTATGAAACTTCTATTAGGTAATGCACTGCATAGGCCTGTGTCTGGAACCAGAGAGCAGCAGAATTTAAATCTTGTTGTTGCAGTGTAGAATAGTTAGG
Organism: Lissotriton helveticus; assembly: GCF_964261635.1. NCBI lineage: Eukaryota > Metazoa > Chordata > Amphibia > Caudata > Salamandridae > Lissotriton > Lissotriton helveticus. Next base: position 278,457,663 of record NC_136068.1, read on the forward strand.
GGCATAATACAGGCCCCTGTGGCACAGGGATTATGTTACGCCCCTTTAAAAAGTACACACTTCACAGTTCAACTGGTAACACCTTTCTAATACCATTCCCTTATATACTATCAGTACTATACCTACACTTACACCTTGTTCTCAGTAATTTAACGTTCCACAGGACTGAGTGTCTGCCTTTCTACAGTGGTATAATATGTTGCTATACCGTATGCTATTATATTATATATTCACAGGGGTACTTGATTTACAGGGGCATTATATTCCCAGTTGGATCTTGCACATTTCACTCTTCCTTACCTGTAATGCACCGATGTTACCTCATATATTTACATCATATATTCACACTCCAGACGAAGATAGGGTGTCGGCATTCTACAGTGATACTATTATAGGTATATATTCCTAATTGTATCCTACACATTCCACTTTTTCCTCACCTGGATGCACCGATTGCTACCACATATATTTACACGCCAGACGAAGATAGGGTGTCTGCATCTTACAGTGGTATTATTATACTTATATATTCCTAATTGTATCATTATTATGTATCTGTATCTGAACGCATCTGTCTGACCTGAATATGCTGTTGAGTCCAACTATGCTTCCACTTGTACCTTCCCCACCCCAATTGATATGTACTCACATGCTATAACCTTCTTCTGTAAAGCGCTCTGATATCTGCAAAGATCTTGTTCGCGCTATATAAAACTTTCAAAATAAATAAACAAAATAAATTCAAAAATAATAAAATAAGTGTCAAGTGATTCCATTAGTTAAAGCCAATATCTGCTTCCAATCACCTTTTACATTTTCAGATTGACCAGTCGTGCACATGTACATTTCTTTCAAGCAGCAGACACCCTGGCAAGAAGTCTTGTTTAGCTGTCTGCCCCTCTCTCGGTTTTACAGCACATGAGACTTGCTGCTTTACACTGTAGCTGAGGCATTTCAGCTCTTGGAATTAACGTACCAGGATGGTTATCTTTTCACAAAAAGTAGGGGAACTGTGGGGCATATTATCAAGGGGGTTTATCTCCGCTTTTTTGGCTTTAAAAGACAAGAAAGCGGAGATAAAATTATCTCCCTATTACCTAGCTGTTGCTAACACCAGTTAGCGACAGCTAGTAGGAGATAGCAACCATCTTGGGCCCCACTTTGCATGTCAGTGATATTTATCACTAATGACATGCAAAGTGGGCGTGCCAAGATGTTAGCGACTGGAAACAGTCGCTAACATCGCTATCTCCTATTACCAACTTTTGGAGATATTCGCGCTAAGCATGAATATCTCCAAAAGCTAACACCTGCCCTGAGCAGGTCTTAGCCATGTTATCCAATGGGAGGTGGATAACATGATGGGAGGTGGATAACATGGCTAAGAGCATTAGCTCGGTAATGCATAAATATCGCTGACTTTTCAGCGATATTCATGCATTGCGGCCGTTTTTTATCGCATTTGCGATAAACCTTGGTAATACCAAGGTTTATATGCGATAAAAATCCCCGCAGCTCAGCGGTAAATTTTTGTCTCTAACCAAGCAATAGCGATAATTATCGCTATTGCTTGGTAATATGCCCCTGTTTTCCTTAAATTAAAAAAGTATGGGCACATCGTACCCCTCAGATCCCACCCACTTCGACCACTGCTGTAGAGGCTAGTGGCATCCCCGGCAAAGCGGAGCCGTCACACTATGTGCTTGGCTGTGGCAAATTCTTGCCCAATGCCTGTTGGATGCAATTTTTTACTCATTGTGGCTAGCAGCAATTTTCACCTGGGCACCCCTAGTTGAGAGGAACCTATTGCTGCTCACACTCTGAAAAGTTGAAGAGTTGTAAAAGTGTTTACTCCGTCATCTCTCATTTTTGGAGGGTACGTTGCTAAATGCGATGGTGAGAAAGGGGGATGAAGAAAAGAAACACGTTTTCCATTTTGAGCCCCTCCTGCAAAAAAATATTTTTCCAGAGTGCGCCTGTCCAAGCTCGTCAGTAGAAAAAAAAACATGCATTTCCGGGCATGTCTTGAGGTCACAGCACTGTCCCGCCATCCAGATCCTAAACATAATTGGACACCCAGCAGGTCAATAACTCTTGACTATTTTCAGGAGCCTGCCTGAACGAATTTTAGGCAGAGTGGGTTTGAATTATTTCAGATCAATGGGTATTAGATGTCACTTGAAACAGCTATGCCATAGAATTCAGAACACTACTTTCGTGCTCCTCCAGTACCAAAAGTCTTTACTATGAAATAAGCAATGCTATTGGGTGTGCAGATTCAGTTCCAGAAAGGTGCCATAGTTCTGGTATCAAATTGGCAGACCGTATGTGGGGTATATTTTATTATCTTCGTCACGCCAAAGCCAGGAAGAAAGTACAATCATTTGCTAGACTTAAAATTGTTCAACAAATATGTTCACTACACACTTTTTAGAATGCTAACCCTGCAATGAGTGATCCATATGTGGAAAAAATAGTTTTTTCTGGTGACATTGGATTGGGAAGTTGCATATTCCCAGGTGTCAATAAAGGAAGACCGTCAGCAAGATCTCAGGTTTGCAATACAGAAACAACATTTCAGTTTCAAGGCGTTCCTCTTCAGCCTATCATAATCACCTATAGTGTTTACAAAGACATTTTCACTGGTTGTATATTTTCGTCCATTGTAAGGTGTTCAATTCTTTCAATAATTGGAGGACTGGCTTCTATCTGGCTCTTCTTTTGTCACGGTGGAGACCAGAGTGAAGATGGTTTGCTCCTGCCTGTAATCATTGGGATTCACAAAAAAACATGAAATCAGCTCTTCTCCCAGTATAGAAGACATATTTTGGGGCATTCATATACACTTAGAAGGGAGAGGCGTTCCTCCCCGAGAAAATGATTACATCCTTGCAAAGGTGTCACAGATAATTTAATTGCAGATGACAACAGTCAGACATTGATTGAAATTCAGGGGCTAATGCCAGCACTGAACACTGGGGTCCTTGGGAGCATCCTCACCTGAAACATGCAGTGTTTCTCAAATTAGATCATTGGTCATTGTTGGCACAGATGTACGAGAAATTCATCCTGATTTCAGAGGAAATGAGATCCCATCTGCAGTAGTGGTTAGACAAACCAAATCTGACTAAAGGAGCATACTTCCGCTATACAAGCCCTCACATCAGATAAACCTCATAAGGTTGGAGTGTTGTTCTTCAGGAGATAAAGAAAAGAGAACATGATCAGTTCTAGAGATGTCTGACTCCTCAATCTGTAAGGAGCTAATGGTGGTATTGTAAGGCCTTTAAAATGTCGCTCCACACTTGGAGTATGCCTTAGTGTTGAAACTACATCCAGGTAGCAAAGGCATACCTGAACAGTCAAGGAGGCACAAGCAACTAGACCCTAGGTAAGATTGATAAGGACGCACTCTCATGGGCATAATTTCAACCAACTGCTAGGTCTAAGGGCAACATACATTCTGGGGTCTGAGAACATTTAGGCAGGAAGACTGTGCTGTAATCCTCCTGCTCCAGTCTCTAATCATTTACGTATGCAGGAATTTCAGTTAATATTTGTAAGGAAACAGGCTTTTTCCAGGTTTCCCTCCCACTTTATGATGCCCCCATTTGGACTGCTAGCTGCTGATTTTTTGACTCTGAGAGTGCACTGAGTCCTGCTAACCAGACCTCAGTGCCAGTATTCTGACCCAATACTGATTGCATGTCAAATTGGATAACCTCAATTGTCAAGGACTGACTTACTTCTAAATCCCTAGTATATGGTACCCAGTTTACCCAGGGCATGGAAGGCAGAGTTTCCACCAAAAGATGCTGCACTATTTGTGCCACCCTGTGTGTGACAGAGTACACATGGCTCACACAAGGAGACAGATCTGGATTGAATCCATCATTATTCTTTAGCTCACTTTGCCACCCCAGTTCAGACACAGCTATTTGCAAATCAGTCTTGACCCTGTGCCTCATGGGAACAGTCCAGCCCAAACTGCCAAGCCATGTCTTCCCTGGGCCGAAAACAAGCATCCTGGGACCTAACAGCCCTCATCAGCCAGGCTAGCTTGAATCCACTGGCAAAGTGAGCAAGGGACCCACGTCTGGGCATACCCTGCCAACTTAGGGCCAACAATGCAAACACAAGAAGATGATGGTTGGAGCGCTGAAGCTTTTCAGACACTGACCCCCAGTCACAGATCTGGGTTGAATCCATCATCATTCTTTAGCTCACTTCGCCAGCCCAGTTCAGACACAGCTATAAGCAAATCAGTCTTGACCCTGTGCCCCATGGGGACAGTCCAGCCTGAACTGCCAAGCCATGACTTCCCTGTGTACAAATGGCTCCCAGCCTGCCCCTGCAGACTGGAAGGACAGTGTTTTACACTGCCGGTTCGACTTTGCCATTAGCATCAATGGCAAAGCCACCCCATACCTTAACAATATATGTAAGTCTCAACTAAGGAAGGCCTATAGAGTCCTATGGCAGGGAGCTGTATTGTGGTAAGTTAGACATATATTTTTCATTTATCTTAATAACAACCCTTCCAAATTGTCGTTTTTCGGTGGATAAAGTAAGTAGCCCCATTAGCTAAAAAATCTGCCTAGCGCCAACAAAGACACCTTTGCGCCATGGTGCAAGGGTGTCTGCATTGCAGGAAGGATTCCCTGCAGCTCAGGCACCCTTGCATCATCCCTGCAACACAGGCAACCCTTGCACCATGGTGGAGGGGTGTCTGTGAGAGCGGAATGATTGTTTCCTGCACATAAACAATCTTTAAATGCTATTTGCTCCTTTTACGTGTGCTGCCGAATACAGCACACATATAAAGAGCAAAAACGAGGAGAAGTACAAGTATTTTTCCTTGTTGCACTAAGCTAACGCCTGCTATTAAGTGGCATTCGTTTTTGGTGCTGACTTAGATTTATATATCCTTGTAAATCTGGGGCAGCATCAAAAAGCCCTGGGCGTTGCAGTGGAATTCCCATAGCAACACCCATTGCACGCTCCTTTCAACCAGATACCTGCATAAAAGGGTACAATATTTACAAAGCGGTGTTAAGACAAGAAAAGTAGCTTAATACTGCTTTGTAAATATGGAGTAGGGCATTGCACCACCTGAGTGTCCTAAAAAGTGATAGTCTGGTGGTGCAAAGCCCATATAAATATGCCCTAAAGTGCCTAGAAAGGATTCAAGTACAGTAGAAAAACAACAGTTTGTGGTGGTCCGGGACCAAGGCACAATTTTGCGCCACCTACGATGGATCAGAGGTCGGATGCATCAGGCGGGTTGTCCCTGTCAAAAATGTTACCTTCAGACTTAGGTTCTGATTTATTTTTTGGTTGGCAGCCCTTTTCACCATCAGGGAGATGGGATGAATTATTCCATTGCCCTGACAGAGGTCCGCCTACAAAATTTAAAAATGAACCCCATGCTAGTGGTAATTTCCAAAGCATTGCCAGGAACTACTGTCACAGCGTTTCCCATCAATGCTGCTTACAGTTTGGTGCATTGCTTCGTCAACTAGACGGAGCCATGCAGCAAACTGTTTTCTTTTTTGTTTTCAAAGAGAAAATCCTGAAGCAGAATTTAGTTTTTGAAAACAAAAAAGAAAATGCTCCCCTCTCCATGCGAGTCTTCTCCCATGGAGAGGGGAGCATTTAGCAGTTTTCCTTGCCTCTTACTGGTGGCAGGGTTTTCCTGACAGTGACAGGTAGCGAAAATGTATCTCCAGTTCTGCCCTTCAAGAATGTCGAGAATATTCTTTAACTGTCTAGAAAAAAACGCATCCTGCTCTCGTGCAAATGAACATGCCTGAGAAATTGAAAATTGATCCATGGCTCTCCAATACTCTGATTTACTCACACATTACATGCAAATACCATGCAGGCTACACACACAACCATGTACTTGGGATGTTAGCACTACAAGTCAGATAAGTGCTTACTAGCGGGACTTTATACAAGTGTGCCACTATGTCACCACTGTAGTGACACAGATAAAAAGGTCTGGTTACAACTATGGATTCACAAAACATGTAGCACTACCACCTCTACTCTTAAAGCTACACCCATGACAGGGGCAGTAGTCCACTCTCTGTCGATGAGGCCATGGTGGTTGCATGACTGTAGAGTACAGAAATGTAATTTGGGATTTTGGATGCCAAGAAGCCACTGATTAATCTTCATGAACACTGGTATTTGGTGATAGGTACGGGTGAGGTGTGAAACTGCAGACTCTTTGGTGCAAGAGGAATGTTTAGGTGGGCCCTGTCCTTTTGTCTTTCCGTGATTAACTCCTTCAGTTGGCTGATGACAGTCAGGTGCAAAATCCTCAAATCTCATTGTGCCTCCTTTGTGGGTGCACATAGCTCATGACTTCCCTACTTTGAGGAGCATTACTTTACAGAAAGGCTGTGTATAGAGAACAGCCTAGAAAGGACATTTGAATGGAGAACCACCCAAAACATGTTCTATAGCTGCTGACATTGCATACACATATCCTGTCTCATTTTTGTGCATGAAAGTGGAAACTCACTACCCCATATGTTGTTTCAATTTCAAGCCCTCTATGGCAAAGGAAGGATGTGCTCTGGAGAGTACTCAGAGGACTGCTGTGCAACCAGAGCCGGTGTGTGTCTGACAACCAGCTTCCCAGAGGTGAGAGGGCAACACCTGAGACGGGCTCCCTTACTGCAAAATAAGTCTATCTATCTATCTATCTATCTATCTATCTATCTATCTATCTATCTATCTATCTATCTATCTATCTATCTATCTATCTATCTGTCTATCTGTGTCTGCCTGTATGTCTATTTGTCTGTCTGTCTGTTGGTCTATCTATCTATCTATCTACCTATCTATCTATCTATCTATCTATCTATCTATCTATCTATCTATCTATCTATCTATCTATCTATCTATCTATCTATCTATCTATCTGTCTATCTGTGTCTGCCTGTATGTCTATTTGTCTGTCTGTCTGTTGGTCTATCTATCTATCTATCTATCTATCTATCTATCTATCTATCTATCTATCTATCTATCTATATATCTGTCTATCTGTCTGTCTGTCTGTCCGTCCGTCCGTCCGTCCGTCCGTCCGTCCGTCCGTCCGTCCGTCCGTCCGTCCGTCCGTCCGTCCGTCCGTCCGTCCGTCTGTCTGTCTGTCTGTCTGTCTGTCTGTCTGTCTGTCTGTCTGTCTATCTATCTATCTATCTATCTATCTATCTATCTATCTATCTATCTATCTATCTATCTATCTTTCTGTCTATCTATCTATCATAAAGTGTCTAAAAGCCTGGATGACTGCTGAAAAAGAGAGAGCCTACCAATCATGCAGGAATAGTGTCTGTCCCGGTGTCTCTAGGGGCAGCCATTAAAGAAGGACTCAGGAGACCGACCTATAGACCCCAGTAAATATAAGTCTTCGGTCTCTCTGAATTGCTTCCTGTTAGGAACCACAATGCGGAGGGCTAGTCAGGGCTGTGATAGTGTGTCATAAGCAAACAACCTGCGCATGGACACATCTGTCTGTATGTGGCAGTGCGTTTCCAGAAGTAAGCGATCTGTGTGCAGCTGCATTTACTTAGACTAACTGGGCTAAATGTGGCTGCATGTGCCAAGAGCATTTAGGCTGTGCGTGGCTTCATCGTCCAGCCCATGGAAGGCTACATCTACCCAATAGCTGTAAGAGACTGCACCTGTGACCACCGCAAAGTCCCTTCACTGCAACACTCATCTGAGGTCAATAAGGACCATGATGACCTAGGACTGACAGCTTTGCAAGAGTGCATGTCCAGAGGAAATAACAGGGAGCCTGAACAAACCTGCCAGTGTGCACCAACTCTCAGGAAAGAGGGTGTAATTATGCTGGAGAGAGAGAGAGAGAGACAGAGGGCTGCACTGTTTCGACGTGGACTGTGCCACCATGTAAGTTTAAAAACTGAGACTTAGAAGTAAAGATTAATGCAACAGCTGGAGGAGCTGTAACTTCACCCGAGCCATAACTACACTAATACATGTTAGTCGAAGGAGAGAGAGAGAGACCTCCTAGATCTGGAGTGGGAACAAAGCCTATTTAAAGGGGAGAATCGTGTAGGATAACAAATAAAGGGGCATATTAGCAAGAACCTCGTTAAAATGATCGCCGTAAATGGGCTTGCTAATATGCGGTATAGAATTCCAATAGAAGCCCAGGTTAGATGTCCTGCACATCTAACCTTGGCTTCTATTGGAATTCTATAACGCATATTAGCAAGCCCATTCTCGCCGTTTTAGCAGAAGTGTCCTGCCGCTAAAACAGCGATAATTTTAATGAGGTTCTTGCTAACATGCCCCATAGACACTGTCTGCTTGTTCCCAAGACATTCAATTCCATTTTGTCATAACAATGTGTGGTATTTCATTCTAGTATGCATTAAAGTGCTTTTTTACCTTAAAGAGAAATGCTGGGCTGGACATTCATTTACTGCATTGTTATGTGAATGTTGAGCTTTGAGTTTTAGCACCGCCACACTACCTCTGCCAGAAGCTTGTACCAGCTCACCTTTGCTGCCACTAAGATGCATGTGATAAAGGGCTCTATTTGGCACTGTTTGCAGAGCCATGGTAGCAGAGACTCCAGGGACCACAGGCACAAGCAAAATCAATGTCCAAGGTTAAACCCCAGTACCCCTTATCTACCCATGTCCCCATGAAAAGGGTCTGACAGAGATCATTGTACAATCTAGCCACATGGAAGCCCCTGGAGTTAAGCTTTTTGCTGTTTTTCTAGTCTTTAAATATGTGTCTTTTTTCATAAATGATTTAAATATAATTGAACCACTCGGGCTATAACATTTATTTATTAAATTCAGGAATAGTATTTCACTTTGGCCTCTTTTACCTGTAAATACTCTTTCAATATGTCTCTTTCCAATTTTGCTTTTATTGTGATTGTACTGAGGAAACAGGGGTATATCTTCTGCACTTCTACTTTACTGCAAAGTGAGAGCAAATTGTCCTGTTCATCTACTGCAGTATATGGGCTCCAAGAATTCCTATTTCCCTATTCATCCTCCAGTTAGACACCACAATTGCTTTGGTTTTTGCTAGTTCTTGCTTCAATTATATACATCAATAATATTTGTCAATTATTGAATGAAATGTATCAATATAGAGTTAAGTGATTACAGGAGGTTTATGCTGACTGTCTTTTTTTTTTTAAACCTTTATTGACGTAAAAGTGAACACTGCTATTCAGCCGAACATCCCAGGGGCACGGCAGCACATCAGAGCAGAACGTCATGGCATAGAACGAGTACAGTACAGGATATATAAGGTTTAATTTTATCTTAAGCAGGATGAAATCAAAAACATAAAAAGCTGCAATATAATATAAAGAAAGGTGGGGACCAGGTGCCGAGCCGTAAAATATAGCCATAGAACGGGCGGGCCAGACAAGAATTCTTACAAAATGTAAGAGAACCACAATTAAAGCATGAGTACATTATCAAAGAGTCAGGATATACATGCATACAATCACTATGAATACTGATTAGAAGCCCGTCCAGGTCTTATATACAGTGCAACAACAGCTCAGGCATAAAATAGGACAAAGCAATGAGAGCTCAAAAATCAACACAATGAACTGATCCCAAACGCAGAAAAGGAAAAAGCAAAAGGAAAACCAATAGAGCGAAGAAAAAGGGCCATAGAAACAAAAGAGGAAAAATAATCCCCCCTTCCCACCCCCCACCCCGCACCCCTGCAGTTGGCTACGGCTTACCCCCCTAGCAGCGTGCCTGTCGCCCAGTATCTAAACCCGAAATATAGAAGAGAGAGAAAAATAGAAGAGTAAGAAATATAACGAAAGATAAAATAAAATGAGAGTGAGAGGGAGGAGCCACGAGATACAAACAAACACGCCCGGCTGCGACCCTCCCCCAACCAGCAAATATTGAACGATAAGGTCAATGCAGCACCATCACATACGTCAGGTATCCACGGGGGGGGGGGAAACGGAGGGGGAAACAGTGTATATGTCTCACAATATCAAGAACGCAATCCAAGCGCCACGGAAGTGTAAACCATCAGTCTGTCAATATTGTGTATCTCACCCCCAGCCTTTCCGAACCACAGAACCAACCCAATAAAGGACAGTTTGGAGCGGGCCACCCAGTACGGTTTGATCATAGTGCCAACGAGCAGCACAGCAATGGCGTAGTCGAGAGACATTAAACAAACTAATGGAATACAGGAGATCAATGAGACAAGTCAATTGCAGCAGCGACCACAGCGCAGGCAAAGATGAGCAGGAGTTCAGTCTCGCAATTTGACAATGCAAAAGTACCCCTCCAGGATTGAAGCGCGAAGGTATCGTTGTGGAAGCAAACCACCGTTCACCACTGTTGCCAGTCCCCCAGGAAGAAGCAGGCCTCCTCGTCACTTTAAGTCCTCGAGTTCCGGATATTGAAAAACAGGAGAATCAAGAGCCACCGGTACACACAGCAACCGCAGAGCAGCGGTACCAACCCTCGGAGCAGCCGGAGGGGGAAGAGCAATGGGGGCAGCCGGATGGGAAGGGTGCATGAAGGAGCGTCGGCCCAAAATGGCGGCGGCCCGCAGTGATTCAGTAGAGGCACCGGGGGCCAAGACAGCATACAAAGACCTCAAGGCATCCAGAATATCTCCGAGCGTGGGCTCGCGAGCACATGCCCAGGCCCCCGTGCAGCACGGCCAGCAAAGGTCGTCGGTGTAAGGCGAAACACCCCCTACGATGTCGGCAGCCATCTTGTGAGTTTCGCCGCCCCGCACTCCACCGCGGCCCCCAAAGCAGTCCACAAATGTAGGGCTTTACAGATCTCCAGAGGGATCCCAACAATGGCCTCTCTGGCACAGCAAGGGTAGATGCTCGGCAGTGGGGGGGCCCCCCTGCCATCCGCGGCAGGTCCCACGAACGAGAGCCGAGCGCGGAGGCCCGGGGCCGCCAGGCAGGACAAGGCGAAGGGACCCCTTCACACAGTCAGTCCCCAACACACCTCGCTCCCCTCCAGCCGCACAGGCTGCAAAGCGGGGCCGGTACAGGATCACCGGGGTACACGCACAACGGCTCTCACCAGCGGTTCACTCTCTCTACCGGGGCCTGCAATCTCAGCATCGCCGGTCGGATCCCGCAGGCGAGGTCCCGGTCTCAATCTCCCGGAGGCCTCGATCCTCTCGAGGGTACAGCCGCGGATCCACAGCACACAGAGGTTTCCGGACAGAACGGTGAGTTGAAACAAATCGTAATATTTCAATTTCTGTAGTGATGTATCGTCTCAGCACAGGATAAGATGCAGGATATTCGTGGTTAGCTGGAGGGCCGACGGAGCCGAGCTAAAAGGCGACCATCACGCTCGCTGGCTAGGCTCCTCCTCTATGCTGACTGTCTTAATGGTCTAAGTGTTATCAATTTTAGTTCTTGATAGATCTAGCCTAAAATCATTGTTAGCTGTCTTGTAAGCCTCATGTGTTTTTTGAAAAGAATATCATACCAAAACACATACATATATAGAGGATCTCAACCAACACTCTTTCACCATTGGTCTGTTAAAACGCCTCCATCTCATAAAGTATATGTCAATGGGCCAGCCCACTTCAACCATTAAACACCTTCACTTTGAGTGACTGCATTTTTTCCTTACAGATGTATACACACACCTAATAAAAAGAATTTCCTAAAAATAGAACTTTTTACACACTGTACTTCCCAATGATTGCTAGCCCTTATGTATAGTTGCGTGTCATCAACTATTTCCATAACACTAAAGACATTTATTGTGAGTTGCAACATCGAGTCATCTCTGCCACTGTCAACCAGCTTTGGTATATTTAGGAAAGGGCCCCCTTTTGTATGGTTACCTCCCCTTTTTGCGCCAAATGACGATGGTTACAACTCTGCTGCCTGGACCCCAGTGACTGTGCTCTTTCCTAACACTGTTATATTTGATTTCATAATCCCAAATTGGCAAAGGCTTTATAAATCCTTAGTATATAGTATTAGGGGTATCCAGGGTACTAGTGGTTAAGAAGTCCCTAGGGCTGCAGCACAGATTTGTGCCACGCTGGGTGACCCATGCAAACTACTGACAGCAGGCCTACCATTGCAGACTGCAGGAGCAGTGCAAAGTGCTCGAAGTCAACTGTGCCCTCACCATCTCGGGCTCAAAATTCAACGGACTCGACAATTCTCGCTCTGGTGCCTACTCAACTCACAAGGTCACACTCTGCGACTCTGGGCAATAGCTTGCTTAATCTCCACTACGGCCCCTCGCGACGGGATGCATGGCTTTCACCTTGTGGACACCCTGCCGGGGGTTTCTCACAGGGGAATACCAGGACGGGTTCCCTAAGCAAGCGCCGGGACGCTTACGGGCAGCCGTGCGCTTTACAAGTCCAATACATTTACATTTACACATTTACATTTACATGTGTGGCGCATTCAAATGCACTGCCTCTAATAGAGGTACGGTATTCACTAAGGTAGGCCTCCTCAGCCCAGTAGGCAGGGTGCAGTATATTAAAGGTGAGGACATATAAGTGTAAGCCATTATGTCCCTATGGTGACGTTCCCCATTGGAAACTACTATAAGTGTTAAAGGTCGGTAGGATAACATGGGCTGCCAACCAGGCACTCTCGAGATTGGAAGCTCCATTATCGTACCACTAAAATATGTCATATTTGGTATCAAACAACATGCTTTCTCACTCCTGACACGATTCTCATGCCCTGGGTGACTTGGCTTGAACCCAGGTGGCACTTTATCAGTTTCCCACCAATTCGCCCCAGCTTCACTGTGCTCTGGCTGGCCAGCACACACTTTCCTGTGTCTGCCACCAAGACATGATTCTGACCTCCTGCAGGCAGTGGTAGCCCTCCCAGAAGTCAGGGACAAAGGCTTGGGCAGGAAGGAGGTCACACCACCCTTGTCCCAAGCAGGCTAATGAAGTAGCACATCAAGGTGGTGAGTTTCAAAGGCTGCATTGCCTTTGATATGCATCAGAGCTGCCTCCCAGTGGAGGAAATAGCCCTCCCCCTGCCCTAGGCACAATTGCTTCAGGGCAATGTGGGCAATTAGCTACACAGAGAGGTGTACACCCCCAGAAGGCTAGCCACCCCTCTGGGGTGAGCAGAAATTGTGACCTACACTCCTGGATGTGGTCACCTCAGGGGTGCATTAGCTACAAGAACTAGCTTCCCATTGGCTACTAGCTCCCACACCCCTAATTCCCCTAAATCTAGGTCCCCCTGACACCAGAGCCTCACATCTGAACAACTTGCATCAAGGAGGGACCAAGAGGAGAGTGGGGAGACCCATGTTGCTAACAACAGGACATTGCCCACAGCATCAAAGCAACAGAAGTCTGTGTGGCAATAGACTTGGAAACGAGTGAACAGCTCTTGTTCTTGGCTAAAACACAGCAATCTCAAAGTGAAGGACCCTTGTGGAAGCCAGAAGTACCCTCAGAGTCCTCTGGAATAGTGGCACTAATCCCCTGCAAACTGCATGTAAAAACACTCTCAGGATCCAAAGAATCGCCGACTATTGGACTTTCTGTGGGATGGCCCAAATCCAGGTAGTCCAGTGCATTGTGGAAAGTCTCATGCCACTACCTCACTCCCCTGGACCCCATGAAGTTCCAGAAGCTATTAGCTGCGCTTGCCGCTGCCAAGGCTTGATTTTTGCCAGTCTGGCAACCAACGCTTTTGCTCAAAGCTGCATCAAGAGGGCGCTCCACCCGACCTGTGAGCAACATTAGCAACCTCTCCTTTTTTGTCCTTTTTCATCTTTTTTCATATTTTTTCCCAGCATCAGCAGTTAAAGAATCTCTTCCGTGGGGGGCGTGGCCGAACGAGCTGCGAAATGGCCGCCTAACTCGCGAGCTCCGCCGGCTGCTTCATAAATCCTGCAAAAATCCTAGCTGTTTCGGGTGCCACAAGACAGACCGATTGAGACACCTGCTGACTCCGCATGGACTGTGGCCCGATCGACCCAAGTTTCATGACTGGGACAGGAATCTATAGACTCCGGCTGCCTGGGCCGAGGCGGGGTCGCGGCGGAGCCCGGCGGCACTGGAGGGCACGCCCGGTCGCCTTGTCTCAACTGAGGCCGGGGATGCACAGGCCAGGCCGACCGTAAGGTGGAGCAATGGGACACGGCGCTGAGCCCGCACGCAGAGAGGTGGGGTAAGATCGCCGCTTGGGCTAGAGTCACCCCCGCTGCAGCGATCCGCCGAGCGGCACTTTCCCATCCCCCTCCTTCTGACTAAACGGATGGCCCGGTGAACTCGACAGTGGAGCGAGCCTCCATTTTGCATTGGACTGTCTCGCCTAGGCCGCTGGGACGCGTGCGACCGGGCTGCTGTCACTGCCCGATGTAAGACTACACTGAGTATGGCCAAGTCCTGCCACTGAAAAGACTACTGGTGCGCGCCCACGACCCGCACAGAGGATCAATTGCGGTGCATCTGGGCGGGCGGCCGTGGTGCCTAAGTGTCGGTGCTGCAAACGACAACTGCCACTGCCCTGGCCCTCTGGGGGCTCTGCATATTTCCACAACGTGCCTCTGGCTCAGTGGGACCCGGAATCGCTAGCGGCCGTGGTGCGCGAGCCCAGCTGGACCGGTGCTCTGAAACTCGCCATCACGAGCGGCGCTAAATATACTGGGTGCGCGCCTGTGGCCTCGGGGCTTCCCCGCGCATAATAATCCTTCTTCCATGAGGCTAACCGGTTGCACCATCTGGGGTATCGCTCGCGGGATCTGTCGCTGCACAGCCCGCCCTGTAGCTGAGAGTCCTTTGGCACACGAGAGGGCACCGCCGGAAACTGCGGGGGGTGTCTGCCTGCCTTGTGGTGCCTCCACTGAGCCGTGCCCATTCCACACCCCCAGGCCGAAAGACGCTGTATGTTCGAAACTGCTGCGGACACGACAGCTGTGGGGTGAATTGGCCTAACTACTGCGACATGGGTAAAGGTGACCCCCGCCAGCCGAAGCTCACATTCGAACAAAAGAGACAATCCAAACAAGCTGAACAAGACCACATGGCTGCATGGGGGTCGTCGCAGGAGACGCCTCCGGATATCAATGTCGCCGCACTTGTTATCGAGGTGCGTTCAAGCCTCAAAAGTATAGACACCAAACTTGATGCCATGACGGCCCAATCGGACACTGTGCGCTCCCAGGTCGCCACACATGAAACTCGGCTGGATAGTCTTGAGAACCGACACACGGAGTGCAGTGAATTCCAGCAAGAGACCAAAACACACATCTCTAAGATGGAGAAAAAAATTGAGACTCTATGTGCAAAGGTGGACGATTTGGAGGCGCGCTTCCGAAGATGCAATGTTCGCGTCACTGGGATCCCGGAGACTACAGAGATGGGGAAAATGGAAGTCTTCATAACTGAACTACTACATGATCTCTTTGACCCTAGCCTGTCTCCGGTGTTCACCGTGGAACGTGCGCACAGAACACTGGGGAAGAAACCCCCGGTAGGAGCCCCACCAAGACCAATTCTGGTGAAACTACTCAACTACCAGGATAGAGACTTAATATTGCGTTTGGCAAGGGAAAAAGGGAAAATAACGCACAAAGGAAATAACATTTCTTTCTATCCGGATTTCACGCCTCTGGTGCAGGCGGCCCGCAAGGAGTTTCTACCAGCCAAGCGGATGCTGTTGCAGGCCGAGATCCGATACTCCCTCTTGTACCCGGCTAAGCTAAGGGTTATGCATGAGGGCACGGCCCACCATTTCCTAGATGCCAAATCTGCTCTAAAATTTGCGAAACACATATGTGGGCCCAGGTCCCAGAGAGGATCTCCCGCTGGGGTACGGGAGGATCATCCAATGAGTGACAATGACTGAAGCTAGACTGTCCTAACGTGCTGTCCCCTCTGGGTAAAGTCCTTCTCTTTCTGATATTGTACATCCAAACCCACTGACTATACTGCTCTACCTTCACAACTATACACTATGTTGTCGATGTTATCTGCTTTTGAATTCGTTCACTGACTATATTTCTGCCTTTTCATGCATGGGGTTGCAGATGACCATGGTTCTAGCGGGCTAGTCATAAACTTGATCCTTACAGTGGTCTTACAGCTTTAAATAGTGCAGCCACCCTGTGAAAACAGGGGTGTGTGCTCGAGACGCCACTCCTCCGAGGGGTGTCTCCCACAATTCAGTATTTCTACTGTTCTAACGCCTTGGGTGTGTTAGGGGGGGTTAAGACACAACCTGATTGGGGGTTTATGTGGGTGGCGGGTGGTTAGGGTAACGGGGTATGTTGGCGAGTTGTTGGTACTGCATGGTCGGAAGTTTCTGTTTTCAAGTGCGGCAATCTACTATGAGTCCATCAATATATGCATTTACTGCTTTCGGAGTAATACAATGGGTGTAACGAAGGTTTTTAACATGGAACATTAGAGGCTTGAACGATAACAGGAAATCCAGATTGGTACACAGTTATTTACTGCGACACAACATTGACATCTGTTTCTTACAAGAAACGCACATTAATTCCACTACCTCACCTAGACTCAGACATTCCAGGTGGGGATACACATACTCAGCTATATTTTCTAACTATGCTAGAGGTGTGGCTATACTTGTTCGCAGAGGTATTGACTGGAAGGAACACAAGGTGATAAGTGATAAAGATGGCAGATATGTGGTGCTGCATGGTACCCTACTGGGCAAAAACCTGATATTAGCAGCTGTTTACGGGCCCAATGTGGACGACCCGGAGTTCTTCAGGGAGGTGTGGGTGCAAATAACGATTCTAGACTGCCATACAGTCATCTGGGGTGGGGACTTCAATGTAGTCCTAGATGATTCATTGGACAGAAAAGGTACATCAAGACTGTTGCACCCGCAGGTCAGCCAGGCGTTAAGAGACATACTTCATGAAGGCTCTTTAATAGATATATGGAGATACCGCAACACCCGCACTAGACTAGGTACATGTGTATCTGCCAACCACGCTGCATGTATAGACTAGATTTTTGGATAGTATCTCAAGATGTGGCCACCTGGACTGTTGATGTTAATATCCTAGCCCACTCCCTCTCTGATCACGCTCCTTGCCTTTTAACACTTGATATTCCCGGGGCCCCCTCGAAGGCCTTCACCTGGCGCCTCCCACCGCATGCACTCCAAGATACAGCCTTTACCGAAGAGATACGACAAGACATAAAAGACTACTTCACTAATAACACAGGGTCCGTGACTACTGAAGCAGTACTATGGGATGCCTTCAAGTGGTCATACAGGGTCAGTGCATAGCACGCAAAGCTGGGGTTCTAAAGGCTATACGACATACCATAGCTGAGATAGAAGGGGAGCTCAAGACGCTGGAACAATCATTCTGTACTGACCCTACACCAGACACGGTCTCTAAGATTAAAGCTAAGCTTTTGGACTTTGCAGAGGAGGCCCAGCGCGAGCTGAAGTTCCTTGGTGAACAAGCTGAGGCACGACGGTATGGTGAAGGTGACAGGTCCAGTCACACTTTGGCTAGAATGATAAACTTCTCTGCACCACCCACAACTGTACATACCATTCTTGACAATGATGGGGTCATGACGACGGGGCAAAGTGAGATACTGCAAGCGTTCACTTCATATTACTCCAAATTATACCAGTTTATTATTTATTTATTTTAAGGTTTTATAGAGCGCGAACATGACCCGTGAGGGTATCAGAGCGCTTTACAGATACAGTAGAGGAATACAGGGTCATATCACACGATAAACGATAAAAACCTGGTACAAAGGAGGGCTTACGGAGACTCATGGGGATGAAGGTGGGACAGGGTAGCAGACGGGTAACTGTACCTGGGGGATGTGAGAAGCTATACAGCAAGGATAAATAAAGTACAATGAATATTATACAAAAATAATACAGAAAGTCAAATACAGTGATGTACAATGGCGCAGGATAGGGCAACAGTCTCTCAGGTGGCTGACGGAACGAGTTTAGCCAAGGAATTTACCCATGAGAAAGGACTTGGCCTCTTTTTTGAAGCGAGCAAAGGAGGGGATTTTTCTAATGTCAGGAGGGAGGGAGTTCCATATTCTTGGTGCAGCTCCAGTTAAGGCCCGATTGTAAGTTGTCATTTTCCTAAAGCGTGCAGGCCGGAGTAGGAGGGCCTTGGACCAGTCTTCGCACGCTGCGCCACAAGACGCTTTAGCGTCTTATTTAGAGTCCATAGCACTTGTGTGGTTCAACAACGCTCATAGGCAATATATGGACCTCCCAGTTACGGTCCAGGACATCGCCAAAACTATCAAAGCACTACCACTCAACAAGGCCCCGGGGCCAGATGGCCTTACGGCGGCATTCTACAAGACATATGTTGATGAGCTTGCCCCGCGGTTACATGAGGTCTTTGCTGAGGCTCTGGAGGTGGGAACGCTGCCTGACTCTATGCGCGAAGCCCTGGTCATAACACTGCTCAAACCAGACAAAGACGACAAATATCTTGACTCATACAGACCTTTGTCCCTGATCAATATAGACGTGAAAATGTATGCGAAAATAATAGCAGACCGTCTACAGCCTTTGTTTCCCATGGTGGCGCTTCCGGATCAGTCGGGTTTCATACCTGGCCGTGCAACCACACATAACTTAAGAACTGTATTCTTGGTGTTACACTACTTGCACTCCGATGTGCAAGCTGCAGTCATATTCCTTGATGCCACCAAGGCATTTGACTCACTCGAATGGCCATATCTCTTTACCATGCTGGAGCGCATGGGATTCAGCCCGCTATTCATAAATCAAATTCGCCTTCTCTATACTGCTCCCAGGGCCAGGGTAAGAGTGAATGGAATGCTATCAGACCCTTTCACGATTTCCAGGGGTACCAGGCAGGGGTGCCCTTTGTCCCCCTTACTATTTGCAATTGCCAGGGAGCCATTAGCAGCCAGGATTAGACAACACCATACCGCTAGGGGCATCAGTTTCAGTACTCTCAGCCTGTTGATCTCATTATACGCTGACGATGTCACTCTGTATGTGCACAATCCAGCTGAAAACCTGAATCCACTTTTGAGGGAATTTGTTAAGTTCGGGGGACTG
The DNA here is from genome assembly GCF_964261635.1 of Lissotriton helveticus. NCBI lineage: Eukaryota > Metazoa > Chordata > Amphibia > Caudata > Salamandridae > Lissotriton > Lissotriton helveticus. The sequence goes on from NC_136068.1 coordinate 278,476,762, forward strand.
TCAGGGGTTCCCATAAATTGGTCCAAGTCGGTCATGTTTCCGTTGACTGACAACACTTCTGAAGTGCATTCAGATTATCCCCTACGCTGGGAGGCGGATGAGGTTAAGTATCTGGGTGTTTGGATCAGCCACAATCTACAGGATCTCTGGACCCTGAATTTTGGTAGGGCAGTGTCCTGGCTCGAGGGCAAGGTGGCAATTTGGTCGAAACTCCCTCTATCGCTAGCTGGCAGAATTGTGCTCGCGAAGATGATCGTTTTGCCAAAATTCCTTTATCTATTTGCAAACATCCCCATCCCACTGACACAATGCTTTTTCACCTGCCTGCGCTCTCATTTGCTGTCCTTGGTATGGGCTGGAGCCAGGCTAGACTCTCCTGGGCGCTGTTAACACTGCTGCTGCGACAGGGAGGCATGGGTGCTCCAGACATGCAACTTTACGTGCTGTGCGCACAGGCCCAATATCTGCACTTCTGGGCCTACCCAACGCCTTACCAACCACACGTGGCGGTGGAGCTGGATATGGTGACTCCGCTACCCTTAAGTGTTGCTTTATACCGCAAAACTCCTAGGCCAACTGGAGATGTTGACTCAGCTAACATGCTTCGCTGGGCGTTGCGTGAGCTGCAGCGGCGCGCTGCCCTGCCCTTGCTATATGCACCTGCGATTCCCCTCAAGCAGAACCCCATGCTCCCCTGCCTGGAGGCAAGCGGTGGAGATGTATCCATCGCGGGGTCCAAATTGCACACATTTGCAGATTTATTTCCGGATGGTAGATTTCTGGAACTGCAGGCTGCGGAGGAACATCAACCTTTGTCATTTGGGGATGCGTTCACATATCACAAGCTTAAGTCTGCATACAAAGCACTGGGGGACCGATTCCCAGAAGAACCACCGCGCCTGGATGCACTCCAGAATATACTAGCGAGGGCATCCCGGAAAAAACTGGTGTCTCGCCTATACAACTCCATGCAGGAGCAGTCCCCTGTTGTGGTACCTAAATCTCTACAGTTATGGAATGCAGAACTGGAGACACCATTGGATGACGGCCAATGGTCATTCTGTTGCAGGCAGCTATTAGAACTCTCTCCAAATTACAGACTTCGATTAATCCACTTTAAATTTTTACACAGGTTCTACCGCACCCCGATAGCTCTTCACCGCATGGGTATTAGAGAGGATGACAAATGCTGGAAATGTGGGGCTGATGGTGCTACTTTTCTGCATGTTGCTTGGAGCTGCTCCGCTCTATCTGAGTACTGGGCAGAAATATTTGAAGCTATAAATCAAATTCTTCATAGGGAAGATGGTCCATCCCCGCTCCTTGGTATTCTCGGATGGGTGGCAAATACGGAACCTAAAAGCCGGAAACTGCATGCTTTACTGCTGTTATATGCTAAGCGACAAATAGCTATGAAATGGGGGCGCAAAACTAGGCCTAAATTCACAGACTGGCTCTCTGATGTGGCTTATGGCCACACACAGCTGAGTACATATTGGGACCTGATGCCTACTTCCTCGCGGCCACGGGATATCTGGCAGCCGTTCTTGCAGTGGTCACGGGATAGAGCGGAGCCCCCCCCCCGCCTGAGCCTGATGGCCTGTTGGTGTAGATTTGGAGTGACGTGTTGGGTTTGGCCCCTGCTGATACCTATGCAATGGAACTACGTATGAATGTTGTATCTGTTCATGCCTAGCACTGTCAGTAAATGTGTTAGACACTCACCTGTATCTATATATAGAACTGTACGTATTATCCGTCATATCATGTATGGAACTCATATACCATGTATCTTTGTTACAATGCTCCTACTTTTATATGGAAACGCCATGACTGGGAGATGAACCGCATGCTTGTACTGACGTTAGCCTGTTTTGACAGTTGTTTACAAAAATTTGTTATCCTTCATTAAGATGTAACAGCGGAGCCTGAAATGCTTCAATTTTTTATGTATACCTATGATAATGTAATGTCACTGCTGCGATCTAATATGCAATCTTTAATAAATACATTTAAAAAAAAAAAGAATCTCTTCTGTGGCTCCTGTTCAGCACCACGCACTGCCAGGACAACACTGCACCCGGGCTCTATGGTCCCAATAAAATTGAACTGACTTTGGCTTGGTCCTGGGACCCGCATCACATTTACCCTGCAAGGGTACAACGTAACTTGACCTGCATGTGATCGATTGTCACTATTAGTATTTGTCACTTACTGCAATGTTATCTTTTCCATGTATTTCATTGCACTGATTTAATATTGTTTCAAAAATCTATAACTCCGGTTATATGTATGCTAGTCTGTTCATTTTGGTGATTACATTGAGATAAAATACACTATTTTGTTAAATAAATGTTGGATTTCTCTTGAATAGTGCCAATTACTTATCATCCATGTTGGTACTCTGAAATGCTTAATATATGTTCCTCTAGTAAAGTCTGGCTTCTACCACGGCTGGTTTAAGGATTTATTAGTGTGAATCAAGGACCATCTTTCAGGGAATGTGATAATATTACATGGTAAGGATACCCAGATATACCACATCAAAAAACCTACGGACCTCTGGCCCTGTTGGTAGTAGAGTCTAACACATTTCCCAGCTACATTGTACTCTTCTGTTTGTAGTATAGCACAACTGCAGCTGTCCATTTCCATTACTTTCTTTTGTGAGGACTTCTCTTGGTAGTGATGCAGCATTAAATCTCATTTACATTGCCTTCCCCATAATCACATGTAGAAGGCATCCACATATGATCACTCAATTATCGTTAACATGAGGTGTTCGAATTGTGAAACGTATTAACGTAATCATGTGACGTGCTTAGTTATGAATAAATATCATGGAAAATTAATGTAGAAAATAAATGTAACCAGCATAGAACGTTAACACAAAGAACTTGTATTGTGCAACTGACACTTTCATGTATATTGAATGAGCTTATTAAATATGTAATATCACATGTAGGTTGAAATTGCATTCACGTTATGTGAATTTGTAAAGCTTGTATGTTGATTCTCTTATGTTAGCTGCAGTTCTAGGCCTGAAATGCAAGTCCCTGGAAACTCTTGATTTAAACTAATAGTTGAATTTCATGTGTGTTGCAGATTCTGTATTTTACATTTCCATTGCAGGTGGAGAATACATTCTTTAGGAAAAGTAATGCATTTGTTTTAGTAAGCTAGGTAAGGAGAAAATTACAATCATGTGGCTTGAGTCGATTAAAGAAGGTCGTTGTGGTTCACACAGGAGAAGGCATGGAAACAAAGCACAAATTGAATTGAGGAAGGTACACATAGAGACAATGGAAAGTTGCCTTCAGAACTGTACCCAGGGTGGATGACATGATCCGACGTGAGTCTTGGGATTGCTACATCAGAATAACTGGATGATGAAAGTAGGGACAGTGCGCCACTCTTTTCTTCCTTTCAGAGAGAGAACATCATAGATTGAGCTCTGTCATGGATCATGGAGAGACTTATTAGTGAGACCCCACGTGCTGACACCTGAAGTAATCACTTACAGACGTAGCATGTGCTGTCAAGTAGATTTTATTGTAGAGAAGACAGCTTAACAACCACTCCAGTCGGATGTCATACAATCTCTGACAACCGCCCTGTATAGAACCTAAGTGACCAAGAATGCAGGAACATTCTGAGACCATGTAACAGCAAAGGAACACTACAACACCTTTTACCCTTTTTCCAGAAAATGCTTAATTAGGTATGTCACTTTAGTGCCAGAGTAGGGATAGATTTATGATTTTCACTCACCAACCCTCAATGCAGGGAAATTTGGACTCATGCTTCCTGATTTACTGTATTTTATTTCTTGAATTAATTGTGTTGTTCATGCTGAATCGTCTAAATTGGATACACAGGTTTTGCTTCATGCTAATTCCTATGCATGTCTATACTCTTGTAATGAGGTCTCTCCATGTTCAGTTGATCTTGGCGTTGTAATAAATTCACTAACCTCCGGTAGTTGTCCGTGAGTTACTATGTGTACAGGAGGGTTATTGGCTAATTGATTGCTTTCCTCCCCTCTATACTTTAATGCTGCTATACAGAACCATTGGAGTGTGACTCTAGAACGGTCTAGAACTTTTGGGCCAGGACTTTTCAGTAGTATAGCACTACTGCAGTTTTCCACTTTCATGGCACTCTTCTGTGAGTATCTCTGTTGGCAGTTTAGTGCAACTGCAGCTTCCATCTCAATATCACTCGAGTGAGGACCTCTGTTGATAGCGTATCACAACTGCTGCTTCAATATCCATTGTACTCTTCTTTGAGGACCTCTGTGGATAGTAAAGTGCAACTAGTTTTCCATCTATACTGTAATATTCTGGGAAGATCTCTGTTTGTAGCATAGTGCAATTTCTGCTTTCCAACCATCACTAGGAATTAGAGTAGCAAGAGTGTATATACAAACTTCCAGTTTGAAGTCATACCCCACAAGATTTGTGATTGACATTTCAAGTAATTGTATCTGACTTGAACCTAGAATAGCTGTGCAGTTGCAATTCTCAATTGAAGTGTACATCTTAACCCCTTGGCCCCGGTGGTAATTCCGCCGCGGGGCTGGTGGGGGGGGGGTCGTGTGGCGCCGCCATGCTCGTGAAGGAACCACTCAGTCACAAGCCACGGGCGTGCTGTGCTAGTGACGGAGTGGTTCCGTCACGGCCCCGCCCGCTCATCAATTCAGCCGCGCATGTGCGGAATTGATGCAGCGTGGGCGGAGCGGCCGCGAAGTGTGACGGAACCATTCTGTCACTAGCACAACGCGCCCGTGGCTCGTGACGGAGTGGTTCCGTCACGAGCACGGAACGGGTTAATATCTAAAAAGAAAGCAATAGTTTAATAGTGGAAGTCAGTGATTGGCCTATCTTACAGAAGGTAATATGCCTGCTTATTGCACTTCTTTGAAGACAAGATGTGCTGAAGTTTAAATCATTATTGTATGTATGTCCTTTGCCTGGGTGGAAACATAATTCCGCTCCTGGAGTTGTCAGAAGTCGGGAAGTCTGTGCTACGCATTGTAACATGGAGTTCCCACTAAATTCTGTCATCTGGCGCGTGGCGGAATTTTTTTTTCGAGCGCAAAGAGATTTGACAGACGCTATCGAGTGCCAGCGAGATTTGCTGCCCCCTAGCTTAGCTTCAGATCACCACAGTGCCTTTTTGGCACCATTTTCGTGAAACTGGCGAGTGCGAGCAGCCGCGCCTGCATCTCAAGCAGATTCTCTACTTGAAGAGCAGCTAAATCTACTCGAAAAGACATTTTCAAGCTTAATATTCAAGTTAGTACTTTATTCCAATCGAAGTGCCCCAGAGACTCCAACTTCTTTTTCCTTTCCAGAAGGCCCCATTTCCTGGTCACTTTTTATTTGGATTTGTAGTTGGAAGGATCACTCTAAGGACTTTGTTTTGTGAAGTAAGTTCCAAAACGTTTGTATAAGTGTGTTCTTTGTTTGAGAGAGGGTATGCACCGGTATTTATTTGTACTTTTATACAACTTTAAAATTTTATTGTGGTGAATGGCTTGCTGTTTAAGTAAGTGCCCAGTTATGTTTTTTTGCATTGAATTTTTTATGCTTTGTAAGGTTAAAAGGCTGCGCAGTTCAGGAAATTTTTTCCATTGTTGTTACATTTAACATTCATTTATTGTACTATGTGCCTAATCCGCCCACATGCCGTCCAGCCAGTAGACCCAGTGCTAGTCATGGGTACACAAAACAACTGTTTCTATAGTACTTGTTGTTATAAAACATAATTTATGGCAGGGATTGCTTTAGATGAAATAAAAAATTATTTTTTTAGTTCAAGTTTTCTTTTCTGCAAAAAGTGTATTCGTGGAGGGATATTTAACGCATTGGGAGTATGCGTGTTGTAAAATTTTTACGGCTCACTCAATTTTTGTTTTTGGCATTGTTGAAATAATGGTAGTGTTTTCTTCAGTGTAACCATGCCTCTTTTACCTGACCACTGTATGTGTGTGTGTGTGTGTCTCATAGGCTACCATTTGTCCTTCTTTTCCATACAATGTGGCCAGGGGCCATTTTATGTAATCAGTGTACATCGGCCTGTATGTGTTCTTTGCTATCCATGCCTCCTTGCTTGTTGTTTCACCATCTGGCAAGCGATAATTTTGTGTAGCCAGCCAGTGTTCTTTTCTCATACACCTACATGTGTTATATGTTGTGGCCAAGCCTCCTTGCTTGCTGTTGTTGTTTGAACATGTGGCCAGCAACGTTTTGTGTAGCCAGCCAGTTTGTTTTTGCCTTACGCCTGCATGTATTCTTTGGGCTATGCCTCCTTGCTTGGTGTTGTTGTTTGACCATGTGGCCGGTGACCATTTTGTGTAGCCAGCCAGTGTACTTTTGCCATTGACCTGCATGTCTTCTTTATCGGGGCAATTCCTCCTTGTTCACTGCTGTGGTGTTTGACCATGTGATTGGTGACCAGTTTGTGTAGCCTGTCACTGTGCTTTTGCCATAGGCCTGCATGTGTTCTTTGTTGCTGCCCTGCCTCCATGCTTGCTGCTGTTTTTGACCATGTGGTCGGTGACCGTTTGGTGTAGCCAGCCAGTTTGCTTTTGCCATAGGCATGCCTGTGTCCTTTGTTGGGACCATGCCTCCTTTTTTGTTGTTGTTTGTCCATGTGCCCGGCGACCATTTTGAGTAGCCAGCCAGTGTGCTTCTGACATAGGCCTGCATATGTTCTTCGTTGGGGTCATCAATCAATCAATCAATCAATCAATCAGAGTACTTGTAAAGCGCTCTACTTACCCGTGAGGGTCTCAAGGCGCTGAGGGGGGTGGGGGTGCCGCTACTGTTCGAAGAGCCATGTCTGAGGAGTCTTCTGAAGGTGATTAGGTCTTGGGTGTGCCGTAGGTGGGTAGGGAGGGTGTTCCAGGTCTTGGCGGCGAGGTAGGAGAAGGATCTGCTGATCCAGCGGCCTATAGGAAATATGCCATAAGCAACGCTACCCAACTTCACAATACTCACCAAAAATTATTCATAAGCCCATAAACTAACATGACATATTTTGACCAACTGAATCATGTGACCTAATTAACCTATTCACAAATTATATACATTTATATACAACTGCAGTAAACAAATTCATCACACCTTAACAAACCCTACGACTAATTAAGCCACTGTGGCGAAAAGATCTGCTAATGGTAACCTAAACTCATGAAATAACAAGGTCAGCTTGTCTTTCAAAGAATGTATTTATTAACCATTATTTTAGAAAGTGCATTAGAATCTTTTATTAAAGCATTTTTATTAAAGACTTTGCAAAGGTAATAACAGTTTCAAGTAAAATTCAAAAGCATAAATTGAAAAGAAAATAGCAGTTTGGCATCATTTAAAATTCTAAGTTCCTGGCTACACTTGCTACATAAAAAAATAAAGGATAAAAGTCTTTAGGGTCTCTTACGTGCTCCAAGAGAAGTCCGTCAGCACGACACACCCATCTAATGGTCAGCAAGAAGCAGCACTCTCTTCCCCGGGGGAAGAGTTTTTATACCTTTCTACGCTAAGCTAATCTAAGAAAACTTATATTTTTCTGCTCAAGTCGTGTGTCTGATTGGCTGTCAAGTGACAGGCCATCATGTCATTTCATTCTTTAGAACCTTAGTTCCGTCTCTTTCTTAGAGTCCATTGTCCTTTGCTTTTCGAAATGCGAGGCTTCCTCCAGTTTGCAACATTATAATAACAGAGTTTATAACTTCCTCGACTTGTCATTCTCCGCTGCCGGTTCCTGGCCTTGGCCTTGCTTGACTAAAGAACAGTCAGCCCATCACGTTTCATTTTTCATCACGTCAATAATTTGGCAGGGAAATTCGACCACATTTGGACTCTTGCTTTCTCCGAGCAGAATATTTTTCAATCACGAATGCACTAGGCCTCAAAAACGCTTTCACGTTAACTAGTGTATAAACAAACATGAAAGAATAATTAATGCAAGAAGTGAAATTCGTTCTGTTACCCACCCACCATTGCTAATAATTAACCCATTAGTCTATATTACCTAGCAGAAGCAAACAAATAAAGCAGCATTTGTATCTACCATTCTTCATTTAGTCCAGCAGGTTTCTCCGCATACCTGTATAAAATAAAAAGACACCACATAGACAGAAGCATACATAAAATAGGCACATGCCATTAATTAAACAGCCGCAATTAATAAGACAAATAGACAAACAAAACAAAGTTAGTAAATTATTTTTAAAACGTACTTGCTGCAACATAAAGCACATAATGTTAATCCCTTATATTCATGAATGCAACTTTAATCTAGGTTGATTTAGTAAACACACAACACACATCATCATTAATATTTTTAATTAATTCTGGATGTGTAACTTCACGAGCTGAAATGAATGCATTTCTGAAACTCGCTCCATCAACTCCCTCATCTGGTGATTTCCAAATCACCACACCACACCCAAAATTTTGCAAATTTTGTCTACGATGAACATGATTTGACTTCACTATGTTAATATTTCTAAAGACTTGTTTCAGCTGTTTCTTTGCAACTATCATATTGAGCCCTACGAAACTCCTCCAGCTCTACCTCCCTCTTGTGTTCCTTTCTGATTTTGTAAATTCTTCTCTTTTCCTTCGTGTACTTTTTCCTCTTATGTAACATACAACTGATCTTCAACAAGACTATTACAAAAATTATTACAAACAAAGGTGTTAGAATCTTGCCAAGAACTGAACCACCAATTTCTTGAAACCAGGTTTTGATAGCCTGAAATCTTTTGGAAAGACGTTCTGAGAAATCATCTTCTTCTAAGGGAACTATTTCCGAATGCATCTCTGTGATGTTTCTAATATACATTTCAATGTTTCTACTTTCATCTGGGATATATGTACAGCAATGCTGAACATGTAAAATGCCACAGACTCCTCCCTCTTTTGCTAGGAGTATGTCCAGGGCAAGGCGATTTTGCATCACCATCGATCTAATTGCAATGACCTCGGTATCCACTAACTGGAAACCACCAGCTGAATCAGTTGACAATCTGTCAACTATTGTGGACAATTTTCTGATTCTACCTGCATTCAGAGTAATACCTACTAAAGGTATCACTGCCTCAAAAATGTCTCCCAACATTTCTGAGAAACTTTCTCTTTTATACCTATTTACATGATTACTAATTTCAAATGAGCCCTCTGCATTTCTGTCAACATGAAATATCTTTGGGCAAACAAGACCAACAAAACACGTCCCATACCAATGGTCTGGGAGATTGTAATAGGCTTTGTCTCCGCAGATAAAATAAATTCCAGGAAAAATTGGGTCTCTACCACCTTTGAATCCCCAACCCCCCATGATTTGGTAAGTATCCTCACAATTGCTAGCACCCACAAAATAATTGTCAAAAAGTGTATTATCTCTTCTAATGCAAACCTTACCACTAATTGGTTTGTCTATGTGAATTGCAACATTGTCAAAAGATTTGCCATTGAATTTTTCATCCTCTTTCTGCCAAAACTTGGATTTGGTCTGTTTGACCATCTCATTCCTTTTATAAATTGCCCTTCTCTCCTCAACTAGGTTCAGGAAAGTCTTTTCTTCAGCTCTCAATTTACAGGTTAAATTGTTTCTGTAAGCATACTCATAGGTAAGTTCATTAGTAACTAAAAAGAATTCCCTCATCTGTTTAGCTTGTTTGTGTTTATTTAAAGCCTTCTCAATTTTTAGGTTAGCAAAAATCTCATCATAATTGGAGTAATAATACTCTAAGCGACCAGTCTGATAAAATAAGCTAGCTATCACACTGCAGGTCATGCCATAGGTAAGAGGAAGCATATTGTATGTCACTCCCTCAGAAACAGAAGCAGGTAACTTTACACAAATGTAACAATCTTTGACACCCATAACCTTAACATATTCTCCCAAAAGCCTTGAAAATGTATTGCTAGAAAAATCACCAACATACCTGTCTTGATGAGCCTCTGGTCTGTGATCAATAACTTTGTTAGCTTTGTTTGTTGCACTATGTTTGTCTTGACTAACTGAAGCTTTGCTTGTCATATTGACTTTATACATCTCCTTATCGATCCCGAAAGGAAAGATGACAGCTAAAACTAACCAGAGCATAATTAATATGAGCATACATATCAGAGTCATCTTACAGCAATTTTTAAGAATGGAACATTTCGAGGTACTACGCTTCAGAACAACAGGCATTTTCACTAGCCTTATCTCAGAAAAAGAAAACAAAAATTCAAAAATATGTCTAAATGTAAAACCTAAAATTTTAAACACCCCCCTTTTAAAACATTTTTTTATTTATAAAACCCTCCAACAACTTTTCTTCGACCTTGCGTCACAAGCTATTTTCCAACTAAACACAATTTCTTCGACCTTATGTCACCTAACACAATGTCTTCAGCCTTATACCAAAAACAGAAACCTAAATTCTAACAGATTAGTACTTTAATCATTGTCACTATTGTCCTCAATCTCTTCCTGACTGCTACTATGTATCTCAACTACAGGTGGAATGATAATATAAGCCCACTCAGGAGACTTATACTTTTGGTTTGGCCTTAAAATTCTCTTTGTTTTTCTAGAGACAACTTCTATTTTCTTCCCTACCTCTGCTTTCTTTTCTGGGTCTCCTTGACTAGATATTTCATTCACCTGCTCTTTTGATCTGTTTATCAATCTGAATCTCAGACCTCCGTTTTCACTTGGCCAGTTATCACCTTTTCTTGGTAATTTCTTCTTTGGCTCAGTCACATTCACTTCCGTTCTCCAAGATCTCTTTCTCAATCTCCCTATTTGAGAATCTTCATCACTTTCTCCAGTATCACTGTCAGAAATTTCAATTCTTGACTCAGGTACTTCTCTACTCGGCAGCTTCATTCCGTTAGGAACACCACTTCCACAACTGGTACTCGGCAATTCGTTTTTTTCTTCAATTACCTTCAACTTCCCAGTTTCAGATTTCTTGTTCCTGCTTTCAGAGCTTCTTTTCTGCTTTTCAATACTCTCCTGGTCTTGTTTCTGAACTTGATCAGACTCTTCTGACTCTTCCTCTTCTTTTTCAGATTCTTCTGCTATTTCATTTTCTAGCAGATCTTCATCATCCTCAGAGTCTACAACAATGATTTTCAAATCTTTTTCAGTCAAATCTCCATTCACAGATTTATTTTCCAGATGTCGACCTTCCTGTGGATCTTCAGAATCTGGATTTTCTTCAGCTTCTTCTTCAGAATCTGAATCATCTGTTGTATAACTTTCTTCATCAGAGTTTTCAGGTGTAGGTATAGGAATAGTATGACTTGGATGAATCCACCTTTTTATTCCTCTACACTTAACTGCATTTGTTGTCACAAGTATCACCTGTCTCGGTTTCTGCCACCTCGGCACTAGACAGTTCCTTCTTTGGTGAACTTTTGTTCTCACCCAATTTCCAGGTCTCAGATCATGCGTTTGCACTTTGTCTCTTGACTGTACTTCAGTTCCCACCTGATTGGACACAGAAGCCACAACGTCAGACAGCTTCTTACAGTATTCCAAAATTGCACTGTCATTAATGCTCAACAGTTTTCCTACTGGTATAAATGCTTGTCTCATGACTGTGCCCATGAGGATATCATGAGGACTCAAACCTGTCTTTTTATCTGGTGTACTCCTTAAGGTCATCAAAACAAGTGGAAGAGCATCTGTCCATTTTATACCTGTAGCTAGACACATTTTCCCTATTCTATTTTTGATTATTCCATTTATTTGCTCTACAACTCCAGATGCCTCTGGTCTGCATGCACAGTGCAGCTTCTGCTCAATGTGTAATGCTTCACAAATTAATTTCAACAGTTTGTTATCAAAATGACCCTCTCTATCACTCTCAATAGTCACAGGGAATCCGTATCTTGGTATAATCTCTCTCAAAAGCAGTTTTGCTACAGTAATTGAATCACTGTGACGTGTGGGGAATGCTTCTACCCATCTTGAAAACAAACAGACAATCACCAAAATATATTGTACCCTGTTGTGTTTGGGCATCTCAATGAAATCCATCTGTAAGCTTGTGAAAGGACCACCCTCCCGTCCTATGGTTCCCGTTCCCACAACCGTCTTTCTGTTTGGGTTCATTTGTTGGCAAGTCAAACACCTCTGGCAGAGAGATTCTGCAATCGTTCTAAATTTGGTATTAAACCAAGTTTCTTTGAAAAGCCTAATTATCGAATCTCTTCCAATATGACCTGGGCCATGGTACATTCTGGCCATGTCAGCAATCATGCAATTTGGTGAAACTACCCTGCCATCTTTGTAAGTCCAAACTCCATCCTCATCTCGCTGTCTACATTCTGCTCTCAACCATGTGTTTTTCTCTTCATCATCAGCTTCATCCTGCAAATCTTTAACTTCCTGCCATGTTTCAACTATTGATGTTAGCATTAGTGAATTCAAAGCATATTCATCATTTTTCTCCAGATTAAGTGCAAAATTGTTTCTTGCACAATATTTTGCAATTTCATCTGCGTAAGCATTTCCTTTGGTGATAAAATCCTCACCTTTCTGATGAGCAGCACATTTTACTACTGCAATTTCCTTTGGCAAATGTATGCCATCAATCAATCTTTTGATAAATTTTGCGTTTCTGATTGGTGAACCTGCTGATGTCATGTAGCCTCTCTGAGACCAGAGTTGTCCATAATCATGCACAACTCCATACCCATACTGGCTATCCGTTATTATGGTAATCCTCATGCCTTCTGCTCTTTCACATGCACGAATTAAAGCAATCAATTCAGCTACTTGTGCTGAACGAATTCCTTCAAGACATGATGCTTCCACAACATCTGCAACTGTGCAGACTCAATAGGCTGCCCTTAAAACACCTCCTTCTGATCTCAGACAGGAACCATCTACAAAGTAGACATGATCTGAAACAGGCAAAGGTACATCTTTAATGTCCTGCCTTGGCTTAGTACAGTATTCCAAAACATCCAAGCACTCATGATCCGCATCATTTTCATCTCCAATTTCTGTTACAGTACCATCAGGCAACAACGTGGAAGGATTTAAGTTCACACATCTTGCTATCGAAACATTATCTGATCCCAGAATAATTTTTTCGTACTTCATGAGTCTATTGCTAATCAGGTGTTGCGTTTTGCTCCTTGTAAGGAGAATCTCAACTGAATGAGGTACATAGACCTTTACAGGAAATCCCATTATGATTCCTTCACTTTGCTCAAGACTTATACTAGTTGCTGCAACTGCTTTTAAGCATCCTGGTAATGCCTTTGCAACTGGATCAAGGACTGCTGAGAAGTAAGCAATAGGCTTCCTTAAATTTCTGTGTCTCTGAATCAACACAGACAATGCACATCCCTCTCTTTCACTGCAATACAGCTCAAGGTTTTTCTCATAATCTGGCATGCCCAGAGCTGGAGCTTCACACAAACTTCTTTTTAGCTTTTCAAAAGCTTCCAATTCAATTTCAGTAAGGACAATTGGATCTTTTATGTCTGATTTTGTCAGTCTCTGAAGTGGTTTCGCAATTACTGAAAATCCACTAATCCATTGACGACAGTATCCAACCATTCCCAGGAACATTCTGACCTGTCTTTGCGTTTTTGGAGGTTGCATTCCCTGAATCATTTTAATTCTCTCAATTGTCACCTGTCTGACTCCTTTTGCAATTCTATAACCAAGGTATTTTACTTCCTGTTTACAAAACTGCAATTTTGCAGGAGACACTTTATGTCCCTCATCTGCCAAATGTTTCAAAAGAGTAATTGTATCTGTAACACAGTTTTCTCTTGTTTTTGCTGCCACGAAGAGGTCGTCAATATACTGGACTAACGTTGATCGACCTGGCAAATTTAGATCTTCCAAAGATTTCTTTAACAGTTCATTAAAGATAGAAGGACTCTCTGTATACCCTTGAGGAATTCTACACCATGTGAGGGTCCTACCTTGGCACCTGAACGCAAAGATTTCCTGGCTTTCTGGATGCAATAGAACAGTAAAGAACGCATTGCAAAGATCAATGACAGTATACCATTCTGCATCATGCGGAATCTGGTAAAGAATGACTGCAGGATTTGGAACAACTGGACAACAAGGAACAACAATTTGGTTAACCTTTCTCAAATCCTGAACAATTCTGTATGTTCCGTTTGGCTTTTTAATCCCCATAATCGGTGAATTACAAGGACTGCTCTCAATTTCTTTCAAAACACCTTGTTTAATGAATTTCTCAATCACAAGAATAACACCCTCAATTGTTTCAGCTTTCATTTTGTACTGTGGAATGTTTGGAAAATCTATTCCCTGCTTCACTGTGATTTTGACTGGATCCACATGTCTCATTAAACCCATCTCATTTCCTGTTAGATCCCAAATTTCAGCTTTGACTGTCTCTTTTAATTCATTAGGCAAATTTTCTTTATCAAATACAGTAAATAGTCCTGCTTCTTCTGCTTCAACCATTAACATTGTCAATCTGTACAGCCCATCTTCCTCCATGGTTTGTACATTCAATTCCTTCTGGTGAGCAATATATTCTGCAATTCATCTTGCACAATATATCTCTCCCCAATAAGTTTACAGGACTGCTGTTGCATACTACAAACCTGTGTTTGTCCTTAAAATTGCCAATTTCTACCTTCACAGGTTCTGTCAGATCTGTTTTAATTTGCTGATTACTTACACCGACTACTTGGATGGTATCCCCAGAGAGAGGCAGGTTTTCAATTTCCACTGATCTAACAGTAGAACGGGTAGCACCAGTGTCCACAAGAAAAGTGATTTCTACATCATTCACTTTACCATTTACATATGGACCAGACTGGTCAACCTCAAGAGTGGCTCCAATTACACACTCTTCCCCCTCTCTCGGGCACCGTCAGAAGCAGTCATCACAATCACTCCCTTGGTTTCCTGTTATCAAAAATTGTCCAGATGCATTTTGCACATTTGGCCTTTGAGCTCTTATTACCTGATCACCTCCGCTGAATCCAGTGTTTGAGTTAAACCTCTGACCACCCCCGCAGTTTGGAAAAAAAGGCTGTGGAATCTGACTCTGCTGTTGTACTAACTGTCGCTGTAGCTGTTGCTGAAGACTCAAATCGTTCAACTGTCGCTGTAGCTGTTGCTGCAGATCCACATCACTCTGCATCTGTGGATTTAATGATGCATTTTTAAAATTTCTGGGCGGGTTTTTACACTCACGCTTCCAGTGTCCAATTTCCCCGCAGTTAAAGCAAGGTCATTTCTGTTTTAACTCCTCAATGTTGACATTAAATTTTGGCTTGTTAAAATTATTTTTAAACTTTCCCTGACCCTGATTTTGATTCTGATTCTGAACAAAATTTACATTTTTATTCTCAAGGCTTGCGATTTGATGTTCAGCCACTTTCACTTGTGCCCACATTGCCTTTTCCATTAATTTCTTTTGTTTTACCTCCAATTCGTCACTGCAATATTTTGCTTTTCTCAAAATATCATCAACTGAATTTGATTGCCATCCGACAATATTATTCCTGATCATTTCTCCAATTTCTGGTCTAAGACCATAAACAAATCTGTAAATAAAGTGGCTCATATCCTTTTCATCTAATTTTTCATAGCCACTGTACTGCTTAAAAACCAGTAATAACCTTTCATAGAATGAATGAACTGACTCCTTTGGTTCCTGGTTCGTTCTGTCTATTTTTACCCAATCAACTTCCTTTGGGGCAATTTTCTTTTTCAACCAGTAAATCACTTTGTCATACAGATCCATGACCTCTGATGCTGGAGCACCTGTCTCTTTATTCCGCTCCCGTTCCACTTTTGGCCAACTCACAGCAATTTTACATTCTGTCCAAAGATCTGATGGGACAACAATGTCAAAAAATCCATCCAGATCAATCCACAGAACTTTCGAAACTTTGATAAATCTGTCTACCTGTCCATACCATTCCACAGGCTTTTCTCTCAGCCGAGGAGAATCATTTGTAAAAAGCAGAATATCCTGTCTTGACCATGGGACATGAACATATCCACCACCAGCAATTTCCCTCATTGGAAGCTGTCTAGATAGTTTTTCTAACCTTTCGTCTTCCTTCTTTTTGGTCCATTTCACTCTCCATTTACTCAGATCACCTAACCTTTTGATGTACACAATCAGCTCTTTTATATGCATGATTCTTCCCATTGTCTTAAAGTTTGCAATGTCTTTCTCAGTAAAATCTAATCTGTAATGTTTTCCAAAAAGTTTCTGTTTACTCAAATCAAAATCCAACTCTGCAGCTAATTCTTCCAACTGATCATATTTATTTTTTGTTTTCCATTGAATGCTTTTGCTGATGAACAGGAGTTCATCTTCTCGATAATACTTCAAACTGTCAGGACCAATTGTGCCAATTATTAACTCCTCTAAATCTGATTTTAATTTTGCCACATTAAGTTTTGAATTAGACTCTGCTTTTTCTGAAGTATCAGCATCAGATTCTGCACCCATTGGTGTTCCGTTAAAAGAACCTTGATTAAAAGTTAAATCAGGCATTTTTGTTTCCTCACGATGTATTTCAGTTAAATCCGAATAAAACTGTTCAGCTACTTTCTGAATTTCTGCATTTAATGGAATTGTCAAACCTGGCTGTTTAATTTCTCCTTTATCAAAAACAGGCTGGACAGGACCAATCGTTACTGGAACTGTCACCACTCCCATGCCCTTTGATATCTGCCAAATTAATTCCTCTTTTGACCGTAAATAGTCTGAGGTATTTGCAACTTCCTCATCTCTCCCAGCTCCCAATGAATTTCTAGGAGCTTCCCTTCTCCTTGGGGTTTCAGAAAAATTTCTACTCTCATTGTAGATACTAGAATTAGTCCTTGTTTCAAACATTTCAGGAGTTTCAAAAGATTCAGAATTATTTGGATACAACATGGGTGATTCTTCATTTAAAGGAGGTGCACTCGATGTGGTCCCTGGAGAAACCATCGGAGTGGACCATGAACAAGCTGGTTTTAATTGGGCCTGCTTTTTATTTGTGGTATAAATTTATTCTAGAACTGCATCTTCCGATTCACTCTCTACAACAGCATTATTTTTCTTTTCAGTACTCTTTTCACCTGGTACTCCAAAAACCATTTCTCTTATTACATAAAGACCCTCACACATGTCTGCCTGTATCCACACACGCATCCTATCCTCATGTGTTTCTCGTTTGTAAATCGATGTTTTAGGAGGTCTAATTAAACCATTTGCTTCCTTCTTAAGTTGAAACATCTCATCCTCCCATTCAACTAATGCTTCAAATTGTGTCGGTCTAGGCTTTGGAACAAGGGCTGTCATTTTTTCTCTTAAGTTTCTCAAAATCCTCATGTTAAATGAACCATCTTCCGGCCAAGCTAAAACACCATCGTCTCTAGTGTAATGCTTCCAAACGTCAAACCACAGGCAAGTATGATAACCATATTCACCTTCCATATATGCTGCAGGTGTTTTGTATTTATGAAGTAATTTACCACTTCGGGTTTCAATTTTCTTATCAGGCGAAATAAAAATTTTAAACTTTTGAAATAGCGTAAGCTTTTTCTCAACTTTCTTGTAAAAATAACTAATTTTTAAATCAAATCCGCTTAGTCAGAAACGTTCGTAAATATTTCCTGGTTGTTCCGCAACACCAGCCAATCCGTTCGCGAAACACACCAACAGACCAATGAGGTTTGAGCTACGTCATCACCTTGCTCGACCAATAAAAACGGAGCTTTCCGCAAAAGCCAATCAGCGTCTAGCTCGTCAAAGTCACATGAGCCAATCAGAGTACTAGCTGTGACGTATGTTACCCAATCACAGCGCGGACGCGTGACATACACAGCCGCTGCGGTTTCTCGCGTCTCACTCCCAGCGCTCACCCCTCCTTCACAAAAACTTTTCACAGCGCCATTTTAAGAACACCTTTTTCAATTGAAACTCAATTAATAACGACAAAAAGAACAAACCATTTGTCTGTTTCTCTAAAATAAAGTGACAGTTTTTACAGACATGCAAGAATTTCTTTACGTGGAATAGACGACGCTACTCTCACATAATATACATTTGCCGATAAAGTAAACTTTTACTCTACCCTTCAAACAGGCAATAGCGAACACGTTTCCCTCTGAATGCACCTAAAGTAGCAATTCAAAGTTTGACTCGAACGAAATTACAGAATCATTTACGCACTTTCAAACGGAAAGTTTCCCTAACCATACATACATGAAATCCTGGCAGGACTCTAACCAGCCACAGATAACCTGAATCGCCAGTAAAATAAACGACGTTATCCTACCCTTCACACAAGCTCAAATATAGTCTATTACTCTTTTCACAGTGAGTTTTAGAACGGGCTCTTTGTCCCTATACTCAAAGTTACAATTTCATAGATAATCCTCACTATACATTTATTCAAAGTAGCACACCTAAATCCCTAACCCGTGTTGTACGACCACAACACCTGTGATATAAAGTAATACCACTATTCTGAAACAGATCAAATGCACTGTGTAGCTTCACTCTTGTCACACCACTCTGTACCGGTACAACTAGGATTTTTCACATTGCAGGAAAAAACCTTTCGACTACATGTAACACAAATGAACAAACTCAACATATGTTAAACATCGATCCTATGTCTCCATGTAGCATGTTGGTTACCATAGCAACCATATCTCTGCTACCAGGAAATTGATCCAGCGGCCTAGGAAATATGCCATAAGCAACGCTACCCAACTTCACAATACTCACCAAAAATTATTCATAAGCCCATAAACTAACATGACATATTTTGACCAACTGAATCATGTGACCTAATTAACCTATTCACAAATTATATACATTTATATACAACTGCAGTAAACAAATTCATCACACCATAACAAACCCTACGACTAATTAAGCCACTGTGGCGAAAAGATCTGCTAATGGTAACCTAAACTCATGAAATAACAAGGCCAACTTGTCTTTCAAAGAATGTATTTATTAACCATTATTTTAGAAAGTGCATTAGAATCTTTTATTAAAGCATTTTTATTAAAGACTTTGCAAAGGTAATAACAGTTTCAAGTAAAATTCAAAAGCATAAATTGAATAGAAAATAGCAGTTTGGCATCATTTAAAATTCTAAGTTCCTGGCTACACTTGCTACATAAAAGAATAAAGGATAAAAGTCTTTATGGTCTCTTACGTGCTCCAAGAGAAGTCCGTCAGCACGACACACCCATCTAATGGTCAGCAAGAAGCAGCACTCTCTTCCCCGGGGGAAGAGTTTTTATACCTTTCTACGCTAAGCTAATCTAAGAAAACTTATATTTTTCTGCTCAAGTCGTGTGTCTGATTGGCTGTCAAGTGACAGGCCATCATGTCATTTCATTCTTTAGAACCTTAGTTCCGTCTCTTTCTTAGAGTCCATTGTCCTTTGCTTTTCGAAATGCGAGGCTTCCTCCAGTTTGCAACATTATAATAACAGAGTTTATAACTTCCTCGACTTGTCATTCTCCGCTGCCGGTTCCTGGCCTTGGCCTTGCTTGACTAAAGAACAGTCAGCCCATCACGTTTCATTTTTCATCACGTCAATAATTTGGCAGGGAAATTCGACCACATTTGGACTCTTGCTTTCTCCGAGCAGAATATTTCTCAATCACGAATACACTAGGCCTCAAAAACGCTTTCAAGTTAACTAGTGTATAAACAAACATAAAAGAATAATTAATGCAAGAAGTGAAATTCGTTCTGTTACCCACCCACCATTGCTAATAATTAACCCATTAGTCTATATTACCTAGCAGAAGCAAACAAATAAAGCAGCATTTGTATCTACCATTCTTAATTTAGTCCAGCAGGTTTCTCCGCATACCTGTATAAAATAAAAAGACACCACATAGACAGAAGCATACATAAAATAGGCACATGCCATTAATTAAACAGCCGCAATTAATAAGACAAATAGACAAACAAAACAAAGTTAGTAAATTATTTTTAAAACATACTTGCTGCAACATAAAGCACATAATGTTAATCCCTTATATTCGTGAATGCAACTTTAATCTAGGTTGATTTAGTAAACACACAACACACATCATCATTAATATTTTTAATTAATTATGGAAGTGTAACTTCACGAGTTGAAATGAATGCATTTCTGAAACTCGCTCAATCACTGCCACCGGAGGTCGTTCGTTGGAGACAGCGGCGAGGGCAAGGCTGGCGGAGCGGAGCTGGCGGGTGGGGGTGTAGAAGCTGAGTCTGCTCTTCAGGTAGGCTGGTCCGACATTGTGGAGTGCTTTGTGTGCGTGGGTGAGGAGCTTGAAGGTGATCCTCTTGTTAACGGGGAGCCATTGAAGGACTCTCAGGTGGGGGGTGATGTGGCTGTGGTGGGGGACGTTGACGATCAGTCAGGCGGAGGCGTTTTGGATGCGTTGTAGTCGTCGTAGGTGTTTAGCTGGGATTCCTGCGTAGAGTGCGTTGCCGTAGTCCAGTCTGCTGCTGACGAGGGCCTGTGTGACCGTTCTTCTTGTTTCGGTTGGGATCCACTTGTAGATCCTGCGGAGCATGCGGAGGGTGTTGTAGCAGGAGGAGGAGACGGCATTGACCTGTTTAGTCATGGAGAGGGAGGAGTCAAGAATGAATCCTAGGTTGCGTGCATGGTCGGTGGGTGTTTGGTGCTGTTCCCAGTGTGGTCGGCCACCAGGAGTCGTCCCAGGCTGATTTGATTTTGATTGATACTTGTATAGCGCACTACTCACCCGCAAGGGTCTCAAGGCACTTGTATGAATACCGCTGTGGAATCCATCCTGGCTTTCCCTGTGAGGTGTCCACTCCTGGGCACCCCCAAGGTGGAGGCCAGGCATCGTTAGCGTTGTGGGGGCCGTTGTGGAGATTAAGCAAGCTATTGCCCAGAGTTGCAGAGTGGGACTCCATGATTGGAATAGGCACCGAGGCGAGAATTATCAGGTCCGTGGAATTTTGAGCCCAAGACCCGCCGAGGCGGGGAATTGAACCCTGGTCCCGGGCTAGACCTCTGCATCAGGGTCTGCCGCTCTAACCATTGAGCCACACTTCTCCACGACCCCAGGCTGAGGGGTGGTTCCGAGGATGAGGACCTCCATCTTATCCGAGTTCAGCTTCAGACGGCTGTTGCTCATCCAGTCGGCGACGGCCTTCATTCCCTCGTGGAGGTTGGTTTTGGCGGTGGGCGGGTCCTTGGTGAGGGAGAGGATGAGCTGGGTGTCGTCAGCATAGGAGATGATGTTGAGGTCGTGTTGGCGGGCCACTTGTGCCAGGGGGGCCATGTAGACGTTGAACAGCGTCGGGCTGAGGGATGAGCCCTGGGGGACACCGCAGATGATGTCAAATGGCCACGGATCGGAAGGGGGGGAGGCAGACGCTCTGGGTTTTGGGACGCGGTGGGTCTCTGCACGAGATACTGCCACTTGACCACTTTTGGTATTGTAGAATTCTTCTGGGCAATAACGTTGTTTTTAAATCGAATTTTAAAAATGAATCACTATTTTTAAAATTTCACTGTTTACTCCTACCTGCACTTGAAATTTGCCTCTGCCTCTGAAACTCCCGAGCCTCGTTCCGTCGCGGCTTCTGCCGTTTGTGCGGAGGGCTAGAGGGAGGAAAGTCTGACTTCCGCCTGCACCGCTTGCACTACTTCCGGGAGGGTAGCGCTCTAGTCTTGGAGCACCCCACTCTACATAAGTGGCAAGACGGGAGCACGTGCGGTGGACGCGGTGGGTCTCTGCACGAGATACTGCCACTTGACCACTTGTGGTATTGTAGAATTCTTCTGGGCAATAACGTTGTTTTTAAATCTAATTTTAAAAATGAATCACTATTTTTAAAATTTCACTGTTTACTCCTGCCTGCACTTCAAATTTGCCTCTGCCTCGAAACTCCAGAGCCTCGTTCCGTCGCGGCTTCTGCCGTTTGTGTGGAGGGCTAGAGGGAGGAAAGTCCGACTTCCGCCTGCACCGCTTGCACCACTTCCGGGGGGTAGCGCTCTAGTCCTGGAGCAGCCCACTCTATATAAGTGGCAAAACGGGAGCACGCGCGGTGGACGCGATGGGTCTCTGCACGAGATACTGCCACTTGACCATTTGTGGTGTTGTAGAATTCGTCTGGGCAATAACGTTGTTTTTAAATCGAATTTTAAAAATGAATCACTATTTTTAAAATGTCACTGTTTACTCCTACCTGCACTTGAAATTTGCCTCTGCCTCTGAAACTCCCGAGCCTCGTTCCGTCGCGGCTTCTGCCGTATGTGCGGAGGGCGTGAGGGAGGAAAGTCCGATTTCCACCTGCACCGCTTGCACCACTTCCGGGAGGGTAACGCTCTAGTCCTGGAGCACCCCACTCTACATAAGCGGCAAGCCAAGTGCTCGTGCAGTGGGCCCGCCGGCGGCCAAAGGCAAGCCCGTCTGCGCCCATCCGCGCCCATCAGTGACCAGGGACCAGAACCCCTGCCCTGCTCCCTGGGAAACAAACTGCCCGCATCAGGTATGGCTCACGGTCTCTCCGGGATTTAAAGCCCCCAATTGAGGCCCCCTGCCTCCACGCCATGTGCCCGAACAATGCCATCATGACTTGCCCCAACTGCCACTTTGAACTCAGAGCCTCTCCAACACCAGCGGATAACTCCCGACCATCTATTAAAATGTTTCTTTTAAACTGCCGATCTCTGACTAAGCATGCAGTAGAAATATCACTCCTCTTAGAAAACCTCAACCCGGACGCTATATTTCTCACGGAAACTTGGCTAAAGGATGAGGTAGGCCCGGCCATCAGTTACATATCACAGCTTGGTTATGTACTGCAGAGGGTCGACAGGAAAGTGGGAAGAGGAGGAGGGATAGGGATAATATTCAGGGACTGCTACCAATGTAGATCCTCTCCAGCTGAAGTCCCTGACTGCGAAAGCATGAGCTTTGCCTTAGAACTATCTTCATCTCGTCCTTTTCAGGCCTACTACGCTACGGCCCCCTGGTCAAATAGGCAGGTTCATGGACTCTCTTCCCTCCCATGTTGCCGAGCTAGCACTATCTTCATCAAACTTTACGCTGTTGGGAGATATAAACATCCATTTGGATGATCTCTCGGACCACCTAGCGAAGGCCTTCCTGAATAATTTAGCAGCCCTTCAAATGATCCAGAAGGGATTCGAACCTACACACAATAAAGGCCATTTACTAGATGCGGTTCTAAGTAATGATCAGAGGCTTCATGTAGGTGTTCCAATTCCCCTCCCCTGGACTGACCACTTACTGGTACCGCTAGCTTGGGAGATTCTGAGTCCCCCCATGGCTCCTTCCCGTGCCACCTTAATGGGGAGGAATTGGTCGAAGGTATTAGCCGACCAATGGACAAATTCTCTTTCAGCATTTACTCTACCCGCAGGGGACGACCCAGACATACTTAACATATGCTTTAATGAGTGGATACAGATGTCACTGGAGTCGGTGGCCCCTTCGAAACTCCTTAAGGAAAAAACCAAGTCTAAAGATGCACCATGGTATACTGTCAAACTGAAAGAGCTAAAGCAAAGCTGTAGGAAATTAGAGAGGATGTGGAGACGTACAATAAGGGCGCAAGATAGCAACCTTTATAGGGAATCCATCAAGAAATATAAGGCCGAAATTACGCTGGCACAATCGGTGTTTTATGAAAAAAAAATAAGGATGGCAGCTAATGCCCCGAGGGAAATCTTTCGGATCGCCAAATCCTTGATTAAGACCCCACTTATTCCCCCTGACCCAAAAGAAGCTCAAAGCCGCTGCGACAAGCAGGCAGAGTACTTCTTCCGAAAGATTCAATCCATCTCCCTTTCTTTTAAACCAAATGAACAGAATCTTTTTGATACAGGAAACATCCCCGCAAAATCCATCTGCCAGCTAGTGGAGATTCCACTGCTTAATGAAGACTCCCTGAATGCATTAATGCTAAAAGGGACATCGGGCTCTCCTACCGATCCTGCTCCTCCGCGCCATCTATTGAAGGTTGCGGATACTATCAGACCAATTATCCTAAACATCCTGAATACCTCTATTACTACAGGAAACGTACCAAAGGCTTGGAAATGTGCTCAAGTCAGGGCTTTATTGAAAAAACCTAACCTCGACTCAGCAATTATGGCTAACTATCGCCCAATCTCCCTTTTCCCCTGGATGAGTAAGCTGCTTGAGAGGCACATCAATTCCATCTTGGTTGACTATCTGGAATCCAACCACCTACTCCATGACTCTCAAGCAGGTTTCCGCCCTAAATTGGGGACAGGGGTTGCTTTGCTGACAGTAACAGAGCTAGCCCGGAAGCACATGGATCAAGGCGGCACCACGGCAATCATGCTCTTAGACCTGAGTGCCGCCTTTGACACCGTGAACCATAACATCTTAATCTCTCGCCTAAAACATCTCGGAGTGGCAGGTCAAGCCCTCACTTGGTTGCGATCCTTCTTAGAGGATAGGATGTTTCAGGTGTCAGAGGGTGCCACTCAATCCAAAGCTTGGCCCCTCACTCGCGGAGTGCCCCAGGGCTCCTCCCTAAGCCCTACACTTTTTAATGTTTACATAGAGCCTCTGGCAGAGATTGTGCGTCCCTATGGCTTTGAAATAGTAACCTATGCAGACGATACCCAACTAGTGGTGGCTCTGAACCAGCTAGAGGGCACATCCAAGAAACTGGGCAGTTGCCTAGAAGCAATAACAAAATGGATGGCCCTGTCCCACCTAAAACTGAATGGAGAGAAAACGGAGCTGATGTTCTTGGGAAAATTAGGTGTACCAAGAACCACCATTGATTGGCCGACTTGCATGGGTGCCCCCCAGAACCAAAAGATCTGATCAAAAGTCTGGGAGTATGGCTAGATAACAACTTAAGCTTCAATCAGCAAGCCACCAAACTCTCTGCCACATGTTTTGGCCTGATGAGAACGCTGAGGAAAATTTTGCCTCTTCTCCCCTTTCAAGCTCGAAGGATAATGGTCCAGGCTATTATCCTGTCCCGCCTTGACTACGGGAACGCCCTTTCTCTGGGCGCTCCTGTTAGAACTATTTAAAAACTCCAAGTAACCCAGAATGCGGCGGCAAGTCTTCTTCTTGGACTCTCTCGAAGACACTCAGGCGTGGCCGCCTTGGGGAAACTACACTGGCTGCCCATACAGGCTAGGGTAAAATTCAAGGCAATGTGTATAACGCACAAAGCTATTTGGCAAAAAGGTCCCGCAATGATCTGTTCCTTAGTCACTCCCTACCATCCTCGGAGAACGATGCACTCCAGTACAACCTTTCTGGCTACAACCAAGAAAATTAAACTAACCAGATGGGGTGGCCGCTCTTTTTCGTGGAACGCGGCATCTGACTGGAACTCCCTGCCGCTTTCCTTGCGCAGTGAACCTGATCTTCAAAAATTTCACAAACTCCTGAAAACACTTCTCTTCCACTAATCCTTAGATGGCTGTTACCATTTCCCACCCGTCCTCAGCGCTAAGAGGCCTCCGGGTAGTAATGCGCTTTACAAAACCTTATTTCATTTAATTTCATTTCATTTTGCCGGAGAGGAAGGACGTGGTCCAGTCAAGGGCCTTCTCTTGAATTCCGGCTTCTAGGAGGCGTGTCTTTAGAGTGCGATGGCAGACCGTGTCGAAGGCGGCTGACAAGTCAAGGAGGATGAGGGCTGATGTTTCGCCGTTGTCTAGTTGGCGCCTGAGGGTAATGTCTCCTTGCTTGCTGTTGTTGTTTGACCATGTGGCATTCTGTTTAACCAGGCAGAATGCTTTGGCATAAGCCTGCATGTTTTCTTTGTTTTTGCAATGCCTCTTTGCTTGCTTTTGTTGTTTGACCGTGTGGCAGGCGACTGTTTTGTGTAGTCAGCCAGCCTACTTTTGCTATAGACCTGCATGTGTTCTTTGTCAGGGCCATGCCTCCTTGCTCGTTGTTGTTTGAGCATGTGTCCGACAAACCATTTTCTGTAGCCAGCCAGTGTTCTTTTCTCGTAGGCCTACATGTGTTCTTTGCTGGGGCCAATGCCTCCTTGCTTACTGTTGTTGGTTGACTATGTGGCTGGCAGCCATTTCGAGCAGCCTGTTACTGTGTAAATCATTTTTCCAGTTTTCAAAACCATTTTCTAGGAAAATTGAAAGGAGAGAACTATGCCTTTTTGTTTCTGTTCATTCTTTTTGTTTTACTTTTCCTTGATGTCAGTTTAATATGTTTGAGTATCATTGTAGTATATGTATATTAAGCATGGGTGTAAAATCCGTTCCGCTCGTGTATTTTGTGGATTTTCGGCAAATTCGCAATCCGCGAACTCTCGCGAATTTGCCGAAAATGCGGCGGGCAGCGACAATCTCGCAATTGCGAAATTGCAAAATTTGCAATTTCGCTCAAGAAATCCACCGGCAGTCAGCATAAACCTTCTGAAAATGATTTTTTATCAGAATAACTCCTCAGGTTGACATTTGCCTGCACTTTTTTTTTGCAAGGAGTCCATTTTGGGGGGGTGGGAGGAAGGAAGTGCCCCACAGTCTCCAACTTCCTGTTCCTGTCCAGCAGGCTCCTCCCAGTGCTTTGTTCATGTCCTGGTCACTTTGATTTGGATCTTGACCTGGAAGGATTACTTTTTGTGGATGCTGCTGGATATTTGGATTTGAGGCCTTTTTGACTTTCTTTGGATCACTTTTGGATTAGAAATTTCACAAGTAAGTTTGTTTGGGGCATTACAGTTGCTGCAAATACAATTTTGGAACTTTTTCAGAACATTAAATAAAATATATTGTGCAGAAAAAGATTTTTGCAAAACTGAAAGCACTCAGCAGGTGCAAAAGTTCAATCTTATCATTAGTAACCATTCCTTGTAGTGCTTCCTGAGGGTCCCCTCCAGAGTTCAGTTGCCTACTTGCAACTATTCTATGACCCTGCTCTGACCCTCACAGCAGGCTCAGAGAATAGCTACAAGTATGCCACAAAGGTCCTGTTAAAAAAATTACACTGCAACAGAAAGCAATTACAGATAAGGAAGCAGGTGCCAGACTGGAAGTTCAAATTCAGTGACACAATAATCAGCCCCAAATTAATTCATGTCAGTTGAGGCAGGGCAGGTGTGCTTTTCCACCCATAATCTACAGTGATGAACCAGAGGGTGGCATGGGTGAGCCAGAGGGTGGCATGGGTGAGCCAGAGGGTGGCAGTGCTGAAACAGATGGTGGCAGTGGTGAAACAAAGGGTGCTGTGATGAACCAGACGTAGAAACAACATGGTCGCGACCGTTGCTACCCGACAAGTAAGTTCGCGTTTGCGAACTGGTAAAAAACCCTTGCGTACCGACAGAAACACTTGCGAACCCAAAAAAAAATCCACAAAATTCGCGAGAATGTGCGGATTTTGCGGATTGCGAATCTGTAAATACGCAATTTCGCGGATTGCCAATTCGCAAAATCCGCCCATGATGACCTATGTTTAATATTATATGGATTTGTTTTACATACCCCCCTGCATCTCCTCGCCTCCTAATGGGGTTCTCACAGCCCCCTAGTACACCAGAAAATAATTTTGAATTTATTGTTTTCTTACTTTTTTCAATAGTAAAAAAATCTTTAATTTTGTTTCCAATTTTTTGGGATATTTTCTATCCACTCCCCTCTGCCTGCCTTAGGTGCCTGCCCCACACCAACATTCATTTTTTGAGGACTGTCATTACTATTGTTCCTTTTTTCTGTGGGCTGGTTGACCCCCTGCCTGCCGTATGTGCACAGCCGCACATCAGCATAAATTTTTTAAGGATTCTTTCAATTTCCCCTGGGCCACCTGCCTATTATAGGTGCACACTCACCAGTATTTAATTTTAAGTAATTTGCCCCTGGACCCCCTTGCCTGCTATGGATGTACTGCACATCAGTATTCATTTTTAAAAGATGATTCCATTTCCTCCTTTACCCCCTTGCCTGCCATAGGTGCAAACACCAGCATTCATTTTTGAAGGATTATTCAATTTCCCCCTGCACCTGCCTGAGTGCCACAGGTGTCTCCCTTGCTTGCACATAAAGCAAACAGTTAAATCTGTATGTTGTTATTCTGATTGAAAATGAAATGTTATGGTGGTGTAGTTTGACTTTGGAATGGATACACTATTGTTGTTAAATATTTAGGATAATAAGTAACCACACTAATTGATATTGTCTGTACTAAGGGTGGGTGGACAACTCCACTCCGCCTATGGAATGTGCAGAGTTTTGCCTGTTCCCCGTTCCGTGAAGTAGGCGGAGCAGGCAAACCTCCGGACACTCGTGGCGGAGCTGAGTTAGCCTCCCGCCCGCCTCCCACCAGCACTATTAACAATTTTCGGCAACTTTAAAAAAAGCAATTTAAAGAATAAAAAAAGTCTTACCTTATCTGCGGCGTCCCCGAGCTGCCATCTTTCTCCATCGCGACTTCTTCAAGAAAACTGCGCGGGCGTCTGCGCAAGCGCATTCCTCTCGAGGAATGTGCATACGCAGGCGCCCGTGCATTTTCTTGAAGAAGTCGCGATGGAGGAAGACGGCAGCCAGGGGACGCCATAGATAAGGTAATACATTTTCTTATTCTTTAAATCGCTTTTTTTAAAGTTGCCAAAAACTGTTAATAGCGAGGGTGGGAGGCGGATGTTGTGTAGCAGAGCTACCGGAGTGTGCTGAGATTATTTTAATCTCCATGGCACTCTGCTTAGCACCGCTACACCCACTACGCCCAGGACTGCAAAAATGCCACATTTCACTAAATGTTGTTCTTTGTTTGCTTTTAGGTGCACAAGAGACATCAACCACAGTATTGCCAGACAGAAGGCCTGTACAAAGTGACATGACCACACAACACATGACTTGACTCTCTCAGTCTCTTCCTCTTGTGCAGCTAAGTGCCACTGTCAACTGATAGCTTCAAGATGGCCCCAAAGAAAGGTGCTGCCAAGAAAGTGGCCTGTGAGGAGATAAAGGTGATGAGGAAGAAAAGGGTTATAGCTTTATGCACAGCAGCCCTGACTTCAGTGGCGAGTGAGGAGGTAGAGGTGACAGGGAAGAAGAGGGTTATAGCTTTATGCAAAGCAGTCCTGACTTCAGTAGTGAAACAGTATCACCCACCTCAGACACCAATGAAATCTCACACAAGTCAGATGGAGATATCACCACATACAGTGACTGCCCCAAGATGCACATTGGGTCAAGCACTTCTAAGTTTTCGGTAGAAAGTACCTGGATTAGTGGTACCAAAAAAAGAAATCTAGGCTTATATCCTAGGCATGTTTAGGTAGGAGGGGCCCTATTAATGCAACAACCCAATGGTATAATTATACAACGGGAAGCTGGCTAAAATGTTAGTGTTGAACCTTACTTCCTTTTTCTTTTATGAAAGAAGTGGGATTTTTAGAATTTGTGGTGGCTATTGGACTGAAATGGAAGGTTCCCAGCCAGAACTATTTTTGTAGAGTTGCAGTTCCAGCTCTCCATCACAATGTTCTGGGAATTGGATGGACCTGCTTTGCAGAAGAGTGCTTCTCAAGCTCGGCACCCAACAAGAGACATGTGGACTAGCTGACAAATCACTGATTGCGTGTGCATCCTTGGACACTGGATCTCTTTTATGGGGTCTAGGCCTCAGCTATCTAGAGGTCTCCACACTTTAAAAACCTTTAAGGGCATCCAGCAACATGAATAGTAGCCATGTTTGCCATGGGGCAACCCCATACAGCTGCAAACACCTTCGAAGACTTTAACAGTAACTATGGGCGGAAAATCCTTGCTGCTCGTGGAATTTGCGCATTTTCGGCAATTTCGCGATCCGCGAATCTCGCGAAATTGCTGAAAAATCCCCAAATCTGCTTGCGGGCGGATTTCAGTTAAGGCAGGTGCTCGAGTTGAAGAAAGCTAACTTTGTAACCATTTTAGAATGGCGCCGGCAAACTGCCAGAGTTGCAACTTGCAAGTAAGCAACTCTGGCAGCTTGCCGGCGCAATTCTAAAATGGTTACAAAGTTAGCTTCAACTCAGGCACCTGCCTTAACTCTGTAAGTGCTTCCTGTGGGCCAAAAATTAAACCTCAACAGGAAGCACTTACAGATATAAATAAAGCAGGTGCCCGAGTTGAAGCTCAAATTCAGTACCGTTTTAATCAGCCCAAAACATTAGCGAGCACGGTCGAGGCTGGGCAAGTGTGCTTTAACCCCATATCTGCAGTTGAAAATTAGCTGTAATACCCGAGGGAGGTCTTTGCATCCCGGAGCTTCTCGAGCGCAATCCCCGTGTAGTTCCCGTGACCAGGAGGCTGCTTTCTCCTCACCTGCTGCCCTGCTCGCTCTCTGACCCTTTATACCCAAGAGGTATGTTGACACGCATGGAAGCCCTGCACCACACACTAGCGGTATCAAACGTCTTCCCGCCCTTTCCCAACTATGATGGACAGCTCACTCAAGGGACCTCGGCGCCTTTTGGCACGGTGGCAAAGTTACAGGCACACATGGTCAGTGGAGATAAATCTTCTGGCCCTTTACGCAGCTGCAGTGTAGGAAAAGCACTTTACATTTACCCAACGAGGTAGTACTTACTGGATTAGCCAGTAGAAAGTACTCCAGTTGAGTAGAGGTATTGCACAAAATGGTGGCATCTTCGTGGATAACTATGCAGGGCAGGATTCATTCTGGCATGAGGTTCCTGTCACAAAAATTAAACGTCAACATGGAGCACTTACAGATATAGCAGGTGCCCGAGTTGAAGCTCAAATTCAGTAATTTTTTAATCAGCCCAAAACATTAGTGAGCACGGTCGAGGCTGGGCAAGTGTGCTTTAACCCCATATCTGCCGTTGAAAATTAGCTGTAATACCCGAGGGAGGTCTTTGCATCCCTGAGTTTCTCAAGCGCAATCCCCGTGTAGTTCCTGTGACCAGGAGGCTGCTTTCTCCTCACCTGCTGCCCTGCTCGCTCTCTGACCCTTTATACACATGAGGCATATTGACACACATAGAAGCCCCGTACCACACACTAGCGGTATCAAACGTCTTCCCGCCCTTTCCCAACTATGATGGACAGCTCACTCAAGAGACCTCGGCGCCTTTTGGCGCTGTGGCAAAGTTGCAGACACACATGGTCAGTGGAGACACATTGTCTGGCCCTACGCAGCTGCAGTGTAGGAAAAGCACTATCATTTACCCAACGAGGTAGCACTTACTGGATTAGCCAATAGAAAGTACTCCAGTTGAGTAGATGGAAATCGCAAAAAAATCCGCGAGTTCGCTGGAAAATCCGCAAATTCGTGTACTTTTTTGCGATTTCGCGCGAATCCGCAGACCGCAGATCCGCAAAATTCGCCCATATTTATTTAACAGCAAGATGTTTGAATGGCTGTGACCCAGCTGTCTCAGAATTGGATTTGTTGTCACAGACAATGGTAGTAATATAGTTAAGGCCATGGCAGATGGTGGTTATTTCACGGTCCTGTGTTTGGTGCATTGCATAAACCTGAATTTCTTAAAAAAGAAAAAAGAAGACATAGCAAAATGAAGACTGGAAGCAGTTGAGGATCATTCAGCAAGCTAATAGAATACCAGTTAAAAACCTCATGCAGGAGGTGCCCGCACATTGGAACTCGGCCTATTACATGTTGCAACGTCTGGTTTAGCAGTACCAACCGATCAATGACTATGTAATTCTAAGAGGAGGGAGGGGATGCCACTGGGAACAGCATGACAATGTAGGTGGACACATGGGGCCTAATCAAATGCCTGACATGGATGCTATTTCCTTTTACGTTTTCACACGTTAAGTCAGCAAGGAGGACTGGACAATGAGAAAAGTTATCCAGTTATTAAAAAGTGTTGCAAAGGTTAGCGGGTGTGGTAATAGAGAAGTTCATGACTTGGTTGAGAGCTAAATCCTTCACTTGACTGTTAATCCAAGGCTGCAAAGAGACACTGTGACATCCAAAGAGTACATCTGTAACATAATACTTGATCCATGGTCCAAAACAATACTGGTCACTTTAATTCCTTTTTCTGAAATGAATGTTTCACTATTCAAGACTTGGATTGTTTATTGAGCAAGAGACCTTGATGAAGGATGGCTGGAAATTAGATTCTCAGGCAGAAGTTCTGGGGTGCAGCCTTAAACTTCCAGAGAGGGTGGTGATGTTTTTTCAGAGCAGCCAACACCAGCAACAACAACACCTACAGGACCGAATAATTTCACCCAATCTCTGCATTGGCTTCATTTCAAGTGGCAAGGCTTAAGTCAAGTGCAGAGGCAAAAGAGGTTGAACAAGTGGCAGCAGCAATGACCATTCAGAGGATGTTCCAGGACTATCTGGATGGCCCAAAAGGGGTCCTAGTGGATAAAACCCATTTGTCCATTGGTATGGGAAGATGTGCCAATGGTCAGAGTTCAGCAAGCTGGCAAAAAGAATCTGACTTGTCCAGTAGCCAGTGTGTCTGCTGAGCATGTGAGTAGTGCAGCTGGCACAGTTGTCACAGTGAAAAGAATCAGTCTCTCACCTCAAAACGTTGAGAGACTTACCATGATCAAAATGAACCAACACTTCATACCACACACTTACATGGTTCTTAAAATATCACAGGAAGAAAAGGATGAAGGTGTTTGGTCAGACTCAAATATGTTAACTGACCAACCTCTGGGCGAACCATCTGAGTTTGAGGACAAACTCTACTTCACTGACTGAGTGGGCCACTATAGAACTTTTTAATTATTTATTAGAGAACTGCTGAGTGCTTTGCCAAAATAACCAGAAAACCAATGAAACAACGGGATACAGCTAGAGGAACAATATTTATTTTGTTTGTGTCTGACTTATACATTCCCACCATTTTTAGACACATGCATGGCTGGATTGGAGTCAGACAAGTGTGCAGTAAAGAAGCTTCCATATTCCCTTCATGGATATTGAAGACAATGCCTGCCGCCATCCCATGCATAACCATCTTCTTTTTTATCCCTGCCAGGGCTGCCCCAGTAAAGATCATTGGATTTACAAGACTGCCAATGTGTTGCTTGCAACAAAGAGGAGATACAAATGTGTACCACTGTGCTTGGATTGTAACAGGTAACTATTGCATGAAAGAGTGATATATTATTGAGTGATTGTGTGTGATGATTGCTGATTCAGTGAGGGTGGATGTTCAACTAGTTTATAAACGTGATTTCGAGGGCCTGATCAGCGATCATTTTTCCTGATGGTGTTTGGCCCTTTTACACTGAGCGAGTTTTACTTGTAGGGTCCACTCCTTTTTTCTGGTTCTTCAGAGTCCAGACCAGTCACTTTGGTTAGCAAACCAAATCTATTCAAAACACTCAAATTCTGTTTCTCTTCTTCAGGTCTATCTCTCTCATTTCAGTCGGGATGGAGATTGACTAATTTGTTACTCAGAGTCAGGAGGAGGATGGAAGAAATCAGAGCAGGACTTCCTCAACCTCCAGAAGAAGGAAGTTATCAACTTCAAAGGTAAAGCAACATGATGGTGACTTTAAAAGGCCTACTCAGCTCTGTGGATTGGAGAGAGGTGTATTGATTTGGGAAATGCTGCTGAGTGGGTGATGGCTCAAATATGAAACTCCTCTATTATGTGGTTGTGATTAGGGGGGGCCTGTTACAACTGGAGATAGACATGTGATGCCACATCATCATCACATGATGCATGCACTTGGTTAATTGTTATGATGACAGTTGTGAGATTGATCAGACCGGTATATGCAGCTCCTTGTCCGTGATTGGTTGTAAATTGCTCTCACTTCTTAGTTAATAAAACAAGAGTCATAAAATTAAAGATTGCAGCTGCCTATGCTCTTGCTCTACCTCTGAGTATTGGTATACTCCTCATAAAGCTTAACTTCTGGCGGATGGTTGTACAAATTGGGGCCTGGGTCAGTGGCTGATGCCTCTGCCTCCAGAGCAACCAGCCGACAATATTAAGTCTAGAGGGCCTCCTTCTCATGCAGCCGGGCTTCAACCCACTGCAGAGATGGTAGTGGGTCAGCTGAAGTAGTGACATCAAGAAATAAAAAAAAGACAAATTGTTAACAATTCTCTGTGCAAACACGTGTTTATATAGTGGCACAGTACCAGTACATTGCTATTCCCCCAGGGCCATTGAACATTTTGATGCAATTAGTCACAGGCAACATTTTACCCATACATGCCTCACATGAAAAGCACTGACTGACTGCAAGGAGTTAAGCCAGAATACCACCAGAAAAAAACAAAGTGACTTTTTTCTCATAACTCCTGGGGTGCTAAGGACAGAACGGTTCTGTCCTCAGCCATAGCGCTCGTATTCTGAGGATGGAACGTTCTGTCCTCTGCACAAGACCAGGCAATCCCTCTGCTGTTTACATCAAAGGGATTTCCTTTTTAATTTTTCAGCCTTTGTACTTGTGGAGGCATTTTGTTTCTGATGCAATGACGATCAGTGTGCCTGATGAGCTGATATCCTTCCATTGAAAGTGAAAGTGAAGGTGAAATTAGCTCATTTCGTTTGACTTCTTTGGTGCACGTGGGGCTATTTCAGCTACCCAAGCCCCAACACACTTGGGAGAGGTATCATTGGAAGGGGGAGAATCTCCTGTTTCTAATGGTACCCTGCTAGCTGAGAGAAGTTTAGGGATGCCTTATTCAACTGATTATTCCAGGTTATGCTAGCGGAGACCCCTATGCCCAAATATTCAAAGGAGCTAACCCTCTCCGAAGGGACATTATCTAGGACCAGGTTCCGTTTAAAGGATTTACGAAGGTTCATTATCATCAACTTGGTTTTGAGGGTATTAATAACCAAGCCCCTCGCATCACAGAAAGCCTTCAATTTGTCCAGGAGCTTCAGGAGACCCATAGCAGTTTTCGATACCTCAGTTATGTGGGTTTGCCAAGTGCCTCTGACAGAGAAGGACCAAAAACATGTAGAGATTGAGGGGCCAACAAAGTATGCTCATAAGCACAGTTTTTTAAAATACGTTTTTGGGCTGACTCTGCTTTGGGCACCCACACAAGTGAGGTATCACTTTGATCGGGGGACCAAAGGCAATGCTGGCTGCTATTACATTTGTGCTGGCATGGTGATCTCACACAGAAATGTGAGGAAAATTGATTTTGTTTTCGAAATTCTGGGTAAGAAAACGTGGGGGATCCATGCAATCCACACCTCCCTGAGTGTCTAGTTTTCAGAAATGTCTGGGTTTGGTAAGTTTCCCTAGATGGCTGTAGAGTCCTGGACCAAAATTGCAAGTTACCCCTTACAAAACCAGGTTTTTTGTGATAGATAATTGGGATGTCTCCACAATACATTTTGGGATCTTTCCTTTTCACGGCACTAGGCCTACACACACAAGTGAAATACATTTTTATCAGGAGACTTTGAGGAATGCTGGGTGGGTGTAATGTATGTCTCCCTGCAGATTCCTGAACTTTCCATCACAGAAATGTGAGGAAAATGTGTTTTTTAGACAAGTGTTGAGGTTTTCAAGGGATTCTGCATAACAGAACCTGGTGGGAGTCACACAAGTGACCCCATCCTGGATTCCCCTGAGTGTCTAGTTTTTAAAAATGTACAGGTTTGCTAGATTTCTCTAGGTGCTGGCTGAACTAGAGCCCAAAATCCACAGCAAGGCACATTGCAAAAAAAGGGTCAGTTTTCAGTGAAAAAATGTGACGTGCCCATGTTCCATTATAGGCCATTTCCTGTTGCGGGCACTAGGGCTACCCACACAAGTGAGGTACCATTTTTATCAGGAGACTGGGGAATTGCTTGGTAAACAGAAGTATGTGGCTCCCCGCAGATTCCAGAACTTCCCATCACATAAATATAAGGAAAATGTATTTTAGGTTTGCAAGGGATTCTTGATGACAGAACCTGGTTAGAACCACACAAGTCACCCCATTTTGATTTTTCCCTGGGTTTCTAGTTTTAAAAAATGTACAGTTTTGCTAGGTTACCCTAGGTGCCAGCAGAGCTAGTGCCCAAAATCCACAGCTTGGTAACTTGGCAACTCTGTTGTTGCCGTTCTGCCGCCGCCCGATTTGCCTGCCGTCAGTCAGTGAGCCCGTGAGCTGTGAGCGCGTGACATGCCGGAAGAGTCGGAAGAGCCCCGTCCATCCCGATTCGCGGAACACGAGCAGCTTGTTATGCTTTTCTTTGCCGCGCCAAACCGACGGGGAAACAGCGACTTAAGGCCCCTTTATAAATCGAGTTAGGAGCCAGGAGAGCAGCCCCCAGACGTGGCGAATAGCGGCACCATAATACCGCGAACAGGTTGCAGGGAACCACTGAAGGTGCCACAGAAGGTGTCAGTAAAGACCACCAAAAGCCCCAGCAAATAAGGGGCTAGTGAAAGGAGTAAGGAGAGCGGGGCACTGCATAACTAAAATCCGGGGGGGGTCAGGGCACCTAAAGACTGTAAAAAAGCTGGTGGCAGACCAGGGGAACTCTTCCCCCTTCCCCCCTCCTCCCCCTCCAGAGGACAGGAAGTAAGGGGGCGATCTTCAAGATATAAAATACAGGAGTACAACGTAAACAGACAGGCACGGCAGTACAAAGTCACAACAGAGGTAAGTGGACGTGGAATTGCAGTAACTAAGTTGTTAAATGAAATTGCTCAGGGGGTCAGCTAAAGTGGTGTAATCGGAACACTGAAATTTGCAAAGTAAAAGTACACTCGTTATAGTTCTGGGCTAGAGTAATGGCACCAAAAAGGAAGCAAAAAAGTCGTAAAGCAAACATGAAGCTCAGCCCTGGGATAAGGGAACTCTCTAGAGAATCAAGAACCCAAGAAGAAAGCCAGGTGATCCAGATGAACCAGGCCAGTCCTATGGAAAATATGAAAGTGGTACCTCAAAAGAGGAAGAAAAAAGTGACAGAGCTAGAAAGTGAAGAATGCCTGTCAGCCTCAAAATCTGTAAAAGACTTTGTAGATAAATACTACAAAAAAGCAGACCCACCCAGGAGAGACCTGGAAACAGAAGCAAGCCAGGATGGGAATGGCTCGGTAGAAATTGTAGAAGAGCTACTGGAGGTATCACTACTGTTAAACCAGCCGATCCCTGGTCAAAATGAACCGCTAGCAGCGCCGCGTCTATCCTCATCCCTTAAATTATTCTCACAACTGATACAGACACAAGTGACCCCAAGCCAAATGGGAAGCATTATGGAAATGTCGAGGAATGAGTGGGGTGAGGAAACAAGTACACCAGCCCTACGGTCATATGAACTTCAACGGGAGACACAGAGAAGTGTAATAGCAGAAGACCTAGAGAAGAACAGCGAACAGGACATAGATATCTCTGCCATATCCTCCTCTTCAATGATGGACTTATTGTTGATGCTTCAGAAAACCCTACAGGGGATACTAGAAGCTACAGTGTTAAACAATGGGGTATTAAAAACGCAAAAAAACATATCTAAAAAAGATTGAGGAGGAACTGCAAGGAATTAGAGGTCAAATGCCACATATGAAAAGACCAATAGAAGACCAACAGCCCCTAGAACAGAAAGTGAGCAAAGTACAGAAAGGGAGCGTAGAAAGAATAGAAACCGCTAATAGAGTATATATTTCAAAACGCCCAATGCTGATAAGAAGAATAGGAGATAACTTCAGATATAGCACCAGCTATAACTGCAGACAAGATAGAAGAGGGATAGGCAGCAAAAGGGAAACTAAAGTAGAAACAAAAGAAAACCAACGGGAAAAAGAGTTCAAGACTAAGACAAGTCCTGCATCCACACAGGTATTCAATAGGTCAGCAAGACCAGAGGGTAAGAGGGTAGCTCCAAAGTACCAAGAAAAGAAAATGTTTAGCAAGGGGCTAAGTAAAAAGCAATTAGAAATAAATCCCCAAATAAAACCAGTAATTGAGGGATGTAATAGATTTGCTCAGAAGAACATCAATTTAGGAAAAGTAGCCCCACGATCAGGTCAAATAGGAGAAAAAAGCCACCCAGAGATGGATAGAAGGAAAGTTAACAGACAGCAAGGTGTAACAAACCAGCTGACTGGCACCGTGATAGGAAGTAATAAATGGTTGGACTTCGAGCCAGTCCAACCAGGAAAAAACGGGAAGAAATCATGGAAGATACAACCCTTAAATAGGTCCCAAATTCAATTCTCAATTTCAAAATGCCGAAGCCTGAGAGGAATAGGCACAAAAGATCTGAGACAAGTGGGTTTTCTAGAGAATATAAACGGGGAAGAAATAACAAGAGTTTTAGTCTACTCAGATCTGATAAAACTGGCAATTTGAAAAGCGGAAGCTGAGAAAGAACAAGAAGGGATACGGTTAGTTGTAGAGAGTGACTTGGAAAGATATGTGCGGCCAGGTAGAGACTTCCTAAAATGTCATGCAGGCCTTGGGAGGAGACAGGTGAGGATTATGGAGAATAATGAAGAAGGGGGAGCTATGCTAAATATAGTAGTAAATACTCCAGTAACTGATAAATCATTGGATAACTGGAGTCAAAGTAGCAGCCCAGCAGGGCCCTCCCAGTGGTATGAAGAAGGTTTGGGAGAAGATGGAGGTCTAAGTGAGGTTGAATAGGACAAGGGGGTGTCGCATAGCCTAAATTCTTTATCCTGAAACATAAATGGCCTGGGTAATAGAGCAAAACAGGAATGTATAAACGAACTAGGGAACAATATAGGAATTCTGTGTATACAGGAAACTCGGCTATGCGACTAAACCCCAACATTTGATGGCTTTCTCCAGCTCCACCGCCTGGCCAGGAAACAGAGGTTCGGACGCCCGGCGGGGGGGATTATGACCTTGGTGTCAACAAAAATAGCAAAGAATGTGATCCTGCTAAATGCAAAATGTAAATGGCTTCTGGTGTGTGGAGTTTCCCTGCTGATCTTAGATAAAAAGTATGAAAATGTAATCATTATAAATGTGTACATGCAATGGGAGAATATTAAGGAGTATGAAAGTGAGCTGGGGCTTTTTAAATACGATATAGACTTTCTATGCAGAAAGTATGAGTTGGACATATTTGTCATAATGGGGGATTTTAACCATAAACTGAACCCAAAGATGGTAGACCTCTGGTTTAGGGACATACAGGATGCTTATGAGATAAAGAAGGCAACCTTTCCAGATTGTGAATCCCAAAGACGAGATAAAATGCTGGGAAATTACCTAGGGACGAAGGGTCTGTTCTGTTTGAATGGTAGTTTGGAATCAGATTGCCCAGCAAAGAAAACATTTAAAAAGGGCACACAAAACTGCCCAATTGATTATATGTTCATGTTTGCATGGAATTTTCCTCTTATAACCGTATTCAAGATACTCAAATTAGAAGAGAGTGATCATAATCCTTTGCAATTGATGATCCAGGGAGGCAGGCAGAAATCGTGTGAGAAAGTTATCGCACAACAAGTTGAATACCCCAAAAGAGTGACCACCAGATTATCAGAAGAGTACATAGAAAAACTAGGAAAACTCCAACAGAAGATACCCTTGAGGGAGATAGAGGCCAGAAACCTGGATTGGTTTGAGGGAAAAATAGAGCAAGTGGTGCAATGTCTCCGAATTGAATTATAAAAAGCTAAAATAAATGAACATATAATCCTGGCAAAACGGCCGAACTGGTTCTCTGCAGACTGTCAGAAGAAAAAAAGAGAAATTAGGAAAGTAGCAAGAATGATGAGAAGGAAAAAAGATCAGAAAAGTCAAAGGCACCTGGAAAAATTAAAAAGAGAATATAAAAGGTTACTTGCAAACGCTAAAAGAACGTATAAGGATAAATGCTGGGAAAATCTACTGCAAACTATCGAATCAAAAAATCTAAGACAATTTTGGAAACTAGTAAAAACAGCAGCAGACCACCAAGAGGGGGTAATGAATTGCGTGGTAGGTGAGGCAGCTTGGGAGAAATACTTGAAGGAATTGTACGGCCCACGGAGAGACCTAGCAGAAGGAAGGCCTGCACCATGGCAAGGGCTAGTAGCAGACATAAAACCAGATTTTACAGAATTGAATGTAAAGAATACAATAGCTAACCTAAAGCTAACACGAGCTGCAGGCCCAGACAACCTTCCAGCAATAATAATAAAAACAGAGGTGAAGTGGTGGGCGAAATTCTTATCTCAAATGCTCATGGCAATCCTAGAAGGAGGGAAAATACCAAAGAATTGGAAGGGATCAGTAATCAGGCCAGTACCCAAAAAAGGAGATGTGAATGCACCACAAAATTATAGATTAATCAACCTACTAGACATAGGGGAAAAAGTGTTTTCAAAAATAATTTTAAATAGATTAAAGAATTGGGTAGAGGAGTTCGCAATAGTACCAACTGAACAGGGGGGCTTCAAGGAAGGCCATTCTTTGGCCGACCATTGTTTTGCCCTGTGGGCCGTGGCACGCAAGTCAATGGAACAAAATGGTAAGTTGTGCTGCTGTTTCGTAGACTTCCGAGCCGCGTTCGATTCAGTTGATCGGAACTGCCTCTGGGACACCATAGAAAATAAAATGGTCCCTGCTGGTTTGTTGAGGATAATAAAAGAGCTGTACAGCGGCAACTGGTCCCACGTAATTAGGGACACAGAGGGGACACTAACTCCAAAAATAGCAATAGAGAATGGCCTCAGACAGGGCTGTGTGTTAGCCCCCCTGCTTTTTGCCATATTTCTGGCAGACTTACCAGCGACTCTCGAGGTTGAAAGAAGTGCGAGCCCGAGAATGGCTGGTAAGAAAATATCTTGCTTGCTGTATGCAGAGGATTTGGTGATTTTAGATCAGACAGAAACTGGCCTACAAAGGAAACTAAATGTTTTTAGAGATTATTGTAAGGAGAAATTTTTAACTGTAAATATGGAGAAAACTAAGATTTTATGTTTTGGAAAAAAGAGACTAGCTTCAGTTGGGTGTTAGGAGATCTCAAATTGGAAGTGGTGAATGAATATCGTTACCTGGGGGTGTGGTTTGACAAGTGGTTACAATTGAGTACCCACTTAGAAGCTCAGAAAGCAAAGGCCTTTACCTTGATCTGTGGCCTGAAGAAATTCAATCGAGATTATGGTGATATGTCACACAGACCGGTGCTGAAGGCCTTTAATGCAATGATTCCTCCGCAAACATTATATGGAGCGGAGGTCCTCTACCTTAGCGGGAAACAAGGTTGGGACGTAGAGGAAGGAAGGTGCCTAAAAACACTATTGAAATTACCACCCTCATCAATGATACAAGCAATAAGAACAGAGATAGGCACAGCTGCTTAGAGCATACAGGTACAAATGATTTTAGTTAGATTTTTGAAGCGGTTGGACATAGATATATGCCAGAAGGTGTCCCAATGGTGTACGAAAGAGATCCTACTAAGTAGCCTTAAATGGGCTAAAGTTGCTAGAAAGAAAATATCACAGGTTTGTGAAAATTTAAAGGTGAAAATATCCCATGATTCCCTCCAGGTAGAATTCACTAAAAGTGAGCTCACGAAATATGGGCAAGAAACATCAAGAATAGAAGATATGGTATGCCCAGAGAAGAAAAAATCGGTGGAGCACATGAAGGAGTTATGGCAAAAAGAAAATTGGTTCCCTTACTTGGATGTGTTACCAAATTATTGGTATAGACAGGATATTTTAAGACTGGAATAAACCCCTGGCTTGTAAATGAAGAACTAAAAAGAAAAATGCTACACTGTGACGGTTATTGTAAATGTAGTCTGGAACAGCGTAAACAATGTCTCCGCCCGTTATTTCTAAAATATGATATAAGGCAACGGAACAAAGCAGTAGAAATACTGACAGAAATGCCCAACCTTGAAATAGCGGTAGCAGTGGGGAACTATATGAAAGAAATTAAAAGTTTCCTTATATACTATATATAAGACAAACCATTCCATAATGCAGCTCAGTTATTTGCTCTGGGTACCTCGGATTCTTGGTGAACCTACAAGCCCTATATATTCCTGCAACCAGAAGAGTCCAGTAGACGTAACAGTATACTCCTTTCAAAAATCTACTATAGTCTGAAGTTATAGATATACAAATAGACACTGTTTTTTTCAACTACATTTCAACATGTTCTTTCAACTGTTACTTTCTATAGGAAAACTTGAATTATCTACACAAATTATCCCTGGATGAATTCAAAGTTTGCCTAAGTTACAGAAATGTACAGTGTTCTCAGGTCCACCATTGGTTTTACACCAAATTTTATACCACTAACTGGAAGGAGGTTGAAAGCACATAAAATAGGAAACATTGGCTATGTTCCAGTAAAATGCCAAAACTGTGTTGAAAATTTTGGTTTTCTGACAAACGTTTACCTGTTCCTGAAAGCTGGGAAGAAGGTGATTTTAGCTGTGAAAACCCGTTGTTGTTGCAATTTTCATGGGAAAAACAGACGCTTTCTTCTGCAACATATTTTCCCCATTTTCCCAAATTAATCCCAAACCCTGGGTACCTTTAGAATCACCAGGCTGTTGGGAAAAAAGGACAAAAATATGGCGTGGAGGCAATATTTGGACAAAACGTTATAGTTGCCTCAGTGTTAACTACCTCAAATAGACAAAAAAAGGCCTAGTGGGGTGGTGGTGGTGGGGGGGGGGGGGGGTGAGGGGGCTAGCAGTGAAGGGGTAAAGGATTTCCTAGTAAAAAAATAAACAGACACTTTGTGTGTAAAAATAAAATACATTACCTCTCATTAATGAGTAAGGCTATATCAATATGCAGCACAATTATTCTTGTTTTGCTAAATTAATGGAGGCGTGCCTGGGCGTCAGGTACATTGCTACTCTCTGCATTCTGCAGCTAACACAGCTGCAATGGACAATTTGTTATCCTACTTTAATTCCAATGGCCTTACTTTTACTCGACTGCCTTTCAGTTTTACTCTGACTCCAAAGAGGCAAATAAATAATAATACATCACACATGTCACATATAAAACACAGATATCCTTTCTGTTGTAAGTAGACAGTGGGAAAAACAATGCACTGCAGTACAGGGAAAAGAATGGGATATTGATATTATTTGTCATGTTTGTAACAGATTAGCGCATTTGCCAAATTCTAAATCAGGCACTTTACTGCCTGGCCTCTCTCTACACCACAAATTACTTTTAACAAATACATTCGTTTGGCAGTAATGAAGCTTACTCTACTGCTGGCTAAATTAGAGGGATTAGGCTAGGTAGAGGTTTTTTGTTATAGAATTGTAGGGTGTCACTGAAGCTAACAAATGGCAAAAGGGTATTATTTAAACAGGCGTAAATATGTCATGAAAGCCATCAAATATATGTACATAACTCACTTGCCCAGAAAAATGGGGCATGCTCCAAGAATGGATTTTTCATTTTTTTTGGTAGGCTAGGACAAAACTCAGGAAAGAATAAAGGAGTAAAATAGTAGGAGGTAACTGAGCATGCACTAGGAAACACAGCACACCCTATTTTCTGTTTGTAATGATTTGAAAACATTGTAAATGCCGCATAAACTGAAGCAGATACACATTGCAAATCAGCATTGTAGTGCCGAATTGTAGCATGCTGCAGTTAGGTCATGGGTGGCGAAATGCCGTGGGCAGGGAGGTGAAGAATGATGATGGGTGGAATATCTGCCTCGCTTGACTAATACAGTGAGTACACTTCATTTGTCAATAAGCAAGCAATGTGATTTACCACCAACCATCCCTTCTGCTTCTGTTGCACTGACGCTGCCACTGGTCTGACACTGTTGGTCTGTGCAGCTAGGAAAAAATGTTGACACCAGATCCTCCTCCCCTTATTATTTTATTTTAACATAAAACAACCACAATAACTCACTACAGTTCGATTAGTCATATCTTCTATCAAAACTATCACTTTAGGCGTGTTTGTTGCCGTTAGTTGACAATGTTAGTAAAGCCAGG
This sequence comes from Lissotriton helveticus, assembly GCF_964261635.1. Classification (NCBI taxonomy): domain Eukaryota; kingdom Metazoa; phylum Chordata; class Amphibia; order Caudata; family Salamandridae; genus Lissotriton; species Lissotriton helveticus. Next base: position 278,520,629 of record NC_136068.1, read on the forward strand.
TAATTAAGCCAACCAAAAACGTACCGTAATGGAGAGGCAGAGCTAGAGCTATGATGGCTCTGAGTCATTGAAGCACAATGAAGGGTTGGAATAATGGTCAATGAAGGACATATGGTCTTGGTTTTCAAACACAGTAAGAGCTCATACTTTACTGCTATACTGCACTGTCATGGAAACTGCTGGTATACTGTTTAAATGAATTATAACACAACTTTGGGGGGGTCCACCATGACCATGGACAATTTCTCGTTTTAAATGTTTGAGCATGAGCAAGAAAAATAAAGAATTCTCAACAAACATGTGTGGTGAATAATACTAGCATACTTGGCCCTGCAATCTTCACAGTAGAGTACCAAAAATCTGTTCTCCTAGTCTTACAGTGCCCCAAGATATATAAGGGCAGAGGGAAAGCTTACTAACAAAGCTGAAGAAAGCTACAGGCTTGTACAGACAGTAAGAATTCATCTACAGAAACATGAAGTATTTGAAAAAAAGGATAACACAGGGTTTAACAACATTAGATAGAGGAGTTCAAAAATGGAGACATGGTAAAAAAAAACTAGGCAAAATTAAAATGATTCTTATGGTAGGGGGAGGTAAAAGTTAAGGAAATATTAATAAAATACCAGCACTTACTGGGGCCAGCAGAACCATCGACCCGCTGGTGGTGGTGGCTCCAACCACCATGGCACTGTTGGTGGCAGCCCCTCTTTCATCTGCTTTGGATTCCCTCTTGCCCCGGGATGACGATTTAAGAAATAAAGAAGATAAAAATATATATCAATGGTAAGTTAATCTCCCTAAAAATATTTTGACAGGCAAATGCAGTAGCATTGTACTTTTCTAAATCAGATCGCCTATTGTACTAGTGGTAATGAGTTCACCTTTTCCTAATTTCCTAAAGCTGAGCCTTATTCCTAATTTCCTAAACCTGAACAACATTTGGAACTACTAAGGCTTTGCAACAAATGATGTTTGCTTCTCAACCCCCTTCGATGGTCCACTTTCGTCTCCCTCTTCAATGCACAGATGCATACTACACATCACTGGGAGATTAGGGATGTATGAGCTATATAAAGAAAGGCACAGAATGCTAACTCACAGATATTACATCCACTATCTTAGTGACCGGACAGAGGAGCCTGCTTGACTACTTAAATAATCAGCCAAAGTGTACGATTAGGTAGCCCTGAGCACTTGGCTAGCTCAAGCTGGATCACTTAATATTCGTAACATTATGTAAATATAACTTACCTCTCAGTGTGAGTAGCACATATGAAAAAAAGTATTAGCATTTTAGAAACCAAAGAATAAACAATTCCTTACCAAGCCCTGCAACCTTGACATCCAGCGAGTCAAGCAAGACCTGTTCATGGTCGATTATGTCAGCCCAGTGGTGCATCAGCTGCTGCACTGTGCACTGCACCCCAGTGTTCTGGAACACACTAGCACACTCTCCCCCACAGCAGCTGATGCTCCCACAGGGTGTACCCCTTCCCAGGCCTGCCACCTGCTTCCAGCAAGGGGGGGTGGTGGTGCTGCTCATAAATACCAAGTGTGGCCACCTCAGCATCAGACAAAATGGGGCGAGGCTGTGCGCCTGGGTGACACCAGTGACCTCAAGGTGTGTGGCTTGTAGCAGTCGCACAGGCACCCCCGCTTGCTCACTAGTGCTTCTCAGACATGTCGCTGGGGCGAAAACATAGAAAAGAAGGAAAAGAAGCTGAATGGAAGAACTAAAGGAAATATAAAATTAAAATAAAAAAAAACAAAATGTCACAGCAACGTAAAAAAGAGACAATAACGTAAGAAATACAAAGACACACGCTGATAAAAAAGTGGTGGTTGAGGGGGAGGATTGACATGGATAAAAAATCAGGCCCAGAACCATGCAGAGAACAGACGGGAGGTAAAACAAAATGCATGTACCCATGCAGACTACGTGGTGCCGTTTGTGCTGATTTGTTTGCGCGGAACTGAGGATCACGCTACTTCCATGTAAAAATTCAGCACAAATGGGCAGACAAGCAATTCGTCCTGCTCGCGGAGTTCAATGGAATCTCGCTGAGGTTTTTTGACACTCAACAGAATTCCACAGAGCAAAACTCTGCGCATTCCACTCAAGTCTGGTATTTTCTCAAGTTGTCAAAGTTGTGTCCCTTTTACATAACACACCCTTTAACTTGTATGTAAAGAAGAGCTATAATGCTTTTGCACTTTTCTGTGTGGACCTTTATTGGTAGTATAGTGCAACAAGCTTTGCATCTTCATTACAGTCTTCTGTGACAACTTCTATTGGTGGGAAAGGTCAACCACAGCTTTCTATCTCTACTGTACTCTTCTGTGAGGAACTTTGTTGATAATAGAGTGCAAAAGGTTCCTATCTGCTTGGTACTCTTATGTGTGGACGTCTGTTGGTAGTATGGTGCAACAAGGTCTCCATCTCCATTAACCTCTTCAGTGATGACCTCTTTTGGTAGTAGAATGGACTAGTTTTCAAGTTTTCCATCTCCATCGTATTCTTCTGAGAGGACCTCTGCTGGTAGAAAATAGTATTACTTCAACTTTGACGCACCGTTGTATTCTCCTCTGATCAAACTAGATTGTATTTGTAATACACTGCAACGAGCTTTCCATCCCTATCATGGTGTTTTGTGAGAATGTCTGTAGGCTGTACACTAGCACTTAAGCTTTCCAGCATGGATCTGAGGTAGTAAAAGACTTTGCAATTGATGTAGGGTAGTGCTATATGCATTTTCTAAGGATGTCAGCTTTGATAATGCACACTCATGCCTTTTTTGTATGATGCAATTGTGGTTTCACATTGATGCAGAATACATTTTGAGGTTGCATAACTTACTCTTAAAAAGCCTTCGTATGAATAGTGCAAGAAGGCCAGATTGATTCTCTTTTTGATCTGATAAAATATTTCCTTTTTATAGGTATTATTAACGTTGCACAGAACAGAATGCAGAGTAAAAGTGGATGAACTATTAAATGGTTATCCAGAAAGAGCTATGACACCCAGAAAATGCAGCCATCCTCTGACTTTCATGTCCCCTCCTGCTTACCTTACTCTTTAATCATTTGTGAGGGACTGTATAGCCTAGCTCCAGTTCTGTACCCCCATACTTTATAATTTTATGTGAGTATAGCTGACTTCCCTTAAGTGCAACTGCAGTCCTCGATTTTCTCTGAGAACATTAGTGGAGAGTATAGTTTGAATGCAGCTTTTTATATTCATTGTATTATTCTGTGAAGGCATCTTTTGTTATTATAATGAAAATTCAACCTTCAAGCAGTTACATTCTTCTTTGAAGACATTTGCTGGTGGTATAGTAACACTACAGCTTTCCTGGTCCTAACTTGTTTTCCAATAAGAATGTCATGGGGCTCCAGGTAAAAGCAGGATTGGTCTTTTATGTCTTTGGTTTATGGGGAGACTCATGCCTACTAGTCTGCAGATGATAAGAGGAAATAAAAGATTCCTGCTGCAATGCAAAACAAAACGTTTCCTCGCGTGTATGTAACCCCGATTATTTAGATATTGGCAAAAAAACCTGGATGTTTGTCTGTCCACCTACTAAGCAGTATGGACTCTCAATTTAGATGCTGGTGGGACTATGGACGAATGTGCAGCACGTCCCGCTGTCTCCGCCAGAAATTTCCAACACATTGACAGCATCATAGGCAAAAGCAGCTGTCAGAGGGAGTGTAGCCAATATTTCCACCGGGCCATTCATGATGTGCCTTCCTGTCAACTTAACTGTGGCGGGTAAACCTCCACACCTGAGTTGGTGGCTTCGAAGGGAAATAAGGTAGCAACTTACCTTTTTTCTTTTTTTCACTTCCATCATGAACCCCATTGTCAAAGTCCTTCCTTTGCTGCTGTTACTGGACCAAAAAGCAAATCAATCCGATTGCTGCTGGAATCGAAAGTAACTTCGTTTTCTACTTATGTTCCTTAGATTTACCTGTTTGCATCTGCTCTGGACTCATGCATTTTAAATTTCTCTTACACGCAATTGTTTTCTAACTTGTAATGGATATTGTGTAATGTTGAAATTTCAGGAATGTTAAGAAATACACCTGTATTAAATTTTGTTTTGTTTTTTTCAAATTTTATGCAAGCTATCCATCTTGATAATGGACATTTGACATTAACCAAATTTAATAATGCATTACACATTTTTTGAATAATTGAAATTTAACATAACTCATTTAATGCACTAGACAAGGTAAAACATTTTTGTTAAATGAATATAAAATCAATATTAGTGCAAAATGTAAATAATATTTTTTATTGATATATATTCCCCTTTTGTAGTGCATTTTCAGTATTTAATTACATTTTTTATTTTGTTATTTTTTAAGGTGTAATGTATATATGTTTACTTTTTCACTTATTAAGTTAAAATGAGCACACCTGTATCAACACTTAAAAATAAAAAATGCAATTTTCTTTGGTGCAAGTGTCCATTTTCATGATGAAGGCTTGCACCAACATTTTATTGCCCATTACACTATTTATTTGTTAAATAATTGGACTTTGCAAATATGCAATTTAAAACATCTTTTGTATTTCCTGTTATAAATGTACGTAAGAATCCGTATTCCCCATTTTCAGCATTAACATTTTTGCTAATTAAAGAATTGTAAATGAATAATTCTCTCCTGAACATTTTTCAATAAATAAAATAAAAAATGAACAAGAAACAGAGAAAGCTAAAAAAAAAAGCTTGACTTCACTGAAAACATTATCATTGATAATGTTCTGCTGCAGTGGATTAAAAAAGGATCATGGTCTGAAAAGGAGTGTGTTTTATCGTGTGGTATGAAGTGGAAGGGAAAACATATTCATAACACATTAGGTGTGTGATGCTAGCATCCATCCTAAAGCCACTGGAATTGTACAATGTTGAAAATTTGCCCAGAGCAGAATCTCTCCTTCAGGGTTCTGCTGCTAGGACAACGTCGGAACAACTGAGAAAGCTAAATCCTGCCACCTTGATGGCAATGGAGTAATGTTAGCCAGCATATAAGTCCAACGCGTCGATGGGGGTGAGCCGCTTACGTGGCGGTTACCACTCTGTCAAGGGCACAGATGATCAACCAGCCCACATCTAAAAATGTCAAGTGGGACTCCATCAGCTTTCATGGAGTACTTGAAATACTGCTATGGAGGGACAACAGGAGTCCTGCCAAGATCTAATTCAGGCCCTAAATAGGTGCAGTTGACACCGTCTTCACAGGAGGAAAATACTGGCGGAGACCGCGGGACTCGGACAGATAAACATCCACTGACCCGCCACATCTCAATTGAGTGAGAGGAGCTTCTAGTAAGTGGACAGAGAAACCGCAGGAAAAGTGATGGCGGAACCAGATCCATCAAGATCTAAATCAGGCCAGAGTCTGTTTTTAAGATTGTAAATGTTCCTCGTGCATTCCACAGAAAGCAAAAGAACACATCTAACCTGATAGAAAAATATGAAAATAGAATGCTACTGTGAGATGATTCAAGGTATGTTCAATAATGTCTCAAGCCGATAGTGGAAGAAGGCTGACTTGAGGCCCTTTATTTATGCAGGGAGTATATAGTGAATACAATATGTTTGCCAAAATGCTGCAAGCACTATTAGATGCCAAACCTAATACAAGTGCGAGTACCATTACTTGTTAACCCTAAAAACGTACATAAATTCTCATTCTTTTATTAAACCTTTTATACTACATGCTATATTGCCATATCATTGATACAGTCTACCTATTGGCTTTGTGAATGAGTGTTTTAAATGGAGCTTAATAGGTCCCAGTAAAAACAAAATAATTAATAATGACTTATCTAATGTGTTATTTTACTTTTAATGTGATAACGCAGTTATTTTTATGTGTATTTATCTATATTTATTGTCATTTTTTTAATGTATATACTATTATATTGGTATATTTATTCAAAATGAACTACTTTGAACCTTTTGAACATACATTTAGGCTAATAATATTATCTAGGGGGACATTCATGCCTAATCATGATCTATAGCAATGAACATTTTAGAGGGAATGGCTGAAAAGTTCTACAAGATGTATTGCCTTTTGAAAGCAGCATTCTTTGAGGCTTATGAACTGATTGAGATCACAACACATTTTTAAATTACTAGAATCTACATCAGATAATGTATCTTGCTACAAATGCAGCAAATTCACAATTATAGAGATGACACCGTGGCCACAAATGTATCAAATTTTCTTCTACCTAGCTGCGGTGTAAACACAGTTGGAAACACAGTCTATAGCAAGGCACACTTTATGTTCACAATATAAAGTGCTACAGCAAATGTGTGATTGAGAAATTATTTGAGGAACCTAGCTGCCATTAAATTGCTTTGCTCAATACATATATGAACATGAAGGAGCATATTTATCATATGGTTGCGTTGCTTTTGCCCCATGCAACGGGTTGCAAAAGATACACAAGTCTTAAGTGCTATTTATCAAGCCACACTAGGCCATCTTAAATGGCCCTGAGTGGTTTGATAAATCTGGAGTAACACAACACAGTGCAAATCACTACATTGCCTTACTCTTCCCCAAGGAGGCGTTCCATGGGTGGTGTGTAGGTGTTCCCATGCAACACCCATGGATTGTGCACATTCCAAGATTTGCCATTGCTATTAGACTTGGGAATGTGTCAAAATGCGCCGCCTTCTCACGTGAGGCGCAAAGAGGAGAAATGTGTTTGTTTCTCTTCGCTTTTTACTTTTTCTATGTGTGCTGAATTCTGCATAGAAAGAGGAAAATGCCTCAGGGGATTGTTTGGTGCAGTAAGGTGCCTCTTCCTGCGCCACAACAATCCTGCTTACAACACAAGCACACTTGCACCATGGAGCAAGGGTGCTTGCGTTGGCACTAGGTAACACATTGTTTTAAATACAGCGCATTCATTGCCCATTCCCTGTCACACCTTGCAGCGGATCAAGGTGGCTTGCTGTGCTGCACTGCGTGACATAATGATAAATATGCCACTACGTTTTGAGCTTAGGCCTCCCAATAACAGGAAGACAAGGGTATCTCAAAAAGAAATCAACCCTTCTATGTGGATAACATAGATTGAGTTTTGTGAATGCTCAAGTAAAGTGTGTTACCCCTGTACATGGTGCCTATACTCCTATCTTTTTAGAGACATTCTAATAATAAGTTAATACACTTCCAAAGTGAGAGCTATTGAACTCATTCATATCCACCATTTAACATCACAGTACAATTATCAATCAGTTTTTTATTGTTTTTATTTTTATTAAATCAAACTTTGTCTTGACAATCATGACAACCATTAGACAGCAACCCCACATCCATATAATTATCCATGTTTGATTATACAGTTCTTATCTTGACAGTAGTACATTATGTTCTGAGTTCAAATTATACAATTTCTCGTATTCATTCCTATTCCTCTTCCCCATTTACCTCATCGTCTGAACTATCTACATTGGTTTCTGGCAATGGATCACATATTTCTCCGCGGTATGCATTCCAGGTTGCCCAGATTTTGTTCTATTTGCGCGGGTTTCCCCTGGTTGCGTACACTGTGCGTTCTGTGATCATTGCAAGATCCACATGTCTACACCATGTTGCTAATGTGGGCAGGTCTGCCGCACCCCATTTCTGCGTTATGTACCTTTTAGCAATCATTAGGCCTAGCGTGACCCATGTCTGCCCTAGGCGAGTAAGATATCAATCCATTTTTAGTACAAAATCATTCAGTACTGGCAGATTATGTAATTTACTCTTCACTGACTAGTTTCAGTGAGCATATTACAAGTCCAGCTGAGCATATTACAAGTTCTGCCACCACCAGCCATTACATGATGGGAGCCCCGCCATGAAAAGTCTGGCAGTGGAGGAAGAAGGCCCCCCCGCCATGGGTATACATTAACATGTTCTGCCCCCGGTCTGTATTCCCCAAAAGTTCAAGCACCCCATGAACGTCACTGCCCATGCCGTGCTAGAACTTTTTTGTTGCTCTCATTGCGATTCCTGTTTTTCAGGCACCGCCATGGGAAAGGCGAAGGACCGTTCACTGTATATGAGTTCAACTCGTAAAAAGGCGTGTGGTCGGCACACCTGTGCCAGCGGAGAGCAGGCACAACTGTGCCAAACTCATAATCAGCCCCATAGTTTTAATAGGGGAAAGGAGTTTATATCATCTTCTTAACCAGAGGGAGATATGTACAATAAAATGTCGGCGTACAATGTAGCGCCAAATTTGGTAACACTGCACTCTGACATTTTCAAAACGCAGTGATGTGCCGCATTTACAAAAATACGGCTTACCCCAGCCTTTTCCCTAGCGCTGGATCTAAAAAAGCTGCCTAGCGCCAGCGCAGGCACCCTTTGGTCATGCTGCAAAGGTGCCTGCGCTGGGGCGATTGTTTATGTGCAGGAAGGGACTTCTTGCTGCATATAAACAATCTTAAAAGGCGATTTCCTGTTTCTATGTGAGCTGTAGAATCAATCAAATCAATCAGGTTACTTGTGAGGCCTGACTACTCACCCGTCCCAAGGCGCTGAGTGGGAACAGCTGGACCACCGGAGGGGCTGTGGTTCAGTCGAAGAGCCTGGTCTTAAGGTCCTTCCTGAATTGAGGCAGTGACAGTGATTGCCTGAGGTGGGGAGGCAGAGTCTTCCAGGTCTTTGCTGCGAGGTAGGAGAAGGATCTTCCTTGGGTCGTGCTCTTGCGTATACGTGAGGTGGTAGCCAGGGCCAGTTGGGTGGCTCGGAGGTCTCTGGTGGGTGTGTGGAATGCAAGGCAACAGTTAAGGAACGCAGGTCCCGCATCATGTAGAGCTTTGTAGACATGCATGAGGAAGGCTGCAGACATAGAAATAGCAAAATCTCCTTGTTTCGCCATCCTAAGACCTGGTTTTACCTGGCCTTAGTTTAAGGCGCTGACCTATCCTTGGAAATATGGGACAGCATCAAAAAGCAATGGATGTTGAGGTGGAACACCCATTGCAACACCCATTGCCTGCCCCTTTGCTGCATCGGCCTGCTAAAGAAAGGGGCCTATTTTCAAGGTGGCGTTAAGCCATGTTAAATGGCTAAACGCCACCTTGTACATATGGGGTATGGAGTAACGTCACTGGAATATCAGAAAACGCAATGCTACAATGGCGCTAGGGGCTTGTAAATATACCCCAGAATTTGTAAAGACCTCCACCAAGAGGCATTAACCACCACTTCCCATTATAGCACAAAAGATAGAGTAAGCAGAAAGGAAACAGCTAAGCACCGCACAATAATACTGATGATTTGAATCAGACAACCAGACATCAAACTCCTGCCAGAGGTGGACTCTTGTACACCATGATGCAAAGGTGTTCGCACTCTGACAGTGCTAAGTGGACACATTAATGATCAAACACATGGTATTAAAACTCTCTAGATAGCATCACATTTTTATTTATTTATTTCATTATTTTGTAATCTGCTGGCCATTCACTCATTGTCAGATTGATGTTTTGTTGTAGTGGAGAAGACTGGAGGATGTATGACCCTTTAATATGATGAAACTGTGTCTAAAGTAGAGGTTCAGCTCATGAAGGAAGATGTTTCAGATATGATCTTGAGCCAGGGTTACACATCAGCACTTTCTATCATGAAGATTTATTCCTATAGATTTTTGGGACAGGTGGGAAGACTCTAATGACCTGACCTATATTTAAGATGAATTTTATCATTGAATGGTTAGGTAAATTCTTTAGTTTTAGACACAGGGTGCTCCAGAGATGGATTCCACCTCAAGTACTGAATTATCGTAGTAGGTGGCTCGGGTAAATATATCTGTTACTGTGGTACTCCAGTGTAAATGAGTTTTTAGTTGCCAGTCTCAGTGACACCAAGACTCTAGCCATCTAAATTTGATCTGGAATTTGTGGCAGTGGTTGCATCCTCTGCAGATGAGAAATCTGAGTCAAGATTCAAAGGCGATTCTATGCTCTGGCAGGACTCTGTGTTTACCTAGTGCCTCTGGACAACTGAAGGAAAGGCTGTCACAATCGAGATATCCATCTCTGAGGATTTTACTCTTTGACCATTCCAGATACAGATAGCTTTGCCCATATTTTACTGAATGTGTTTGAGACAGGTGGTGATGATTTACCATTGTTCATTGAATATACAAACTCCATTTTGTAGTTAAATATCATCTGCATACATTTGAAAGTGCAGCTGGTATTGCCAGTGGTCTTGTGTAAATGCTTAATAATTGGAGAGTTGGAGGGTATTCTAATGGCCCTCATATGTGAAAATGTCTCAGAAGGTACTGTGAAACCTTGTTTGATTTGATGGCTTTGATGTTTCCATGCTCTACAAGATGTTTTATTATCCCCGGTTTCCTGTCCTAACAAAAGGTCATGGAAGATTAGCAGTTGTTAGCAAACTGTATTCAGAGAGGATAGCTGGTCTTCCCTGATATTGGCTATTGTGGTTTTTGAGCAAGCAGATCTGAGCACTCAACAAGTTTAGAAAATCAGTCCCAAATCCAAAATTGATAGATTACAGTCCACTTTAATCCATTTCCTTTGTTCGGGCCAAAAGGGTATCACCCAAATTCTTCATATTAGACTAGTAGAAACTGTTACAGCCAGTAGACATTCCAAACAGATAACCGTAGTGCACCCAACCAAGAACTCTACATTCACATAGAGCTTTACAGCCAACACGTGTTTCGCCATTAGGAAGGTAACACCTCGACTTTTTCAGGGCTGTGGGTATAAAGATACAAAACATGACCTATCATGAGTATATAAAGTAACATTATCTACACCCACCATTGGTGTCCGATGGTAAACGGTGAAGTGCAGAGTACAGTGGAGAAGGTATAGCAGATGATCCAATATCTGGATTATTAATAGCGGTGCAACAAATATACATAGTGGGTGACCCTAAAATTGCATTCAATTATCCAAACGTCATACACAGATAGGCACACAGCTTGTTAATCAGCATAAAGACAATATATGGTGCGTCACAGAACAGAACCAAACTCCCCAACATGCTGGAGATTCAACCACCAACACCGGACCCCACCGTGAGGGGAAAGAGTAAAGCATACAAAACAAGAATTGTTAATTCAAGCTACTCTATAATAAACTGATACGTAGGTAGATTCCTATTCCTCCAAATGTCAAGGATCAGGAAAAAGGCACAGATATGCAAGCAACAAAGCAATTGTACAACGTAACCTAAATCAAAATGGCAAACGGGATAAAAAGATATAGAAAACCTAATATTTAACTCAAAGAAGCAGTCACAGAATCAATAGATTACACATCACCTAATAGATGAAATCATCAACAAAAATCCAAAACCATTAAAATACGGACAGAAATGTGATGCTAAGTAATAATGTACCATGTTGAAAGTAGTAAGGGACAATATGAATAATGACACATCATCTCAATTTATGTAATATTATCCCACAGTTACTAGGGACTATACATAAAATCTAATGAACCAAGGAGTATCCTAAAAAAGAGAAAAATAATCTATATTGATAGAAATTGCAAGTGTAACTTAACTAATAGTGGGAAGGCACATAAAATAAACATGGCAGAGTGCCATATATATAAGTGCATAAACATGTTATAAATATCTAAGTCTATGCGTTTTAATATAGATGACCATTGTATATACTCATAAGAATATCTCAATTCAACAAATATTAGCACAATGACTCCATACAAAGTTATAACAGGGACCCAGTAGTATAGGGAAAATAAAGCCACTTACTGTATCAAACAAAGTATCCATTCAAAATAAGGTATCATGGCAAGGAGAGTACTCAGCGTGTGGGTGGTGGCATGGACGACAAGCGCCTTGTTGAGAGTAAAATATATTCTCCCAAGGCAGAACTATTATTTTAAAAAAAAATAATCTTTATTAATTTTCTAATTATCATACCCTATAGCTGTATAAGCGTCATATTGAAGTACAAAACATAGTGTGTCTTCATTTGCATGTTTGTGCCCACTAGGTGGGGGGGAGGGGGGCAAATTGCCAAATACTGACATCATCAAGTCATTACAAACATTTACAACCAAAATTATTGTGCATAACTGCATAGAGACTCAGTGCTAAGAAGAAAAAGAAAAGAGGAGCGAAAAACAAAGAAAACGTTTAAACTAGATACCACTAAACTAGTGTGCCTGTTCTATATGTGTTGTATGTATATATCCACGTAATATACTACCACTTCAGAGCGCAAGCTGGCAGGGTCCTGTTGTAGTGGGTGCAATTATGGGAACATAGTAAAGAGGAGGGTGTGCTGCCCTAGTGCTGCATTACATATAGGTGCGATCTGGTTAGGCCACTGTGTGGGACAGTTATACCTTAGTGTTGTGCCCACATGTGTGTGCATGTGTCCCCTTTTCCCTGTCCTGGGCTTATCCAAGTGTGGGTATTCAGGGTATCATATTTGCAGCAGTCCAGGGGGTGCATCAGTGTTTATGCCTTATCCCACGTTCTCATTCGTGTCCCTAAGTCTTGTTTCTATGATAGTCACGTTGTGTTGCCAGTCCGCAGGGTGGGTCCTGGCTCCTGGACATGAAGGTCGCGCTGTCGACATGTCATGTTTGGCCACTAGTGCACGCCGAAGGGCCAGCAGCCAGTGTCTGATGGAGGGACCAGTGGGGGGATTCACAGGCCATAGCCAGAGAGAGCTTGGCCAGCACCAGCGTCAAGTCAATAAACGTATTGAGGTTCTTGCATCTCGCGCTTCTCAGTAATGTCTAGCAGGGTAATGCGCCCCTTGAATTAGAGACTTGGTTCCCGTTGCCTACTCAAGTATATACAAGATCTTCCCTCAATATGCTAGAATATGGGAGAACTTCCAGGCTATATACAAGAAATCAACATTTGTGTCGTGGCACTTGGGGCAAATATCTATAGAGGTCAGATATATTCGCATCAGACTGTGCGGGGATAGGTTTTTATGGTGCAAGTAATGAAATTGCGTGAATTTCAAATGATCATTAATTGAAATTATCTTGGGACTTTCGATGCATTGTTGCCATTGCTCAACTGTGATTTAGGTTGATAGCCCCGCAGTCCAGTACTCATGCAGTGGGGACAATGTAGGAGTTGTGTCCCCTCTAAATCAAGTATATATAGCCGTGATGGCCTTCCTACCTGATCCATGCATCAGTAGTGTCTGTAAAATTGAAGAAGTCGGTGGAACCAAACTTATGTCCCCCAAGATATGTGTTGCCTGTTGTGTCAATGCCGCACATAGGAGGAATGTTCCAGGAAGCCACCCCACAGTCGTCCCTCAGAGTGTCAGAGCCACACAAGGAGGAGTCTACAAATAAATCTCCCCATGTTGTCAAACCAGTTGCGTGGCAGTCGGCCAGCTCTGGACATTTTCCATGGGTTTATGATCCTGGAGGCGTCTCAATGGGGACGTCTGTGGCATACGGAGTAGGGCGGCGATTGGGTATCAGGTCGTGTGACCAGGCGCTGCAAGCTGCTCATAGCAAAGTGCATTCCCTCCGTCCTCCGGAGCCATGTCCTGGTACCTGATAGCCATTCAAGCAGTTCAGGTCGCCCTAGTGATATTTCCCAAATGTCTAATTCAGCTAGGTTTGTCTTTGCAAGCCAGCGAATGGGCCATTGCAACTGAGCGGCTGCATAATATAACTATTAGTTGGGCGCCCCCAGTCCTCCCTCGAATATGGGGACTTGGAACTGTGAGAGTGCCACCCTCGCTCTGAAGTTACCCATATCAGGGACACTAAGAGTGGACACAGTTCATGAAACAATTTCTTGGATGGCCTGTAGGGGAACAACAGTGAAATAAGAAAGGAGCCTAGGGAGGAGGAGCATTTTGGATATAGCTATTCTGCCCATAGGAGATAACGGGAGAGCGATCCAGAATGGGATACTCGCCCTAGCACTGGCAATCGCCCTCCCCAGGTTGCCATCTATTAGATCAGATGGAGAATAATAGACCTGGACTCCCAGATATTTAAATGAGTCATACGCTCCAGTAAGTAAAGCATGGGGCTGTCGCTTCCTTTGTTTGAGTTGAATGGGTGACATCGGGAATAAAACGGATTTGTCCCAATTAACTTTCCGGCCCGACAGACGTGCATGGGTGTCCAAGAGTTCCACAAGTCCCTGGGGCGCCCCATCCTGGTTGCGACGATAGGTCAGTGCATCATCACTACTTGTCACTGCGTATGCACTTGGATGCCCCAGTCAATAACATGGCTGCGCATCGCACAAGCCAGAGGTTCCATGGCCAGGGCAAACAACAAAGGCGAGAGTGGGCACCCTTGCCTAGTTCAGATTCAATGTTAAAGGGAGGTGAGATAAATCGACCTGTTTTTACCCAGGCTCATTTGTTGGTATATAATAATTTCACCCGTTGTAGAAACTGAGGGCCTATACCATATTGAGCCAGCACCGCTTGCAGGTAATCCCACCCCAGGGTGTCAAAGGCCTTTTCTATGTCCAAGGCTGATATCGAGTGTTGCTCTGGAGCCGATTGGGCCCACTCTAGTATTTTAAACAGGCAACATAAGTTCGGCCCAGTGTTCCTGCCCGGAACAAATCCATTTTGGTCTGCTTGGACGACCAGGGGGACAATCTCTAGCAATCTGTTGGCAAGCAACTTACCCAGGATTTTGTAGTCCGATATAAGCAAGGACAGCAGACGATACAAGCTCATAAGAAGGGGGGCATGCCCAGTTTTAGGTGGGACTACAAGGACTGCCTCACGGAGGGAAGGGGGCAATATGCCTCTATCAAAGGATTCTTGGAATACGGTGAGCATTCGGGTGCCAATTGTGTGGAGTAAGTAGCGTAAAACTCTGCAGGCGAACCATCCACACCGGGAATTTTACCTCTTGCTAGTTGCTTAATAGTGTCTGAGATTTCAGTTATCGTGAGTGGCTCTACCAATTCGGTGTATTCGTCCTTTGTTATTTGAGTGAGTGCAGCCTGTTCCATGAACTGGTGGATTACCGGTGGGTCACCCATGTCTGGGGTCTTATATAATGTCAGATAATAGTTATAAAAGGAGTCATTAATTTGCTCTTGGGTATTGACCAAGGTGCCATTTGCAGCGTATATTGTAGTGATAGGTTGTTGCGTTAGGTTGCTCTTTAACAACCATGCAAGCCTCCTGCCAGCTTTGTCACCGTCTGCGTGTTGTCTAGCCAGAGATTGCTTATAATCAAGGGCGCACAATTTGTACAGCGCTTCCATATATGCTAAACGGGTTTTGGAGAGTGTTGGTATTGTGCGAGGATCTGTGGGGGCCGCGCAATCCTGGTGTAATAAATCATTTTCTAGCTCTTGTATTTCCTTGGTTAGTGTCATGCAGCCGCCATACACTGCCTGTATGACCTGTCCGGGTAAGATGATCTACAAGGCGTCCCATTCAATGCCTGCATTTGTGGCTGTCCCTTCATTATTCTGGAAATATGTGTTTATGAACTGCGAGATAGTGACATTCAGGGCCTGGTTGCGAAGTGCTTCTAGGGGGAGTCTCCAAGTTTGTATGCTCGGTGTACGCACCCCAAGTCAATTGGCCCTGCAGGGGGCTGTGATCAGACACTGTGAAAGCCAAATATTCAGCACAGGCTACATGCAGTAGGCCTCCGAGCATATCCAGAGTAAGTCGTACCTATAACTGTGCCCCTCCAGCGTTTACTGAGCGATTACAATGTTTATTGCTTTAGATGGGGCTCCTGGAGCAAAGCTATAACGAACTTGTGCCTCCGTAAATACTGGTACACTTTGTGTGGTATAGTATAACTGACATTGTGTGGTATATATAAACCAATCCCCCCACCCCAGACCGAATTGCCAAAGGGCCATATGCACTTGAACGCAAACATAAGAAGTCAAGAAAGCAAAAAAGAAAAAACAATAAATTATACAACACAAAATAGATCTGTAACAGTCACTTATCGTGCGTGGGGCATGTGTATACTTGCACGATCTCGCCGTCATTTGCAGACCGACTTGGTAGTATGAATGTAGGTCAGCCACTCGAGTGATGACAGAGATTCACCATCTCCTGCGTGTATGTAGTGATCCGCTAGGCACTTTTTCGCAGGTCCTACAAGTCATAGTTCCACAGCTAGTTAACCCAGTTCACTGGATGTCTGAGGTGTTATGTTGGGGCCGTCCCCAAGCATCAGCTGCTGCTGTGAGTACGATAAGGAGTATTCCTGTTCCGGGGAAGCCCCTGTTTCTGAGTCGGGGCGGGGCGGGAGGGTGATGTAGCGGCTCCATGCTTTTCGGCAAATTTGAGAGCTTGCTCCCTTTCCTGCGCTACCTGGGCCTTGGTGAGACGGGGCCCTCACAGCGTGACCTTCTTCCATTGTGGGCGTGAGCCCTCTGTAGATATGGGGGCCGTCGCCACTCCGTTCTGTTCCGCCCACTTCCAGGCATCCTCAGGAGATGGGCAAAAGATTGTGCTACCTTTATGTAGTGTGCGCAGCGTGGCTGGGTATTGTAGAGTATATTTTATCTCATACTCCTGAAGGCAGCATTTAACTTCCGTTGAGGATGCCCTGTGTTGCTCCACCACCACTGTGTAATCCGGATATACGTGCACTTCCGCGTTCTGAATCACCTGTGGCACGCGGGCCCTTGTGACCAGTAGAATATGATCTCTATTGCGGTAATTAAAAAGGCGTGTGAATACCGGCCAGAAGGAGCGCCTGGTTGGGGAGAAAAACCTAGAATGATTGCTGTGGAGTATGGTGTCTGAGAACCAGGCCTCCAGGTATAGCTCCATGCTCTGCCCCTCAACACGTTCCGGCAGACCCATCAAGCGCACATTGTTTCGGCGCGATCTGCCCTCCTGATCATCAACATGGTCTCGAAGATAATTTGTTTCTTTTTGCAGTTTCTTATTTTGGAATTCCATGGAAGATACAGAGGGCTTCACTGTAGCAATTGTGGACTCCACCTCTGACATCCTGTCCCTCAGCTTTTTATGATCTTTGCACAAGAAACTGAACTCTGTGCTTAACATATCGATCTTCGGGACCAGTGTGGATTTGATGTCCATTACTGTCACCATGAGTTCATCGAGGCAGTGCGAGATATCATCCTGCGGCATAGATTGAGTTATTGACGGTTGGTCAGCCCCCTAAGCAGCTAATGGTGGGTCCTTTGGGTCTGCGGTCAGTGGCAGCTGCTTTTCTGGCTTCGTCTTACCCATCGTGGTGGCCGTAGAGCTCCCAGTGGGTAGAGAGAAGAGATAGGGGCGTATTGAAGTCAGTGACCGTATGACTGTGCTTGATGCGCCACAAAGAAAAAGAGCGGACAATCAATGGTCCTCGCCTCCTACGTAGATGTCCCACCCGAGCCAGTTGGGTGGTAGCGGAAGTTATGTGGTGAGGTCGGGTAAGCTGGTCTCAAAGCTCCCAAGTTTCAAGAGGGGCCCAAGGAACTGTGCAACCCAAAGTACAAGTCCCAGGAAACCAGTCAATACAGGGCCAGTTAGTGCGCAATCATGCTCAGGCCTCCCGCAGCACGTTGTACCTGCTATATATATATATGATATCAGCTCAGACCCCATTGTTCCAACTGCTGAGTGCACACAGTGTCCGCGGCCGGGTGCAGTTGCAGTGAGGGACTGATGGGGGAAGGGTCGCGAGCTCTGGCCTCCATTTGAGCGTGCAGCTTTCCAGCGGACCCTAGTGCCACAATCCTGGCAGTTGCAATCGAGCGGAACGCTCACGGGGTGAATCGCTGCAGGCCCGAAAAGCTTTGGCCATCGGTCGGCGGCTAAATACAGGATAATGTGGCGATCGTGATGGAGTGTGTTAAAAGCACAACCGCTCACGTCACCATCTTGGACACCCCCACCAAGGCAGAACTACCATGTGATATTATAACTGAATATGGCAGCCATCGTAGAATATGTTAATACGGTAGAACAAAGGCACCAATTTCCATATCAATATACATTAAAGTAATCCCTCCTTACAATTGTGTACATTGCATCTTTATACATGAAGCACAATCAGACTGTAACAAAAACATATTATCAGCGATATCACAAACCCATCTATGGTAAGCCACACTATAGTTGTGATGTGTACGCAGCACCATAAGGTAGAAATGTGTTTGTGGCATCATAAACATAAGAAATGGATTAAATGAAAGCTACGGAGGCCATATTATAGTATAATTAACACACTATCTGAGCCGTTGTATAATCAAAGTGTAAATAGTGTAAGTGACCACTTCCTAATATTAAGTGTTAACACCTCAAATGTAACTTGCTAAAAATTGTAAATGCACATAATATATGAAACCACATCAAAGTGGAAATATGTTCACAAGACAGTAACGTAAAATACATAACACGGGTAACTATAGTGGCCACATTGAGGTGCCAATATCAATACTTTGAAGCAACATAACATCAAAGCTAGAGATAAAATTACAAATAGCTAAAAGGCGTCATCCGATCACAAACCACAAGTATGTGGTCAACTAATAAATGGTAGTCACCATATCAAGACATAATATTTGCACAAATCGCATATACGGACAGAAAAATATCTATGCAAGTATTTAAGATGTGCACTTAACTATACAGTTTCTTGTAAGGTAACCATTCTGTATAGATCAAACACTGGAGTAAATGTGTCTACGATATGCAATAAAAAAAACTGCCATGGTATAGGTTAAGCAGGAGGGTAATACCATAGTAAGGTAAGAGCAGTGTGTCTACCTAGAACAAGATAAAGAGTAAGTAGGAGAAGAGTCCAAAGGAGAAGGAAAAAAGGTCAAAGTACAGAAGTGTGGGATCCAGTAAAGTGGTGCAAACCCCCCCTTTCCCCCAATGAGGTGAAGTCAAGCATCACCTAATCCTGTCTCTCATTGTTACATTCTCTACAGGAACAAAGGAGTTTGCAAAAAAGTATTGAATATACATGATAGTGACCCCATTAAAACATATCCTATGTACAGATTTCCTTAGAGATACTCAATATGTCTGTGAAAGCAGGTACAATGTTATTGTTGTCAAAATCATAACTGTGCAACATGTATAATACAGAGGTAAATGGAGCACTTAATCATCTAAGAAATATTGCATCTCACTGTCAATGTTCAACCCCAGTTCAACTGTACGCAATGTCATTATCCAGGTGGCTTCACATCGTCTAAGGTTAAATTCCCTATTACCACCTCTTAGGTCATTTTTCAAATGATCAAAGCCATGGTAACTGAATTTGTGAAGTTGTCCCTGTGAACCCTCATTCATAGTATGCATCACTATGGGATATTTATTATCATTAGTACTAAGTGCCCCATAATGTTATGCAATATGTTCTCTGAGTGGCCGGATAGTACTGCCCACATATATTTTGCAACATGTGCAAACAATTACATGGACAACAAATCTTCTTGCTCAGTTGATGAACGTGGGAAGAGTAAAGTTACCCATGCTGTTGTAATTAAAACCTTTGACTTTGTTCATTGCCCATCTGAATGTATTGCAGTGGCCAGATTTGTGGAAGCCCCTGATGCGATCACTAAGCCAATTGTCATTTCTTGTAGAGAGAGGATAACTAGGGCTGATTATATTGGCAAGTGTACTTCCTCTTCTAAAAGCAAGCTGGGTGTGTAGTCAAAAAAGGGGTAAGTGTTTTATCAGTGGTCAAAATATACCAATGTTTACGAAGACTGTTAGAAAGATGGCATGTGTCTGGGTAATAATTAGTGATCAACCTTACCTTGTCACCAGAGCTAGATCTACTTTTCTGTTTTGGTTTCAACGTATCACCATATGAAAGGTGTTGTACCCGTTTTGTCCGGCCCAGCTCCGCAGGATTCACTCGCAGCAGAATGAATGGTCCACCTCCTGATATTACCAAGTCCCTGATATGGAGTTATCCACAGGGCTTTCGAATTATCGGGGGAGGGAAAGAAAGAGGAAGGGACAGCCGGGGAATAGAACCTCAAACAACAAAAGCAATGAGTTAACACAAGAAGATAATCTATGTTCATATAATTCTCACTAAAAGACAACATATATGTACCTGTGTAAATAACAGCTGAAGATATTGTAAATGGGCTTCAGCGTGCATTGTATACATTGACCTGATATGAAAGCATTCAAATACATACATTCCAATTCATTCACTCCTACAATTCCAGATATATAGGTTCAATCATGTGATCACCCACCCATAGTAGTTCAGTAGCTGACCCATAAAGAATACTAGAAACTATTGAACGAACACAGAACACCCCAGCAATTAAGTTCATCGTACAGGGTTGACTTCACCTCTGTAAAATGTTTAAAGTGTTCCAAAGGTAAAAGGCTGCAGCAAGTACATTCACTGTACTAATAAGTTAATAAGGAAAGTTCAAGAATAGAAAAATCACCATCCACTCTACAACGGAAATACGCGGTTGTGATCACCGCCATATTCTATTGCATAAGTGAGGTCCCGAACAATAACAGACAAAGAACTGCACATGGGAATACGCATTTGCGACCGCCGTCGTACTCCGCTGCAGACTTAAAATTCAACACGAAGAAGAACTGTCTTTGCACACGGAAGTGGTGAGTGGGCTGTGGCAGGGCCTCTTACCGCTGCATGTTACGCTTGTGAAGCCTGTGTGAGCTGCACTGGAGCTCTAATTTTAACAGTTAGTGTGAATCTGTGTTTTAACTTAAGTTTTATATAATTCATTTTACCTGCTCTGGGGGCTCGCCAAGACCGACCCGAGGCCTGTACTCGATCTCCTCCTTCCCGCCCCGTCCGACGGGTGAATAGCACCATTGCGCCGAGGGCGAGGAAGGGTAGAGACAGGTACTTCCGGTTGGCTGGGGGGACGGTTAGCGCTCTAGTCGACATCCCCTGATCAGTCCTTAGAGATATAAGGCTTGGATATCATGGGCGCGTTGTGGTGAGTGGGCTGTGGCAGGGCCTCTTACCGCTGCATGTTATGCTTGTTAAGCCTGTGTGAGCTGCACTGGAGCTCTAATTTTAATAGTTAGTGCGAATCTATGTTTTAACTTAACTTTTATAAAATTCATTTTACCTGCTCTGGGGGCTCGCCAAGATCGACCCGAGGCCTGTACTCGATCTCCTCCGCCCCGGTCCAACGCGGTGAATAGCACCGTTGCGCGGAGGGCGAGGAAGGGTAGAGACAGGTACTTCCGGTTGGCTGGGGGGACGGTTAGTGCTCTAGTCGACATCCCATGATCAGTCCTTAGGGATATAAGGCGAATGCTTAAACGACCGTGCAGCGGACGCGCGCAGCGGACGCGCCAAAGGTAAGCCCGTCTACGCCCATCCGCGGCCGTATGGGGACCGGGGCCAGAACCCCTGGCCGATTTGCGGTTAGAATGCAATATGGCAGGGCGGAACTGCTGGCTTTATGCCCCCTTATGGACAGTGCTTGCAGACACAGTATGTCGGCTACTCAAGTTAGCGCATGTAATCACTGTCCATTTAGTTGGAGCTTGCACCACATAAGGCAGGTAGAGAGAGGGGTTCTCTGTTGTGGGTTACTGATTTGCAGATCTCTCAGTAAACACAAAATCGAAATCTCTGACTTGCTCTCTGACACTAAGGGGCCCATTATGATGTCGGGCGGATTGCCCCCACCAGGCTGGCAGTAGCCACCGCCAGCCTGGCGGGGGCAATCCGCCCGACATCCACACTCGTTTTCCTCCCCGCCATATTAGTATGGCAGGGGGACCTTGGCGGACGGAAAGACCGTCCGCCGCTTTTCCGCCCCGGTCGCCTTGCGGCCGGGGAGGAAAAGGAATAATATGGTGGCGGTGTCTATTAGACACCGCCAGCCATATTACAATGGGCCTGGGCAGGTGCCTTTCTGTGGCGGCATCGGGCATGCGGTCTTCACTTTGGGGGCCCCCTTCGGGCTCCCAAAGTGAAGGAGGGGTGGGGGTGCACATGGGGGGTACCTGTGGTACCCCCCTGCATTTGCATATACAATGCGATAGGCATCGCGCGGTGCCTGCCACATTGTGTATGCAAATGCATTCATGCATTTATGGCATTGCGGCGGGCGGTGCAGAGAGCACCGCCCGCCACAATGTTATAAATGCAGGATGCGGCCGCCACTGTGGTGGCTGCATCCTAATTCCACCCACGGGACCCCCACCCTTATGGCGGGCGGTAAAGGTAAGCCCGTCTGCGCCCGTCCGCGGCCATACGGGGACCGGGGCCAGAACCCCTGGCCGATTTGCGGTTAGAATGCAATATGGCAGGGCGGAACTGCTGGCTTTATGCCCCCTTATGGACAGTGCTTGCAGACACAGTATGTCGGCTACTCAAGTTAGCGCATATAATCACTGTCCATTTAGTTGGAGCCAGGAGGTAGCAATGGGCAACCACCCATGTAGGAAGTGGAAAAACTTTGTACAGGGTGATTTTAATAGAGAGCTGACAGTGGGCTGACCTCCGGGCGGTTTAGACTGTGAAACCGCCTGTATGAATCTGGAGAGGCGCATAATCGACACTCTTAATAAGGTGGCCCCGCTGCTCTCGAACAAAGCTAGGGGCAGGGTACATAAATCTGCACCCTGGTTTACCCCAGCTGTACATCTTGTAAAAGCGGAATGTAAACGCCTGGAGAGTCAGTGGAGAAAGGGATTTCGGAACCAGGATAGATTGAAATACAGGGAGGAACAGAGGAAATACCGGGGTCTGTTAAGACGGGCTGAAGCCAACCATTATAAGGCCAGAATTGGAACAGCAGAGAATTCTACTAAATAACTCTTTAAAATATATAAGGAGATCTCCTCCCTGGCTGCTATGGCTGTGCCAAGCAGGGGCTCTGCTGAGGACTGCAATCGGGTTGCGAATTTCTTCTCGGAGAAGGTGAAGGAAATTTACTCATCCTTCTCAGGGACTGTAATGAGGGGCGCTGAATTTAAAGAATAGTTGGGGGGAACTAAGACAGGGCTGAGACTGAACAACTTTACTGATCCCTCTCCTGAGACTCTTAGGAGTATCTTCCTCAGTGTTTAATGTGGCTCTCCCAGAGATCCTGTCCCACCTAAGGTGATGGGCGAGAGTTTGGATACTCTTGAGCCGTTCATTAGGCATGTGTTAGACGTCTCGTTTAGTCTACATAAGCTGCCAGGGAACTGGAAACGAGCCATTGTTCTCTCCCAGTCAAGAAGAAGCCGAACATTAGTCAAAACAAACTAGAAAATCTGCGACCCATCTCGCTTCTGCCATTCTGGCAAAGGTAGCAGAGAAGGTGGCTAATCGTCAACTCATGACACATTTGGAAGACGCGAGTCTCCTACATCCGTCGCAATCGGGATTTCGGGCAGGGTATTCTACGAAAACTACTCTACTACGTGCCACGGAAACTATTAGACAGGGGGCTGATGCTGGGCACACCATGGCTCTGATCATGTTAGACCTCAGTGCCCCCTTTCGTCACTGTAGCACACTACACCTTGCTGCAGTGTCTGAATAAGGGAGGTGTCTTGGGCCCAGCCCTGAAGTGGCTGAAATCCTTCCTAATAGATCGCAGTTTTCAGGTCAGACAGGGTCACTACTCCAATGACATTAAATTGGAGCAGGGAGTGTCTCAGGGTTCTGCCCTTAGTCCTACCCAGTTCAACCTGTACATGACTCCTTTGGCGGAGATAGTACAGGGTTTTGGAATTGGGGTTGTCTCTTATGCTGACGACACCGAGCTGTTGATCTCCCTATCCAAGGCACCGGAGGGAGCGGCCTCTAATTTCAGGGCTTGCATGCAGGAGCTTGCCTCCTGGATGGATAAGAACTGGCTGAAATTGAATGGCAGTAAGACAGAGGTGCTTGTGGTGGGAGGTGATACATCGAGCTGGGCGTCGGCGTGGTGGCCTCTGAGTTTGGGCCCTACCCCCATACCTTGCACCGAGGCGAAAAATCTGGGGATCTGGGTGGACTCCACTCTTTCCTATGATGGACATATTAGACGGGTAGTCAGGAAATGTTTTGGTGTCCTAAAAAATCTACGCAAAACGTTGGATCTCCTCCCGATAGGGGCTAGGAAGACGATGGTGCATGCTCTTATCACATCTCGCCTAGACTATGGCAACATACTCTATCTTGGGGCCACGGCAAAAGGTCTGGGGAGCATACAGGTCTTGCAGAATGCTGCCGCACGGCTGGTACTCATGCAGCCTAGGAGGGCGGCTTCAAAAAAAGCCCTTGACTCACCGCACTGGCTCCCAGTTAAGAAAAGAGTTATGTTTAAGTCATTATGCACCTGTCACCGTATTTCCCAGAACCTTGACCCTTCATATCTGAGTGACTTGGTCACCAGGTATGTGCCAGGGAGGTCTCTTAGATCCAGTGGGACCGGGCTGCTGGAAATTCCGAAGGTAAAGAAGGCCAGAATGGGAGGCCGATCCTTCAGGTTCCTGGCAGCTCAGAACTGGAACAAGCTCCCTCTAAAACTCAGGATGGAGAGCTCTGAAGCTAAGTTTAGAAGGGCGCTTAAAGCATATCTGTTCTCCCGTTAGCACTAAGTGGACCTCAGAGGTGGTCAACTGTCTCCTCCCTCTCACTCAGCGCGGGGACACGCCGAGATGGCGTAACCATGTACTTTATAAATTTCTTTATAAATAAATAAAAGTACGCGGTTGTGACCACCGCCGTACTCCGCAGCAGGAGAAAGTTAATGACTTTTGGAACAACCGGCTTCATGGTGATACGCGGTTAATTATCACCGACGTGTTCCGCAGGCAGCCGAACATCAGCTTGAGAGCAAACAATGGACACAGCAATTCGCAGTCGAGGCTACAGCCGTATTCCGCTCCAACTCCAAAGATAACCCCAAGGTACTCACGGGTTATTGGGCATGAAAAAGACAAGAAGGGATCTCCGAACTCACGAGACCCTATGGCGACGTCCTCCTCTCTCAGCCGAGAGAAATACTGTACAGGAACAGATTACGCGCAACTTCCTGAGTGACTCCAGTTCCTAAATCCCCTATCCAGCCAACCTTCTGGGAAATGTAGTTTTTTACTGCTAGGTAGGCGCAACATGCCTGAATCCTGACAGTCGATCCCCCTTTCCTAGCGCTTCCTAGGTCCAGGTTCATTGGGAAATGCCTGTGAAATGAATGAACCGCAGCCGGTGCATGCACATTATGGCAAGGTTCCCATGAGTCGTCTTCCGCATTGTAGCCCTTCCACGATACCAGATACCACAGCACCCCTCGCCGCATTTTGGAATTTCGTATGCTCCGGACCTCGTATTCCAAGCCCAATCACAGATCACAGGGGGTGGAGCGCGTCGACGGGCCCCCATGGCAGGTTTCAAGAGATTACAATGAAACACAGGGTGGATCCGAAGAGAACCAGGCAATCTCAACTTGTACATGACAGGGTTAATTTGTCTCACTATGGTGTGGGGGCCAATAAACCTGGGATGAAAAATGCTGCGCAACTTAAAACGTATGTTTCTGGTGGACAGCCACACCTTATCCACCAATCAGTACTGAGGCCCTTCACGCCTATGACGATCCACCCATTGTTTATACTCTTGTTTGGCCTTGATCAGGTGATTCCGGACCTTGTGCTGTAGAGCGTGCGTGAAGCCTCTTGACTTGGGACAAAACCATAGGCTGATTGACCACTTCTGCGGGAATACTAATGGGTAGAATACGAGCATCATAACCATTGGTGGCATGGAAAAGAGACAGACCGATAGAACTATGCCAAGCGTTATTATAGGCCAATTCCGCCATCCACAACATGTCTACCCATGACTCCTGGGCTTCCTTTGCGTAGCACCTGAGGTATTTCTTTAAGGTCTGATTCAACCTCTCCATTTGTCCATCTGTCTGGGGGTGAAAACTAGTTGAAAATGACGGTTCAATGTGGAAGGCCTTGCACCATATTTTCCAAAACCTGGTTAGGAACTGGGGCCCCCTGTCGGAAACAATGATTTCAGACAGTCCATGTATCCGGATGACATTAGCCAACAGCAACTGGGCCGTTTGACTAGCGGTAGGAAGATTTCCACAAGGAATAAAGGGGCATATTATCAAGGGGGTTTATCTCCGCTTTTTTGGCTTTAAAAGCCAAGAAAGCGGAGATAAGATTATCTCCCTATTACCTAGCTGTCGCTAACACCAGTTAGCGACAGCTAGTAGGAGATAGCGACCATCTTGGGCCCCACTTTGCATGTCAGTGATATTTATCACTAATGACATGCAAAGTGGGTGTGCCAAGATGTTAGCGACTGGAAACAGTCGCTAACATCGCTATCTCCTATTGCCAACTTTTGGAGATATTCGCACTAAGCGCGAATATCTCCAAAAGCTAACACCTGCCCTGAGCAGTTCTTAGCCATGTTATCCAATGGGAGGTGGATAACATGGCTAAGAGCATTAGCTCGGTAATGCATGAATAACGCTGACTTTTCAGCGATATTCATGCATTGCGGCCGTTTTTTATCGCATTTGCGATAAACCTTGATAATAGCAAGGTTTATCTGCGATAATTTCTGACGATGCTTAGCGTTAAAAAATGTGTTGCTAAGCATCGTTAGCGATAAATATCGCTTAACGTTGGTAATATGCCCCAAAGTGCCCCATCTTGATGAGACTGTCAATAACCACTAGGACAGCTGAATAACCCTTCTCCAAAGGTAATCCAGTGATGAAATCCAAACTGATGTTTTGCCATGGGTAACGTGGGATAGGCAAGGGGATGAGTTTACCTTTCTTTCCAACAAACTTGTTCTTGGCTCTAGCGCATTCCTCACATTTGGCCACCCAAGAGACTACATCAGCGTTGAGCTTAGGCCACCAGAAATAACGTTGTACCAACTGCTGGGTTTTTCTTATTCCAGGATGACCAGCTAATGGAGACACATGACACCACAGAAAAGCCTTTTTCGTAGGTCAATAGAGGGAAGGAATAACTTCTCTCCTTGAAAATGCAGCCCTTGTCTCACTGTACGTTTGTTCTCCTTTGCTGCCCAAGCTTCCCAAGCTTGAATAGAGAGATATTTCGCCACCTCATCAAGAAAGTTCTCTACTCTGATCACACACAACACCTTTGCAGGTTTGATAATAGCCTCTGGTTTGGAGACATGAAGAGGGATTTCTTTTGACTGGACAAAGAATCTGCTTTGCGATTTCCACTCCAGGTCGAAATGTTACCACAAAATCCTATTCTGCGAAAAGCAACATCCATCTCATTTGCCTTTGAGAGAGATGTCGCACAGATTTCATGTACTGTAAGTTTCTGTGATCAGTATAAACTGTGATAGGATGACTGGCCCCCCATAAGTAATGTCTCCATTCATCAAAAGCCTTTTTTATTGCCAACAACTCCTTTTCGGCAATAGTATAGTTCCTCTCTGCAGGATTCAGTTTCTTGGATAGGTATGCCACTGGATGTAGTTGGCCAGTACTGGGATTTCTTTGAGACAAAATGGCTTTGAGAGCCTCATCCGAAGCATCAGCCTCTATCTACTATGAAAGGATTCGCAGGACGAGGATGAGCCAGCACAGGAGCTGCTGTAAATGCCTTTATGCCTTTTTAGGTATTCAAAAGCTTCTCCAGCCTCCTTGGTCCACTAAAAAGGGGAAACATCACTTACAACGAAACTTTTACAACGCACTACCATTACAACGTGGTCATTACAACACAACCATTACAACGCATTGCGCTGGGGGGCGCTCCAGGATAGGGAATAGGTTAATTTACTATCCAATAACCTTCCCTAGTGTCCACGGGGACTGGAGTTGGAATAGTAAATTAAACTATTCACTATCCAGCACCCAAAAGCGCTATGCGTTGTAATGGTATGCGATGTAAAAACCGCGTTGTAACAGCATGCGTGGTAAAAGCATGCGTTGTAACGTCATACATCCACTAAAAAGTACTACCTTTCCTAAGCAGCCTGGTGATTGGGACAGCTACCTGAGAGAATTGGAGAATAAACCTCCGGTAGTAGTTCGCGAAGCCCAGAAAACACTGCACATCATGCACATTTTTTGGGGTTGGCCATTCTTGTACTGCTAAAACCTTTCTTTCTGCCATGTGCAATCCCTCTGGGCAGAGCATAACGCCTCGATATTCCACACACCTTACCCCAAACTGACATTTACTGAGTTTTCAAAGAAGCCTGTGAGTATGTGACTTGGACAGCACTTTAATCACATGACTGACATGTTCCTCCAATGATCCAGAATAGATGAGGATGTTATCCATATATACGACAACAAACACATCCACATATTCCTTAAGCACATCATTAAGAAAATATTGAAATGTCGCCAGGGCATTGCAAAGGCCAAACGACATGACAGCATATTCAAACAAGCTGTACCTCGTCTTAAAAGCTGTTTTCCATTCATCCCTACTTTTGACACGCACCAAATGATAAGCCCCTCTCAGGTCTAAACATGTGTATATCTGGGCCTTTCTTACTTGATCGAGCAAAACAGAGATTAGAGGCAGAGGGTATCTGTTTCACACCGTATTGTGACCACCGCCGTACTCCGCTGCAGGAGTGAATTCAAAACAAAGAAGAACAGTATCTGCACACGGAAGTATGCGGTTGTGACCACCGCCGTACTCCGCTGAAGGAGAAAGTCTATGACTTTTGGAACAACCGGCTTCACGGTGATACGCGGTTGTCACCGGCATATTTCGCAGGCAGACGTACATCAGCTTGAGAGCAAACAATGGACACAGCAATACGTGGTCGAGGCTACCGCTGTATTCCGCTCCAACTCCAAAGATAACCCCCAAGGTACTCACGGGTTGTTGGGCAGGACAAAGACAAGAAGGGATCTCCGAACTCACGAGGCCCTCCGGCGAAGTCCTCCTCTCTCAGCCAAGAGAGAGAACACTGTACAGGAACAGATTACGCACAACTCCCTGCATGACTCCAGTTCCTAAATCCCCAACCCGGCCAGCCTTCGGGGAAATGTTGTTTTTTACTTTTAAGTAGGCGCAACATGCCCGAATCCTGACAGTTTAGAAGCCTTATCAATTATGTGTGTGTTATATCCCCTCTTAAGAAATCTGGGTGCAATGTCTGACAGGGTATTATTAAATTCTATCTCCTCGCTGCAATTTCTTTGTGCCCTGAACATTTCTCCAAATGGAATTGCAGTAATCTGAGACTGAGGATGACAACTTGTAGCATGTAACAGGGTATTGCAAGATGTACTCTTTCTAAACATTTGACTGCAAATCTTATTATCCACAGCATAATACTCCACATCAAGGAAAACAATACTTTCAAGGCTTGAATGATAAGTAAATGACAAGTTTCAATCATTAGAGTACAGATATACAAAAAACTCTTCCAAACTCTGTTGTGTCCCAGTGCAAATCAAGAGGCAGTTATCTATACATGCCCCAATAGTGCATGTGTTCTCTCCATACTTTCCCCTTAGTTCCCCAGATCTGCTCAGCTCTGCCTCCAACCATCCCATGAAGAGATTGGCAAAAGACGGAGAGAATCTAGAACCCATGGCGGTCGCGAGTAACTGTGTATACCATATATCATTGAACAGGTAAAAGTTTAGTCATATCCAACAACATTTCACTGTGTTCGAGATACTCAATAAATCTTTTGTGCAAAAAGTATTTTAAAGCCACCAATACAGACTCATGTTGGATATTAGTGTAAAGAGAAATCACGCCTATAGTCACCAGAATCATCCCTGATTCCCTAGTTATATCTGTCAGTAAATTCAAGATGTATTTGGTGTCCTGAATATACAAGGGTAGGTTTGTCACAAAATGCCTGAGGTAAACATCAACAAATTGACAACGTCTTTCTGTGGGACCAGCAATACCAGACACTATCGGGCTCCCTGGTGGTGCTACAGGGTATTTGTATATCCTAGGAAGATTGTACAACCAAGGGAAACGTGGACTGTCAATAACGAGATACAAATATTCATTGTTATTTAGCAGTCCCTGATCACTCCACTGTTTGTGCTCATTATTGATTGACAGCATTATTTTAGGTATGTGATTCGTGTTTGATTTCATATAATGAGTCCCATTATTCAGTTGGAATAGAATTTCATTGTCATAGGCCACCTTGTTCATTATGAATGTGTTACCCTCTCTATCTGTTTCCCTTATAAGAAGATCTTTATCATCTTGTCGGCATTTCAATGTATTCTGTTCTAGGTAAGTCTGAGTGTCATATAGGAAGCCTCTCTTTCTGTGTCCTTCTCTGTCAATTCTTAGGTCAATCTTGTGCATTAGTGCTTTCTAAATAATGTCAATACTGTTGTCTGATGTTAGCTGAGGTGTCCATTTGGTTTTGGGTTTCATTCCACTGTCCGTACTTAAATCTGTGTTAAGTTCAAGCTCACTTAATAGTTTGTCAAGTGTCATTGAGTCTTCCTCATAGTCAGTAAGCAATTGAGGTTTTTATCCCCGGCATATTGTTGCATTCAGTGAATGCATACCATCCCTTTATGATCTTGCTTATTAACCCCTTCCACGCTCATGACGAGCTGGGCTCGTCATGAGGTAGCCTCCTCGCACGCTCATGACGAGCCCAGCTCGTCATGAAACATGGGAATGATCAAATCTCAGCACAGGAGGGGAAAATGCATAGCATCGATGTGGTTAAATAGAGGTTTTACATGGGGCAATAATTCACTGGTTCAAGACTGTTTTTCAATGTTTTCTTCAGTTTTGTATGATTTGTGCATGTTTTTCGGGTGCTGATCATCAATGCTTGAGTAATGAGGCTTTTACGATATTTGCTATGGCCGAACCCAACTTAGAGAAATAGAGTTTTGTTGTAATGACCCTACAGGCCTTAATGGACATGTTTTAGGCTTATAGTTTGGTATCTACTTTACTCACCTTGTCAAGGAATAAAATTAAAGAATGAGAACAAAGCAAGGATTTAAGTGGAATCTAACGGAGTGAAATGCAGCAAATTGAGTTATCTAAAATCCAACCCCCCCCCTGAATCTTCAAGACCCCATTCTTGAAAACTACGGGGCATATTAGCAAGAACCTCGTTAAAATGATCGCCATTTTAGCAGCAGGAAACTGCCGCTAAAACGGCGATAACGGGCTTGCTAATATGCGTTATAGAATTGCAATAGAAGCCCAGGTTAGATGTGCAGGACATCTAACCTGGTCTTCTATTGGAATTCTATAACGCATATTAGCAAGCCCATTATCGCTGTTTTAGCGGCCGTTTCCTGCTGCTAAAATGGTGCTAATTTTAACGAGGTTCTTGCTAATATGCCCCTATGTTCTTGGCGAAGGACACCATTTTCAAACTGCCTTCTGCTGGGTATCCCCCGGCATAAATCCATCTCTGAGGAAATTCGGGAACTGCACTGGGTTCCAGTGGTGCAACGGATTAAATTCAAGGCTTGTTGTGTAGCTTTTAAGGCCTTGTCATCTAAAGGCCCGTTGTTCCTGCAGAAACTCTTTAGATGGTATCAGCCAGGCAGATTACTTCGTTCAACAGGTGCTAAATTACTTACTGTTCCAAAAATTCGGACTCTGCAGTGGGGAGGGCGTAGTTTTCATTACGGCACTTCTAAGCTGTGGAACCTGCTGCCATCTGAGATCAGGAATGCTAGCTCTCTCTTGAGCTTTAGAAAAGATTTGAAAACCTGGCTATTTCAGTGATGGGAGCTGGTGGGGGTTTGCTCATGGTTCTAGCGCCGAGACACCATATTGGTATTTGTGCGCTTTATAAATATCATTATCATTATCATTATCATCATTATCATTATCAAACTGTTCATAAGAAAGAATAAGGGCATTCTTACAATCTCCAGCCCCGTCACTTCTCATAAATAGATGCACTTGGACTAGGCCATGGAAAAGTTGCCAATAGCGTCTCCAAAAGGTTTCCATCTCTCCCCGCCAGTCTACTCCCTTATATATCTCAATGGGGTGATGTATAAACAAAGTAAAATTATTCCCCTACACGTCTGATATATTTTTAATGTAAATTCCCATGAAAGGCTACCAATAGGCAGTGCAGAAATGATTTCTCTTCATGCCCCAAAGGAGGTCGTCCGTGGGTTGCCAAGCCTTTTATGTTTCTAATAAGCAATAGAAAGCAATTGAGTCTATATCACTGAAGAAGCAGGAAAAAACGTTATCCATCTGTTAACACATATCTGTAACTCAGAGTAATCTTTTTTTACTATATATGTCAGAGCAGGCAAGGTAAAAGGGTTAACAAGTGACTGTACTGCTAAACTGCCCCATAGGGCCTGTTCTACCCCATGTGACTGGAAGAAAGACACACTGCCTTGCAGGGACCAGCCATTATCGGAAGAAAATAAAAAAATATCAGAAATGCTGCACTCCACTCACACCTAATCATAACCCCATAATAAATCAAAACAACTGAATTGGATCAGTTGGGCTGCAATATGAAATGCTTTGACTTCATGCAGAGGATCATGTGCCTCAAGGGAAGGCTTAAAATCAGACTTCCTAGGGCGAGGCTATATGTTCTATATTGGTGTTCATTCAAAAAGATCAGCAGAACTTTTCACCATTCACCTGAGACACACACAGGCCTCATTTACGTGGAATAGGCATAGGGCAGTGCCGCATGTCTTCTTGATGTGCTGCCCTACATCAATGTGAAAGGGCAGGAAGGCACAGTATTTATGAAATATAGGGGGATATTTACAATATAATGGCACAGCGCTGTGCCACAGGCAATTTTGCTGTGCTTAGCTGCGTCATTTAAAAAAAGGCTCGGACGCACCATATTCACAGGAATGCAGCACACTCCTGTGCTCTCCCCTCACCTGCACTTAAGCAGCAGATGCACACCAACGTAGGCACCCGTGCACCATGCGTTGCAGGGATGATTGTGTTTGTGCAGGAAGGGATACCTTCCAGCACAAAAACAATCATTAACGGCATGTTACTCTTATGTGTGCTGCATAATGCAGCACACATAGAAAGAGGAAAAAATGATGAGAAATAAAAGTATTTCTTCACAGTGCACCACTTTAACGCCTCCCCTTGAAAGGCATTCGTTTTTGGTGCTGCCTCAAATTTACCAATCCATGTAAATCTGGGGCAGTGTCAAAGAAACCATGGGTGTTGCGAGAGAACACCCACAGTGACACTCATGGCACGCTCCTTTGATGCAGAATACTGAGTGAAACAGGGTCATATTTACAAGGCCGTTTAAATATGGGCCATCACAGAGTGCCACCAGAGCATTGAAAAATGGTGCTTCGGTGGCGCTAGGTGCTTGTAAATATGCTCCATTTTGCATTCCTATCCTTTCTCCTGCGCTAGCCCACAATTTGATGCCTAGCGCCAACGCAGGCAAACATGGAAGACGTCCCTGACGCAGAGTAAGGAAATGCAGTACTTTGCTGAGCCTTGTCGTACTCCATATCTATGAGGCCATGCAAAGCCGTGCAGGGTGGCCTTATGTCATCTCATAGGTATGATTGAGAGGCCTGCACCACCGAAGCGTCAAAACAATTGATGGTCCGCCTGCGCAGACCTCTTGTAAATAAGCCCTGCAGTGGTCTGCCATGTTTCTTAACACCTTAACCGCGGCCGTTATTTTGCGGCAGTGCGGCGGTTCCGCAGAGTGGGCGGGGCCGCGTCGGCCGTTGGCCGTTCGCAGCACCAGC
This sequence comes from Lissotriton helveticus, assembly GCF_964261635.1. NCBI lineage: Eukaryota > Metazoa > Chordata > Amphibia > Caudata > Salamandridae > Lissotriton > Lissotriton helveticus. The sequence continues at coordinate 278,554,292 of NC_136068.1, forward strand.
AAGGTAGTGCTCGCGACGGCCAACGGCCGACGGCAGCAGGGAAGGGGTTAATACAGATGTGTCCAATGTTTTCACAAGATTTAAGATGTGCATATTTGTCTTTGAAAATGCGTTTACAAAGAGGATGTCTGATCTATAGTCACTATTTTTATTACATTTATACACATTAACATTTTTCCTAAATCGTGGTTTACCTCATACAGAGTACTATCCATCACACACCTTAAGGTTTACAGAAAGGGCGTTCTCACAGCTACCGACTGTTTCTCTGAAGGCTGCATTTCCTAGTTCCAGAAAACAATTTCCTTCTGTAAGCTGTGGACACGCCTTTTGCAGCTTCCAGCCGATCACACTGATCCAGGATTTGATAACATTCTTTCCAGCCTCCCTTTGCAAACACGCAATTCACACGCAATTCACACTTGTACCGAGTTGCTGCTGCCCAGCCAAGGTGTGGTGCTGGTTTGCCACCATCTCCATTAAGTAAATATAATGTCATCCTAGCCTCTCTTTAATACGTTACAGTTTTTAAACACCCTAACATCTATTACTAGGGTACAAGGAATAAACTCTACAGAATAAGGTCTTAATCAGTGCAACCATGAGGTTTCCTGCCCAAGTCAATCACTTTTATGCTTCTCAATGGGAAATATTTGTTGTAATGCAATTATAATCAAATGTCAATGTAAAAATAACAAGGGATATAGTTTTGGGATTAACAAGATAGATAGACAGACAGACAGACAGACAGACAGATAGATAGATAGATAGATAGATAGATAGATAGATAGATAGATAGATAGATAGATAGATAGATAGATAGATAGATAGATAGATAGATAGATAGATAGATAGATAGATAGATAGATAGATAGATAGATAGATAGATAGATAGATAGATAGATAGATAGATAGATAGATAGATAGATAGATTGATTTTGTCTTTTCTTTTTGAAGCAAAGCAAGGGTTGACACCTTTGGACAACCGATTATTTTAAAATCTTCCAAAAGGGCCAGGAGCAGGTACTTGAACATGTTTTGCTGTTCCCTATATTACTTTTTTAACATAGTAGTTCTGCCTCTGTTAGCGGTAGAGCTATCTTAGGCAGCTCTAAAATACTTTTGAAGTAATTACTTTTGATGGTTTCTGTGAGAAAGTGGGTTGTTGGTTGAGGTGGTGAAACCTTACTCAAGCAACAGCCACAATCCTTGTCAGGGTGATCCGCAAAAAGTCACTAAATTAACCTCTGGTAGCTTGGCACAAAAGCAGTCAGACTTAGCTTGACACTAAAATGACAAAAATCCAATCAGTAGAACTGGTGCTATGCAAATTTAAAAGGTTTCAGGTAAGTAAAACACCTGAAACCACAAAGCACCACTAGCGACTATCTGGTTGTATGAGACCTGGTGAAATCCACAAATCAGGCCAAACATGATGGGGCGCGAGCCGAAGACAGGAACCTCGTTAGTCTAGCTGAAAAAGTTAAGTTCTTAACCACAGTGCAAAAAGTTCCATTTGTGGTGGAGAAGGCCCCAAGGAGCATGAAGCTCATTGCAGAATGTCATTGCTGTAACATGCAGAGAAGGCTGGTCATTACAGATAATTGCCAGTGTAGCACAAAGATACTGTTGGGTATTGCGGAAGTTTGTTGCCGGAGTTTCTCATTGGCGTTCACCATGGGGTGTTGATGCTGTAGCACAAAGTGCAGATCTCGCATTACCGGTTGTGCAAATTGATAAAGGGTGAACAGTCGGGTTCACTGGAACTTTGCATTGGCGGTTGGTGCGGGGGAAAGATCTTGGTGCAAATGGGCCATTCGCAGTTGCGAATAGCTCATGGGACAGTGACTTTCGGTGCACTGAGGTAGGGGCACCTTACGTTCTGAGCGGGTGTGCAGCCGGTGATGATGCCCTATACCAGCGTTCCGGACTGCTCAGGATTTGAGTGCCCTGCTGGACTGCAGTGTAGGCCAGAGCCAGTGGGCAGTGCGGGCCTACCACAGAGTTAGTGGCACCTCAAGGGCTGAGTGGGTGTGCATCCTGCGATGATGCCGGGTGCACTGGTAGGTCCTCTACCATGGCCAATTCAAGACCCAGAATCAAATGTGAGACCTGGTGGCCTGCGGAGCGGGGCTGCATGATGTGGAGGGTGCCATGTTCGTGGGCCCCGGGCTTGGGGTTTGCACCAGAAGGTGAGCAGTGAGGCCTGGGTGTGCAGGGGTGGGCATGCACCCCTGGGCGGCGGGAGGGGCTGGGTTGCATGTGCCTGGGTGCGCAGGGGCAGGCATGCATCGCCGGGTGGCAGGAGGGGCTGGGGTGCATCTGCCTGGATGCGTAGGGGCGGGCATGCACCACTGGGTGGCGGGAGGGGCTGGGGTGTATCTGCCTGGGGCGCAGGAGCAGACAGGCGATGATGTTGTGTGCAATTGTGTGTACTTTGCCATACATGTATATGTTGAACAATAAGGTTTCAGATGACAGATCCTTTTCAGATGTAGACCTGGTGAACAGCACTACGTACTGGCATGTGGTTAGAGACACACCGGTGTCAGCAAATGAGCAGTGAGGCCTGGGTGCTCAGTGTTGGCACTCTCTCTCCCTGTCCATCTCTTCTGTTATCTCTGTCTCTCTCCCCCTCTGTGTCCTTTTTTCTCTCTCTACCCCTCTCTGTCTGTCTTTCTCTCTCTCCCCCCTCTGTCCGTCTTTCTCTCCCTCTCTTTCTCTCACTCTGTATCTCTCTCTCTCTCCTTTGCTCTCTCTCTGTCCTTTGATGAGCGCAAGTCACCCATTCTCATATGGATTTTTGTCTTGCAGGCTGCGACCTACAGATTGTCCCGAGGAGAGCTGCCATGAGTTTTCATTTCTGTCCTGTGTTTATTTGAATACATTTTCGATTGTTAATTCGAAGGTGAATGTGTGATGCTTATTTTTGTGACGACACATGCATGTCCCCAAATATGATTGTGCGACATCAGGCTGACTATTTGGTGCATGTTTCGTTTAGTTGATGTGGTATGGCTTTGCCCAGGGGGGGTGGGTGCCCGGGGAAGGGGGGTCCTGGGGGGGGGTGTTATGGCCCTGTTTGGGGCTCCCAGCTGCATGATCGTTGGCTCCATGGCATCTGTTGCCCTTCAGGTGTGGCTCAGGGCTGGGCTCCCTTTTGTGGGGTCGGCTGTTGTCCGGCCTTCCACCAGGCCAGAGTAGGTGTTAGTTTCCTGCTGCTAACGCGCTTTATCACCTGTTTTGGATTCTTATTGCTGATCATTGAGAATGTTGCGGAGTCGTTTTGTTGTGGCTTTTGGCACTGGAACACCTACTCTGCATCTCATTAGTGATAGTTTTGGGGGCATCTGTGGCAATGTTTTTTGAAGCTGCTATCATAGGTATACTGTTGATATGGGCTGTTAACACCAGTTTGTGAATGGGGCAATACATTTATCACCACTTTGGCTTCGATAAAGTGCCGTTACCTCGCCGATAAGTCCTTGAGAATATGCCCCTGAGTTTTTCTTAAAAAGCTGCAGTAGTGTATAGGTTACTTGTCCCTTTCCAATTATATCTGACTCCTTGAAGGCTATATAAGGATGTAGTACCCACGTTTCGACTTGATGTTCCTTGAGTCAGAGCTAACTGCTTCAAGGCTTCACAAATTGCAATATCTCAGGTCATTTCTGAGTGTCGTTGTAGCCCCCAGTTGCAGTTGCTTGAAATGTCATTCATAAAGCTCAGGAGGCATGGCTTCAAACGACAAAGTTGGATACATGCAATTGGTACTGTATTTGATATATCTAAATGCCATTAGTTACAACCTGACCAAACATTTTTTCTAGTGGAACTATATACGTGCATAGATAAATTGCATTTAAAACCCCATAAATTTGGTAAATTTTGTTGTGGTGTGTTGTACTATGATGTGTCTTACTATAAAACATTATTCATTTAAGCAAAACAATAGATAAAAACTTAAATGGATAGGTTATTCTTTAATTCATTTATGTATATGCATTATTACTAGAAATTATTCAGAAAACTTGAGTTTGGCAAGTCTTACTAGATGTTCATCTTGAGTTGGGTGTAAAGGTCTGATGTTTTTAAATCAGTTGCCGTACTTCAGATGGTTACAAGGTGTTCCTCTAAAGTCAGATATAACAGCTTTAAGGCTTCACACATCTGTAGTACCACAAGTCGTTTCTAGGTGGGTCCCTATAGCAACAGACACAATTGATTGAGATGTCATTCATAAAGCACAAGAGGCATGACTTCAGCCTAGAAATTTGCATAACAGTTACTGATAATCTAATGATTTGTTTTTGCTATCAAGGTCAGTTGATTAGAACGATGTGTAAAAATTAAAAAATAAATCTATCTTTATTCATGCGTACATACATGCCTTTTTAGTCACAAGGTGATATTCTTAAGTCGGAGGGCAAAGTCTGAAGTTTTTTGCAAAGCTAAAGTCATTACTAAGTGTCCCTGTAGCTCCACAAGCAATTGCTTGAAATGGCATTCATAAACATCAAGGGATTGGGCGTCTACCTAGAAATTGGCATATACACTATTGCTACAGTAATGATTTAAGCTTGTTTTCTATTGGATAACTAAATATGATAGTTCTGATTTACAATGAGTTAACATTGCAACTTTCAATAAATGTTTTGATTGTTATGGAAATAGTTAATGATCCCCTACCAAGTGTAAGCAGTAGCAATCACTAGTAATTAGAAGTGCTTCAATATTCTGGCAAAGGAGTTCTACTTTTTAATGTAGATTTGTAGGTCAAAGAAAAAAATGCAGTCAATGAACAATAAAGTATCAAATGGGTAAAGTTGGCTGGCCTATTTATCTACACTTTTTGCTTGTTGAGGGAGAGCGTAAATTGAGTGACATTTGAATAGACCAATAATAAAAGCTTTGACTGGAAATCACTATATTTTTATACTTTTTTTAATTGTTTTTGAAAACATGAGGTTGCAAGAGAAGCAAAGTAGTCTATAGGCCAGACCTTCAAAAACTGAGAGAGGCTGAGTTAGTTTGTGCATAGAGGTATAGCATTAAAACACAGTTCAAGGTCTAGATCATATGAGTCCTGCACCAGTATATTTATGTGGCAGTCGGTTCTCTATTCTGAATAGAGCTAGCACCCGGAAGATAGGTGTAGCCTTATAACAAAGGGCCAGGTTTACTTGCATTCCCCTTGTGTGACGCAATCCATCACAAGACAAGGCAAGTCCTTTAGTGCAACTTTAGGGCAACTTACTAAGCCACGCAAAGCTATCTTGTGTGGTTCTGCATTTGTTTGTAAATCCAAAGTAACACAAGGCAGTGCATATCACAGGCTTGCACTGCCTTGCTAAAGAGATGTGTTCTGTTGGAGAACTATATAGGTGTTCCCTCGCATCCACTCATGGATTTTGGTGCATTACCAGACTTACAAAGAGTTGTAAACCTAGGTATTCATCATAATGGTATGCATCCCAGACCCAGGTGTAAGGAGAAGAAATGTTTTTATTTCTCCTCTTTACTTCCTTTTTGTATTCGAGAGGCATTCCTTGTCACACATAGACAAATGAAAATGCCTTTAAGGATTATTTTTGTGCAGGAAGGTGATCCTTCCTTAAAAAAAAAGAAATCCTGATGTTAACTCAGGCACATAGTTCACCAGCACAAGAAGGTAGCAGAGTGTGCCATATCTTTGTAAATATGGTGTATTTCTGATATCTTCTTTTCCACATTGCAGTGCAGCAAGTTGCCTTGCTGCGCTGCATTGCGTGACTTTTTGTATTTCTGGGACAAACTTTCTATATTGGAATAAGCTGATTAACATTCAGCGTACCGTTTTGAAACCACAATTCTTGAGGATCGGGCGTAGATCAGCTCGTCAGGCTTTAATTATGTCATTATCCGCTGAATCGATCCCGTTATGCCAATTGGTAAAATTCTTAGGTGCAGTCCAAAAAATGTCTGATACATTAAGTTTGAGTACCATTATTTCTATGGGTCTGGAACCTAATCGTTTTTTATACTTTTTATATTTTGCATATCTTAGTGTTCATGCTGCTAGAGTGATAATCATAAATGTAATAATAGAAGTGTCACCGTTACAGTAACTTTTAATGCACTTTATTTTTACATTTGGCACTTTATTTTTGTGTTCAAAATGTTTTATTAAATGAATTTTCATAGATATTAAACACAATACAAGGAATAATACCGAACATTAAGGTATATTAACATATTGCAATACAAGAAATATAAACATCCATTATCATCTAAATAGAATACCTATAACAAAATTAATATATACATAAGAGATATAAATGATAATATAAACAAAAAAGGGCTACATTGAACATAGATTGACTGACAAGGATTTGAGTAAATATTTTATTTTGAAGAACATGCAATGATATAGGAGTCAAGACTGGACCACATGTTAGCCCTGGAAGGAGACAAATCATTAGGAGAACGTGTAAAAGAACATTGCCCACGTCTAATACAAATAATCCATTCCCACCATGCATTCACTGAAAGTGATGTAGCGTTTTTTCAATTACAAGTAATAGATTTGATTGCTGTCAAAATAAGGAAATCAAACAATTTACTAACCATAGGGGATAATGTAGATTTAAAGAGAGAGGATTTAAGGATTAGAATATGAAAAGATAGAGTTGTTTGGATCTTAAGGATCTGGGTTATACTATTCCATATGTCTGATAAAAACTGTTGAACAATAAAACAATTGAAAAATAAATGTTGTAAATCACCTGTTGTAGACTGACAATGCCAACAGTTTGGAGTATCCAGAAGCTTAGCTTTAAATATTTTGTCTGGAGACCAAAAGCATTGGTAAAGGAGATAAATATTAGTTTGTATGAGAGTAGCCGGGAGATTATTAGCCATGTTGGACTTTGAAATATCCTTCCAGGATACAATAGGGGATTGAAGATTTATGTATGGTGACCATTTTTAATTAGGATGTGTGAAGGAAGAATTAGGAGTGGCAAGTTTTTTATATACTTTAGAGGTTATATGTCATGAGCGACTGAACATAGAAATACAAAACTCCATACCAGGGAACTGAGACAACGAAAGTTGTTGCGGAAAGGCAATAAGAACAGATTACATAGCAGCCGCGGGCCGTGGAGGGAGTTACGGTGGGGCAGGGAGGCGGGGAGGGGGAGGGGCGGGGTGGAGGGTGCTAAAAACAGGCATATGGATCATTGCAGGTAAGTACACAATTTAATCAATAAAACGAAATTCGTAGCGCGCACACCATTGCTTTTTGCCATGCAGTGCGCACTACGAATTTCGTTTTATTAAGTAAATTGTGTACTTACCTGCAATGATCCATATGCCTGTTTTTAGAACCCTCCACCCCGCCCCTCCCCCTCCCCGTCTCCCTGCCCCACCGTAACTCCCTCCACGGCCCGCGGCTGTTACATAGTAATGTATATTTGGACAACTCAGATAAAGGAAAATTGTATTTAGCTTGAATAACATCAAATATGTAAAACGTATCACATTCAGTAATCCATAAATTCCAGAAAGAAACATGTTTATGATATTGGAGTTTGGGATTGAACCAAAGAGAAATGTTTTAGTGGAAGCCATGGTAATAGAAAAGCTATGATCAAATGATAAAAGGCAAGTTTAGAGTTTGCAACAATGGAGGAACATTTACCAAAGGAGCCATTTCCCATGGTAAGGAATGCAGGTAATGGATATCAAGCCAAAATATTTTTCTCTAGGTTAAGCCATTTAGGTACAGTGGAAGGAGAATAACATGGAACCATGAGGAACATTGTGCCAAAAGAAATGCAAAATTATATATTTTTTAATCTGGCACGACCAACCCCACCTTCACATTTGTGCAGTTGCAAATTCTTAAGACTGATTCGTACAGGTTTATTATTCCAGGTAAACTTAGTAAATAACTTATATAATATAACATAAAAACTGGACGCAAAAGACAAGGATATCATAGACAATATGTAAAGAATTTGTGGAGTTACAGACCCACCAATTTAAATGAAGATCAGACCATCTATCCAGTTTCTCTTTGACATTAGATACAATTGTGGAACAATTGGTTTCAATTGAATCTTTGACTGAATCAGTAAATGTGACTACCAAATATTTGAGTTTTTTTGGAGACCATACCATATCAGTATTTGCCAACATTGTAGAATTACAAAAAACATTTACTGGAAGCACGTTGGCACTTTAAAATGCAATTTGTGTAATATTCTGCTACAGTAACTATTGAAGTATTTTTAATACATTTTATTTTTGTAGTTAGATACAGGGAATTAGTATGCTTTGCACGTTGTCACTTCAAACTGCAAAATGTGCAATATCATGTTTTAGTAATTATTGATGTATGGTAAATTGGTCGTTCTTTTCAATATTATGAATGTATTGGTAAATTCTTAAATAGTATATGTGGTACAGTTTTTAAATATTGTGTGACTATGCTCATCCAGGGCTCGATATTTTCCTTTCACCTTATTTCATGTGTTTATAAAGCCACTTGTTTAAAGTAGTTACAATTGATACACTCCAAGATCTACGCATCTTTAGCATGAAATTGAGTCCATCGTTGTTGTCTACCACAGGAAATGATGTTATTCAATCAAAACTTTATTTAAATTTGAATTATTGTGCTGGAAAGTGACAACTAGAGGAAGGCGCGAAGCCAAAACGCGTCTTGTTGCTATAATTTTGAAAAAAGATGAAAGAATAACTGACCTTATCCACTGAGTGCGGTCTGTTCTCTTGCTTGAGAGGGAAATTGAGCGGTTATATATATATATGCGAACAAGAGTTGCCTCCAAATGAGATTGCCACACCCGGTAAGTTTGAGTCCTTTTATTCAGGGAAGCACAACATCATTGCAACCTAATTCACAAAAGGCACTTACTCATTTTGGTATTCACAGAAGGCACTTACTCATTTCGGTATTCACAGAAGTTAGGAGTCCTAACTTTAGGACTCCTAAATGCCTTCTGTAAATACCGAAAGTCTTAAAGTTAGGATTTTTCTCAGTTTAGGAGTAGTGAAGTTAGGACTCCTAACTTTAGGACTCCTAAACTGAAAAAAATCCTAACTTTAAGACTCTCGGTATTCACAGAAGGCATTTAGGAGTTCTAAAGTTAGGAGTCCTAACTTTACGACTCCTAAAATGAGAAAAATCCTAACTTTAAGACATTCGCTATTCACAGAAGGCATTTAGGAGTCCTAAAGTTAGGACTCCTAACTTCTGTGAATACCGAAATGAGTAAGTGCCTTCTGTGAATACCAAAATGAGTAAGTGCCTTCTGTGAATACCAAAATGGTAGTAAGTTTAGGATTTTGTCTTAAGTTAGTTCTCTGAATCAGGCCCAGTGAAGTTAAAATTCAAAGTATTATCAATGAGTGCAGACACAAACTCTTCGGCCTGTTCCTTCTGACCATTCCACAGGACAAACAGGTTGTCAATGTAGCACAGCCAAATGACTACATTCTCATCAAAGGTTTGGCTGAACTGTTTTTTGAGGACCAGTTCCTCCCAGCTGTAAACAGGCATAGCTGGGAGAAAAACTGGACCCCATTGCTACACCTCTACGTTGCTGGTAAAGCAAGTTATTGTACATGAAAATGTTGTTCCGGCGACAATATTCCAGCATTTCAATATATATATATATGCCAAGCTGTTTTGAGAATGAGTGGGTGTATGTTTCTGAATGGATGATTTAGTAGGTGTGGGACTGTCTGTATAAGTGAGTGATTACACCTGTTTTACTGAATGCATGGGTTAGTGACTAAACTGTGCAAATATCTGTATCAGTCTGTCAGTTGGTATGTAAGCGTTTGCATGGGTTGGTGAGTAGCTAAATGAGTGTCTATATTGGTTATTCATCAGATGTCTGAGTATCTGTATGGGTCCCTGAGTGTCAGAGTGGGTGGGTGGGGGTGGGTGACTTTGTGCATAGATGTGTGAGTGGGTGATTCACTGGGTGTATGGGTTCAAGAGAACATCTGTGAAGGGCTGTATGGGTGGGTGAGTGTATGTATGGGTGTGTTGGTGAGTGTTTGGATGTCTCAGTGATACCTATGTTAGTAAATACATATGTGAAAGTCAGTATAAGTGAGTGTTGGAGTATATAAATGACTATATGTGAGAATAAGTGATTGTGAGAGTAGCTATATGGATGAGTGTCTGCTTGTATTAGTTATTGTATAAGAGTGTAAGTATGTGTTAGTATATGTTTGAATAAATGAGGTGGTGTGCGTATAACTGTATAGGTGAGTAAATGGGAGTGTAATTGATTCTTTGCATGACTGACTAGGTGTGTGAGTAACTCTATGGATGAGTGGCATTGTGTGAGTGTCTGTATAGGTATATGAGTGCATATGTTAGTGCCGTATTGATGGTTGACTGCATGTATGAGTGAATGAGTGGATGTTTGTGTAGACCTAGGAATCAGTGAGTGGGTATGTAGTAACTGGTATTGGTGTGTGTATGGTTTCGAGAAGGCTAGTGTGTATTTTAGAGTGGGTGTATCAAAGGTTATATTAGGGTAAGAGGAGGTGCATCAGATTATCACATGGATGATGTAATCAGTGATGTCATTTGAGATGCCATCAGTGATGTCATCAGTGACGTCACTGACCATGTCATGAATGATGTAATATCTGATGTCATCAGCAGTGCATTGCGGGGGCGTGAGTTATAGTTAGCTGAACTAACTATAAGAGCCGAATTTCTCTGGTTTTGTATGAGTGAAATGTCCAACTAACTATAACGTCATTGAATCCTGTGGTTTTTTTCAGTGAATTTCTAAGGTTTTTTAAATGCTAATTTCTCACTATAACGACCCTGAAACCTATGGTTATGTCAGTGCATTTCAAAGGATTTTTAAATGCTAATATCTAACTATAAAGTCTCTGGAACCTGTGTTTTTTTGTGTGATTTTCGAAGGTTTTTTTAAATGCTAATTTCTAACTATGCCTACATAGGTAGGACATATGCAGAAAGAAGAAGAAAGGTACAGAAAGAAGCATGAGAAATGCAGAAAGAGGCAACAGAAGTCAAAAAATACAAAGAAAGGTGCAAAAAGAAGCAAGAGATGTGCACAAAGTACCAACAGAGGAGCAAAAAGAGGCCTTGTTGCAAAGTCATTCTGTGCCCTCCACTTTTTACTGACGGGTACTGATGGTAACTGACTTTGACTAACCGGGCCTAGAGCCAGAGCTATGCTAAAAGACACTTAGAAAACAGTAAACACACCTACATACACTAGGGAACACTATGCATTGGGGTACCCATCTGATTGGCATGACCTCCTCTGTAAGGCCCTGGTACACAATAGGGCAGGGGGATTAAAACTACCTCTAAGTCAGAGGTGCAGAAAGAAGCTTCTTTAAGTAGTAGTCACGTTTGCAGAGGAGGAAGGGTGTTGGGCCTCCGACCAGCGCTCAGGAATTCCGCTGCAAAGGACTTAGAGGAGGTACCAAGAAGGCTTCTTGGCCCCACAAGTCCCTCAGGAGTAAATTGGACTTCATCCTCCATCCCGTAGTCTGCCAGGAGGTGCGTTTGCAGAGTGGTGGAGAAAAGGGGGTATGTTCTCCTTAGACGTCTTAGCAATCCCACTGTGTGGGACTTACTGCAGGTAGCAAGAGGAGTAGTGGCCCTGATGGAGCAGATTTCATCTGTAGTCAGGCATTGTTTTATTTTTGTGCTTCAGACAGACTGCATTTAAATTGCCACACACATTTTGGTGCAAGTTAAAAACATGGCATATGAAAAACATGAAAGTGAGGCCTATTCAGTCTGAAATGCTTTTGCTGAATTAACATGTGTTTTTTTGTAGTGTAGAGAAAAGTGGCCTTTTTAGCTTTGAAGATTAATAGAATGTGTTTCTCTCTTTCCAGCTCATCCCTTGTAATCTAAATTCACTATTTCTGTCTTAAGAGTCTTTGGCTTGTTGCATATTTTGATAAACATTTTCAGTTGATAGCACCTCTTTTTATAACGTGTGTGAATTAACAAATGCACCAAGCACTACACATGGGGCTAAATGCTTTTTTTGCATGAAAAGCTATCTAAAACACTAAAGCATGTTGCTGTGTGTGCTGTATTAACAGTGTGTGCCTTTAAATTTTACACTAAATGCATAATAATGCTATGTTGCACATTGCACATTTGTTTTTGCATGTTGTACACAAATTAGAAAAAGCTGCTTTAAACTAATAGCTTGACTAGGTAAACATTTATAAGGGGGTATTAGTATGAGGGAGGGAAACATAATGGGCTGATTTACATGAAACTAATATTCTCTTTGTGTCTGTTTTATTTTTGGGCCTACAATTAAATGGCTGCCTGTGAATCCAGCAAGGCTATGACTTGCATTAAAGAGAAGAGAGCATGCGCAGACACCAGCTTGACTCAAACTGCAGAAGGAGTCAAGGCCACTTTGAACTTTGAACATTCTTGTGATTGTGCCAATGTACCAGTTAACTAAAGTATCCTTCTTGCCTGTACTGTGGAAGGAAGGAAGAGAATTAGAATGAAACATTTTTCCTAGCAAATTTTTCAAACTTATAAAATGTATTTACTCATGTATGATTCTTTTGTTAAAACTTGTATAGTCAGGATTTTAGAATGAGTCAGGATAGTGAGACCTCATGCCATCATGGCTGACCAATCACGTACAAGTTTTCCTGAAGATGCAACATTTTTGTGTAGTCTGCCAAGAATTAGGGTATAAATAATGACCTCTCTGGAGGCGTGGTTTGCTTCTAGGCTCATATGGCTTTTTTGCTCACTGGCTGGCTTCTTCCTCATTTTGGCTTAGGCTCTGCTTCATTCACATGGGTTAGGTACGAGAACGTCTCGGGAGATAGCTGATAGGGTGGAGATTGCTTCCGAGGAGAGGGGAGTTTTTTTCCAAAGAGTCCTTGCACATCATATTGTGGCACGGCAGGCCACATTCCTTTGAGGTCTTGTGAAGGGCGGGCTGTTTTGCTCTTTAGACACAGACAGGAGCAGAGAGTGCAGCTGATTAGGATAGAATTAGATGCTAGACTTTAAGTTTATGCTTTGACTAATTAAGTAGGTCTGAAAAGATTTATTTGACTTATGCATTTATTTCTCTTAATGGGAGATTTTTGCAAACTAATTATTGACTAGCCTTGCAAGACTATTTTTCTTAGAAACTCTTTAAGAGTTTTGACTGATATTTTGCGCCAAATTTTCTTTCCTACATGTAATACTTGTATGCAGAATGTAATGTGTTCTGTATCAATACTATTTTTCCTGTTTTCCAAATTCTGTAACCTGATTGATATTTTACTAATGAATAAAGGGTCAGAGAAAAACTTAACTTTTGACTAGAAAATAAAACCCTTTAAAATACTCAACAAATCTTTTTATTGGCTTAAATAATATTTGCATTTTCGACTGTTCAGGTTTTTTTTTAAATCTCCTGAAGGTAATACATGGTGTGAAGGGCCCAACACCTTTTCAGCGGTAAATTAGAGGTAGCATGAGGGTTTTGCATTGAGAAATTACCAGAAGAAATTACCGCTCTATCAGTTTTTGGTAGCAAAGGATGGTTAATATTGATTAGTTTGGTAATTAATGATTATTGATTTCACCATCAACTATTCAACTAATGGATCATTGACCTTAAGAGGGGAGTAAAATAATTGCCCAAGTTAGATAAAATGTCTAAATCCTGATTCCTGACTCCAATGCTCAGAACCTGAAGACTGGCAAAGCAGTACGGGAAGGTGATGCAAGAAGAGGTGTGAGTATCAATAGGGCTTTGAGAGGTTGTTAATGTGCTAGGATGTATTTTTGAAGTGTTGAAAATATTAACGTTTTTTTTTACTGTTGGTGACATTTTGCTTATTTTGAATTGATGGTGTTATTGATTATATTGGTAATTTTATAGGACATCATTTTCTTGGGATTATTGATTACATGTTTTAACTTTTCATGTTAAGTAAGTTAGTGTCTTGTTCTATGTTGTCTGGAAACGCAGGTATGCACACCTGTGGGAATCCTGGGAAGGAATAGCGGGTGGTAAATGTAAGCCACACTACACTGAGGTTACTCGTCTGTTGGAATAACACTGAGAAGCTAGGTAGGGCTGGCAGTGTTAAATTAGGGACTATTTTCTGTGTAAAAGTGTGAGTGATTGATAGCAAAGAGTTCACTGCTAGAATTTGGTGTGATATCACCTAGAAAGGGTCACACTGAAGGAGTATCAGGTTCTTCTGAGCTTGAGTGACAGCAAAGAGTTCGCTGGTGTAACTTTGGTCTGATATCACCTAGAAAGGGTCACACCGAAGGAGTAGCAGGTTCTTCTGAGCTTGATTGACAGCAAAAGGGTTCACTGGTGAAACTTTGGTCTTGGAATAGCCTAGAGAGGGTAAGTCCAAAGGAGTAGCAGGTTCTTCTGAGCTTGAGTGAAAGGTAAGCGGAAGGGATTTACCTGTAGTGTTTGATGAGAATGTGTTACTCGCAGTGAATATAAATCTATCCTTTATTTAGTGGAACAGACAGAGTATCGAATGTATTTATGTTGTTACTAACATAGTTATTGATTAAGAAAAAACTCAGAAAATATTGCAGTAAGATTTTGTGGAGGGTCAGTGGTAGGAGTAAAACTGACTGAATTGAGATTGACAGCTTTGGAGAAAAGAAATTGCATTGAACTATTGCAAAAATGAAAATGTTTGAAGGTTTAAAGAAGCTGTTAAGAGGTAAAGTGAAAAATGTGTTTTTTATTGGTGATGCTGCTGAAGGAACACCTGTGCATTTTATGTCTACCAATTTGGGACAAAATTCATGTATGTGGGTTCACCAATGGTGCAAGATTACTGAAAAAGAGGGTGCTTTGAGGTTTCCAAAAGATGATACTTTTGAATTGAAAATTATTGACAAATTAAGGGAAGTGTCATGTGAAATAAAGACACCATCTAAAGCTGCACAATTTGAGGCCTTATGTATATGGGAAAAGACAGCAAGAGAGAAAGCAAGGGAGGATAAAAAGGTAAAGCACCAGATACAGGAAAAGGGAATTAGTGATGATAAAGAGCTTCAAATAAATAATGATTCAGAGGATAAAATAATGGATGCATTGTTAACTGAGTGTTCACCACTTTATGTGGTTCCCATTAAAACTACTGAAAATAATGTACCAGTAAGTACTACAGTGGCTACTGCTTCTGTTGAACAGAGAGAAAAACAGATTGAGAGAACCGTGCAGAAATTTCAGATTGAACCATTACCTGTTGATTCAGCACTGACAGTGATACCTCCAGGTGTTACTGCTTCAAATGTGCCTGATTCAGTCCAAGAATTGCAAACTGCAGATGCACAGATAATGCCCAGAAAAATTATGACTGTCCCAATTAATATGGTCCCTTCTGAAAAAGTTCAAAGAGCTGCAGAAGGATTGATTATGGCAGGGTTTATTTCAGAAACTCCGATTACACATATTAAAGACCAACAACTACCCCAGACAGATCAAGTACTAAAAGGTGATAGAAAAATTGTATTTACAACATCAGCAGCCCAGGATAAAATAAATATATTTGAAAATGGGATTTTTCAAACCTGCTTAGAGGAAGCAGCAGTGATTAAAAATATAGAGAACATGGGAGAACATATTAACACAGGCCATGAAAAAGAGAAACAACTGTTTTGCAAATTAAAAAGCACAGATTACTGTATACCAGATAATGTTATTTTTCAGATTCCTGATGAGGAGGTACATTTTAAAATGGCCCAACAAGAGACAGCTGTAGCATTATTTTCAGAAAATTCAGTTGAAAAATTGTCTTCTGCTTTGGAAGAAATAATAAACACAGAAATACGAGAGTTCACAGAGAAGGATGCCAGATTAATAAAATGTGCAGAACATGTTTTATTAAAGATTAAACCAAATGACATGTATTTAGGAACACCATCAGTTGCAGAAATGTTACCAATAAAAGGATTTTTGATGGAATTGATTGGAAGTTTGCGTAACTTTCTGATCACAGGTTCACAGAAACCAAATAAAAAGAACAGAATAGTGTAGGAGATTAAAAGCATACTTTTTCCATGTTGTCCTGTGGTACCGAATCCAGCCAATATATTTTTTCACATTCCATGTGCTGAAGAATGGCTTGCTTTTATTGATTTTTGCAAAGTTCATGTCACAGTGCCATTGCATGAGAATTGTCAGGAGTACTTTCAAAAAGAAGATGAATCCCTGGGACACAAAATTGGAAAGGGAGGCAGAAAGGTGTCACCAGAGAAGGTGGAAATAATTTCCAACATGAATCCACCTCAAATTCAGAAATAAGTTAGAAAATCTTTGGGAATGGTTAGCTGCTGTAGAGAGTGGTTACTAAACCTTACCCTGGTGGCTAAGCCTTTACTGAGG
Organism: Lissotriton helveticus; assembly: GCF_964261635.1. Lineage (NCBI taxonomy): Eukaryota > Metazoa > Chordata > Amphibia > Caudata > Salamandridae > Lissotriton > Lissotriton helveticus. The sequence goes on from NC_136068.1 coordinate 278,570,713, forward strand.
CTGACAAAAGGGTGTGTCTGATCCGCTTCCATTTGACAACAATTGCAGAAAAGCATTCCTAGAGTTAAAAGAGAAAAAATGTCGCGCCCCAGCACTAGGAATGAAAGTTTATTTGAAAGAAAATACATCAATTTGCAGTGAGAGGGAGGGCTGCTCTCTCCCATTGCCTATTGAAACAGATGAATGTTTTCAAGGGTCTGTGATGTATTGCCCAATGACCTTTGACCCTAACTTCACAGAAATGTCAGCAAATGAATTGGTTTGTGATGAAAATTAATATGAGTGTCTAAATATCATGAAAATATGCATAAAGTCAAAATCAGACTTTAAGGATGAACATCTGAGTCAGCTCAACAATGTCCATTTTGTAGATGGCCCATGTTTGAAAGGTGACACATTAAAAGCAGCACATGCTGTGCTCCTTATGCATTATGTTGTCAAAGCTTCATGGCTTTCAGTAGTTACCCCAGCCCAAAATTCGAAATTGATTGCCCTTACCATAACATGCAGTATATCTGCTAAAATGGAAGTCATTGTTGTCATGGGAGAGAGAAATGCTAATTCAGTTGCACAAATTTGTGTTCTGTTAGCATATACATTCAATGGAATCTTCACAGTTGAATTAAAAGAGGCGCAAGAAAATGTTTCAGAAGCAGAACAACAGGGTTGCATCAGAACTATAATAATCAACAAATCTCTTTATTGACTTAAATAATAATTGCATTTTTGACTTCTCAGGTTTATTTAAATTTCCTGAAGGTAATACATGGTGTGCAGGGCCCAACACCTTTTCAGCGGTAAATTAGAGGTAGCAGGAGGGTTTTGCATTGAGAAATTATCAGAAGAAATTACCGCTCTATCAGCCCCCAATGTCAACCTTGGGGGCCAACTACCCCTCCAAGAAAACTGTATTATATGCATTATGCATATCCATAAGCTGATACACCAAGTAGGTGCTGCATGAATGTAAATGGGTTGGCATGCAGAGTGTATGCAACTACTATAAAACAACAGGAATGGCGTCAGCGAGTTAGTTGCCTTGGTACTCAAGAAAAGCCTTGGGGTAAACTTGAAACATGTTGACCTTTTAGAAAGGTAGGCACGTTATAACCTACCCTTTCTCATTGCACCTGTTTTTAATCATGCCATCTAGACGCCTGAATAAATAATATTTTCCCTACTTCACAGTTATTTTTTAATATCCCACTCTCTACACAATACACACACACACAACCCCCCACTCCTATTTCTTGTCATAGATTCACATCATAAAAACCTAAAAAGAGCTCCCAGGTCACAGGTTGGTTGAAGCATGCCCCATTCCGCAGCAGAACCGGATGAACCCGATGAGAAAGCAAGCCGCCAAGGGGTACACCTGGTGGGAGAGGGTTATCAAAGAAAACCCAGTGTTTTCTTCACCGTGGCGAGTTAGTTCATATAAAGAGTAGGCTACCTACCTCTTAAACTAAATTGTGGAACAGAGGCGCCTGCTCCAACTATACTGGCAATTGAAGAAGTTGCTGGTGGAAATAAATATATATATATATATATATATATATATATTTATATATATATATATACATACGCGTAATGGCCGACAGAGCCCAAAGATCCAATTCAACCCCCTGGACGCCCCATTATTTCTGCCAGAAAAAGCTTAACAGAACATGCATCTCAATACAATGATCATTATTTACAGGATTTTGTACAAAAGTTACCCTCATACCTAAAAGATGCCAGTGACTTTTTAGCTAAATTACATAATTGTGAGTGGCATAATGACTATTTATTGATAACTATGGACATAGCTGCTCTATATACTAGTATAAGCCATAAGGACGGTATGGGGTTGATTGAGCGTTACTTGGGACAAAGACCAAATGTGCACAAACATCATAGCAAAATGGTCATGGACATGATTGATTTCTGTTTCAATAACAATGTCTTTCTATTTCAACATGTATTATACCAGCAGTTACGGGGTGTTGCTATGGTGGCCAGTTTCTCCCCCAGTTATGCCTTTCTTCACATGGGCTGGTGGCAGGAACTGGTCCTCCATAGAGAATTTACCAACACCCTTACCCAACATTTTAAATGCTGGTGGCGCTACATAGACGACCTGTTTTTAATTTGGCATGGTTCTAGATCTGAGGCAATATAATTTATTCACCAGTTAAACCAAAATGACATGAACCTGCAATTCACTTTTCAAATCAGTGCTGAGCGTGTCCTCTTTCTGGATGTAGAAGTATATATAGAGGAGGGCAAGATAGAAACCAAAATGCATAGAAAACCAAGTGCAGTCAACTCAGTATTACACGCACATAGTCTCCATCCAAAGCATCTGGTTCAAGGCATCCCCTATGGGGAAATGCTACGCATAAAACAGATTTGCAGCACTGAAAGTGAACTAGTGAAAGCCCAACTAGAATGTAAAAAGAGATTTCTGGCCCGAGGGTACAGTGCAAAATGTATAGATGCCGCGATTCTCAAAAGCCAAAAAGCAGCCAGAGATAAGCTCCTAAAACTTTCAGGGCCAGACACTAATGCGGATGTGAACATTACTGTACAACCAATAGAAACCACAAATCAACCAAAAAAAGAATTTAGGATGAGTGTGGGTTAAAGCAAGCAACCCAAAGAGATCAATTGCATTATACAGAGGAACTGGCCATTAGTTAAAACGGATTCAGTCTTGGGACCTACTTTACCAGCTAGACCCTCTGTCACGAACAGACGGGCTCCCAATATATTATGAGAGATAAACTGGTGGTTAATAATCCAATAGAGCAACCCAAATTAAACTGGCTAAACCAAAGGAAGGGCTTTTACAGGTGCAAAACCTGCAAAGACTGCCAAAATGGAGTTAATACCACCAGCATTCCAAAAGCATTTGGAGGAGGAGAACACAAAATCACAAAATCTCTGTCATGCAAATCTGAATATGTTATGTATGTCCTCGAATGCCCCTGCGGGCTTAGGTACATGGGAATTACCAAGCTGCAGGGGCACAAGAGGATTTTACAACACATCAGAGCAATCAAGAATCGTGAACCGATGTACCCTGTTGCCCGCCATTTTAATGAATATCACCAAGCTGACCCCGAGTTTTTAAAATACTACATTATTGACAGTGTACCTTTCAGTAAAAGAGGGGCAACAGAGAGGGAACTCTGCGTAATCTAGAAACCAGATATATTTTAGAACTGGATTCTAAACACCGGAATGGCCTCAACCTCACAGAAGATGTATACACTTGTCTGTAAACATTCATTTGATCTTAACAAGCTAAGATCAGGTTTTATCTAGGGTAGTTTCATTTTAGATAACTTGGGAGTCTCGCTATCAATACAATATCTACATTAAAAAAAACAGGGTTACGATTAACATGCCAAGGGGAAATGTTTAGATTTCAGAACATAAAGAATAGGCTAGATGCAAAAAACAGATTTTATTTTTTCTCATGGGCTAAGATCTTAATAACTGATTAGATGATAAAGGCTTTAATTGTGTGTTGTTTACATAGATCTTTTAGTTTTTTTTTACACACTAAACTTTTATTTCACTCATATGCACATTACTGAAGACAGAGGCTTCTGTTGATCAGTAATTAGTATTGCATGAATAGTAGGCAACAAACAGCAAATACCATTAACATTCACTACAGGGACGTACACAATCATACCCAACATGCAGTAAACATGTAGGGAAGGTTACCATATAAATTAATACAGTTGAATTGAACTATCATATGAGGCAGATGGACTCAAAGGACCACACAGCTAGTAGTAGTGTCCCACTAGCAATAGAAAGGAAGTCCATAACTATGTGCAACATTTTAAATGGAGTTTTATATGGACTACAACATCTAAATAAGGGTATTTACACCCGCAATTGCACAGTTCTTAACTTTTAAAGAAATATGTGGGTTCAATGCTAAAAAAAATTAAATAGATTTCTAAAAACATACATTTTTTAGATCTATTTATTTATTTATTTATATATTTATCTTTAAACTGTATATACGTATGTAGGTTGTACTATATTGCTCTTTGCACTTTGTTGATACATTGCGTAAATTTGCAGAGATATTGGTTCTAGACACATGATATCATTGATCAAATGGGTATTTATACGACGATTGTTGATGAAAATTAAATTGAATTGCTAGAATTTGTAATACTTGCAATACTACAAGCATCAAATGTATTACTCATGCAATACTATAAAAATACAAAATGCACTGTCACTTTAAATGGTGAAAAAATCACAAAAAGAAAGAAAAAAGTGTGGGTATAAAAGAAGTCAGGTGACTGACTCACGTGTCATGTGATCAAGGCACTTCGGTGACAAAACGCGTAATGGCCGACAGAGCACAACCCAAATAAAGGATATTCTGTGCACTTAATGGTGGTCCATGCTCCTACTTTGTATTACTGCAAATGCCGGCTGGCAGTGGAGTTTCCGTGATATATATACATATATATATATATATCACGCTCTGTGGGGTTTATCCAACATTCATGCCGCACTCATAGACAGTTCTTCTTTCCCCCAAAAAAGCTATTATTTCAGGTCAGGCAATGCATTTCCCAGTAAATATAAGGCATTTCACCACAGCCCTAAGCTTGAATTGGCAATTACGTTGACAGCGCATCCAACTGAGGATTGATTATGGACTTCATATCCCAGTAAGCAACGTGGATGCTCATCTAGAGTCAGCCAATAGTGGCGAACAATATATGCTTAATAGCCAGGTGAAGCCAGTTATGCTCTTTTCTCACTGCATGTCGCCTGGAAGAAGAGGAGAACTCGAAACATGTTGGGCTGTGGTGAAATGCCTTATATTTACTGGGAAATGCATTGCCTGACCTGAAATAAAAGCTTTTTTGGGGGAAAGCAGAACTGTCTCTGAGTGCGGCTGGAATGTTGGACAAACCCCACCAAGCGTGATAAATATATATATATGTGAACAAGCTCCCTAGTGGAGTGAAACGCGTCGTCCTTATTTTGAATAAAACGTCATCCTGCAACTCACTTGAGGAGTCATTCTTTTCTGATATATTGCTCGCTACATTGAAAGAGACTTTTGGAGGTCCATACCTGTTTGGTTCCGCCGTTTATTGACGGAACAGGAGTGCTTTTTCATATATATATATATATATATATATATATATATATACATATATCCAAAAGCAAGAACCCAAACAGTGAGGTGCCGCACACAGCTGTGTATTTTCTTTTTTATTCAGCAGTTTGTAGGGAAGGCATCATCGCTTCTTCAGCATGAAAGATAGTCAAACATGTTTCGGGCTTCGTAGCCCTTGCTCACTGGCACAGAGCAGTGCAGCTGTGAAGTCTCCCGCCGCACTCGCAGCGTTGATTTGTAGTGATGTCTGTGGGCGTGTCTTCACACAGCATTGCGGTTGATGTAGTTTGCACAACAGCTGCACCTCTCCATGAAATTTAGAGTCCTATGAATGTCAACACTACCATGAATCCATGTACCTTCATTGCAATATATTTGTTGCAGAAGATGTATATCTCTATGTGTTTAGACACTAATATACATCTAACAACCAATGCCTTCTCCCCTGAATGTGGTGAAGGCCATCTTGGGCCTGGGCTCATGGTACCTTGGTATAGGAACCTAGAAATCTGCATGAGGTTCTGCCCATTGTCTTCTTAAAAAGAAGGCTTAGAGGCTTATATCATACATGAAATGCATTACAGTAAATTGAGGCTAGAGGAGATAGCACAGAAAAAGTAGAACCACAGTATTGTTAACTATAACAACAAAAGAATGGAACTGCCAACAGAATTCTGGTCAATCTCATCAAACATTTCGTCTACTATCGCTGTCCCTAAAACAACTTAACAATTGTACACTTTAAAGAGCACCTGAAAAGAGAGTGGATTTCATTGCTATGGAAATTAACTCATTGAGTCTATGTAGTAGGATTGTGGACATTCTGGTGTGGGTCTCCTTACTCATACGTAATGAGGCCACTCAAAGTCACACAGGGTGGCATTGCGTGGCTTTATGAATCTTTATGTGAACCCATGGCTCTCATAAAGATTTATGAAGCCTTAGATTTATAAAGTGTTGTAAACCTGGGGAAGCACCAATTCCGTATGCCTCCCGAGGTGAGACGTAATGTGGAGAAATCCGTTTTTTCTTCAGCACACATAGAACGAGAAAACGCCTCGTGTGATTGTTTTTGTGCAGAAAGGAGCCGCTTCCTGCCAAAAATAATCCTGCTTGCTATGGAGGTACCTATGCACCATGGTGCAATGGTGCCTACGTTGGCTGCAAAAATGGCCCCTGTGCAGGCAGAAAGGATAAGAATGCATTGCATTGCAAATGCAGTACATTCCTCCCCTTTCACTTTGGCATAGGGCAGCTCCATAAGGTGTCTTTTGCCCTGCCCAATGCCAAAATGCCGTAAATGAAGGCCCTAGTTTATAGAAGAAAATCTGCTTTTATCAGATTTAAATTTTTAACTATAAGAGTCAGAAGGAACACAGTTTAAAGTACAAAAACAGAGGAATTCTGCTTGCTTTGATCTTCCTGCTTTCTCGACACACTATCAAAGCAGACTGCTCGATTCTTTCTTGCATCAGGTGTTTGATATACATGAACTACTGATCATCAGGTCTGGGACACAACCCACAGCAAACATATGAGGCTGACTAACAACACAATCTGTCAATATCATCAGTCAGAGGTTAGTCCGTTTCCATTGCTGGTAACGCCTTAGATATAATTGATGCCGGTGTTCTGGACAGAGAACACAAACTGTGCCTGCCACAAATGACAGATAAATAAAGCTTAAACATGCTGATTACAATTTCTTCTTTCCAAGGATAAGTAACCAAATAAAAGGGAGCTGCCCCTATTCCCAACATGTCAAGCAAGGCTCTGACATTTTGACAGCATCAAGGACAAAGGGAGTTTTAATGATTTTGTAAATAAAAAAACAGAAATCGATGTATGTAGAAAACACTTCTGTACTTTGTAAAGTGATAGTGTTATGATGCAAAGTTTAGGGAGATAATATAATAACGTCCAATGCAAAAAATTACGACTTCCCAAAGCTGCATGAATAGACCCGGGCAATTCTAAATAGGCTTTCTTTTGTGTATCCCAGAGGCAGGTATGAAACTTGAATTACACAGCGGGCTCAAATTGTTTATGGTGTGTTAAATTACGCAGAGAATGGGCTGACTACTTTTTGCCGTGCATCAGCAGAAGCACAAACCTTCCAGGAATACTCAGCACATACATATGTTCCATAGAAAGGGGCCAGAATTGATATATTGTGCTGGGGCAGCTATTGGTACTCTTGCTTTAAATTAGACAAGCGATAAAATTATCGCCGCTTTCGCGCCAGAAAACTGCCGCTAAAACTTCGATAATGGGCTTGATAATATGCTCTATGGTATTCCAATTAAAGCTCAGGTTAGATGTCCTTCACATCTATCATAGGATTCAATTGGAATTCCATAGAGCATATTATCAAGCCCATTATCGCCGTTTTAGCGGCAGTTTTCTGCAGCTAAAGCGGCAATAATTTTATTGCCTGTCTTGATAATATGCCCCCTGGTAAATAATTAAAAAATAGAATCATGTTGGCAGTCTAGGTCCAGGGGATCACTGCCTGCTTCCCCTGATGTTTTCCAAAACAGAACACATACATTTTTTAGAAGCAGCATGGGTTCCTTTAAGGAACATACCCTGCTTTAAAAAAAAATGTTTGGGAATGCAAATACAGTGGTCTGCTGTCCCTTGTCTACCACCATCTCTTCTTTGTAGCCAATCACAGGGGGTTGCAAATTGCGACCAGCTTAAATAATATTCATCACATAGATCTTTCTGTGGCCCTCTTAGGACGCCACTTACAAGGCCATTGTGCCGCTGGCGTGTCACTTTTTTCGAAACACCGGCGGCGCAGGGTGTCTGCCCATATTTACAAGGCCACGCAAGCTCACCCTATGGCCCTGTTAATATGAGACCCTTTCATGCTTTACTCTCTGTGGAAGTGGGATTCGATAGGTGTTTGCTATGGGTGTTCCCATGCAACATCCATTGAACCTGACAGATTCCCAGAATTACAAAGTTTTGTAAAGTTGGAAATGCAGAATCCTATCCTTCCCCAGAGGAGACGTAGGATTGGCATAACAAGGAGAAGTAGTTTTATTTCTCTTAGTTTTGTTCCTCTTTTTATGTATACTGCATTCTGCAGCATGTACAGAAAGAGGTGAATGCCATCAATGATTGTTTTTGTGCAGGAAGGTGTCCCTTCCTGCAAAAAAAACAATCATCCCCGCAACTCAGGCACCCTTGCAACATGACACAAGGGGGCCTGTGCTGGCGCATGGCAGCCAATTATACACCAGTGAAAGGGAAAGCACACAGATGCATCGTACTGTTGTTAATACAACACATCCCTATGCTTATAAAATGATGGGCACCACGCTGTGTAATGTTTTTGTAAATGAGGCCCTTAGCACTTAGGCTGGTTTGAAAAATGAAGTCCGGTTGCACAACGTTGGTGTGCAATTTGGGACCAATTTTTGCAAATGTACTATTCATATACATCTGGCCTTTAGTGCATTGAAAATAACTTGCAGAACTAGGAAAGTTGGTTCCCTGTGCCCAATACCGTCCATGCTTGTTTTTTTCAATATGAATGTAACAGGCCTTTCAATTACATTTTGTAAATGTGTCCTACTGCTCTACCTGTGGGTATGCAAACAGTAAGATGGCTGATAGACAAGGGAGATGATTCACAAAATAATTTATAATTACAGGAAGTAGAACAACAGGAGTATGCTCATACTTTCTCTTACATGCCTTTATGAAACTGATCTAAATGTCAAACTCTCTATAAGTAAAAGTGTAAAGGGGTATAATTCTTTCTCTTTGTAGTAATTGTATTCAAATATTCCTTGAACATTCACATTGTATTCCCATTTTAGATGTATTTTGAGTAATTCATAAAGGCATTTAATGGTAAACACCCAAAATATAGAATTAAAAATATCGAGAGGACACAATATCGAATCAAAAATATTGAGAAGACAGAATATAGAATGGACATAATATAGTTGGAAATAATATCGACATATAGGTAAGCAATATCGAATGTCATTATATCGAATGTCATTATATTGATTTTTTTTATTGTATTATATGTTAGTGCATGTGTTAAAAGTATATAATATTTTTTAATGTATGTTACAATTTTTTCAATATATTAATTATTATTGGTAATTAATTTTTGCAAATATTAGTTCCGTAGCGCATTGTGGGTTTCATGGGGAAGAGGGTGGACAGTAATTTAATTTAAAATAAAAAAATAATAATTTAATAATTAATAATTTTATGGTAAATAATTCATATTGGCAGTTAATTGAATTACATTATTATTACATATTTAAAAAGTTATTAATACAAGTTTGTTATTAATACATATGAAAATATGTACATTTATAATAATTAGTAATTAATTAAATATACATTTTTAATAATTAATGTATTAATATGTTAATTATGTATATTTTTGAAGTTTGTGTTGAGTGTTTATAGGGGAGTATGGTGTGTTTTAAATTTATGGAAAATACGTTTTTATTAATATTTATATAATATTTAATCCAAGTTATTTGATACTGTTAATTGTGTTAATTAATTTAGATGTCATTGTTTTTATTTGTTGGTTAATTGTGATTAGCTCATTAATTAAATGTTAATTAATTATGTTAATTTATTAATATGATAGACTATTGGAGGTGACGTTTATAGTGGAAAATAGTGGGAGGTAAATTACATTTAAATAATTAATTATTTTTAAATTAATTGTAATTAAAATGTAGGACTGGGTCTACTAAATAATTCCTCTGCGCTATTCAACGCTTTCCCTACTGTTGCACTCTCTGGAGTGGGAATAGTAATTTTTACCCCTACGCTTTCCAACACTTTCTCTACTGTTTCACTCACTGGAGTGGGAATAGTAATTTTTACCCCTACGCTATCCAATGCTTTCCCTACTGTTGCACTCATTGGAGTGGGAATAGTAATTTTTACACCTACGCTATCCAACACTTTCCTTACTGTCGCACTCACTGGAGTGGGAATAGTAATTTTTACCCCTACGCTATCCAACGCTTTCCCTAATGTTGCACTCACTGGAGTGGGGATAGTAATGCTTACCCTTCCGCTATCCAACACTTTCCCTACTGTTCCACTCACTGGAGTGGGAATAGTAATTTTTACCCACCCACTATCCAACACTTTCCCTACTGATCCACTCACTGGATGGGAATAATAATTTTTACTCTCCTGCTATCCAATACTTTCCCTACTGTTCCACTTGCTGGAGTCGAAAAAGTAATTTTTACCCACCCGCTATCCAACACTTTCCCTACTGTTCCACTCACTGGAGTGGGAATAGTAATTTATAACCACCCGCTATCCAACAAATTCTCTACTTTTGCACTTGTTGGAGTGTAAATACTAATTGTATTCCTTTAGCTATGCAACTTTTTTAATGTTGTTATATTTAATGTAGTGTAAATTATTCATTACCTTAAAAAGTATTACTTTAATTATTTAAATTATTATATAGGATTTATTTTTATATTTATATAATAGGTTTATTTATATATATATATATATATATTCCAAAAAACACAAGGTTGCCCTTATTGAGAACGCCACACACGTTGGAGCAGTATACCTTCTTTATTGCAGGTTGTCAGATAAAGCGTGCTCGCTTCACGGTAAGTCGCCAAACATGTTTCGGGCTGCTTCGCCCTTGCTCACTGGCTCAGTCCCAAATGTCCCAGCAGCCACTTGAGGAACCGTTAAAATATTATAAGGACCCGCCCCAATAGGCACATGATAGGCGCATTGCCTTTTGGTCCAAGTAGTCCCTTCATTACCCACAATGGTGCGCTGACAGTTATAAGGTGACTTTGAAGTAAATCCCAAGTGGGTTCACCATTGATGCAAGCTCCACTCCACTGGCACATCTGAACCCTGCAACATCGGAGCTCCAGAGCCCTTGCTGTGCCTTTGTGACGGCACTGAAGGTCCGCTTGCTGCGCGGCAGGGCATTCTCGCGACGAGGCATCGCCGCTATTCCATTCCAAAAAACACAAGGTTGCCCTTATTGAGAACGCCACACACGTTGGAGCAGTATACCTTCTTTATTGCAGGTTGTCAGATAAAGCGTGCTCGCTTCACGGTAAGTCGCCAAACATGTTTCGGGCTGCTTCGCCCTTGCTCACTGGCTCAGTCCCAAATGTCCCAGCAGCCACTTGAGGAACCGTTAAAATATTATAAGGACCCGCCCCAATAGGCACATGATAGGCGCATTGCCTTTTGGTCCAAGTAGTCCCTTCATTACCCACAATGGTGCGCTGACAGTTATAAGGTGACTTTGAAGTAAATCCCAAGTGGGTTCACCATTGATGCAAGCTCCACTCCACTGGCACATCTGAACCCTGCAACATCGGAGCTCCAGAGCCCTTGCTGTGCCTTTGTGACGGCACTGAAGGTCCGCTTGCTGCGCGGCAGGGCATTCTCGCGACGAGGCATCGCCGCTATTCCATTCCAAAAAACACAAGGTTGCCCTTATTGAGAACGCCACACACGTTGGAGCAGTATACCTTCTTTATTGCAGGTTGTCAGATAAAGCGTGCTCGCTTCACGGTAAGTCGCCAAACATGTTTAGGGCTGCTTCGCCCTTGCTCACTGGCTCAGTCCCAAATGTCCCAGCAGCCACTTGAGGAACCGTTAAAATATTATAAGGACCCGCCCCAATAGGCACATGATAGGCGCATTGCCTTTTGGTCCAAGTAGTCCCTTCATTACCCACAATGGTGCGCTGACAGTTATAAGGTGACTTTGAAGTAAATCCCAAGTGGGTTCACCATTGATGCAAGCTCCACTCCACTGGCACATCTGAACCCTGCAACATCGGAGCTCCAGAGCCCTTGCTGTGCCTTTGTGACGGCACTGAAGGTCCGCTTGCTGCGCGGCAGGGCATTCTCGCGACGAGGCATCGCCGCTATTCCATTCCAAAAAACACAAGGTTGCCCTTATTGAGAACGCCACACACGTTGGAGCAGTATACCTTCTTTATTGCAGGTTGTCAGATAAAGCGTGCTCGCTTCACGGTAAGTCGCCAAACATGTTTCGGGCTGCTTCGCCCTTGCTCACTGGCTCAGTCCCAAATGTCCCAGCAGCCACTTGAGGAACCGTTAAAATATTATAAGGACCCGCCCCAATAGGCACATGATAGGCGCATTGCCTTTTGGTCCAAGTAGTCCCTTCATTACCCACAATGGTGCGCTGACATTTATAAGGTGACTTTGAAGTAAATCCCAAGTGGGTTCACCATTGATGCAAGCTCCACTCCACTGGCACATCTGAACCCTGCAACATCGGAGCTCCAGAGCCCTTGCTGTGCCTTTGTGACGGCACTGAAGGTCCGCTTGCTGCGCGGCAGGGCATTCTCGCGACGAGGCATCGCCGCTATTCCATTCCAAAAAACACAAGGTTGCCCTTATTGAGAACGCCACACACGTTGGAGCAGTATACCTTCTTTATTGCAGGTTGTCAGATAAAGCATGCTCGCTTCACGGTAAGTCGCCAAACATGTTTCGGGCTGCTTCGCCCTTGCTCACTGGCTCAGTCCCAAATGTCCCAGCAGCCACTTGAGGAACCGTTAAAATATTATAAGGACCCGCCCCAATAGGCACATGGTAGGCGCAAGGGCGAAGCAGCCCGAAACATGTTTGGCGACTTACCGTGAAGCGAGCACGCTTTATCTGACAACCTGCAATAAAGAAGGTAAACTGCTCCAACGTGTGTGGCGTTCTCAATAAGGGCAACCTTGTGTTTTTTGGAATATATATATATATATGTAAATATATATATTTTATAATGTTTTAAATATTTTATCATTAAGATGAATAATTATTTTATAATATTAATAAGTAAAAATATATATGTTAAAAAATGTGTTTTTTAATTACATTTATTATTTTTACATTTTAAGCTTTTTTACATTATTTTAACTATGTGTTATTTAATTGTGTTTATTATTTAATTACTTGAAATTATTTTTAATGCATTTAAAAGATTCAATATTTTATTTGACTATATTTTAAACATCGATATTTTGTACTCGATATTTTAGTACTTACCTGTTTGTAGATAGGAACTTGATATTCTGTCCCTCGATATTTTGGCATCGATATTCTGGAGAGTCGATATTCTGTCCCTCGATATTTAGTCACAGATACCATTTAACATTACCCAAAAAGAGTACTACAAGAGTCCTATGTCAAGTACTCCAAAATGTCTTTGTTTATAGGTCCCAAGGTGTTTTGTGGGAGTTCTAATGACTGTACCCTTATTACTCTGTCCCTCCCTTAGCCCTTGAATGGCACTTAGGAGCATATCACCAAGAATGGCATTAAAAATTATCGCCGGATTAGCAGCAGAAAACTGCAGCTAAAGTGGCGATAATAGGCTTTATAATATACCCTTGAGAATTCCAATATAAGTCCATGTTCTGATGTGAACATGGGCTTCTATTTGAATTCTCCATGGCACATTATCAAGCCCATTATCGCCACTTTATCAGCAGTTTTCTGCCTCTAAACCGACGATAATTTTAATGCCGTTTTTAATAATATGCCCCTTCGTTTTTCAGAAAAAGGGCTAAGTAAAATGTAGTAAATGTAGTATACTTGTAAAGCGCACAGCTGCCCCAGCAACGGGGCGTCCCGGCGCTGTATAACTCTGGGGAACCCGTCCTGGCTTTCCCTGTGGGATGGTCCCTTGCTGGGAGTCCCCAAGGTGGAGCCAGGCATCCCCGGAATTGGTGGGGCCGTTGTGGAGATTAGGCAAGCTAGTGCCCAGAGTTGCCGAGTGGAACCCCTGATTAGAGTAAGCACCGAAGCGAGAATTATCGAGTCCGCTGACCAAGGTCCATGACCCTGCCGCGTCGGGAATTGAACCCTGGTCCCGGGCTGACTTCTGCTCTCTGGCCTGCCGCCTCTAACCAGTGAGCCACACTACTCCACTGTAAAGTGCAAAAAAATGTTTATGTGAGTAAGGCCAAACCTAGCTGGAGACTAACAAAGTACTAATTTTTTTAATGTAAATGGACCTTCCAATTAATCATTAATCTACCTGACCACACACATTTATGATCTATGTCTATACATCTTACTCAGTACTAGCATGACCCCGCATCACCTTCCATTTCCCTAAGGAACGGACAAGACTGCAAATCTTAATAAACCTATCAATAACATCTCAGATCACCTCAACTTCTGGGTTCATCAGTTTTAAAAATATTTAGAGAGCTTAACAACCATGTTCCAAATCAGCAAATGGGGGGGGGGGGCAAAATACTTTACCTTGGAAAGAATGGACCTTTGTACATTAAACACTAAACATGTATGTTATAATGCAATGAAAAGAATCCCCAATACTTTAAAATGTATTTATGGGATGGATGCAGCTGGAATAAAAAGGACCACAGGTATCTACATTCACAAGAAATGATTGTGAATATGTAGAGGGCCTGCTGAGCTATCGCTCGCATGTGAAGGCTAATCTCCGTGGAATAAGATGTAAAGGCTGAAGAGCCACTGACAGAAATGAGAGGACGTTGAGAAGGAGTGCTTGTGCTGACTTCTAATCATCCAGGGTCAAAGCAAAGCAGAAGGAATAGGAATTGCTACAACAATCCAATCATTAACATTCTCTTTGAAAAGTAGGCGGTAATGCCCATGTTCCGCCAAGCAAATGCATGATTGTAGGCTTGGCTTGATTTAGTGCTAGCTAATCAAGGGCAGAATTAATATCTCATCTGTATGAACATAGTGAAATCAAGTGCCACTGCTAAATGTGATACTAAATAATAAACATTTCCAGTAAGCAGAGCTCTAAAATCTCCGTTACAAGGTGCTAAATTAGAAAATAGAACTTTAAATGTTTTCTTAGGCCATTTCAACCAGAATGCCAGTAGTGGAGAAATCAAACAGCACTCATATGAAGGTAAAAAATATTCAATTGCAACTTGCAATGGACAACTCTAAAATACTCTGGGCCTCATTTACAAGATTTTAACACGGCAGTGCTGCTGTGCTGCCCTGCGTCAAAAGAAAAGGGCAGGAATGCGCTGTGCACAGGCACCCTTGTATAATGGTGCAAGGGTGTCGTGTTGTGGGAAGGATTATTTTGCGCTTGAAGGGAAACCTTCCTGCACAAAAACAATAAATAGAGGTGTATTCCTATTTCTATGTGTGCTGCAATATGCAGCGCGCGTAGAAAGTGGAAACACAGATTAGAAATAAAGGCATTTCTCCTCGTTATGCCACCCTTGTGTGGAAAAGTAAATTTTGCCATGTTCTGTGTCCCTACGTGTCCCCCATCTTATGTTATGTGTGCATGATTAATATGCATATGTATTCCCCATGATCGATTAAAGACGCAATTACAGTTGTGTCCATCTCTAGTATGCCAGTTTCCAGTTCTCGTGAAAGCTACGAGTATTAGGCCTATGTAAAGCTACGTTGCCACGTTTCTCAGTGTGCACGTTATTTCATTGTAAAATTCCCGTTTCTAGGCCTCAAAAGGGCCCGGACTCAGATTCAGCTCCTGTCTCCTGAACCCTCGCTGAGGAGCGATACAGCCCCCACCTGTATCCCTGACCCTTCACTTACTTCCTGCCTCACAGTGCCCGGCTCGGCCTGGCTCTGCCTGCTGGTCTGCCAAGAGTATGTTATGATTCTAGTTATCAGTCCAGCCCTCCTTCTCTGCATTCCTAAGCTACTGAATCGCATCAATAGTTTCCGTCATGGTCTAGCCTTTACGTCTACATGTAAGAGAAATACTGTATTAATGGTCATTTAATATTCCTCAACCCACACTACATGTAGAATAATTCATGCACCAGTCTTAGTGTCTGTTAGCCTTTACCCTGATAACTTTTGGATTCTATCAACATGTTCTCTAAACATCAGATACTAGATAGTGTTTAGGTACATGTCGCTCTGACTCTCCAGACTTCAGTCTCTTCTTCTAGCGCAGAAGTCATAGCCCCCAGCTTCCCTAGTAACACGTCATTGCCAGCTTACGCGCACCACTAGGTTAGAGGTCCCGGCTCCTTAGGTAGCCCCCTCCATGTTTCCGCCCCATTTATGACATATTCTGTTACGTTTACATCACATGTCTATGTATACGCCCTGTTCACGCCTCTTGTTACGCCTTCTTTCTGCCTTATCTTTCGCGACTGCTACAGGCCCTGCCCACTGCTACGCCTATTGTATTGAACATCATGTATTTTGTTTAACTATATATGCTTGTGCACGGTTATTAAAAGTTGCTAGCCATCCCAGATCTTGCCCGTGCAGGTTGTCCTGTTCCTGTCCTTTATGCTGTATTAAACCTGCAAACTCCAACTACCTCGAATCTTGACTCTTATTTATTGAGCTATCTGTTATTGTTATATCTAGTCAAAAATAGAGGTATTATTTATTTATTTACCACATAATGGCGCCCGAACAGGAACTTGCCCTTTCCCCACGCGCCGGTGAAGCCACGCAAGCCCCCTGATCCTCTGCAGCCGTGGCGGAACCATACCGTGCACGTGCAGATATTTCTGCTTCAAGTATCCCTCAGGCCCACGGAGGAGACGGAGGTTGCGGTCCAGCATCCAGACGAGGCGGTGGAGGAACGCGGCGAGTCCCGACCAGAGCCCAAGCCGAGAGTCCAAGGTCCGAGGTATCCGGAGGCCCACCCGTAACAGAAGTCCGAAGTTCGTCCGGCCGTTGTCGTAGCAGTCCAGTCCAGTCCGAGGCCTTCCGTTCTTGCTGCCCGGTGAGTACCGTTGCTGGGGTAGTATCTAGACAGGGTCAATTGCATTGTCTCTGGTCCGTGGGTTTGGGTACGCAGATCCAACACGAAGTGTCCACTTAGGTGGGTGCGGGTCCTGATGTGTCTCTTTATGAGACCGGTATGTTTCGTACTGTTTCAGCAGTGCATCTAGTAATTCTAGTAAGTTCTGTTCTCGAGAAATTCATGTATTCTGTTCTCAGTATTCCAGGTAGTATTTTGTCAGAACTGTTATTTTAAATGTCATTCATGTATTTCAATGTCGTGGTATGAAAGTGGTGTATCTTTAGTAATTATCGTGTTCATTGTGTATTGTATTGTGTCTAGACTACAGTTCAGTCATGCCGTTGTTTTCCAAGTTACGTCAGTTAAAAACTAGAAAAGGTCTGTTAGAAGAAGCAGTTCCTGTCCCGCCTAGGGACAGTCCAGGTCATTTTATGTATCAAAAACATGGCATAAGTGCCATATTATATCTAGATTTATGGGTGGAGTACACCAAACAGTTAGAAGAAAAGTACAGATGGCCCGTATCAGGTACGTGGGATGCCGAGTGCATCATGCGAGTAGAAGAAGTATTATGGAAAAAGAAAGCCAGACAGTCACAGAAAGATGCCATCGAGTTATGGCGCAAAGAATCTCATAAAAGAACCGGAAAAAGAAATCAGAAAGTCAGAATTAAGTAGGGAATCCTTAGAAAGAGCCCAAGAAAGGGAACTAATCGAGATAGGTGGACGAGTTAAAACCGAACAGTCAGACAGACAGAGAAATGCCCTCATTAAGGGTATGTATCCTCTTCTTGCCGAGGGCTTGCCAAAAGCAACCCCGGAAGCATCCAGTAATTTTCCGCCACCTTTAGTTCCGACCAAGCTACGTCACAAACCGACCGCAGCAGATATTTTTCTCTCGTCCTATTTGGACGACACAGTCCCAGAATATGCAAATCCTGTTCCACCAGCTCCTGTAAATAATGTAATTCATGGTCTTCCAGCCACCGGGGCACCTGTTGCAGTACCTGTTACGGTACCCCCGGTCCAGCCCGTAGTACAAATTCCCGTCACATCAGTCACTCTACCAGCACGAAGAGTATCAGTCGATGATTCCAGTATAGGGGCCGCGGGAGGAGGTCCTCCTGGTACCCCGCCGCCAAGTAGACGTTTAGGAGCAGTCGAGTTACATGAACGTGCGTTACAGCGTACGCCCAAATATCAGTCCATTGCAGAAATCAGACGAGTTCTTACTGAATGCTGTTATGATCCAGTCCCAGGCGAGGATAGTATGGTTCTATATTCCGTACATATAAGACAGGTGTCCGAGTATTTGGTCACCCTACCGAATATGAAAGAAGATCTAGACAGAATGTATCGTTTCATTCGTACAGGACAAGATCCAGAAAGTATTGCTGAAGTCATGTCTCTCAGGAAAGCTGAGATCCAGTTTATGTTATTAAAGTTTCTGATCAATTGTTTAATAAGGGAACAAGATTCCCCGACTAAAGATCCGGTCGAAATGAAAGTTCTGACAAGGTGGAGTGATAATATAGCCGAGGGTAAGCACAAGACACTCAATAGTATAGAGAGTATGTACAAGAAAATTCGTAAAGAAATAGTCAGGTTACACGAACAACGCAAAGAAGCTCTAGGAAGCGAGAAAGAAAATGACTCTTCTACAGAAGAGGTAGAGGACGAGAATACCGCCAGAATAGCGTATGTAGGTAAATCTAGATTTCCAGACCGACATTTACGCCTAGAACACAAGAAAGTCTTTCATCTTCCAGCACCGGAACAAGGTTCTCTAGAACAAGTATTTCAAGTTACCGATCAAATTCTGAAATCACGAATCGGTTATAGTGAGTTAAGTACTATGCATGAACAAGAACTAGCCCGATCAGCAGTCCGATGGATTACTGATTCTACCACTTTTCCAGACGAAATAGTGGCACAAATGTTTCTGAAACTGCCCCCAGCCGAGCAGCGACTGGTGGGTATGTATATGATCCAACACCTCATTACACTGTATGAGGGTCAACATTCTGATCCAGGTCCGTTACATGATATCCTGAACGAGTTACTCCAGTATAGATGGAAAGGTTTAGGTACCGATTTAATCAGTGTCATTCTAGAACAGCGCCACAAATATAGAACGTTTCTGAACCCGCATTTTGTTCATGTCTCACCTCCAGAAAGTAAACCGTTTTATATAGACAGACAGAATCCGTTACGAGAAGTACACCCAGTTAGGACAGCAGACGGTGAAATGCAACGAGTATTTGTTTACACCCCAGTTACCAAGATGGAACTCTTAGAGATGAAGAAATTAATTCCCTGTCACGACAAAGATCCAGCAGGGTTCCACCGAGAATTAAAAGACATGCTTCGTATGGGAGAATACACGTATCCAGATATTATTAAAATGTTAAAAGTCCTGTTGCCCGCAGGGGTATACGAAAAACTCAAGGAAAAAGATTGGGAGGTGGGAGAGAAAAAGATCGATTGGACAGCTCTAGAAGCTGAAGATAAGATACGAGTACCAGGTACCGGTCTTGGAGAGAAATGTAAAGAATTACCAGAATTATTAATACAAGTTTTACCTAGATTATTAGCCACTAAAAAGGAAGACTGGGATGCAATCTCAGCCTGTAAACAGAAACAAGACGAAGACACTAGTGATTTTTATTCCAGATTTGAGAAATGTTTTATAATCAACAGTGGTTTGAAGACGAGTAGCGAGTCATACCCTCATCTTTTTGTTACTAAATTAGTCGAGAATTCAAGTCCACAAGTTAAGAATCGAGTTTTGAAAGTCGAAAGTACATGGCAAGATAGTACTCCGTCCCAGATGTTACAGATGCTCCAGTATCACCAGAATAGAATCAGAGAAGAGCAAGAACACGAGAGAAGACGTATGAAAGACACAAAAATGAAAGTACTAGTTGCACAATCTGTTCCTCAAGACAGTCAGAAGAGGGGTCCGAATCAAGCCAGTCATCCTGCCGCTCCCGTTAAAGGGACATGCAATTATTGTAAACAGCCAGGTCATTTTATAAACGAGTGTGCAGTTCTGAAACACAATATAGCCACTGGTAAAACTAAAGAAAGACCACGTCCGCCTAGACAAGAACAAGTTTCACAGACTTCTCAGCCACAGAATGCACAACAGACAGTTACAGCACCGCAGCCTATCGCTGCAACACAGCATGTTACACAGCAGATGTACCAGTATGCACAGTCCGAGTATCCAGAGTACCAAGCGTATTCATGAAACAGCCTAGAGAGGGAGGTAGGCTTGCCTCTCATCGAGATTCCTGTAGATCAAGAAGGTCCCTATGTTCATAGTCAAGTATTAGGGAAAGACAGAAAGTTTCTGATTGATACAGGGGCAAGTAGGACGACTATTAGTCACGACGAGGTTCCAGGGGCTCCGCTCTCAGGCTCTAGAAATGTTTCCCTTGGATTTTCAGGAAAGCCTATTGTAAACGAGATATCAAAGCCAGTTACTCTAGAAGTAGGTCCATTGTCCCGAACTACTGATCTATTACTTACGAAATCATGTCCAGAAAATTTGTTAGGCATTAAGACACTGAAAGAATTAGGTGCAGTTATTTGCTGCTCCCCAGAGGGAATACGTTTGTTCTTACGTGACTTCAAGGGTCACTATGTATTACGAGATTTTGATCCGAGATTGTCTAATGTTCCGCAGCATCTATGGGCGCAAGGTCCAACTGATGTTGGTTTCATGCAAATCACACCTCATCGTGTGACTCTCAAGCAAGGTGTAGTGTTACCACGAATCAGACAGTACAGATTGCCACCTGAGGCTGTAGCAGCCTTATCCAAAATTATTGATGAGCTCATGGCTCAAGGAGTAGTTGTAGAAACTGACTCCAATGTATGTAATTCTCCTATCATTCCAGTCATGAAACGTACTGATCCAAATGCACCCCCAGTATATCGATTAGTGATTGATCTTCGAGAACTCAATAAATGTATTATCCCCCAGTATCCAGTTGTTCCAGATATCTCATCCCTATTGACAGCTATTGATTCTGAGGCAATATTTTTTACAGTAATCGACCTCAAGAATGCATTTTTCAGTGTCCCGATTCATCCAGACAGCCAGTACCTTTTCGGTTTTTGTTTAAATGGAAGGAGCTATAAATTCACACGAGCTCCTCAAGGTTTCACAGAAAGTCCTAGTATTTACAGTCAAGCACTTAAGAGACAACTAGACAACATTCACATGCCAACTGACACTGCCCTACTCCAATATGTCGATGATCTACTGATCACAGCCCGTTCTGAACGTGCTTGCGAGCGAGCATCACTCACAGTTCTGTATTTCCTAGCCGAGATGGGGCACAAGGTGTCCCCTTCAAAGCTTCAATTCTGTGTCCAGCAAGTGATCTACTTAGGCCACTTACTGTCCAAGTGGGGTAGGCAGTTGACACCCGACCGTATCCAGTTAATAGCGAGTCTTCCTCAGCCCAAGACCCAGAAGGAGGTACGTGCTTTTATCGGCCTTACTTCTTATTGCAGACAATGGATTCCTCAGTATGCATTTCTAGCCAAGCCACTGATACAGTTAACGACACAGGAGGCAGCCGTATCGACTGTCCTCCCTTGGACATCTGAACATACACTTAGTTTCAATGAGTTGAAGAAAGCTTTATGCCAAGCTCCCGTTCTAGCTACACCGAACTACAGTAAGCCTTTTACACTTTTTGTCACAGAACGTGATGGTACTGCATTATCTGTTCTCACACAAGATCAAGCCGGACAATACAAGCCCTGTGCTTATTTCTCTAGCACATTAGATCCTGTAGCCCAGGCTCTGCCTGCGTGCCTCAAGTCAGTTGCAGCCACAGCACTAGCTATCAGACAAAGTGATTCCATAGTATTAGGACACTCCCTGACAGTACAAGTTCCACACTCCGTGGAAGTTCTTTTAAACCGAACACAGACTCAGCACTTGACAATTGCACGTTTAACAGGTTATGAACTGACACTGTTCCAGCCACACATAGAAATCAGACGCTGCAACATTCTAAATCCTGCTACACTGTTACCGTCAGTTATTTCAAATCCTGCCACACATGACTGTGTGGAAGTTGTTAACACTATGACTAAGCCAAGACAAGATCTGACAGATATTCCATTACCAGACCCCGACCTGACACTTTATGTGGATGGTTCATGTATGAGAACGAGTACAGGAGAACTAGTAGCCGCGTATGCAGTGACTACTGACACTGAAGTTATTGAAACACACCGTATTGACACCCTGTCTGCTCAAGCAGCAGAGCTAGTTGCTCTGACTCAAGCCTGCATATGTGCCAAGAACCTGAAAGTTAATATTTACACAGATTCACGCTACGCATTTGGAGTTGTACACGACTTCGGAGTGCTCTGGCAGGAGAGAGGTTTCATGACTTCTCATGGAACCAAGATTCAGCATGGTCTCCTCATTCAAGCTCTGTTAGATGCAATACATTTACCGACATCTATCGCTATCATGAAGTGCAAAGCACATACTAAAGTTACTGACATTATTTCCCAAGGTAATGATCTAGCAGATCGAACAGCCAAGCTTACAGCTCAGACACCAGACATACCAGTTAACAAGACACCGACATCCACTCCAGATCAGACTACTTGTATGACAGTTAAGGACCCTACTCAAGATGTCATAGATATCCAGTCACATGCTACTCCTGAAGAAATTAAGAAATGGTCCGAACAAGGAGGGGTCCAGACAGATCAGGGATGGTTGACGAAGGGAAAAGCCACATGGTTTTCCCCGACTCAATGGTTCAAGTCATTATCAATACCGCACATAGTCCAGCACACTTAGGAGAAAAAGCCATGTTAGACAGTATCCAGAACATTTGGTCTAACAAGCATTTACGAGCTGCAGCCAAGCAGAAAGTCTGTACCTGTATGATATGTTGCCAGTTCAATCCAGGTAAAAGTGTCCCGGTGGAACAAGGTGGATTCCAGCCCCCTGACCACCCTTTTGAAGTCCTCCAGATGGATTATATTCAGATGGAGCGATGTCGAGGATTCAAGTATGTCCTTGTAGTTGTATGCGCTTTGTCCAGGTGGACAGAAGCATATCCAGTCCCAGATTACACAGCCACGACCACTGCCAAGCAGTTGGTTCGTGAATATTTCCCCCGTTATGGACTCCCTAGGGTCGTGTATTCTGATAACGGCCAGCCATTCTCATCTGAATTGATGAAGCACGTTTCCCTGTTGTTAGGGTACCAGTGGAAGTTCCATTGTGTACGCCATCCAGAAGCAGCCGGTCTCGTAGAGAGACATAATCAAACCTTGAAAATCCGTATTGCCAAAGTATGCAAAGAGAAAGGTGTAGACTGGCTAGTAGCCCTGCCAGTTGCATTGTTTTATATGCGCATGGTCGCACATTCCAGATCAGGTCTGTCTCCTTATGAGGTCGTATTCGGCCGCCCCCGAATATGTGGGGTACACCCAGACCCCGAAGTATTACAGATGTTTCCAGTAATATGCTGACAGATTACCTAGCTTCCTTGATGTCTGCCCTACACTCTTGTCGTTCACAGGTTGCCGCCGCATTTCCAGACAATACTGAGGTGAAACCGCATGAAATCGTTCCAGGCACCCTGGTCCTCGTCCGCAATTTTGATCGTTCAAGTCCGCTGGAGCCTCGCTGGAAGGAGCCGAAGTTGGTCCTCCTGATCACCCGTACTGCCGTCAAGTTGGAAGGCAGGAAGGGGTGGGTGCACCTGTCACACGTCAAGAAATTTCACGGACTAAAAACTGTTTCCAAAAACATTTCCAAGGATTGTCAAGATTTTAAAGACTGCCAAGATACTATTCTTAAGGACTGTCCCGCAATTGACTTTGCCTCAAATCCTTCCCTGTTAGAGAAAACTCCGCAACAGGAGTATAAAGAGAAGCTACGGTCTAGTAAAATAAGTCAGCCAGTTTAATTGTCTAAGTCCTCCCCTAGGTGAAACGGTTAGACAGGTATCTGACATGTATGAAATAGACCCCCATAGTGAGAGAGTTAGTCAAAACTCAATCCGATGTATCGTTTTTCTAAGTTTTATATTGTTTTTAAGCTTAATGGTTACCTGCACGAGTTATGCATTTCATTTATGTTTTCCAATTTCTCATGTAAATAAGTTTTCTAATGCTACAGTAGAGCACACGTTTAGTGATCTGCCTCCTCATGAACTATCCTATCGTCTTGCTATGCGCAATAATTCATTTATCCGTATGTTACACTATTCACACCAGACCAGCAATGCCACTAATTGTTGGGTGTGTGGTCGACTCCCCCCTTTCCTGACACCGAAGGGAGTTCTGCCACTTTTTCCCTATCCATTTTCACATAATGGTTCGTGTGGAGCATGGTCCACGTTAACGTCATCCTCAACTGATATGTCCTTTCTGAACAGTACATGTTTTCCAGACAAGCAAGGTCTTCCCCACAGAACAGGGTTAGATCTAGAAAATGAAGTTTATAATTTGGGTAATTATTCTTCGAATTTTATGGTCCTGAATGTTCAGTCTGATCCTACTCCAGACTTACCTGCTATTTCAGTACTACCAGTCAAAGGCGAATTATGTGTCAGAAATAATGGTTCCGTACATGTAGGACATAGTGATTGTACTACTATTGTCAAGTATAGTGACAGTGGGAAATCTATTTTCAAAGCTTCACGTCATTCATATTTTGTTTGTGGTCAGACCGCATATGTTCGTCTGCCCCTCGATTGGGAGGGAACCTGTTACATTGCCTTCCTACTGCCACCAGTTTTTCTAGCCCCATCTGATTATCACAGAAACACACATCTAGTACACATTAGACATAGAAGGGAGATCGAGTCCCCGATTGTCGATCAAACTGAAACTGCTCTAGAACAATATACAGATTTCAATAAAGGTTTCTTCTTCTTTATAGGACCTGTACAGAATAGTAAGTTAATACGTAGGTTAACAAGAACCCTTGAGGCAGTAGTGAATGAGACTGCCTCTGCCCTAGGTAACTTAACGGAAGAACAATCTGCTATGAGATTTGTCGTGCTCCAAAATCGTCTCGTTCTTGACGTCATACTGGCCGATAGAGGAGGAGCATGTAGAGTCATCGGATCTAGTTGCTGCATTTTCATTCCTAATAACGCGCCGTCTGTTTATTCAGCTATAACCAGACTTCATAAAATTGCCCATCAGTTACACCAGGATCCAGGCACCTGGACATGGTCCGGTTGGTTTTGGAGTATAATTTCTGCCTGGGGATGGAAAGTATTGTCATTTCTAGGTATTGCAGTAGCGATCATATTCAGTTGCTGCCTCTGTATACAATGTGGCCCTGCGATTTGCGGCATTTGTGCTACCTCTTGTATTCCTAGTCCCAAGTCCCGTCCTAAATCCCGTTCCAAGAAAATTCGAGACGAGCAAATGATACTGTATGAAATGATAGATGGTATCATGAATATTGATGTTTCCTGATGGAAACGTAGTGACAAGGAGGGAATGTGGAAAAGTAAATTTTGCCATGTTCTGTGTCCCTACGTGTCCCCCATCTTATGTTATGTGTGCATGATTAATATGCATATGTATTCCCCATGATCGATTAAAGACGCAATTACAGTTGTGTCCATCTCTAGTATGCCAGTTTCCAGTTCTCGTGAAAGCTATGAGTATTAGGCCTATGTAAAGCTACGTTGCCACGTTTCTCAGTGTGCACGTTATTTCATTGTAAAATTCCCGTTTCTAGGCCTCAAAAGGGCCCGGACTCAGATTCAGCTCCTGTCTCCTGAACCCTCGCTGAGGAGCGATACAGCCCCCACCTGTATCCCTGACCCTACACTTACTTCCTGCCTCACAGTGCCCGGCTCGGCCTGGCTCTGCCTGCTGGTCTGCCAAGAGTATGTTATGATTCTAGTTATCAGTCCAGCCCTCCTTCTCTGCATTCCTAAGCTACTGAATCGCATCAATAGTTTCCGTCATGGTCTAGCCTTTACGTCTCCATGTAAGAGAAATACTGTATTAATGGTCATTTAATATTCCTCAACCCACACTACATGTAGAATAATTCATGCACCAGTCTTAGTGTCTGTTAGCCTTTACCCTGATAACTTTTGGATTCTATCAACATGTTGTCTAAACATCAGATACTAGATAGTGTTTAGGTACATGTCGCTCTGACTCTCCAGACTTCAGTCTCTTCTTCTAGCGCAGAAGTCATAGCCCCCAGCTTCCCTAGTAACACGTCATTGCCAGCTTACGCGCACCACTAGGTTAGAGGTCCCGGCTCCTTAGGTAGCCCCCTCCATGTTTCCGCCCCATTTATGACATATTCTGTTACGTTTACATCACATGTCTATGTATACGCCCTGTTCACGCCTCTTGTTACGCCTTCTTTCTGCCTTATCTTTCGCGACTGCTACAGGCCCTGCCCACTGCTACGCCTATTGTATTGAACATCATGTATTTTGTTTAACTATATATGCTTGTGCACGGTTATTAAAAGTTGCTAGCCATCCCAGATCTTGCCCGTGCAGGTTGTCCCGTTCCTGTCCTTTATGCTGTATTAAACCTGCAAACTCCAACTACCTCGAATCTTGACTCTTATTTATTGAGCTATCTGTTATTGTTATATCTAGTCAAAAATAGAGGTATTATTTATTTATTTACCACACTTGGGAAGGGGCATGTTTTCACGCATTTCCAGAATGATGCTACGTTGCAAATCTGGTAATGTGTCAAAATTCATGGGCGTTGAGTTGGAACACCACCTAAACACTAATGCCACACCTCCCTGACACTATAGGGTCTATTACGATGGCGGGCGGATAATGTCCGCCCACCACCGTAACGGTCAACGGGACCGACCGCAAGAGGTGCGGTGGTCCCGCTATGCCTATCAGGATGCAACCACCACCATGGCGGTCGCATCCTGTATATTTAACATTGTGGCGGGCGGTGCTGTATTCAGCACCTGCCACAATTTTAAACTGGCATGTTGTGCATTTGCATGCACAACTTGACACACACTGCGCAGTGCCTGCCATGTTGTGCATGCAAATGCAGTGGGGTACCATAAGTACCGTCCATGTGCCCCCACCCCAACATCCTGGGGGCCACCAACTGCAATCACCGCTTGCCTTTCCGTGGTGGCGATGCCGCCATGGAAAGGCTGCTACCCGCCTGCATTATAATATGGATGGCGGTGTCTTGCAGACAACGCCACCATATCAGGCCCCGTTTCCGCCTGGTCACCTGTGTGACCAGCGGAAAACCGGCGAACGGTCTTTCCGTCCGCCGGGGTCCCCCCGCCATCCTAATATGGCGGGGGGAAATGGGTGGTGGGCGAAGAGTAATGTCGGGCGGATCGCCACCGCCATGCGGGCGGTGACGATCCGCCCAACATTATAATAGATCCCTATGTGAGGCAATGCAGTGACTGGTGCTGTTTTGCCTTACACCATATCTACGTTCCCATGAAAAGGCATGCAGGGTGGCTTTGCGAGGCATCATAGATAGGGGTCTGCATTCTACACCGCGGCGCATCAAAAAAAGTGAAACTCCTGCAGCGCACAGGGCTTGTATATAAGACTTCTGACTTAAAAGAAACACACCCTGCTTTTAAAGTTCATTGGACCACACAAAACTGATGATTGTTAAAGAAAATATAATTTCTTAGTTGGCTCTTTAACCACCTCTCCTGAGCAGGATGCCAGCTGATAAGTGACATAGATAACGTATGCGTTATAAGGTACAATGTTTGATTGGCTATTAAAACCGTTTTTTTCAGTAAAGAAACACAGCATCACAATGCAGTTTGCTCATACCCCAAGAAATGTTATGTATTGTGCTAAAACCTCCTTCAAATAAATGCCTTTTGGTGCTTCTTTTTTTCAGTAATCTTAATGATTGTGAACATTACACATAGTAATCGCTGACAAAATAATCCTTCACAAACATTAGGATGAGGCACATGGCAAATGCTTTACACTCATTATTAGATATATTAACAGATCCCAAAGAGTCAAGGTGAATCAATTCTACCTTAACTAACACTTAAAACTGACTAACTGAGATCCACCTCCTGCTCAACACCTCCAAAACGGAATTCCTTCTCATCTCTCCGCCTAATCACACCCCCAAGATAGACTGCTGGATGAAACACCTCACAGCCTTCAACTGCAATCCTCACATTATTGACTCGGCCAAATCTCTCTGAATCACCTTGGACATGCACCTGAACATGAAGAATCATATTAGTAAGGTGTGTAATGATGCTTTACACCAGATGAGGATACTTAGGAATCTCAAACCATTCCTTCCATAAAATGACTTCAAGCAGGCGGTTAAGCATTTGTTTTGCCTAGGCTAGACTATGGCAGTGCCACGCTCTGTGGCCTCCCCAAATATACCTGGACCCCACTAAGAGCTTCCTTGATTGCCGCAGCCAGATTGATTACGGGTACACATAGAAATGCTCACTTTTTCCCATTCCTAAAATCCCTAAATTGGTTGCCATTTGAAGCAAGAATACAATTAAAGATTGCCTGCATGACTCACAAAGCCCTCCATTTCAATACACCCCTTTACCTAGCGCAAAAGCTAGAACTATCAGGAGGGGGTAGACCATCAAGATGTGCAAACTCTTTTCTCTTGAAACCACAGATTTTCCGCAAAAAGAGAATGAGGCACAGAGCTTTCTTAGTGTCGTCCCGAGGATCTGGAACTGACTCCCACCGGAAGTCCGCAGAATCTCATCAACTGCTTCTTTCAAAAAGGAAGTAAAAATAATCCTTATGAACAAGTTCTTGCCTTAAATGACCATGGCTCATCTATCTCACTCATCACCCTTGTATTCACTACTATTGTGAAGCCCAGAGTCTTTCAGTTATACTTTCATAAGTTATGTTTGTACTTCTCCCAGAACACTTTTTGTATTATCTAAATGTGATGTTCTTTGATTCCCCTCTCTGTCACTGTTCCTGCCTGCATTCTCATATGCCATTCATTTTGTTTCTTTTCTTATATCCGACCCTCCAAATTGTGAAGTGCTCCAATATCCATCTAGGTCTTCTCTGCGCTTTACAAAACATTATAAATACACTCGCAATAGTACAGTATAGTTTTGCATCACAGCACCCCTCCCACCCCCAAAGGAGCTCAACCTTGGCCTCTGCAAGGAATTAACTACTGAGTTCCAGGGATTGCATTCTGAGGAAATGAGCTTCTCATACTGCTTTCTGAAAGGGGTAATGATCACACAGTCAGATTTCCTGATAATTTATATTGTTAGGATGAACTGGAAAACGTTTGTTGCTGAGAATCTGCCCACTATCTGCTTTTTGGATTAACTCAGACATGCATGGACCCAGCTGCTCTGTGGTGCATTCATAGAGTCAGTTCTTCATTTGTAAAATAATGAATGCCAGTGCCCATAGCTCTGTCCATGGTCAGTACTATTAAACGTCGGTATGCTGAATGCTAGTCTAGGATGCACATCCTGCCTCTTTATTCAACTACCAGACACACCATTCTCCTTTATCTCAATCTTGCTGGTTCGTACCTTCTACTTATGTAATGGTTTATCTATCTTTTTCTTCCTCTGTGTTGGAACTGGTCCTTTTTGCAGGGTTATCCCCAAACGTTTTGCTTCTTCCTTTCTTATTTTTTCTGACCTGCGGCTGTTGGCAATAGGACTCTGCGCACTTTACCACTGCTGATCAGTGCTAAAGTGCATATGCTCCCTGTGTAAATTGCTATTATGATTGGATATACATGATTGACATATTTGTATCACCAAGAAGTTCCTAGTAAAGTGCACTGGGTGTGCCAGGGCTGGTGATGACAAATGCTGCTAGTGGGCCTGCAGCACTGATTGTGCCACCCACAGGAGTAGCCCCAAAATGGTGTATCAGGCCTGCCACCTCAGTGCCTGTGTGCAGTCTGTGAACTGCCATGTCCTCCTGGTCAGTGTCCTCACTGACCAGGCCCAACCCTTCCCTTTTTGTGCACATTGGTCACCCCTATGGAAGGCCCAGGCACTCCGTTGGGCAGGGTGCAGTGTATGTGAAATGTGGAGCATGTACTTGTGCAGGTGACATGCTCTGGTAGTGAATTACAGCTATTTTCGTTTTCACTGCTGTAAGGCTATCTTGCTCCATAAGCTATCATGGGGGATGCTGGCTACAGTGGCTACCAGCATATCTTCCCATAGGAACAAGATAGGACATAAAAGTCTAGTATCCCTGAACTCAGAATTTAATAACACACCTTTTAGGAAAGGTTGTTTTTAAATGATGTGTTTGAGCAAGTTGCTGTTCTCTTGTCTGCCCTTTCTGTGTGCCTTGGCCTGTTTGTGTATTGACTGTCTGGTTTGAGAGTGACAGGGGCTGGGCTGGGGATTCCCCAGGAGGCTGATTCAGCCCTAGGCTGAATGACCGCATTTGCAACTTGTGTGGTGGGAGGAGATAGAACATGGGCCTGTATAGGGCTGTGCCTGCCTTCCACAATGCTGGCTCCACCTCCTGCTGGGCGGCTGATGACCCTGCCCTCAGTCTGAAAGGAAAGGAGAAGCCAGGAAAACAAAGTGCTCAAGGAACACCCAGAACTGGTTCAGACGGGGCTCAGGGCCGACTTGCACAAAGAGAACAAAGATTTTAGGGGTATAAGTACAGGACCCCTGACAACAGAAAATTAGATCATCCTGGAATCAAGAAGGAACATCTGCCAAGGAGAAAGCTGAAACTGAAGAAGGAAGACTGTTCTGCTGTTGGTCTGCTGGACTGACCTGCTGTTGCTTTGCTGCCAAGGAGAGGGGAAGGACTTTGCTTTGTGCTGTGTCCTCTTGCTTGAAGGAATCTCCAAGGGCCTGAGAAGAGCTGGCTCCCTGTTCTGAAGTCCCGGAACAAAAGGACTTCACCCCCAGCTTCCCTGAACTCTACCGAGAGAGTCATGTCCTTCCTGTTGTGCGTGGCACATGTGTGGTGCCTCTATAAGTTGTACCTGTGTTGGGGAGTTGGAAACCAAGCTTTTAAAGACTTTCTACAAGTTTTGTTGCATCGCTCGCTTGCGGAGCGCATCCTCGACAGTGCTACGAAGGCCCAGATCGTCGCAGCGCCTGTTGCCGCTGCCAGAGCCGTTGCATTCTTTGTTTGCCGGATGCACCAGACCGGTGCGGGAAGACTACTGTCGCTGCAAGTCTCGTCGCAGAGCCTGTGGTCACTGGGTGAGATCGCCGCACAGCTTGCTTGCGGACCGCATCACGTCGCTGCGAGTGTCATCGCAGAAGCCATCGCATTGAGGAGCTGCAAGAGAGAGATCACCGCTGGTCCGCGCATTGTCGCCCCGGAGATCGTCGCAACTCCAAAGATCATCGCATCGTGCTTTTGCGAGAGAAAACTTCCTACAGAACCTACGCACTGGAATCCATTCAAGTCTGCCTTCCTCCCGAAACAGACCGGATTCGTCGCAACTCGCCCGCTGCTGCAGCGGGGTTGTCGCATCGCCTCCCCAGGGTCTCAGGAGCAACGCATCGCTTGTTTTCCACCGCACCAGCTTCTGCTTTGGAACTTTGTCGCTTTTAAAAGGTACTGTTGGCAAAGCGTGACACAACTGTGAACTTTTCACGCAACTGTGGATTATTTTATGGCAACCATAAGAACTCTTTTGCAACCATATTCTTGAACTGTGTATGTTGGATTTTTGTTGTTTTGCTCTTGTGTAGTTTAGATTAAATAAGCACTTCATAGAGTGGAGTTGAGGGCTACCAAGCCCCGCTGGCTCTGACTAAACCTGGTCCTTCTAAGTCTATGCTGGTCTGTCTGCTCTGCAAAGGATTTTGTCAGAGGAGGAGCCCCTAGGTAATAAAACAAGACATGTGTTGTCAAGGGGAGTTTTGAAGTTCACTCAGCCCCTCACCATGGGACAGATATTCAATTACATCATCTAAGTCCATCCAATCCCTCACCAGAAAGACGATAGCCTGCCAAACAGATTCATTGCAACAAGTGCAGGTAAGATGGGGTTTGAAATAGCCCAGTCAGCAGCCTCAGTGCATCGACATATGTTATTTTCTTTTACGCCCTGACCTTGCTGATTGTAACAGTCAAGAACCTTTTTGTCTATCAAGCTAGCAATAAAGATCAAGCCCTCCTTTCAGTACTTGGGGCTAATAGACGACCATTTAAAATTGCGACTTTCAATTTGCGCTTGTATTGCAAGTAGCAATTTCAAATGTACAACAGTGTCTGAGACACTGATTGCGATTCCCAATGGGATCGCAAAATGCGAGTCTCATGAATATTAATGCGACATTCGCTATGTGTGACCTCATTGGGATTGGCTGGACATCCCAAGGATGGTAGCCTGCTGGGCTCAGCAGACCTCTATGTCTGGGACTGCTTTTAAATAAAGTATTTTTTTTAAATGCTGCCTATTTTCCTTAAAGGAAAATAAGAAGTACATTAAAAAAATGTAACAATTTTGTTTAATTTTTAAGGGCAGGTAGTGGTCCCTGGGACTACTGCCTGGTCCCAATTGGAAATGCATTACCACCATCTTGAAGAGTTCGGTGAATTGGGATAGTTTTTCAACCGCAATTGCGGTCGCAAAACATTCGCACATGGCTTGTGAGTTACAATTAGGAAGGGAACACCACCTTCCTAATAGCGAGTCACAAAACACTATTTTGCGACTTGCAAAATAGTATTAGTACATGGCCCAGAGGAAAATTGCATGCGCAAACAGGATGCAAAAAGGTTTGCGCATGAAATTTTCCATCGTACATCTGACCCCAAGTCCTTTCTTTATCTGGACTTGTACTCTCCATTGTGTACCACTCTGAACCACCCTCAGCGGGTCTGAGTGACCCGTTCCTCCCAGAAACTACATAGATCAGCTGCTGGGTGCCCCAGGGCTCTTCCCTGAGCCCTACCCTTTTCAACACCAAAATGACCCTCCTCACAGCCATCGTCAGAAGCCACGGACTCAATATAGTCTCCTACGTCAATGACACCCAGCTGATCATTTCTCTCACCAATGAACCCACGACTGCCAGAACCATCTTCCACAGTGGAATTAAGGCCGTCACCACCCGGATGAAAGACAGCTGTCTCAAGCTCAACTCAGACGAGACCAAAGTACTCATCCGGGGACCTTCCCTTTCAGCCTGGGGTGACGCTTGCTGGCCAGTCGCTCTCGGACGTCCTCCCACCCGATTAACCACGCTTGACCACGATTGACTACGCTTGCAACCTCTGCATTATACTGGACTCATCGCTCACAATGAACCGCAAAATCAACACAGCCTGCTTCCACACTCATCACCCACAGACTCGACTACGGCAATGCACTCTACACCGGCATCACCCAGACAAAGCTCAAGAAACTACAGAACATCCAAAACACTGCAGCGAATGTGCTCCTTGACATACCCCACCCCAGCCACATCACGCAACAACTCCACTGGTTCCCCGTCAACAAGAGAATCTCTCCTCTCCAATTTCCCTCCCCGGGGAATATAATTCCTGTAAATAATCTTCCCAAGCCCCTTCTTCCACTACACAGTTCATTGGGGCAACAGAAGATTCTGTAGCTGATTTTATCAGCATCCAGAACTGTTGGATATTCTTAGATTCTATTGCCTCCAATAATTTTCCACAGCATGTTTCTTTATGGGCCCTTTTATCATTAGGCAGTAATGAGGTATATTCTCTCTTTATCTTGGCGAGATTTTCAGTGAGATTTTCAGCCCTAGCCTCATCAAATTTTTTGTGTAAACTACCCTCTTCTCTTCTTAGTTCTCTATTCTTATTTAGGCAATCTATATTGAACCAATTTCCTTGTTTGGTCTGCATCCTTTCTTTATCCTTGGGGGCCCTTACATCTGTTCTTAATTCTATACTTATACATTTGACTACTTGATCTATTTTATCAACATACCATGATAAATTTTGGCCGCTCAAGTATCCTAACTTAACATTTTGTTGCAGTCTAGTTAACCTTTCTATAAATACATCCGATAACCGAGTAGTTATCCGCTTTGGATAATCCATCTCTTGTAAGTAAGCATGGGCCAAAAATCCGTTCCGCTTGCAAAATGTGCGAATTTTCGGCAATTTCGCGATCCGCGAATCTCGTGCAATTGCCGAAAATTCGCAAATTCGCATGCGGGCAGATTATTATTTTTTTTTAATGGCCAGCTCACTCAAGGGACCCCTGCACCCTTCGGCGCGATGGCATAGTAAGAGACCTCTGCCTTGGAGGATGTGGGGTGCCACTGAGGAAGACCATGGGCCCCGGATAAGTGCCAGGCAACCAGCCACGAGGCAGGTCATGGGCAATAGGAGAGAATAGTAAAAGTCAAGTAATAGAAGAAAACAAACATTTAGAGGCTGTGAGGCTAAGAATCAATAGTCCTACTGGCTAAAGCTGAACACCAGGAACAATAGGACACCACAATGGTGAGAATAGGTCTTACAGCACCCAAAAAGTTGAAGAATGAAGAGTGGTCACCCTGGGGTAACAAGTTCGCAGAGGGATGTGTACTGTGATCTATGCCCGGCTTTCTTAAATCTCTGTAGAGAGGCTCAAGGCCAGGGAGAAGAAGGAATGGCGGTGTGTGGGGAGGGGCTTAAGTATGAGTGAGCCCCCTTCTTTCCCTAGTGTCCTTGAAACTCCTATCTCCGGGAACTGAAGCGACACACAGATAAGGGAAATAATTATGAGGGCTGCCGTGCTATGACTTCTTTAGTTCCGGGGGCTCCCAACTTTCTGGGGACCC
Source organism: Lissotriton helveticus (assembly GCF_964261635.1). Taxonomy (NCBI): domain Eukaryota; kingdom Metazoa; phylum Chordata; class Amphibia; order Caudata; family Salamandridae; genus Lissotriton; species Lissotriton helveticus. The sequence continues at coordinate 278,605,424 of NC_136068.1, forward strand.
AAGAGGGCCAGAAGGCCCAAGGTAAGAGTGTCGGGTGCTTCGCCTGTCTCTGTGCCAATGTATGGGGGGGTCGGAGTGACCAACTCAGAGCCTCCTGTCTGCACTGACTACGGGAAGGAAGAAGAGTGCTTTGTTCCTGGACACATACAGGGTGCTAGTGGGGAAAGAAAATGTCTATTTTTCTTGCACAGCCTTATAAACAAAATCCAATACACACATTGTCACAGTTTATGTGTTTTGCTTAGTGGTGTAGCAAGGGGGGAGCAGTCCATCCCATGCGGCTCAAGATTTGGGAGCACCTCTGGGGTTGCTGTCATTCAGATATCAGGTAAAAGAAATGCCGCCGAACTATTCTTCTGAATGACCTGGAATTGGCTATTTTAGCCACAGTAAACCAGAGCCCATTTGCCAAGTTAAACATGACTGATATGTCTTTCCTCTGCGGTGACAGAAAGAAAATGTAATTGTCAACATGTCCAACTGTGGGCTCAGACAATCATTTATAGCAAAGCCAATGTAACACACACATGGTCACTGGAGACAACTCTTCTGGCACTTTACGCAGCTGTAGTGTAGAAAAGCACTATACATTTACCCAACGAGGGAGCACTTACTGGATTAGCCAGTAGAAAGTACTCCAGCGCAAATCGCAAAAAAATCAGCGAGTTTGTGGGAAAATCCGCGGACTCGCGGATTTTTTTGCGATTTTGCGTGAATTCGCGGACCACAGATCCGCAAAATTCGCCCATGCTTACTTGTAAGATGACTTGGTCGCAAGCAGCTAGTGGGGATATTACCAGCTCTAATTTTATTAAATTATGGTCACTACATTCCGAAGGACTAATCCTAAGATCTGTTACTAGTTTAAAGTTCCATACCAGCATAAAAACGTAATCAATAGGGCAATTTTGAGTCCCATATTTGAAGGTTTTCTTCACCAGACAATTTTGAGCTATCCTGCCGTTTAACCCCTTCCATGCTGCCGTCGGCCAATGGCACTACCTGCCCAGTGCTGGCCTCGGCCAATGGCCGACGCGGCCCCGCCCTTTTTGCGGAAGTGCAGCACTTCCGCAAAATCGGCAGCGCATGAAACGGGTTAAGCAGAAAAGACTTTTTGACGCTAAGTAATTTCGCAGCTTAGTCGCATCAGTCGGTGTTATATTTTCAGAAAACTCAGCTTTTTTTATGTGATATGAATCTAAAATTTCTGTGTAACAAAGATCTAACCATTTTGGGTTTAATTTATGGTTAAAATCTCCCACCAGCAAAATTAAATTAGTCCCATACTTATCACAAAATGAATCCAAATCATTCTTAAAAAGTCCCAGTTCGACCCCATATTCTTCCTATGAGCCCCATTGCAAATAAACATTTAGGATCAACATATTTTCAAATTTTTTGTCAGCAAACGTTGTTGATATCCTACAGCCCAAAAGCCACTTACATGTCACAAGTAACTGGGATACTCTAATATAAGGGACAGATGTATCAAAGCAATTTTTAGTTGCAAACGCTGCGATTTGCAAAAAAGCAGAGTTTGCGACAAAAAATTCGCAAAACTGTATGTATGATGGAAATCGTATAGCAAAATGAAGGAATCACAAAATTTGCAATTCCTTAATTTTGCGTAAGCATTTAAGGAATCACAAATTGCGATTCCTTAAATGCCATACATCAAGCATTCAATTTTTGTGATTTTTCCTTAAGAAATCGCAAATTACCACCAACTTCAAGTTGGTGGTAATTTGCGTTTTTCTTTCACAAATGCACTTTTTGGCATTGGTGAAGGTGCCATATGGTGCACATACATGCCCTTAGGGCATGTATGTGCGCCATATGCGCACACATGTAAATTTCAGGGGTGCATCAGGGTGTCCTTATGACACCCTTGCACCCTTGAAATTATTCTCAATTTGCGATTCTCAAATTGCGAAGTGCAAATTGAGAATAACTTCCCATTCATTCCTATGGGCCTCCTGGCTCATAGAAATGAATGGGAAAGTATTCCTTAACCCCTTCGATGCTTGTGACGGAACCATTCCGTCATCAGTCACGGTTGAGCTGTGCTGATGACGGAATGGTTCCGTCACGACTGCACCCTGTTCTGGAATGTCCAGCACAGGGGGGGAATCGGCGCCGCACGGAAGCGGTTAACTGCGATTCGCAATTTGCTAATCGCAATTAAGGAATTTTAAGTAATCTAGCGATTTTTTACATACATCCCTATTTGCAATTCTCAAATAGCGATTTTTTAAAAATCGCTATTTGAGAATCGCAAAGAGGGATTTTCATACATATGCCCCAAAGTTTGTAGATAATAAAATCAATGAGCCGCCTAAATAGGCTCAAGGCTGAGAGGTAAACGGACATATAGATTTAGCCCTAAAATTGATCCCCAGAGGGTTTCATCGACAAGATCATGAGTGTGTGTGGTTCATGGTCCCAAATGAGTATTTAGTGATAATTGTCCACAGGTTGGTGTCCCGCTGGATCAGTTTGCTGGTAGAAGAAGTATGGCTTTTATTGAGTAGTTGGTGATTATTGGTTATAGATTTATGTATTAACAAACCCGTTTGTATATTGTCTTATGTTGTCTGGAAATTCCCGAGAAGAGTATAGAGGGCGATGAATGGAAATCACACTGCAGTAAGGTTTTAGAAATTAAGTTGTGAAAAAGGTGAGAGTGATTGATAGCAAAGAGTTCGCCGGTGAAGTTTTGGTGTTATATGATCACCTAGAAAGGATAACACTGGAAGAGTAACAGGTTCTCCTGAGCTTGAGTGAAGGGTAAATGGAAAGGTTTTACTTGCAGTATATGAGGAGTAAGCGGAAGGTTTTACTCGTAGGCAAAGAATCTTTTGGTTTATGAAGATCGACAGAGTAGCGAATATTTTATGCTGTTATTAAGGAACTTTTTAGTGAAAAATTAAAAGAAAGTAAGTTTTGTATTTCCTTGTGAAGGGAGGGTCAGCTGGCAGAGTTGCGCTGATGTCACAGAGTGCCGCGCTGGGATTGGTTGAAGGAGCCGGTGTGTGACAAAGACAGGGAGTTGTAAAGGAGGGGTCAGTTGTAGCGTTGACTGCATCAGGTGCTGCGCTGGGATTGGTCGAAACAGCAGCTGTGTGATTTACGTATGATTGTAAAGGAGGGGTCAGTTGTGAGGAGTGAATACTGACGTCACAATAGAGCCGCTCTAGTATTTGCTCAGCAAATTTTACAAACTAGAGCTTGATTTGATAAAGGAATAAAAGCTGTAATAGGATTGGAGAAACCTAAGTCTAAACAAAAAGATTAATTGATTAATAAATTAGAAGCAGTAATATTAATAGACAGTGGAGTTTGTGTGTGGAAATATGATCCAACTATAATAGGGAGTTGCCAGATAGAAGCTATTCAGGTTTTGCTAGACAAGAATACATAAGAAGAATAACTTATAAAATGTATGGAGAGAAAAGAAAAATGTTGTTTATGCAAAGAATCAGGAATTATTTCAAAAAAGATAAACTCATTAAAACTAGAGAAGGAATTCTTATCCCACCACCAAAGACTCCTGCCTCATTTATGATGATGGAGAAGGGTTATCATACATGTGTATGGCTCGAAAACTGGATTGAATAAACAAAAGGTGATGGAATATTGGCTTTCCCAAAAAAGGGTACATTTAATGGAATAATTCTTCAGAATTTAGGAACTAGAATGAATGAGCTAGAGCCCAGACCTAGATTAACTCAGTGTGAAGCTTTGGAAGAATAGGAAATGGAGGCATTTGCTCGAGACAGATTCAGAAGTACTAGAGGACATAGAGGATTTTATTCTAGAACGTTGCATATAAAAGATCAGATGAAACAATGGAGAAAAGCAATGGTTTCAGAAGGACTGTATCCTGCATTAATGTCAGAGGAGCAGTCTGGAGGCAAGTGTACTAGGAAGACTAAAAATATGACAGGTTGTGGAGAATCAGAAGATGAGTTTATGGAAGATATTCTAATAAAGAATCCTCCACCTAATCAGGAAGAACCCAATAGAACTATACTGAGTGCTCCTGCAGAGATCCCATTAGTTACCCAAATTTTGCATGATTCATTAAATGAAAGAATATTACAGGAAAAAGAAAGAGAAGTGATAAATAGAAATAAAGATGAACTAATCCAGAAAATAAACCCTGAAGCATTATCCATACCAGTGACTATAGGTCCTGTTGTCCCACTATATGGGGATAAAAGAAGCTGTACAAACCCACCAGTTATGGCTACTTCCGTAATAGAACCGAGGAAAGACAACGTAATAATTGAGGATCAAGCTAGTGAATGTGAATCAGTAATATCACTAATGGATCTACCAATAAGAGAACAGATAAATGAAACCCCGAGAAGAGTTACACCTAGTTGTTCAAAAGAAATACGAATGGAAACCTCCACAGGAACTAAAAGTGCTACAATTGTGTCACCAGAAGAATTAGGAAGATGGGCACAGAGAATGGACAAACCGGTTCCACAGCCAAAGATTTTGGACATTTATAAGTTAAAGGTAGAATTGGAAGGAATGATAGTTGGAAGTGTGGGAATCAACAGACTAAATACGTACTGTGAAGAAGAATTATTATTCATATGTAGAAGTATAACTAGAAATGTAAAAATCTTTCATGAGAAATTAACAGAGCTTGCTTCAGAGATGGGAATTGAAATTAGGAACTCTAAAGTACTGCAGAAACCTTACAGAGCAGAATTTCCTGACAAAGATGTAGAAAATATGAACGTGTCAGGAAGGAAATTACAGATTAAAGAACTAATGACAATTTTACAAAAGTGGGGCAAATTAGACAGGTGGAAAACAAGTTGGACTAAGAAAAAGGAGGAAGCTCAGGCAAGCAGGATTGCATCAGAATATTTATTAAGAGAATCTAAGAAAATAGAAAGGTTATGTCCCATGAGAGAAGTATCAGGAGGATATGTGCATGTTCCATGGACTAGGCAAGATATTCTATCATTTACAAATGAATTACCAAAATTAAGAGAGAAACCGGTTGAATGGTGCAGACAGGTTGAAAGGTTTGTGAAAGTTTCTAAAGTTTTATTGAAAGATTTGGATGGTCTGTTTGACATATTGGTATCCTCTGTTTTATGAACAGATAAAATCACAGTTGATTGGCTTAGTGATGAATACCCAAGAGATGAGAAAACAAGTGTACCTTCAGAAGAAGTAATAAAGAGATATAACTAGGTGATTACTTTCTTGAAAGGGAAAATTCCCCCAAAAGAGACAGATTTGATCAAAATAGATAGACCTACACAAGAAATAAATGAAACTGTATATGCTTACTATGAGTGCCTGTTACAGGTATTAAAGCAGTATAGTGGTTTCGAGAACATTTGTGACAACAGTATGGGACATTTTGTATATCGATTTGTATCCGGAATAAGACCAGAGATTTGTCAGATGATCCAAACACACATGTTGTGTTGGCAAGGAAAACCCACAGATGAAGTTTTAAAGTATGCAAAATACTGTGGGGATGCGAATAGATAATAGACGAAAAAATTTAGAAGAAAAAGTAATGTGTACACCAGTAAAATTGGCAGAGCAGCAAGAACTCAAATTAAATAATCAGAATAACGAACAAAACAGAGGATCAGAAAATAATGGGGTAAAGCCAAGAGAGAAAATTAGTACAGAAGCAAAGAAAAGGTCTCCTTGTCATTGGTGCAGAAAATTGGGGCATTGGAAAAACGAGTGTAAAAATATTCAAACTAATAATGTCCCAAATCAAAATTTAAATCCAAAGAAGCAGAATGAGGTGATATTGAGTAAACCGCAACTGGTTGTAAATCCACAGAGTCAGTTACCACCTGCCCCTATGCCAAATTTTGTGAACAGAGTAAAGTACAGTGTGGACAGCGGTTTTCAAGGAGAATGTGGTAAGCTAAATTCAGTAACTTCACAATTTCTTTTACAGAACAGTAGTTCGTCGGAGGATGAATTATGATGGTGCCTGAGGAGGGGGTAAGAGGAATGTGTACTTGGTGCATCCTTACCAGTAGATCAGTCGGGCACATATATTAATAGAAAGGTAGAAGGAAAAGACATACCTTTTTTATTGGACACTGGTTCTACCCATTCTACTATGAGAACAGCAGACATCCCAAACCCACCAGATTAGAACTCCAGTCACAGAACCCATGGAGGTGTGCATTGGCAATTTTAGAGAAATGCAAAAATTTGTAGTATGTGATTACAGTCCCGTAAATTTGTTAGGCCGAGATTTACTATGTAAAATGAACGGTACAATTTATTGTACACCGGATAGTGTAACAATTCAGACTCCTGATGAAGATAGTATTTACTAAATAGTGCTAGCAAAACAAGGTACAGAGGTAAATGAAATGTGCTCAATGTTGACAAAAGAAGACCTGCCTGATGAATTCAAATTGACAGTAAACCAAGAAGTGGGGGATTTTACTGGAAAAGAAGTAGGGTTAATGGCAGATGTAGACGCAGTAAAAGTGACTGTAAAAGAAGGTGCTTTTTTTCAAAATACGAGACAGTATAAAATGAGCCCAGAAATTAAATCAGGTGTCATAGCAGAAATAGAGCGGATGATTCAACAAGGCATTTTGTAATTCACCCATATTTGGCATTAAGAAATATTGGATAGTGCAAGACCTCAGAAAAATAAATAACATAGTGCAAGACCTCAGAAAAATAAATAACTGTCCGGTAGTGCCGAACCCAGCAGTAATTCTGTATCAAATACCAAGGAATGCAGGATGGTTCACAGTAATTGATTTGTGTCATGCCTTTTTCTCCATCCTGTTACACCCAAATAGTCAATATCTCTTTTCCTATAAATTTGAAAATCGTATCTATGTGTGGAATCGAATTCCTCAAGGGTACACAGAAAGCCCTTCAATCTTTAATCAGATTTTGAAAAAGTGTTTAGAAACACTAGTGATGCCTAAAGTTCAGTTTTAGTCCAGTATATAGATGATTTATTAGTTGCATCGGGAACACGGGAAGATTGTGTCCTTGATTCTATTGCTTTGTTAAACCACTTGGCTGATGGAGGGCATACGGTGTCATCAGAAAAACAACAATTTTGTCAAACCAGAGTTAAATATTTGGGACATCAATTAGAAAGAGGAGTGAGGAAAGTGACACCTGAAAGAGTTAAAATATTAAAACAAATGCAGTTACCTCAGACCCAAAAAGAAATCAGAATGTTTCTTGGTGTTGTAGGATATGGTAAGCAATTCATTGTAGGTTTTTCCTTACTAGCTAAACCACTGATACAAATGATGAGAAAACGAACAAAAGACCCTGTAGAATGGGATAATGAAAGCATGGGAGCTTTTGTAAAATTAAGAAATTGTCTGTACAAAGCCCCTGCTCTTGGAATGCCAGATTACACAAAAGAATTTGCATTATTTTGATGTGAATGAGATAATTGTGCTCTATCAGTGCTAACCCAGAGACATGGTTTGATGCAACGTCCAGTGGCAAATGTTTCTGCTACTTTGGACCCTGTAGCCTCTGCATTACCTGGTTGTTTGCAAGCAGTGGCTGCTGCTTGCACAAGTCTTGAACAGAGTGAATCTATTGTGATGGGACATCGTGTGAAGGTATATATCCCTCATTCAGTGAAAATACTTTTGACCAGAACAAGAACTCAGTATCTTACCCCAAGTCGAATGACAAAATATGGAAGAATTATTTTAGGAGCAGAAAATGTATACTGTTCTGAATCCAGCTACTTTATTACCTGATGTGTATTGAGAAGAAGTGAGGGATGATGTTGAACATGACTGCCTAGATTTGACTAAATATTGTACCAAACCTCGCCCAGACATACAGGAGGAACCCCTGAACAATTGTGAAAATGAACTATTTGTAGATGGCTCGTGCATGAGGCACGAGGAAGGAGGGTTGAGTGCTGCTTATTCTGTTTGTACATTGGCTAGAATAGTTGAAGCGTCCTATTTACCTGGAGTCAAGTCTGCACAAATAACTGAATTGATTGCTTTAATTAAAACATGCAAAATTGGGAAAAATTGGAGAGTAACCATTTACACTTATATGGTTACGGAGTTGTGCATGACTTTGGCCAACTTTGGATGCAAAGAGATTATATTACTCCTTCAGGAACACCTATTAAAAATGGACAATATGTGAACGAGCCTTTAGAAGCAATACAATTGCCAAAGGAAGTGGTTGTGGTGAAATATGCTGCACATCAGTCAGGAAGTGACTATGTGACTGCTGGTAATCGTTATGCTGACCAAGTTGCTCAGTACTGTGCCAAGATAAAAATGGCAGTAAACAAGAAAATTGAAACAGGAATCAGATGCCAACTTATGCTTATCTCAGCCATAGAAACTTGGGATGAAGTGAGGCATTTACAGGATCAGGTAGAAGTAAGTGAAAAGGAAGGGTGGATTAAAACAGGATGTCAAAGGAGGGAAGAAGATGGTGTTTGGATTTACCCAGATGGCAGGCCAGTCATGCCAGACTGTTTACTCTCACAGCTAGCAAGAATGTACCTTGGAGATACTCACATAGGTAGAGATGCTAGACAGGACTGGTTCAATCCGAAGTTTAGGGCTGTCGCAGAGTGCCTGTACCAGAGGTGCTTAATTTGTCAACAGAATAACCCAGGTAGGAAGACAGTGGTCAGCTAAGGAAGAATTGGAAAGGCAGAAGGGCCATTTATAAGGTTGCAGGTTGATTTCATTCAGTTACTACCATGTAGAGGACTAAATACATCCTTGTCATAGTATGTTTGTTCTCACGATGGGTGGAGGCCTATCCGACCAGGAGAAATGATAGCATAACAGTTGCCAAATTATTGTTGAGGGAACCTATACCACATTTTGTTTTTCCAGTAACTGTGGATTCAGATAGAGGATCTCACTTTAATAATGAAATTCGATTAATCTGTGAAGCATTCAAGATTGAATAAAAATAGCACTGTGCTTTTCCACCCAGAGGCTTTTGGGGTGGTGGAGCAACTGAATCGCACAATAAAATCAAGATTGGCAAAGGTGTGTGCATGTTCATCACTGTGTTGGCAAGATGCATTACCTCTTGTTCTGATGGGACTCAGAAACAATCTTGACAGAAACACAGGGTTGAGTCCCCATGAAGTACTCATGGGAAGAACAATGAGATTATCCTTCATATCCGGACAAAGACAGTTAAGCATAACTGATGATCTGGTATTGGACTATTGTAGAGGATTGGCTGACCTGGTGCATTCAGTCTCTCACCAGGTTGGAGAAGAAACAGATGCAAAGCAGCCGGATTAAGCACTTGATCTAAATCCTGGTGTTAGATCTGGGGGTCTCTAGTTGGCAGAGGTAGGTACCAATGTCCAAATAGGGACCCTTGCTTCTAGTCAGGGTTAGGGGGATACACTCTTTAGATAACCCCTGCTCACCCCCTTGGTAGCTTGGCACGAGCAGAGGCTTATCAAAGGCAATGTGTAAAGTATTTGTACCAACACTCACAGTAACACAGTGAAAACACTACAAATGGACTCCACACCAGTTCAGAAAAATAAAGTATTTTTATCTAGACTACACACCGAAATGACAAAAATCCAACTTACACAGTTCAAGAACATGATTTTAAAAGAGTTCTAGGGTTTGCGTCAAAATAATTCACAGTTGGGTCACTTTTAGCCCAAAGTACCTGTAGATGCGTCAAAAGTTCCAAGTGGAAGCTGCAGCGTTGAAAAACAAGTGATGCGTCACTCCTGAGACCCTGGGGAGGCGAAGCGACAACTCCACTGCACGCAGTTGGCGTGTTGCAATGAATCCGCTCTGTATGGGGAGGGATGCGATACCTTGTATGGATTCCGGTGCGCAGGTTCGGTAGGAAGCGTCTCGCACAGGCACGATGCTACGATCTTCGGGACGACAATGATCTTTGGTGCAGCGACGATGTGTGTCGCAGCGTTGATCTTCTCATCTCGTGGCCCCTCGATGCGTTGGCTCTGCGATGATGTTCGCTGCCTAGGGATCCGCAATCCAGCGATGCAACAGTTTCTCACAGCAATGTTAGCGACAGGAATCTTCCCGCACCGGGGGGTTGCGCTCCGCAAGCGAATGATACTTTGGTTCTTGCAGCGGCAACAAGCGATGCGACGATATTTGCGGCGACGGGAATTTTCTCGCACTGTCGACAAAGCGCTCCGCAAGCAGGGGATGCATGAAAATTGTGAATCTTCTATTCTTCTTCTTGTCCAGCTCCCCCAAACAGCAGGCAACAACTTCCAGAGGCCCCACAAATTAATCAAGCACTCTAGGAAGGGCAGAACTCACACAGCAGAGTTCAGGGGGAAGCTGGGGGTGAAGTGATTTTGTTCCTGGGACTTTTTGACAGGAGGTCAGCTCTTCTCAGGCCCTTGGAGATATCTTCAAGCAAGGGGACACAGCAACAGCAAAGTCCTTCCCCTCTCCTTGGCAGAAAAGCAACTGACGGTCAGCCCACAAACACACAGCAGGACAGTCCTTCCTCTTCAGTCTTCCAGCTTTCTCTTTGGCAGAGGTTCCTTCTTGATTCCAGGAGGATCTAATTTTCTTCGGTGTGGGCATCCCTTTTTATGCCAAGATTCTCTTTGTTCTCTGAGAGCAGAGAGGCATTGGCCTAGTCCAAACCAGTTCTGGTCAGTCATGGAACACTTTGTTTTCCTGACTTCTTCTTTCCTTTGAGAGAGAGGGGCAGGGTAGTCAGACACCCAGCAGGAGGTGGAGCCAGCATTGTGGAAGGCAGGCACAGCCCTATTCAGGTCCAGGTACTATCCCCTCCCACCACTCAAGATGCAGATGCAGCTATTCAGCCTAGGGCTGACTCACGCATTTCCTTGGAGCCAACCCAGCCCCTGTCACTCACAGACCAGACAGTCAATTCACAAACAGGCCAAGGCACACAGAAAGGTCAGACAAGAAAACAGCCACTTTCTAAAAGTGCTGTTTTCAAACACAGGACTTAAAAAAACAACATTCCTAAAAGATGTGTTAGTAATTTCTGAGTTCAGGGATACCAGATTTTAATTTTCTATCTTGCTCCTATGGGAAGATATGCAGGTAAACATTATACACAGCATTCCCTATTATAGCCTAGGCAAGATAGCCGTTTAATAGTGAAAAATGAAATTGACAGTATTTATCTATCAGAGCATGTCACCTACATTAGTACATGCTCTACCTTTCACATACACTGTACCCATGTGCAGAGAAAGGGAACGGTTAGGCCTGGCCAGTGGGGACACTGGTCAGGCCAGCATGGCAGTTGGCAACTGCACATAGGCACTGCGGTGGCAGGCCTGAGACACCATTTTAGGGCTACTCATGTGGGTGGCACAATCAGTGCTGCAGGCCCACTAGTAGCATTTGAATCACCAGCCCTGTCACACTTAGTGCACTCTACTAGGGACTTGCTGGTCAATCAAATATGCCAATCACGGATAATGAATCACAATAATAATTTACCAAGGGAGCACTTGCACTTTGACACTGATCAGCAGTGGCAAAGTGCCCAAAGCATCTAAATCAGCAAAAACGAAAATACAGGAGGTAGAGGCAAAAAGTCAGGGGAAACCACAAAAAGATGCCAGGTCTAACACCTGGAGACTGGGTGTTGATAAAGAATCACACCCGAGGGACATGTCTGGCACCCAGATGGAGTACCCCAAAACAAGTTATTCTGGTTACAACAACAGCAGTGAAATGTGCATGATTGCCTTACTGGATTCACACTAGCCATACCAAAGGAGTACCAGCCCATGAGGATGAAACCCTTCAACAGGAAATTGGAGTTTAGGGTGCAGAAAGTTGTGCAGCTGAAGAGCCTAGAATAACAAACTCTGAAATAGGTGATCAAGAACAACCAAGCACTAGTCAGGAGGATTGGGTACCAGCAGTTGACATACCTGATGTGAAAATAAGAACAAGGAGCAGAACAAATTTAGACAAGCTAGAAATTACTGAGGACCAGGCAGGTATAGAAGAACAAGCGCAGGAGATAGAATTCAAGATTGTTGAAGACCTTGAGCAGGAACAGATAGGGAAAGAAAAATACATTCAGACAGAGGTGAGCAAGAATTTTCACAAATCTGAGGAGGGACAGATAGGTGTAGAAGAACACGTTCAAGCAGCAAACAAGTCATGTGCAACAAGACCTGAGCAGAACCAGTTAGGAAAAGAAAAACAAGCTCAGGAAGAAAAGCAAACTAGAGAAAACCCTGAACAGGAACAGACAGATGACCTGGAACATGTTCAGGTGAATGGTATCACTTTGAGAAGCCCTGAACTCGGTCAGTTAGAGAGGGATTCAGAAGACGAAGAAAATCAAATTATGCCACAACATAATATAAATAAAAGAATACTCGAATGTGACGAAGAAGGTGAAAGTGCAGTGCAACCCAAAAGGGTTAGAAAAGAAGATAATTGGCCTAGATATGTCAAAAGATCAGGGTACCATCTAAAGACAATTAATGAAGAACCTGACCGAGTAAATGAAGTCACTAGGACAGTCAGGACAGACAAACGAAAAACACAAATGAAGGAGTCAAAGATTAAGAATATTGAGCAACAAATTCAAAGAACCTGAATGGACATATGTGATTCTTGAAGAACTTGAAAATTTAGATTTAAAATGAAGAAAGTGATGAAGAAATAATTACAGATCAAATTGACAAAGGAAAGGTGAGACCTCCTTGAAATGAACCCAGAAAAATGAGAAACATCTGAAGTAAGAAAAGAAGAGAGATCTTAAAATGGCTAAAAATAGAGTTGCTGAAAGACCAAAACGAAATTGTTTGAAGAAATGTTGTAGAATATGTATATGTAGCATCCTATTTGTGATTGTAGTATGGTTAGGTTTAACTATAGCGATACCATATTTGATGAGTATAGAAATGAAAAATAATACAAACACAGATGGAAAACTAGCTAACATAAAGGGAAATAGAGTAGAACTAGAAGAATCAGATAAGTTGGAAATACATCACACAGTCACAGACAATAGCACAGATTTAAATGTTTTCACCAAGTTATTGTTTGAATATGTAGATACTATGGAGATTAGTGATTGTTACGTATGAATGAAATTACCAGCTTTAGTAGCAGAAGGTGTTACATATCATCATTTACTGCTAACACATGGTATTTCATGTAGCGTATTAGCAAGTCTGTTCTATAAAACAGGAAAATTGCAGTATTATTATTCAAACCTAGATATAATATTTCCAGAGGTTCCTGTTGGAAAGAATATATATCCAGTGCTCACTAGCTTAGCTGCACAGTTTATGGCAAGCATAATTTAACATGTTCACTAAAAGAAGAAGAAAATACATTTTTGAATTTAGTAGAAGAAAGGAGACAAGATTTCCAGAAGAAAGCCAACAAACAGAAACCCCAGATTCCACCATGGGCTGAGAAGGAAATCATTTTTACACCTGGCAAGGCTCAGGCTGCGATGGCACTAGATTTCAAAAAGAAAGGGAACATTTGTCTCCATATGTTAAAAACTGACTATAACAATGTATTTATTGTGTTGTGTTTCTATCTAGGACCCTAATTCGATATTCCCAAATTATGCCCTTATGTGGTTATCATAAATAATATCCTTATAAAGGCATAAGAATCATATCCATATTTAGTAATAGCCCATGCAGTCCAAATACGGCAAGGCTACTCCCATAGACTCCTAGAAAGTACAACACGTTCTCTAAACAAACCAAGCCTCCAGCAGCCCGGGAAATCCCCCTGCTTTTGTTTTGATTTGCACAAGAACTCCTAGAGTCCAGAAAGAACTGTTAGTTCTTAGTGAAGTGTTATGTCCAACCTTACGTCAAACCCGGCACCTTTCAGGTATAAATATCCCAACGTTGCCTTAAGCAAACACACGGTGGTTTAGAGCAGAGCGGCTATCTACTTACCCGAAGCCCAGCTGATGCGAGAGCCGAAGGAGCCGCCCCTCCCCTTTTGACGCACTGAGAAAGACGCTGTCTTTTTCTCCAGCCGAGAAAATCCAGCTCCGGTGTTTCCAGCCACCCTTGCGGGTTGCTGGGAGATCGAGTCCCGAGAGAGAGATACAAGACCTCCTGCATTCTATTACCAAGGTACGGAGCTGACTAAACCCTTGAGAGAATTCTTGATTCAGATTTCTTAGCAAATAACCAACTTAACTTAAACTGCAACTTACTTACTCCTTCCCACGTATTAGGCTTAGGTCAGGTACACCGGGGTAGGCATATCTTAGAAGCACCAGTTGAGTACGTTAGTCAATGTTTTTATGTATGTATATATTTTATCCATTTTAAAGTATCATATGGCTAAGAAACCATATCAATGCTTTTACAGTATTATTTCATAATACTTCTTTTACTGTACGCACTTTACTTCATGATAAGTATTGCAATTGTGGCAATTCACTTCTCTTGCATGAGAAAGAAGACTGCTCAATAAATAACACCTTTTATTGAAAACGCCCGTCTCTCTATTTCTCTGCACTCTGGTGAAACTAAGTATGCACGATTGACTGAGTGAAATAACCGTCTATTGTTTTCACACGACTCTAGAGATACACTCTTTATTCTGAGGGAGCAAAGTTGTCATGTTTTATGCGGTTGTCAGAAACGAATCCCTGTCTAAATCAGGACGGTTAACTCTTTCCTGAACATTCGAAAAAGTTTCTAGTGACCTCTGAGCTAGCTGGCAAAACTAATTAAGTCTAATATAGTCAGTAGAGACTTAGTCGACCTCAGTCCTACGTCTACACTGCTGTTTATATTATTCCAATGCGTAGAGCCTATTGGGAATATAGGAACTACACTACAATTGGTTCCAGTGAATGTGAACATACATTTTTTATTCTTGGGGGATGGGGACAAAAAGGGGGAACTGATCCAGTATTCCCTGGAATTTACTATATATGTGGGAACAAAACTTACTTTAGGCTACCTGCAAGATGGTATGGGAGTTGCTATTTTGGAATAGTATTCCCTAAAGTTTATCATGTGAAAAGAATAACTGGAAACAATGAAAACAATAATGAACTAATACATAGTAAGAGAGCTAGTTTTGCAGAAATAGTAGGAGATATATTTAGTGCATTGATACCTTCAGTGGGAGTAATTCTGAATTCAAAAAGAATGTGTCAATTGTCCCCAGTAGTTGATCGACTGATACTGCTAGAGGGTTTCTAATGATCAATACTGAAATGGTTGCGATTAGATCTTTGGTTTTGCGGAATCGATTTGCCCTTGATATTCTACTGGCAAAAGAGGGTGGAGTCTGTAAAATGCTAAAAGTGCAACATTGTTGCACTTACATACCTGATAAAAGTATAGAAATTGGGAAATACATTAAAAATATTACAAATTTGGAAGAATTAAAACCACTGAAAGTTGACAGTGTATGGAAGAATTTAACGAGTAGCCTAACATTAATAGGGTCATGGTTTGGTAATTTGGGTAAAGGAGTTGTAGCACTAGTAATACTACCCATACTTGGAATAACTATGATAAGTTTGATAATAATGATCTGGTGCAAATGTGTTAAAAGGAGAAGAAAATATGAAGTAAACAGACAGGGAAAGAAAAGGAAAAATGAAGAAATTAGGCTTGAAGAATTAAAAGGAGATTAATATAAGAAAATGTAGAACATAAAAGGAAAGGATGACATAGAAATGTATAAGAAAGAGAAGGGAATGGAGATGTGCTAAATTTGGCATTTGCTTTGGGTATGGGTAGTTGTTGATGGCATACATACCATCAGAGAGGGGATTAATGGAGCAAGGTTTCGCAAATAAGCAACTTGCTCAAATATAATCCTCTCATATAATCTCGTAATAAATTAATAATAACATTTGTAATACTAATTTTACACTACATTTTTTTTACATTGATTAGAGGGAAGCTTGCCTATGTGTGTTACTGACAAGTAACCAGAGTGCAACTAAAGATGGCTGCTAATCCGGGGAAATGAACTGCGCATGCGTCAGCTGCATGACGTCATAATGCTTGGAGGGAAAACTTTGCTTCTGCCAGTAACAGCTAAAATGATTGCTTAAGAACTCACATGTTAAGCATCTGCTCTGCTGAAACTAAACTGTGTTATATACTAAATGCTAATGCATAAATAGACTTCATAGTTAAATGGGATTAGAGTAGAGATAAGTGGTAGACAGTGATATCATTTTTTATTGAATCTAATACTTGGTCTCTTTGACCTCTCTATTAGTTAGTATTTGGGCCTTAAAGAGAGCTAAGGCTGACAACCACATGAGACCATCCGCATGCGCAGATGAGATAACTCAGGAGTCCTGAGTTCAAGTCTTGGAACCCAATCAAGGACACCCTTTCTGCATGTCCTGGGAACCAGCTGAACATCCTGAAGACTCAATGGACAACTGTACAAATTATATACATTGTTGTTATCGCATTACGAAAATGGGTAGGAAATAAAGCTTGGGAGAAACAAATTAATGGGCGGGAACATAAGACAATGTTCTTAAAAAAAGTATTAAACTTAGCATGGTGTGTTGATCATCCCCTCGGCTTATCCAATCAGAATTAGGAGTTTCATAAGGTTGAAACATTTAGGGGTGGAACATGCTATAAAAAAAGTATAATTGGGGTAGTTAGTTAGATTAGATACAGAAACGCTGCCAGAACGCTGACAGATAGAGATGCTGTCCGAATGCTGATCAAATACCTAAAGAAGCAGACTTAGAATTTTTTAAACAAATAGAATTAGAAAGAAGATCGCAAAAGAATGGAGGAGGTAAAAGAATTAGAAAGAAGATCGCGGAAGAATCGAGGAGGAAAATAGCATCAGAGAGGGATGAGACGCAGGCTTCGAATCCAGAAGAGGCTACCTGTCCTGTCCTATTCCTCTCCTGAACCTATCACCTGAATTTTCTAAGGGGTCCATAACTCCTGGCCAGAGGGGTCCGATCTTGCACAATCCTAGGTAAATATAAATCTGTGTATTTTGTCAATGTGCCTTTTCTCACTATCCACTCTTCCTGAGGTACTTGTCATTGAAATTTATAGTTAATTTAGATAAAGTCGAATCTTACCTCTTCAGAATGATGGAGTTAACACTCTAATTTGTCTTTGATTTACTAAAAGAAAAATTCGGATAAACCTTTTAACCTCATCCGAGTCTGTAGTTATTCAATGAACAGAACAGGTAAATGCTTCAATGTCATAATTACCAAACATAACCAACTAAAATAGATCCATTTGTAAAGAAAAGGGCTTAGTATTAAATAGGCTCAAGGCTAAGAGGTAAACAGACATATAGATTTAGCCCGAAAATTGATCCCCAGCGGGGTTTCATTGACCAGATCATGAGTGTGTGTGGTTCATGGGCCCGAATGAGTATTTAGTGTTCTTGTCCACAGGTTGGTGTACCGCTGGATCACTTGCATATATTAAAACTAACGCGACGCACGCGATTCCAATGGAAGAAAAAACAATGCAGGCCAATGAAAAGATATGTCACCGTGCAGATATGGATTAGTGATGGCGGCGCCAATGTGCCAAAACGTGTGGCACAATGTCTGTGCATCCTCCTTGTAATTAAGCCCCTATAGGGCATCTTTACGAGCCCCTTGCCCCACCAAATTGTCACTTTTTATGACAAACCAGCAGCGCAAATCACAATTTCATATCTACGAGGCCATGCAAAGCTGTTACGCATGTCTTTTGTAAAGGCCCCATACATATGGAGTAAGGCAAGATAGTGCAAATCACTGCGTTGCCTTAATCTGATCTTGAGAGGTGTTCCATGGGCATTGCAGTGGGTTTGTCCATGCAACACCAATGGATTTTGATACTTCCCCAGATTTACAAGGGCGTTTAAACCTGGGGTAGTGCCAAGACCTTACTTCTCCCAACGTCAGGCGTAGTGAGGAGAAATAACTTAATTTATCAAATTTTTTCCTCTATGTGTGCTGCATTCTGGAGCGCACATAGAAAGAGGAAACACCTCTTAGGATTGTTGCTGTGAAGGAAGGTGCCCTTTCCTGCACAAAAACAGTCTTGTCAACAACACAGTCACCCTTGCACCATTGTGCAAGGGTGCCTGCTTTGGCGCTAGGCTTCTGAAACTGCACCAGTGCATGGGTAAGGACAGGAATGCACCGTATTGCATAAATATAGTGCATTCCTGTTCTTTCACTTTAAAGTAGGGCAGTGCCTTACACCAATTCCCCATAAATGTTGGCCTACGGCTATAATACAACATTGCTTGTCACCTTGAATTAATTTAATGTACTCCATCACTGCAATTAGGCTTCTCACGAACTTCCAAAGAGGATACTTTTCAAGCTGTTTCAATGTGAAAAACACAACAAGCGCTTGCTGTAGGGATAATCTCTAATGCAAATAATTGAAGCAGATCTCTCTACTTTTTTCCCTGGTACCCTCCACGACTATACAGAATAATACCTCTAAGGGGTGATGACTCGGCAGTCACAAACAAATTAAAAATCACAAGAGAGCTGGTGATTAACTCTTAGCAGCAGGCTAATGTAAACTGCACACATGCTCTACCTCTCACCCCTTTCATGCCATCACACTTAATACACGAAAGAATACAGAAAGTGATGGATGAAATGCTTGATGAATCTCAGCCACTGGTAATTACTCAGGTTCGCAATTACAATTAGTCATTATTTTGCACACCAAATGAACTCAGTCTTGACGCTACTCCAATCGGAACAGTCAGTCAGGTCCTCCCTGAACTGAAACGCAAGCAGCACAGCATCAGTTTTGCAATAGTTATGGGCAAAGCAGCCAGATACTGCTAGATTCCAGTGACATAGTTTGCATGGGACTCACGTCTGGATATACATGTCCCACTTGGGACTTCAAACTAAAGTATACAAAAAAATTATGGATGGAATGCTTGAATTAATCTCGGCCACTAGAAATGTACTCGGCAGCATCCCAATCCATCGATATTTTGCACACCATTTCATTTAGACCCAGCTATATGCAAATCAATCTTAAGTCTGCTCCAATCGAAACAGTCGAGCCCGAACTGTCAAGCCAGGCTCTCTCTGAACAAGAACACAAACAGCCCAGGACTGGTTTTGCCCTAGTTATGGGCTCATCAGTCAGGTAAAGCTTAGTTCACAGACAGTGTACACCGGAGTCATGTTGGGGTATACCCCTCCCACTAAAGACGATACATGAAAGTATACAAAATATTGATGGATGGAACGCTTAAAATAACCTCAGCTACTGGTAATTACTCATTTAGACCCAGCTATATGCAAACTAGACTTGACCCTGCTCCATTTGGAACAGTCCAGCCAGAACTGCCAAACCAGGTCCTCCCTGAACCTGAACACAACCAACACTGGACCAGTTTCAGCCTATTTGTGGGTTCATCAGCGTGATACAGTTTGGTTCGAGTGACATGATGTGCACAGCACTCACGCCTGGGCATTCGCGTCCCACTTAGGGCGACACACTAAAGAATACAAAAAAGTGATGGCTGTAATGCTGGAATTATCCTCAGCCACTTGTAATTACTAGGACTACATCCCAATTCATCTTAATTTTGAACACCATGTCCCCTCAGTTTTGACCCAGCTATATGCATACCAGTCTTAACCCTGCTCCAGTCGGAACAGGCCGTCCGAACTGCCAAGCCAGGTCCTCCCTGAACCGGAACACAAGCAACCCAGGACCGGTTTTGCCCTGGTTAAGGGCTCATCAGCAAGGTACACCTTGTTTCCAGTTGCACTGGACTCACATCTGGTAATACCCATCTCACTTAGGATGACACACTAAAGTATACAAAAAAAGTGAGGAAAGGGATGCTTTAATTAATCTGAGCCAGTTGTTATGACCCTGGGCTGCATCGCAATCCATTGTTTTTTTGCACACCATGTCACCTCAGTTTCGATCCAGCTATATGAAAATCAGTCTTGTCCTCACTCTATCTGGAAAAGTCCTACCCGAACTGCCATGCCAGGTCCTTTCTGAACCAGAACATAAGAAACCAGGGCCTGTTTCGTCCTAGGTATGGGTTCATGAGCCAGGTACATCTTAGGTCCAGTGATACAGTGTGCATAGGACCCACATCTAGGCTTACCCAGCCCACTTAAGGAGTCACACTAAAGTAAGTATACAAAAAAGTGATGGATGGAATGCTGGAATTAATCTCAGCCATTGGTAATTAGTCCACCAATCTTTAACTCAGGTCCTTGTTTTATTACCTCTCTCCTTCCCGTTCATAGAATAAGATGTGTTCTGTTAAAGAAGATTTAAGAAATTAAGAAAATAACACCCTTGGTGGTCTTACGTATTTAGAGGAAGAATAAATCTTAGATTTGGGGAATGCTTATTTAAGCAAGAGTTTTTTTCATTTAAGCAAGCATTGGCCACTTCATTAAGAAAACATGCTAAGATCTAATTTCTGCATCCTTTAGGTATTTTGTAATTTATGGCTTATTTTCCACCAATAGATTGTAATGAGTGATTTCAATCCTTTTTTAGGTCTGGCCTTTGAGACAGCTTTGTTTTTCCAAACAATTCATGTACCAGGCTTCATCCTTTGGTCTGGTAATTTAGCATTCTCATTTTGTTCCGCCCACAACAACATACTGCATAGAGGAAAGAGTCAGCTCACTTTACCCATTGGCTCTCTTCACTTTGAGTGACTGCATGAAGAATGAATGCATTGTTCGTATCCACCTAAAATTATAGGGACTTTATTTATGAGCCCTTTATGCCATCGTTTCATCACTTTTTGTGACTCTGAGGTGGCCTAAAATATGCACCACACCACCATATTTACAAAGTGAAACATCTAGGCAAATGCGTCACTTTGTAAATCCCTGCGCTCCATTATACCTGCTTCACGTATAATGTATGCAGGGTGGTTGTTCCCAATCAAAAATGGCTTGTAGTAGTGGCGCAGTGAAATCTATGAGATTTCAGTACGCCATTTCTTGGATGCCACTGTGTCAAATCCTTACACCTGCCTCACAGCAGGCGTAAGGAGTGACACAGGCCTTTCACATGGGGCTTGCCCCATGTGAAAGGACACATTGCTGGAGTTGCGTCTGTTTTCAGACACACCCCAGCAATGCACCTTTTTTGCGCCTACAGAGACATCAGGAATACTGACGTATCTGTAAATCCTTGCGACATGAAGCGCTGTATAGTAAATACGGCGCACCCATAGTGTCGCAAGTATGCTTTTTCATTGTACTTATTTTTTTTTATATGTACCCTAAACAGTGGCTATTTATTTTGCCTGAACTTTGAGTGCCCAATTAGATGGTGTTTTCATCGGACTCCTTTTTAAAGTTATAAAATGTTTTGGTGCCATTGTGGCATTGTAGCTGCCTGCTGTTTGAGTGCCTGGGTGTCTGGTCTCCTTCACAAATATTAATAATATCGAAATGTAAGACACATTTGAAAGGCATTTATCTAAAAAAAACAAATCCCAGTAAAAAGACACATCAGTGAATGTTTTTTTACATTTAAAAAATGAATGCAAGCATGTCAGTGGCCACGTTTAAGTGGCCACATGTTTTAATTGTTTTCTTCTTCTTTTCCCTTTCTCTTTTTATTCTGGCAGATTCATGCTTAAAAATGATTGGTGTTTGAGTGTACGTGTGTGAGAGCGATGGTGTGTGGGTAAATTCAAGAATTGGTCAATGGTTTGAAGAATGGATATATCAAAGAGTGAAATGTATTGACGATAGGTAAATTAAGGAGTGAATACTTGGACAGATAAATTGTAATGTAGTATAAATATTTATTTAGCACAGGGGGCATGGCACGTCGTAAAACGAATTGGCTGCAAGTGACCACTGTTTATTTATTCATTACACATTTCACACCATCCATTGTTTTACTTGCAGGCATCTGATAGTGTATGCAAGTAGATGGCCACAATAGGCCTCGAATTCAACCAAGATGCCAGGTCTGATGTTATGCCAAGGATCACTAACGGCATGCCAAGGATTTAAGGGATGTGATTATGGTATGAGTAAGCACTAAAATGCAACGGTTGAACACATAATACCAATAAATTGCAACATTATTCAATGGCCTGCTTTAGTAGGAAGATAATACCATCTTGTCATGGTGCCAACAATATGTCTATAATTATGATAATGCCAATGCCACAATATGCCAGGAATAGGTATCAGGATGTCGTAGGTGTCCATAAGCAAATAATGACCACCATTTTGGTAGGCGTTAACAAATATGCCAGAGATATGCCTCGCCAAAAGTAATCGTCATCATATTATAGGTTAGCCCTGTATACTGTATGAAAGAGTGGCCCACCAGATGCATTCTGAGTGCGGATACAGATCTCAGGTCAGTGGCATTCTATAGGGCAGGGCCAGCCTGATTGACACAGACACCTTGACTTTCGCAGACATACACATATTTCGGCAAACGTAGGCACACATGCACACACGCACACAAACATGCATTCAGCAATCCTTTATTTTATTACTTATCTGTCACTTTCACATTTGCCCTGCATGTATTCCCACTAGCTAGTTGATTGTGCTATTTCATCACCTTTCTCATCACCAACTCCAGGTATTATGAGCTAATCGATTAGTGACACAGGAGCCACATACACTTGTGACGTGGGAGAGTACTGTGATTCAATTTAGGCTCACAGTATACTGAAAATAATATCTCATATGTGAGTCCCAACATAGTGTAAGAAGAGGGTGTCATCGGGCCATTTGTGCCCACAGTATATTAATGACTGTCAGCGAAAAGCTCTGGCCAACATTGTATGAGGAAGGCACCTTCATGACATAGATGCCAACACTGTATCACAAATTACCACTATTATGTCTATATTATTTTTGATTGTCCCTTCCACATCTGCAACACATTGACTTTCAGATGGTAGTGGACACTGCTCTACTACCCCCTGCTTCAGGTGTCATAGGGCTCAGACCATTGTGGCATAGGGGCTGCATGCACTTGTGATGTGCAGACAGCCCAGGTGCCTTTCGATGCCAATGGAGGTAAACGTCATGTCAAGAAAGCCCACAATATACCCACAATTAAACTCCCTTCATTAATAGGCCCACCAAGTCAAGTCAAGTCAAGGCATTTGTAACGCGCACATATCACATCCAAAGAGTCTCATGGCGCTTGGAGACGGCTCTGACGAGATGCAGACAACCTAGTTTACAAAAAGCCAAGTCTTCAGCTTCTTGCGAAAGCAAATGTGTTCTGGTCGTGCGCAGATTAAGGGGCATTTTAATCCAGAGGGAAGGGGCGAGAAAGGAAAAAGCATGGCCCCCATTTCTGGCAGTTTGTATTCTCAGCGGGCAAGCAGCGACTCAGTGCTAGATCTAAGTTGCCTTCTGGGTGCGTACCAAATAAGTTTGTGGGACCAATATTTTGGGCTGTTGCCATACATATGTTTACAACAGACTTTCATGTGTGTTGGTAAATGTGCAAATACAATTGCCAACAACCAGTGACGGAAGAGTGTTGTCCTTTTGCCCTCTTTAGGAATGAATGTTATGAGGTCTTCCAAAATCGCTAACACTCTCTCTAACCAGACCTAAAATGAAACGGAGACAATGGTAAGCTCATTAAACGTAATGTGGCGATAAATTGCGTGTACTTGCTTTACCATCACCCGGGTAGATCAGAACTCCACGAATCATAACGTCAGACTCAATAGTTAATATCATCAGAGCATGTTAATTACTGACCTTTTTTATTTATTTAATGCTTCCCCATGTTTCACTAACAAAACACTTGCCAGTATGAAAAGTTAAGAGCAGCGTTTGGTCAATTTCAATGAGTAATTCATACGCCACTAAGTGATCACTAAAACAACAACAGTGCATGTTTTTATGGTTTTGAATAGCTGGCATTGCTTGCCGTAAAAATGTGAATGATGATAAGAAAGTTGCATATTCGTTCATCCTTATCAAAAGAGAAGGGTAAAGCATTGGGCATGTTTTACAGTAGGAGCTTTTGAAAGAGCTGAAAGGTTAGAAAGTGTCAGATCAAGGACAGGGTGAGATTGTGAATACCCTGAGCGGGTGGGTGGTGGAAACATTCCTCCTCACAATAAGTGCTCTGTGGAGGATTTGCCGTTCACACAAAACACGCATTCACGTTTACCACATCATGCAAATATTTTGTCTCCATTTATACAGTTGCAGAATAAAGATACACCAAGCAAAAGTATTACTGGGTGTTAACACTTGTAGAAATGCTTGACTATTTCCTCAGAATGCCCCCGATATTCTCTCCGTGATTGTGATTTTCCGGGTAGTTTTAACTGAGAAATAATTGTCTTTTTTATCAGAAAATAATACGACAGGAAAATTAGTGTGAGTAAGGCCTATCAGTCAGATCCAGCCGCACCAAAAATATTAGAACTTACAACAAAACAAGAGCATTCTTTGGGATAACATTGGCAAGAATTGTGAAACCTGCTCCCAGGAAGAGTTATTGAAACCTATTCCTGGCGTTGCTCTGAAACGAGAAACATAAGAGATTGTTACTCTGTCTGGGCTACTTGGAGGTAAACCAGAAATGTTGGAAACATTGGGAGTGGTTACATGTGCATGTGGTGACATAGGGTTCCCGGGGCTAGAGAACGGATAATTAAAGGAAGTAGATTCTCTGCAGCAGGACTATGAAAAAGAGAAATCAATTTCAAGAGAGAATCCTTGTCAAACGAACTGCAAGAACAACGTTGAAGCAAGCAGGATAGGTGGCAAGATGCAAGGCAGAGTGAATATTGTCACACTCTCTTGAGAGTCCAAATTCGAGAGAAAGAAGTTCTGGGGCGATATGTATCAACATTCCGTTTTGCGATTCCTAAATAGCGATTTTTAAGGAATCGCTATTTAGAAAACGCAAAATGGTATGTATGTACAAAATCGCTTCATTTTAGCGATTCCTTAATATTCCTTAATTGCGATTAGAAAATTGCTAATCGAATTAAGGAATAATCTCCCATTCATTTCTATGGACCAGGAGGCCCATAGGAATGAAGGGGAAATTAGCGATTTGCAATTTACTAATCGCAAATTGTGAATATTTTCAAGGGTGCAGGGGTGTTGCACCCCTGAAATCTGCATGGGTGCACATGTGGCGCACATACATGCCCTAAGGGCATGTCTGTGCGTCACATGGCACTTTGAAAAAAGGAAAAAATATTTTGGAAGGAATTCGCAACTTACCACCAACTAGAAGTTGGTGGTAATTTGCGATTCCTTAAGGCCAATTTGCTATTTTTTTTGCTTCTTACATTGCATTTCAGGAATCGCAAAATTTGCGATTCCTTAAATGCAATCGCAAAATAAGGAATCGCATATTTTGCGATTCCTTATTCTGAACCACGTTTTGTTTAATACATACGATTTAGCACATTCGCATTCTCAAAGGCCGAAATTCTGCGAATTTCGGCTTTGCGAATGCGAATATGCTTGATACATATCGCCCCTGATGTACTATTCGGCAGGTCGCAAACCAGTGGTTGTAAATTGCTCACCGAGGGGACTATTTATGAGCCAGTTTGCAAGAGCAATGCAAACCTTACATGTGATTTATGAAGCCACGCAACGCCACTTTGTGTGGTCCAAAGTTGTGCAAATCGCTGCGCTGTCTTACTCTGCACTGGGACGGTGTTCCATGGGCGTTGGGTGAATGTTCCCATGCAACTCCATGGTTTTTGATGCATTTCCAGAATTTACAGAATTGGTAAACCTGGGAGTGCTCCAAAAATATACGCCTTCCCAGGAGAGGCATAACTAGGAGGAATATTTGTATTTCTCCTTGTTAATTCCTCTTTTTATGTGTGCTGAATTCTGCAGCGCACATAGATAGAGGAATATGCATCTCAGGAATTGTTTTTCATTCTGCATGCGTTGTAGGCACCCTTACACCATGGTGCAAGCGTGCGTGCGTTGGCGCTAGGCTGGCAAAAGGACACCAGCGTAGGGAAAAAGTTGGGAATGTGCCATATTACCTTAAATACGACACACTCCTGCCCTAACACTGTCACGCAGCGCAGCAAGGTGACTGACTGCGCTGCACTGCATGACAAATTCATAAACAGGCCCCTAACTGTTTGCAATATGACAAGTATTTTTCATTTCTCTCACTTTGCAAAATCGGTATTTGCCGGAGTTCGAATAGTCTCTTCCCTCTAGAATATAAATGAGGCAGGTAACATTTTGCGAGCCACTGTGTATGACCCCAAAAGCGGGGCTGGGGGCATCAAGGAACAGTGGACTTCACTTCACATTCTCTTCTTGAATGCTTTTAAAGCGGCCAGTGTTCCTTAAGTGGCAAGGGACTGCATTTAAAACAAGCATTTACAATGCAATGGTTTCGCCTTTGTTAAAGTTTGAGCTTTTGGTATTGCTTTTGACAAATGGTCTTTTCTAACTTCTTTGAATTATGTGTAAAACGTTGATGTGTTTTACTTTACACAGAAATATGTATTGCACGAAGAAATCTCGGTTTCTAGTCCCGTGCTACTCACACTAAAATAACGGCTATCAAGTGTTGGATAAAATAGGTCCACTGACAATAACCATGACTACAATACCCAGAATGCATTAGGTCGTCACACACAAGCCCAGTCCTGGAAAGTGACAGTAATGAGGTTTCCTACCTGGCTGTGAACTAAGCCACAAAGTGTAAAGTAGGCTGCTACCTAAACTGGGACAACTGTGGTGATTCAAGATAATCCTAAATTAGGTGTGAGTAGTTAATCTAATCATTAGGTGTGAGTAGTTAATCTAATCGTTTTTCTTCCTATGCGTTCTGGTACTTGTAGTTGTACTGCTCACAGTGTTGAGAGAGCTCTGAAGATCCTTTGTTCCAAAAATAAAACGAGAATTAAAGGTTATGCTCAGGACCTGGTTTCTTCATTCAGCTGCTTGCGATCGAGTGTCCTTCAAAGTGTCACACATGAGACATGCAAATGTCACGCGTACAAAGACAGTAACATAGAAATATCGCATATGCATACTGTAAACGTAAAAGCTCTATTTTGAGATTATGTGATAGCCCAGAGGGGGGAGGCAGCTTTTATTCCAGCACATGAAAAGCTGGTTTAGGAAGAATGGTTCGCCCCTTCACGAGCGGGGGAGGGGTCAGGGGTACTCATGATAGAGGGTTCACCGGCTGGCGCACTATGTGTGAGGGGGCGCGTGTAGAGCCGTTCAGCGTCCTCCTGGAGAGCTGGAACAGTGATATGTTTAACAATGGCAGGGCAGGTAGTTCATATGGCACCCTGTAGAAATGACCTACTCTCACAAGGGAGGCCTGGTGACGGGTCAATGGGCACCGGAAGGCCTAGTCCACTAACTGAAAGGGCTTTCAAGACAAGTCCAAGAAAGAATTCACGAAATAAATATCACAAGGGCGCGGGTGGTGTGTCAGAGGAAGGTTAGGGCGGGTTCACTAACCGAAGCAGCTCACACGTGGCACGAGTCTACTAAAAAATCACCAATTAATAAATAACCCAAGTGAGGTGGCGACATAGGGCGCATGAAAGGATTTGAAGGCCATCCAGAGGGGGCTGGGGTCAGAGGGCACCGAAAAGACTAGCCCAACATTCAAGGACAGCAGGGGTCGGACGGTACAGGAAGGACCATCCCAGAGGGATGAGTGCAGGGGAGGCAGGAAGGCCTGGGCACTAGCATAAGGAGGCGGGGGTCAGAGGGCGCATGGGAGACTAGGCACAATTATAAGCGAGCTGAGGCCAGGGGGCACAGGTAGCATACGGGCCCACATCTCAAGGACCTAGTGTCAGATGTGCACTAAGGACTAGCTCTCCAATCTAAGGGGGTAAGTAACTTCGGAGGGGGTATAATTAGAAGGTTGCGGTGTGCAAATGACTGGGGGCAGCTGTCATCCATTCCAAGGGGGACACAGGACGCAGGAAGTACTGGCACCTTATACCAGGGGGCTGAGGTCAGGGAACGTGGCTAAGAATGACTCTTACACGGGGGAAAGGCCCATTATTGTGTAGATGGCGTGGTCCATTACCACACACGGGTGGGGTCAGAGGGCACAGTAAGGGTGGTCCGCAGGTGTGACGTACAGGACCCTGTTATCGCACACAGAGCTAGGCCCAGGCAGATACAAGAGTCCAGGGGGGGTGGGGGAGGCGTTTGGTGATGTGCACTGTAACTGTATATGACAGAGGTCACACGCCTGGGGAGAGGGGCTTGGGTGCCCCGCCTGCCCCCTCCACCCCACTCCCCTTCAAGGTCACTGGGTGAAACTTGCGAGCCCAAGATCAAACAGCTACCGGGGCCGTGGAGAGTCCATGTTCTTCATCACATGTTGTTCAGGAAAGAACCAACTACGCCCTCAGGTGCAGCAACACCCCCATGGCACCTCTGTGTACGGGTCCCCACTACTTCCGGGCAAGAGTACACTGTTTGTCATGCAGCAGTTAGAGACAACATAAAGAACGAAGAGAACAACATAAACAGCACACCGGACGTGCTGACATATGACGAAACATACTTCTTGTTGTCAAAAAGTTGTATGGCACCATCCGTGGTCGCACCTATGACCTACCACATACACGGACACGCACACACGCTCTATCTGCGTCTCTCTCTTCACGCGCTCGGCAGCAGGCGCATGAACCTGAGCTATCTATCACACCGAAACAAAGAGCAATGGGAGCATTCATGGGCGGCGGACGGGAGTACTCTCCTCGGGCAGTACTCTCATCCCCGCGGGGACTGAGCAGTCTAGGCCTCACTCACCTCTGGGGGTCGCAGCAGCCGGGGCCCCCCAGCCACGTACGGGGCAGCACGCGCTCTCCGCTGAGACCCGGGGTGCAGAAGCAGACAAAAGAGGGAGAACCTGCTGAGCCAGAGGATCCTCGAGCCGAGTCCAGACAGGCTCGCGCCGCCCCGGGCTGGCCCCCAGCCTGCTCCCGCCCCGCCCTCCGCCTATCGCAGGCAGCCAGAGGCGGCCGTCCCCATGGCAACCGAGGATGCGACGCGCCTCTCGGAGAGACAACCTCCCACAAATACACACACAGGCTGGGGGAGGACGCCCCCCGCCCCCCTGCACGCTGTCCCGGCCAGGGGTGCACCCCGCCCTCTCCTTACTGTACCCCCAGCTGCGGGCAGCGCTGCTACTGGATGCACCTCCTTCTAAGGGATGCCACCGCCCCATCCTGCACCCCCACCGCGGGCCATCCTGCTGGGAGATGCGAGGCCAGGGAACAGGGAAGAAAGGAAGCACATATCCCGGAAGAGGGGGGTTGAAACACAGAAGGACAAGCAAGTAAACAATAGGGAATATGGATCGGGAAGAGGGAAAAGAAAGAGGAAGCAAAGGAAGTAGGAGACAATAGAAGCGGGGAGTGATAGTAACAGAGGGACAAGGGAGACAAAAGGTAGGAAAACAATAGAGGTGCGAAGAAAAGAAGGAAAACGAGAGAGGGGAAAGTAGAAATAAACAGGAGAGAAAAGTGAGAAGGAAAGAGAGTGCATGGTGAAAAGGGAAGAAAGAGGGCAGAAAGGGGAAGCGGTGAGATGAAACAGCCAATGAAGAGAGAATGGAGGACTCAAGGAGCGAGAAAGCATGGAAATAAAAGAGGGAAGAAGAATGATAGAATAGAGTGACAATTAATAGAAGGCAATGAGAAAGAGGAAAAGAGGATGAGAGGCGGGGGATAGGGAGACACAAAGAAGATGAGAGGAGAAAGGGAAGGATTTAAAAGGGATGAACGAACCAACCCTACAGGTAAATAAACAAGTCAGGTCCCGGGCCGGCCAGCCAATCACAGCGCGGCCCGGGAATGACGTCACGGGGGTGTCCCGGGCCAGCAGCCAATCACAGCGCGGCCCAGGACAAAGGGCCGGGACTTAAAAAAAGACCGAGAAACGCCCCCGAATCGCGTTTTCAGGGGAAAGCGTGATTGACAGCCTCTGTCTCCCAATGGCTAGCCTCCATTTATGGAGCTAGCCAATGGGAGACAGAGGCGGGACCAAAGCCCATATGTAGGATCATGAGATTTCGCCCTGGGCGGAGCAACTGCTACGCAGTTGCAACGCCAGGGCGAAACCTAAAAACATTTTTAGGCAGACAACGGGGAGGTCATGCTATGGTCCCCTGGGCCACTGACTACCGCCCTTGAGGCTGCTGCAAACAGTTCTCAGAACAAATTCTTTGCAAGTCAGTTACTACCCCAAATCAAGTGTTGGACTCATCAATGGGTTGTGACGCATTTGCAGTCTCAAAACACTGATAAATACTTTTTAACTCACAATGAACAGGAGATTGTTCTTTTACACCGGTTCCTACGTTCACTTACGGGAAGGTCAAAAAAACCTGCTATGAGTTGGAAAGACTCATAAAAGAGACTTTGTACATTGTTAAAAAGGTACTTTATATTGTTAGTCCTGTGACTATATGGAACAAAGCTTTGATACCACAAATTACATTTGGACATAAGATGTTCAGTCTTATCCAAATAAGAGGCTAATGACAACCACATGCGTAGAGCTAGAAATATCCTATGTGCAGAGGAAAGATGTGAATAATTATTTTTAGTATTCGTCATTCTTCAAACTAATCATAATGTTCTGAAAATATGCTTTCTCCAGTTTGCAGCCATGGGGCCCTGCATTCATGTACATCAAAACATCGCATAGCAGGGCCTGTGTGTGCAGTTTACTGCTACTTTGACTTGGCATTTAAAACTACTTGTCAAGCTTTAAGCAACCCTTTTATTATACATAAGTAGTGGTGGGCAGTGAACTCCACTCCGCCAGTGGAGTTTACAGAGTTTTGTCATTTCTGCTTGCATTCGTACTTTGGCGAACAGGATCTCAATGTTCAGCTGTCACTTTGGACGTGACCTACAAAAATGTAATGCGGGTGGATGGCGTCAGCATTTCAAGTAGGTTCTTTACTAGACCAGCAGGAAATCAACTTGTAATCCAGAGTTGATATTTTACCTGAATGTGTATTTTTTGTTTTGGCACAAAATACCCTTTTTTTCGAACAGGAAGTATTGGACTTGGCCCTCTCTGTACGGTCACCCCAAAACATTTTACCTTCACCTCTTTTCTGAATTTTGTTTCAGTTGGTGTTAAGACTGCTTACCAGTGCTAAAATGTTTGTGCCCTCTCCCTGAAACATGGTACAATTGGCCTACACCTGATCGGCTCATTTAATTTACTTTTAAGTTCCTAGTAAAGGGCTACAACGTGTACCCAGGGCCTGCAAATTAAATGTTACTAGTGGGCGAAGTGCATTCATCGTGCCACCCACTAAAGACAAGTACCACTTTAAAACATGTCTGATGCCTTCCATTGCAGCCTGTTGTACAGTTTAAACTGACTTTTTGACCTGGCAAAAGCCTACCTCTCCCATAGGATAAAATTGGATTACCTTATTTCATTTAATAACCTATGATATTTTTATTAGGAAGGAACAGGTAGGAATGTCTTGTTTGGTCTCAAATTAATTGTAATTTAAAATTCTCTTTAAGGGTAAAGCCAGTTTTTAAGTAATAATTCTGAACATGCAATTTTTAGAGTTGGCATTTTTTGTCCTAACCATTTGGTGCCTGCAGCCTGTGTCCTGAGTCACATGACTGTGAATAATTTGGCAATTGACCTTTGTGTATTCCTCCCAGACAGAGAGACAAAGACGGACTCGTGTTGGCAGGCTCGGCCATCCTGCCTTGATGGTTGGGGTGGAGCTGTTCCCTGCCCCACTTCCATTTCAAAGGGCTGCCTGCAGCACACTCACTAAGCAACTTGACATCAGTCTACTGTCAGCCCAGACTACCTGGAGCCTTGGCTTTCAAGAACCTGACAACGGAGTTAGCCAGGATGTCACACTCACTTCAAAGGCTGGCACCAGGTATAAATATTGGACCTCCTGAACCATCTCTTCAGTACACTCCTGGACCTGTGGTAGATTCAAATGGACTGCCTATTGCTCTGCTGCCAGAAGGATGGTCCTGCAGCCCTGCTGACTGAAGGTGGACTGGACCTGCTTCCTACACCCAGGACCACTGGAGCGACTCCAAGGTTTAGTTTATTGGAATCCTGTGTGAGCTACAGAGACATAACAAGCTCCAGAGACCTTGAACTGTGCACCTGGCCTCTGCTGGAGTAAGTCCTGCCCCTCCAAGTGGTTCTCATCCAGTCCTGGACCCTTGGTTGTGGTGCTGAAGGTACTGCTCCTGACTAACCCTAAAAGTAGGGACTTGGAAAATTGTTCACAAAAAATGGGCATGAGAACTGACAGGAGTCCACGACCTACCCGCCTGCCAGTCTGCCCACTACGGATTGTCAGAGAGTCTGTCTCTGTGTTAGATCCTGATAAATTCTTCTCTTCAGCAGCAAAATCTGTATAGTCATTCAGAGCAACGTTATCTGAACTTGTGAAGCCTTGTCAGCTACAGCCTGCAGCCTCGTCCCACTGGACATTTCCCACTTCCTAAAATTTGACAAAGTCTGAATGCAGAAATCTTCACTGCAACTCCATCCTGCAGCTCCCTGACAACAATGCCTAACCCTCATACTCCTCTGGCTGCCTTGCCCAGATAAACTTTACCTTCTCAGGAACTTTTCTTTGAAAATTCCTCTAAGTTCGAAGATAAGCCGATACCGGGTCCAATCACCATGTGTAGCTGAACCACGCTCCAGCGATGTCAGCCTCAATGTTTGACTTTGTTGCCGTCTTCTGGGGCCAAATACCCATGATTGGAGTTTTGATATTTTAGTCGCTATCTTACACTTAAAACTGTAAAATTGCATAACTCCAGTTCTACTGCTTGGAATCCAGACAGGTAAAAGTGCTATAAAGTCCGGGAAGCTACTGTGCATACAGTAGCAACTTCCTCTTCCTGCCTTGAGTCTTCACCCTGTTCTATGTCCAGCCCTTGATCACTTTGGATTTGGATTTTGAAGGGAAATCATCACACTCCTATTGTCTGCAATCCCTGCTGTATCCACAATGTTCAATGTAGCACTTTGCAAAATGTTTGTTGGTTTAGGGAGGGCATGCCCTAGCATTTTATGTCCCTTTTTTTTTTTTGTATCTTTGCTGGTGGGTAGCCTAGAGTTTGGGTTGGGTTGGGGGGGTAGGATTTACCGTTTTAAGGGTAAATGCCTGCACATTATTTTATTGTTAGTAGAGGCAAAGGGTTAAGCATACTTCTTCATTTTCTTGAGTGGATTTGTCGAATGCTTTACTGATTTGTTTACCATTTTAATGTGATGTTGTTGTACCCTTTGGGGCCTAGACTGCCCTGCACTAGGTCTTTGGCATATTTGTGATATATTTTTCACATTTGTACTGCTGCTGTGCTATGTTTTAGGGTGTGTGTGTGTGTGTGAGAGAGAGAGACCAACCTCAGGGGGTAAGCAACTGTTTAGAAAATTAAATAATGTAAGGTAATACCTTTTTTTTTCATTTTCCCTCCCACACTTTGGACTGATGCTGGTGGTTTTCTACTCTGAAACTGTCATAAGTTAACTTACTTATAAGTCTCCAGTATATTCCTGCTCGGCTCCTTGCATCTACGCGACACTTTGAGGCGGCACCATCGATCGGCCCCTGGTTATCCGTTTTATTCAGTGCCTCATACAACACACACTCGTATTGATTATATCTTTGCCACTGCTGCGTAGTGTCGCTAAGTGGAGCTGGCAGATGTGCAACCTCGCACTCTATCTGACCATTCCCCACTCATTTTGCACCTGAATGTCCCGCATTCGGCTGGGTTGGAGCGGAGGTGGTCCTTTCCAGCCTCGGCTCGCCTAGACGTGGTGTTCCATTCCGAAGCTCAGGAGGCCATTACAGAATATTTCAACCCAAACACTGGTTCAGTGGCTCACTACTCCACTCTCTGGGACGCCTTTAAGAGGTTCATATGGGGTCTTGTCATCTCCTAACAGGCGGGGGTGCTATGCGCAGTATGCAGTAGCCATGCTAAAGTAGAGGCTGAGTTGGCCCAGCTAGACGACTCGTGCCCTGACCCACAAATAGATGTCAAGCGCAATGCACTTCTGTTGGACTTTAATGAGCATGCGGACAGGGAGGCGTCCCAGCTTGGCAAATACCAACTGGCACGGCGCTACGGCAAAGGTGACCGCCCCGGCCGGACGCTGGCTCGCCTGGTGAGCCCCCCGAAAGGGGCTGGGCATATCACATCCATTACACATTTGGACGGGACATGTGCCACATCTGACTCGGATATTGTGGCGGAGCTGGTGGCTTATTATCGTTCCATATATTCCACCATGCTTTCTGATACTTTTACACAGCATCTGTCCTACCTAGAGGAAGTGGCCATGGTCTAGCTCATGGAAGGCCAGGCTGAGTTTTTGGCGCACCCCTTCACTGTTGAGGAAATGTCACTGGCCATTGATGAACTCTCTGGTTCCAAAGCACCGGGCTTTGATGGTCTCACTGGAGTGTTCTATAAAGTCTACAAGGAAAGCCTGGCACCTCAACTCTTGGAAGTCTTAGCTGAGGCATGGGATTTGGGCGTTCTCCCTCATACTATGCGTGAAGCAGCCATCTCTCTTCTGCTAAAATTGGGTAAAGATCCCACGCATTGTTCATCATACCGTCCTATATCCCTCATCAACTTTGATAATAAAATTCTTGCCAAAACGCTCTCCTTGTGCCTTTCTTTATTAATGAATCAAATCCTGTCTCCTGTGCAATCTGGTTTTATACCTCACCGGTCCACCGCCCTCAATCTCCGCACGGTATTCTGGGTCATTAACCGCATCGAACCCACAGCGCCAGCTGCAGTTGTGCTATTAGGCAGCGGAGAAGGCCTTTGATTCTCTTGAGTGGCTCTTCCTTTTGGCGCCGCTCTAAGAGCTTGTCCTCCCTGCTAACCTTATAGCCCTGATTGCCCTTTTATACTCCCCTATGGCCCATCTCCGGCTGAATAGTTCCTTATCCCCTCCCATCCACATCAGCCGTGGCACGCGTCAGGGGTGCCCCTTGTCCCCGCTCCTATTTATTATAGCGCTGGACCCTTTGGTCCATCATCTTCAAGAAAAACACCTGTTCCACAGCCTGCAATTCCCTGTGGGCCCACTCTTAATGTCCCTCTATGCAGATGATATTCTGCTTTTCGTCCGTCATCCCCAAACCAATCTGCAACCGTTATTTTACGAAATCGAGCGGTTTGGCTCAATGTCGAGTCTTAAGAATAATAAGGGGAAGTCAATGCTATTCCCTATCACGGACACGGCGACGGATGAGGTGGAGTACCCCTTACAGGTAGCTCGGGAGACCACGAAGTATCTTGGGGTGCAGGGACAAATGCCAGGTTATACAACTAAATTAGGGACCTGCTATTGATCATCTTACCTGCTCCGACTCCTTTGGTGTCATTGCTCCCAAAGGGAATCCCCCTTGATGCACAAGACATTCAACCTTTGGCCACTACATGCTGGGCCTGGCGAATTGAATCGGCTATATGGGTCTGATCCCCTTTATTCACCCTTTGCCAGAGCTTGACCTGTTGGGACTGGTTCATCGTATTAAATTGTGCTATAGGCGCTATGCAGCGATAGCGTTACTACTGGCAAAACGTGAGATTGCTGTTTTATGTGGGACTAGGGCTAACCTGACTAGGTCTGCCTGGCTTTGAAGTCTGGTGTACTGTAGGGTGCAATCTGAAATCTATGCTACACTCCAACCCCCATCCTCCAGGCCCCGGAACATTTGGTGTGTCTACTGTACACACTTGCAACATACACTTCTCACGGCACATGCTGCTCCCTTATCACCAGTCTCCTAGAATGCGGGAAAGACTGTAGCCAGGCTCCTCTGCTAATATTTTTTAGACACTTGCTTCCCCCCTATACATACCTGTTGCCTGCTGAACTGCCACAGCACATTTATCCTAGATACAGCCCCTGACCCCACGTTGATGCCTTTCGCAATTCAAGTACTGGAACCCAAATGTCTATTCATTATTTCATCAATTCACTGGCTTTTCTGTTGTATGCATATGTGTCTTATTGTTTTGGTGAGTTTATGATGTATTTGTCCTTTTATGTTTTATTGAGGTTTTGTATTGCATTGATCTTTGGAGATTTTGAATTGTATGCCATTGACTGTCATTCCTTTTACTTTTATGTGTTTTGGTGTCTATGTATTGTTCGGTTCTAATTCCTCAATAAAAACCTTAAAATTTTTTTAAGTCGCCAGTATATGGTACCAGAGGTACCCAGGGCCTGTAAGTTAAAGTGTACTCATTGTGCCACTACAAATGTGACAAAGCATAACTCCCAGCCCACTATTTCCAACTGGCAGAGCGGTTTTTAAATTACAATCTCTGCTTTGCAATTCAAACCAATGGCAAAGCCAAGACCTTCCTTTTTAAAATGTGTGTCACCCCTAAGGCAGGCCTATTGAGCTCCAGAGCCAGGGTGCATTACATTAAAAAGAAGGACACATGTTTTATCAACTTTACATGTCCTGAGTAACAACGCCACATTGATGCTTTTACTGTGGCAAGGCTTGTAGCCCCATTGGTGAGTATGAGGTTACACACTGACAACGCAACACTGCTCTCTTCTGAATGGCATTATTAAATATTATAATTCAAAGCATCAAAATGATTATTGCATTAAACATGGCTTGTTGCTTAAGTCGAATTTAATGTTACAAATACACAAATGGCAACTTTAGAAATTTGCCTCTTTTTTTACCCAAAGTTCACAGTTGTTTGCAGTTTCAAACAGGCTTTTGTCCTGGAGACATATTTCTGTCCTCCACAAGAGAGGTGTGAATGACTCTCAGAGGGAGGAACAAAGGATCTGCTGAAAGTAGAAGTATGACTTGTTCCTGGCATGAAGGCCAGATTAGGTGTGAGCCCAAAATCTGAGCTTTGAAGGGGAAGCTGCCTATGAATGACAAAAGGTCATCACACTAAATAGGAGCTGCTCTTTTGTTTTAGTCGACAGGCTAGCATCTCAGTTAGAGATGGATAAGCCATAGTCAAACCGTTTTTTCAGAGGGCGTGTAGCCCCCTGCTACCCACACCTCTGCGTTGGGCTAGGGGGCTTTACACGCCAAGAGAAGAGTTATGTCATGTTGGGAGTGGGCAGAATGGTGCATTCTGTGCTAGCTGGTTTTCACTTATTGAAGGAAGTCATCATTAGACAAGAGGGGACCTGGACGCCCAGTGGCCAGTTAGTCATCTCATGCTCCGAGGCTTGTAGTGGGCTTAAAAGTAGCATCCCTGGCACTCATACTTCACATCACATCTGGACTGGGTCAGCACCAAACAAGGGCTGCCCTGCTGTTCCCAGGACCAAGCAAAGAGAGGCTGTATTAAAGGCTGGACTGCACCTTATGCATCTTGGGCTAACAATGAAACAATGATGCCTGAGGTGTCCTGCTTGAGGAACAGTCAGGCCGAGTTCTAGAACAGAGAAGATGACTCCAAGAGTTGAATGCTACCTTCCTGCTACAGCCGGAAGGCCATAAAAGCTCAGACACCTGCTCCTCTGCAAGCCAAGCACCAAGAAGTCTGACTGTTGCTGGATGCTGAGGTGCAGCCAGGGAGACCAAGTCCAGACCCTCAAAAGTTGCACCCATGCATGCTGAACCCCAGAGAGTTGTCTCTATTCCAAGGAGGGTCATCAGAGTGCAGTTTGGGTCACTCAGCATGTAAGTTACCAGTAAACCAGTGGCAACCAGTTTTGTGCTAAACTTCAACTGGATATCATAGGATCTGAAGCCTCAGATCCAAAATCGCCCCTCTGTATTCACGACTGAGGGTTGACCACGGGAAGTCCCTGGACACCGGCTCAACATCCACAGCATCCTTGAGCATCTTCAGCATCCTGCATACCTTGACGTCTATGACAGTGCGCTAGGTAACAGTTCAACTGGAACCTGACAGAGTTGTTTCCCACAAGACAACCCTTACAGATGTTTTCAAGTTACTTGTTCTGGCTAACCCTAAACTGTGAGTAGCTGTAGATTTTATTGATTAATTGCATTACATTGAAAAACTGTGAGTTATTGTTTCTTTACAAGTTTATATCTGCACAACCCTCTGTTGGATTTCTGTCATTGGCAACCTACTTTTTTCAATTGGTGTCAGATTTTTATTGCATTTTGTTTTCATTCAACTGTTTTGATACTTCACAGTACTTTATACTTTTTCCTTTCATAAAGTCAGACTTGTCCATGTCACAGCTACCCAGGACTGAACTAAGGTTTTTCAAACAAACCTAATCAGATCTGATATGGAATTGTGTCATTAATATACCGTGAATTTGCACAGCTACACCATAACATAAACCACTGTCCTCACCTATATTATTAGCATATTAGTAAAGTATATACAAATCAAAAAACAAAATGTAAAACTGAAACTTTTAAAACTGTCACTGTGAGGGAATTTACAAAAATCATGTTGGTATTCTTACCTCTATTCCTGGGAGCAGCACAATAGCAAACATCAGTATGGAAAACTGATGGCTTCAACTGAAACACAATTTTGTGTAGCTTTATTGTCAACAAAATATAAATTACATGTATTGATTAATTGACTCGTAGATGTCAACCACCCCATTTGCAGAAGGTATGACCTGAAGGGACTTCCAAACCCTAATAATAGATTATTTACTGGCTGAGATCAGGAAATATAAACCTGTCCTTTCAAAGGCTAACACTTTCCCTCCTTTTGCATATGTTGAAGTGGGAATAGGATAGGTGAGCCCTCCAAAGTCAAACACTTTCCTTACTGTTGCTCAGACTGTTGTGGGAAAAGTAAATTTTACCCCTTGAAAGAACAACACTTTACCTACTGTTGCTTACGTTGAAGTGGGAACAGTAAACCTGTCCCCTCCAAAGTCCAACACTTTCTCTACTTTTGATTATGTTGGAGTGGTGATAGTAATTTGGCCCCCTGATGTTCAATAGTTTCACAGTAATTGTTTTATTAATTATTTGTTTTAATTTAGTGATTTTGTTCCATATTTTTAAAGTATTTTAATATACAGTGCGTATAATTATAATTCATTTTTAGTATTTTTTACTTATGTTTTAATATTAATTTCATATTTTAATGTTTTGCTTTTTTGGGTGATTTATTTAAATTATATTACTTTATTTTATATTGATAAGTTATATATGTATTTATATCAATTTTATATTCTAAGCATATTTTTTTAAAACGTGTAATAATATTTTGAAGCTTATATATGGTTTGAAGTTAATACAGTCTGTAATAGTTAGAAGTCATTATTCTCACCTATTTTCTGCCAATATTGTGGTCTTCTATATATATTGTTGATATTTTCTACTTCATGTTCCAGGTGTGTAAAGTCAATATTTCTGTTCTCAATATTTTTTCACAATATTGTTTTTGTCGATATTTACGCCTGCCAATCTGTTAATAGGTCTGTTATACTCCTAACCATTTACCAGTTGAGAAAACAAACAATATCATTTCAGCTCTTAGCATAAACACGTTGAGTGTAGTATATGCATAAACACTTTGATTTAATTTTATGAAAAACCAAGTTGACTGTATTTTGTGGCCGTGATACGTAAAGAAGCTCATATTGCTTTACTAAAAGTCACTCACTTTTGACACAAGAACTTGGGGGCATATTTACAAGGGGATTGCACCACAGGAACATCACTTTTACTGATGTTCCTGTGACACAATGTCCTGCTCCATATTTACAAAGTGAAGTTAAGCCACTTTTTTGGGCTTGACGCCACTTTGTAAATATGGTACTCTTTCATGCAGTTGTCTGGCGGGCAGTGGGTGTTGCTGTGGGTGTTCCACTGCAAAACCCATTGCTTTTTGATGCTGCCCCAGATTTACAAGTATCTGTAAATAAATCTGGGGCAGTGCCAAAAACTAATGTCATGCAATAGCAGGCATTTAAAATGGCGCGACAAGAAGAAATAATTGTATTTATTTATTTATTTTGCTTTTTCTATATGTGCTGCATTCTGCAGCACCCATAGAAAGAGCAAAACACCATTAATGATTGTTTATGTGCAGGAAGGTATCCCTTCCTGCACATAAACAATCATTAAATAATGACGATCTGCTACTTCTATGTGTGCAGAACGCAGCACACAAAGAAGTAGCAAATAGCCATTTATAATTTGTTTATGTTCAGGAAGGGGCACCTTCCTACACATAAACAATCATTCACTGCAATGCAGGTACCTTTACACTATGGCACACGGGTGTCTGTTTGGGCGCTAGGCGGTAACTTTTAGCACCAGTGCTAGAGAAAAAACAGGAGTGCGCTCTATTAATGTAAATACGGTGCATCCATGCATTTTGGAAATGGCAAGGTGCGGCGCTGCAAAATTTGCCAGAGCTCCGCACTCCTTCATTTCCTTGCAAATATTCCTCTTGGTTCTCACATCACCTGCATTAAAATGCTGAAATGACGCTATTAGGATTAAGGTGTCTCTGTCGTTCGACAGTTGCAGCAATTGAGGTAACCAGCTCTAGGAAAACAAAATT
The DNA here is from genome assembly GCF_964261635.1 of Lissotriton helveticus. Taxonomy (NCBI): domain Eukaryota; kingdom Metazoa; phylum Chordata; class Amphibia; order Caudata; family Salamandridae; genus Lissotriton; species Lissotriton helveticus. The sequence continues at coordinate 278,645,950 of NC_136068.1, forward strand.
CTTCTTCTTCTTCTTCTTCTTCTTCTTCTTATTATTATAATTATTATTATTATTATTATTATTATTATTATTAGTATTAATAATATTAATATTGCTAGGGTGAATTAGTAGAACTGTGGTTCGACTTTTAATAATGGAACAACACAAGTAGGTCCCCTAAGCTTTCAGACTTTTCTCACGTTCCTACAAACATGTAGAGAGACCAGGTGAAAGCCATTTGAATTAAATATTCAGAACTTCAAACAGATTGCAAAATAAGTTTTATTGAAATGTTACCTAAAACCAATACGAATGGCACTTGCTGCAAGCTGTATAAGACACATCAGTTAAGACTATGCAAGTTTATGTAAAGATATACTGAAAAAAAATTGAGGCAACACGTTCATTTTAAAAGCAACTATAAATGAAAGGTAAATGTTTACATACGCAACAACAGTGGGTTGGCAATGAGCGGATGATGATATGCTGCAATTTGAGTTTTCCATTTAATTCTTTATTGCATTTGCAATAGAGTGTCGACATGCTGAAACTTACATTTTCCCAAGAGCTACCTATTTGGCTGGTATAACAGTATATATGGGCTGAATGATGTCTATGGCGTTATTACCAATTATTATTTTCTTAGTTACATTTGCAGGTACAGGAATAGGACAAACAGGAAAGGTACATTTTCTGGTTGCCCTTCATGCATGTCCTCTTGGACTACTCCAAACGGCATCTCCCCAGTGACAATTGGCTAGTGAACATTGAAATCATGACTAGAAATTGATCACAGCAAAAAAGAATAGCAAATGTGTAAAGCACATTCATGAAATATCATAAAATGTGTGCATTCTGCGTTACTGAATGAGATGCTGTAGGTATCATGAATTCTGAGCCACATCAACATTCTGGAATCCCTTGACTTTCGAAAATTGATCACACACCAGGTTGGCCAGCAGTTGCCGGGTTCCCTTTGTGAATGGAGTGATTTCTACAGGAATCTTCATCATCTCATGTGGCTTCATATCTTCTACCCTGTGTTCAAGGAAGACAAACCAAAAGTATATTGATGAGACTGTATCTTAGTAAATGACTCTCTATTGTGGTGTAGTAGGTGGATATAACAGAGTGGAAATAGTTTGGTAGGAATAAGTTGTGGTCAAGTTCAAGTGATCAATCGCAGATGTTCATAATTTTATGTTTTAAAATACACAATTAAAACTCACACCTCCCAACTCATTGAGGAACCAGACACATTCCCATAGAAGAGAAGGCTCCAGGAAGAGTACCTGAATGGTAAAGCACCATTAAAATAAAAACAAATCAAAACAAAAACAGAATGATGACAACAAAAACCTAATCAAGGAGACAATTTTATGTGATATATGCACACTTCCTTGCCGCGCCAAGGCCACAGCAAAAAACAGAAACACCCCCAGTCCTCATTTACACCATGTAATGATTTCTAGATGTCACCCGAGGACCAGCCACTACTACCAACTCAGTGGTTAATTAAAAAAAAAAATAAGTGCCGGGGCTCTGGTCAGGAAGCAGCTTGCACTAGACCATTTTTCCTGTTAGCACGGTCTTAAACAGAACTAACTACTAACCATTAAAGTGGGGAGAGAATGTAGCGTAATGGCCAAAACTGCCAACTTTGGAGCTGGGTAACCAGGTTTGAGTCTCAGCATCGGTTCAACATCCTGTGACTCTGGGCAAATCACTTCATCTCCCCGTGCCTACCATAAATGTCTCCTTCGCTGGTGCTCATGAAAAGGGCCGATGTTGATGATTAAGTGTTGGTGCTGAGCACCGGAAACCACCGGCTCAAATTAAGCACTGTACCAACTACCTCTGCTGTGTAGAGCATGGAATCCATACAGAGTACAACATAACAAGCATGGCAGCGTGCTTTACATACACCTTGTTCTTTCTCCGAGTATAGGATGGTACAATGAGGTTAAATTTGAATGGTGTTGCACTTACATGTAGGTTCTAATGAACAAGCTAGTGCAGGATTTGGGTAGTTTGGGGTTATGTGGGGCTGTTTGTGAATTCCAGGGCGCAAGTCTTTCTGAAACCTACACACACAGAGAATACAGAATACACCACAAATGTGCATTGTGAACAAGTAAATAAACAAATTGTCCAGTGGAGATGCAAAAGGAAAAAATACTTTTTTTCAGCCATAAAAATTTGTACGTCGGTTGTTGAATAGCATGTATTGAAGCACAACTTCGCATATGAAATTTTAACTAACAGTCAAAAAGGCAAACATAGCAAGCTTAAGGCAATCCTGAAACAGTTTGGTTATTATTAAAGTGTGCTATTTACACCTCCGCATTGCAGGCAGAGATTCTGGTTTTAAGGTGGCATTGGAAATTAGTGAAAAATATATTTAAATTATTTTCATTTTGATAGTGTGTACTTTTAAAAGATAATATACTGACAATTACTTTTCATGATAGAAGTAGAATTGTTCCCTCGCGCATACATTTCTTATCCGTTTTAATGAATTCTGTTGTAGAAGGCAAACTTTTCCAACTAGGCTACCATAAAGCATACAACAAATTCTTAAAAAACGTGGCCATTGAGACAATGTACAAACCATTCAACAAAGGAATCCAAAGAAAGCTATAAAATCATCTAAAAAACACTCTGTAAATGCCTCATGTTGCATTACTGAGAGCAATTTAAGAAATACCACTTTTAAAACACATCTCAGAGGAGGCCAGTCATAAAGAGACAAGAAAGGAGTTTCGTATTTGAGAGGCTAATAAAAGGACTTCTCCTGACAACTCAACGTGTCAGTTAGGTAAGGTAGAAACCTCACAACCCAAGTCTTACAAACTCGGTAGCCTCACAACCCAAGTCTTACAAACTCAGTAGCCACATTTATATTGGTCTCGGGATTTGACGGAGAGCAAGCGTAAGGCTCTTAAATAGTAGCGATCCTATCAGAACTTTTAGTCACACTAGCTAGGTGAGGGGCAGAATCCTTTCATAGAAAATTTGGGGGAACAGTGTGCTCTTAGGGAGGACATGAAACATTTCTTCTGTTCACATTGAAGAAAAACAAGGCGTGTACAACCTGTCAGAGAGAAGGAGAAATTGGCCTATTTTAGTAGTAATAACTTATGTGGGCGCTTCAGGAAAGTTGAAAGTCCAGGACAAAGGCTATCACCTTATGTTAAGGCCGTACTTTTAGAGCGCACGGCTACCCAAAGGGGTGTCCCGGCGCTTTGGCAAAGAGACCTGAAACCTGAAAACACAGAGGCAGCAGCACCACAGTCGCAGTGATTACGCGGAAAAGAGCATGGTCTTCAGCTCTTTTCTAAAAGCCAGGAGACTCTCGGCTTTGCGTAGGGAGAGAGGGAGCTCGTTCCAACAGCGAGCTGCCACAAATTGAAAGGACCGTTCTCCCATCCGGACACGTTTGGCCGTGGGCCCCTCCAATTTAGCCAAATCGGCAGATCGCAACACCCTCCGCGGCACATAGAAAGCGATCCGCTTTCTAATGTAATTAGGACCGATAGAGTGAAGGGCTTTGAAGGCCAGCGTAAGAATTTTAAACCTGATTCTTTTAGAAATAGGCAACCAATGCAACCTATTCAGAAGCATTTGGGCACTGGCTCTCCTAGGCAGGCCAAAGATGGCTCTGGCTGCCGAATTTTGGACAATTTGCAGTCTGGCTAGGAAATACCTAGGCAGACCCGCAAAAAGCGCATTAGCGTAATCTAACCTAGATCCCACTAGCGCCTGGACTACTGTCTTCCGGTATTGTAGGGAGAGCAAAGGAAGAAACTTCCTCAACATCTTGAGGATGCCAAAACATTTCCCGGATATCCCCATAATGTGGGGGCGGAAGGAGAGATCATCATCAAACACCACTCCCAGATTTTTCACTTGGGAAGATGATTTCTCAGGGGGGAACATATCCTGGGGCCACCAGGACTTCCAGCCTGGGTCAGGGGCACAGCCAAAGAAAAGCAGCTCAGACTTATCCGAGTTGCATTTCAGGCTGTGCCGCTGAAACCACGCAAAGACTGCACTCAGAGAGTCTTTAATCCTGTCGCCGTCAAAAGCCTCTCCTTTGCTGCATGTGAACAGAAGCTGGGTGTCATCAGCGTATGAGATGACCCGGGCCCCATAAGCCTCCGCTACCACCGCCAGAGGGGCCATATAGATATTAAATATGGTGGGGCTCAGAATGGACCCTTGTGGAACCCCAACCTCTAGCGATGGCATTTCAGCGGAGAACGGAGGAGCCCATATCACCTGTCGGCAGCCCGATAAAAAGGATTGAAACCAATCCAACACCGTCCCCCGCAAACCGATCTCCCTGAGTCTTAAAAGGAGACCCGCATGAGGGACGGTGTCGAAAGCCGCCGACAAGTCCAACAAGACTAACATAGCCTTACCCCCTAGATCGAGCGTCTCCCTGATGGCGTTGGTCACCTCCACGAGGGCCGTCTCCGTGCTATAGTTCGCACGGAAACCAGATTGAGAGTCATGGAGAATGTTGTTATTCTCAATAAAGGTGGTAAGTGTGTGTTGAACATGCTTCTCAACCACCTTCGCCAGAGCAGGGAGGAGGGAGATCGGTCTATAGTTAGCCAGCAGCAAAGGATCTAACTGAGGCTTTTTGATCAGCGGCAGAATAAGGGCGTGTTTCCAATCCCGAGGCACCACTCCGGAGCTCAGAGACAAATTAAGCAGGGGGTTCAGCAAGCTGTTTACTGCCGGAGCCACCCTGCCCAGACACCTTGCTGGACATACGTCCAGGGGTGAGCCGGATTGAAGCCGGGACAGTAGCTCCAGGGATGTTGCACAAGACAGCTGCGGGAAAACCGATAGTGTGGGCTCAAGTTCTGCCTCTAAGGATGGTACCTGCCCGTTGTCGGCGAGAACATCAGCTGCCCCTAAGGAGTCCACCGGAGGAAAGGAATCCTGAATAGTTTTAATCTTTGTGACAAAAAAGTCAGCAAGCTGTCTAATCCACCCTTCAGTGTGAGAGTGTGAGATAGCTCCTACAGCAGGATCCACAAACTCCTTGACAATTCTAAAGAGTTCCCTACTCGTATTATCCGCTCGGTCTATCCTATGCTCAAGGTATTCCTTTTTGGCTTCAGCAATATTTTTATGGTAATGTTTTATGGCATCACGATACTTTATTTTCTCCACTGGATCGTATTTGCGACGCCAGAGTCGTTCCGCTTTTTTGCAATCTCGGCGCATTATACGTAGAGTGGAAGTAAACCAAGGAGCAAAATCATGACAGGGAGCGGTTCTCGCTAGCTTCACTGGGGCTAGCTCCACGAATCTAGTTTGCAGCCATTCCTGAACCAAACTCAGATCGGTATCTAAGTTCCCTGTCAGTTTGCATGGCTGTTGACAGAGAGCAGCCGATAGCATATCTGCTGTCACTAAATGAAATGCTCTGGATTGACGAGTCACCTCCTTCTGTGTTCTTTGCCTGGGCCTAGTCACATGTGAAATAACAAACTTTATTAAAAAATGGTCAGACCAAAGGACTGGAAGCAACGAAGACACTTCAATCGGTGCCGTAGAAAAAATTAAATCTAGCGTGTGTCCTTTGACGTGGGTAGGGCTATCAATAAAAGGGGCAAGCCCCAGCAATGCAGTTATATCCCGCAGCTTTGACGCATTAGCGTCGGATACAGAGTCCATATGTAAGTTTAGGTCACCCAACAACATACAATGTGCAGAACGCATGCAGGGTACAGAGAGAGCTGCCTGCAAGTCTTCAATAAAAGTACCAATCGGACCAGGTGGTCTATATACAAGAATCCCTGTGCACGTCTGAGAAGACGAGAGACTGAGTGTAAAGCCTAACGCTTCACATCCTGCGATGTTCTCGACAGGAAAAGAGGAACAACCCAAGGCCTTGTCCACTATCAAGGCTACTCCTCCTCCTCTACCCCCTATCCTGTCTTTCCTTAGGATAGTATAATTAGACGGCAGGGCACAGGCAACATCTGGTTCGGAGCCTGCCCCCAACCATGTCTCAGTTAGGAATAGACATGATATATCGGAGTCTGCAAGCAGACTCCAGATATCCGTCGAATGACAAGCCAGGGACCTGGTGTTCAAAAGAGCACAATGATAGTTCTGGGTGGGCGGTGGCCGAACAGGAGTTGGCGAAGCCATAGGGCGCCAACCACAAGCGGGACATCCTTTCCCCAGAAGACGCCCTCCGGGGAATAAACATTTACAACCCAAGGGGAGAGCGCGCATAGATGTCAGCACATCCGCGCTATAAGACAACACCCCAGATGGTCGTGAGCGGCACATACCTTGAGCCAAGATAAGCCCCTGCTGTAAATGAGTCGTAGCCCAGAGTCCCGCCTCGCCCGCCTCCGACACGCTGACGAGCGCATACGGGCAGGACTCTGGCACGACTCAGGCGCAGGGAGGGCGCCACCGCTGCGCGTCACCGCTGCGCTCTACAGGCGAGCTTTAAATAGCGTCGTCTCGGCGTCCCAGGTGACCTGGACGCTCCAAGATAGCGCTCGCGCTTCTATCCCTAGCCAAGATGGCGCTGACAACCACAACCTCCCAGTAACCCGGACCCGCCAAACAGCGGTGATGTTTCCTCAAATTACAGTGCAGGTAAGGGGCAGCCCACAGTTAAGACCAGGGGAGAAGGCAAAATTAAAATTTAAAGTAAATCCAAAAACGGGGATTATAAAAGTTGCACTTAAGCAGACACGCGCGTGACCAGCGCGACCAGCAGCAAGGCGCCGATGTAATTCTCGGCGTTAGGAGACTCCTTAGTGGGGGGAGTTAAGTCCTCAAAACACCTCCACAGGAACCTTCGCCCATCTCTTTCTTTGGTGAGTCTTAAACATCATTATTGCCAGAAATTCTTGAGGCCCCATTATTTCCTCCTTATTCCATGCATAAGCTACGCCAGTGAATACTATGGGCACTAGGGGGGCTAAGATGGGGACGCGGAAAATGCCAGATGGGGACAAGTAAATGGCACCTTAATCCTCACATGCTGGCATCATGCTTGATTCATTTCTGGCTAGAGCGGTAGGAGATATTGCCAAAGTAATTGGCTTGGTGAAGAGATCTTTGTAACAAGGTGTTTCTTCTCTTTGATCACTGTATGTCTCTAACTTTGAAGCCGCCAGTGACCCATCCAAAGTGTTTGCACTATCTACTGATCAGTCTGAAAGTACGGTCAAAGGCAGTTTCGATTATTGCCAAGTTCCACAAGAGCTCCCTAAGGCTTCTAATCCATCACTGGAAGGAGGCCCATCTGCCAAAAGGAAATTCCATATAAGGACTATTGGATGCTCCAAGGATGGGGCTACTGATAAAGAAAAGTAAAACCTAAAGCGAAAGTGGCTAAAGGAACTGTGGACCACCGTGCCTCATCTTTGCTACCTAGCTGTGCTTGTTTTGGTAATCCTGCAATGCAATATCGGGCCAACTGTTTTAAAAACTAATCTCATTCAAGCCAGTATCCCCCCTTAGCAAAAAAAATTGTGAGCCTAGAATCGCCTGTCTGAAAACTCTCCAGTGCAACCTCCAGATGTAAAACTGTGGCAGAGTCATCGACTAATTATAGCACAGCTGCCCCAGTCCTCACAATTCGAGGGAGCCTTAAAGACAATCAGCTTGCATGTACGTGATGGAAGCTCTGGGTCTACTCTGTCAACTGCCAAAAATGTTATTAATCAAAGCAGTGAGAATATGGATCATAGTGCAAGTAATATGCCACGTAGCTCATGTACTACGATTGCCAATGCCACATGCCTTACTCTCCCTCCCAAATGTAGTCCATATGTTGTGGTCCTGGCCAATAAAAAACGTCTGCTCCTAGCCAAGGTGGAAACTCAAATTAACCTGAAAAAGTTACATCTGCCATTGACTGAAAAAAAATGGACTTTGAATATTCAGAGTATAACAAGAGCTTGTTTGTCTGAAAGGTGGTTCACTCGGTCCCTCATACAAGCAAGTGACTGGGGTCTGGGTGGTTAATAACTTTAGGAACCCGGCTCTTGCTGAGCACCTAATTGTAATGTACTCACATCATGCAAATGGCTTCCTTAGGAACAACTGTATAACTGCTCTACAAATAGGTTAGTTTTATCATCACTTAGCTGAGTTTTGAACAGTGAGGAGTGGATTATCTTCCAGGCAGGGGGTCTCTGAGGTCAGAGCGCTGACTCCATATCTAACTACATCTAATAGATTCAGTGTCCTATCTGGTATGGAGGAACTGGATTGACTTGGGTCTGACGAAATGGAAATGGGGGTGGGGTTGAGGCTAATATTGGCCATGACTCGCCAGACAGAGAGTAACACTCTGTTGTCGTGGGTCCATCTCCTGTGCCTCAGAAGTCCATAGTTTCTTGGAATATGCTGGATTGAACTCTAAACTGGTAGATCCAAATTGGCTCAGCTTTAGTAACAAATATAACGTTGTAATTCTGCAGGAAACTTGGGCAACAGGGGAGTTTACCTGGGTTGGGTATGAATCCTTTATTGTCCCAGCTATCTGTTCTGTTTTAGGGAAATCGCGGCAGGGCTGGAGATCATGGTACAGATGACCAAGCTACTTGCGATTACTCCCCCCTAATATGTAACGATTCGGGGATTCAGATTCCTGTCAAGGGATTTGGCTACTTATGTAGCTGGGTGTGGGGGGTGGAACACCAGTGGTTATAGTGACCATTTGACACCGTTTCCCACCCCATCCTTCTGCGTCGTCTGGAGGAAGCGGGCGTTACCGGCCTTGCTCTCCAGTGGTTCCGTTCCTTCCTTGCCAACCGTTCCTTCAGTGTGGTCGTCCCGCCATACCAGTCCAAACTCCATCCTTTGGATCTGGGGGTTCCCCAGGGCTCCTCGCTGAGCCCCACGTTATTCAATCTATACGTGAGACCGCTGGCTGAGGTAGTCAGGCAGTGGGGTATGACCATGGTGTCATACGCCGATGACACCCAGCTAGCGGTCACGATCAGCGGGGATGCGGATGCGGATGTCCCCAGATTCCAACAAGGACTTCGGGCGGTCGCAGGCTGGATGACGTCCAACTGTCTCCAGGTGAACGCTAGTAAGACCGAGGTTATGATCTTTGGCAAACAAACGGAACTCTGGGGAGACAGGTGGTGGCCAACGGATCTGGGCCCCACGCCAACCCCGGTCTCTGAGCTAAAAAACCTGGGGTTTGGCTGGATCCAACTCTTGCCTTCGTCTGTCATACCAAACGCACGGCGGCCTGTTGTTTCGGCATCCTGCGTGGACTTCGTCCCGTGCTTAAGTTCTTTGATGCCACCACTAGGCAACTCGTGATCCAAGCTACAGTGACCTCCAGGCTGGATTACGCCAGTTCCCTTTTTGTGGGCCTGAATCAAGCGGAAATTAGCCGCCTTCAGCGTATTCAGAATGCCGCAGCGAGAGCGGTGGTGGGATTACCTAGATTTTGCTCCACTACTAACACCCTGCGTTCGCTGCACTGGCTTCCGATTGCACAAAGGATTTGGTTTAAGGCCCTCTGTGTTGCCTACAAGATCCTCACGGGATCTTCGGCTACAATCCTTTCCAAGCTCTTGTCTCGATATGTCCCGGTTCGGTCTTTAAGATCTTCAGACCTAGAACTTGCGGTCGTCCCCCGCTTTAAGCGTAGCAGGGCTGGTGGACGCTCTTTTCAAGTCCGCGCTGCAGTGCTATGGAATGCCCTTCCCCCGGCGATTCGCGCCCTTAGGGACCTGTTTTCTTTTCGCCGAGCTGTCAAAACCTTTTTGTTCCCTTAGTACTCTGTCTCTTCCGTTTTGTGTTGTTTAGTTGTGTTGTGCTGCTACCTTGTCGGGCGCCGGGACGCTCCTTCGCTGGAGCATCTGTGCGCTTAATAAATACGCATAACATAACATAACAACATAACATAACCTTTAGAAGTGTTTTCAAACTACCCAGCAGGACATCAATCTGCCTTGTTGAAAGAAACTGTCAATTTGGCCAGTAAGTATAAGGGCCCTAGACTATGATGGGAGGTGTAGATATCTCATCTTTATTAGCTGATGTCGTAAAAGCAAACCTGGGATTGATTATAGACCACCTGCAAACTGAATGTCACCCACCACTGAAGGTAATCACCTCCTTCGAAACTTTAAACAATTATATTAAATTCCTTCTTACAACCATGATAAAACATACAGAAACCATGAATCCAGGATAGTTTGACAAGGATTGCAGGTATGCCAATAAAAACCTTAGGTATGCATTAAAGTTCAGGCCCAGAGATCAGAATGCTATAATTGAATCAAGACATTATTATAAGCTTGCCATAAAAAAGCGCAAGATGGTCCTCAAGGAGGAAGCATGGAATGAACTACTAGGCTTCTGTAAAGTGGACCCTCAACATTTTTGGGCTATTGTTAATGATCAGTGGCACTAACAAGTGTGATTGTATGGGCTCAACTATTAGTGACTAGAGCTGGGTTGAGTATATTTATTACTTTGAGGAACATTTTCCCCCAGAGTCTGGTGAGCCAGCTATTTCCTTCCCTCTAACCATTAGGTTTGAGCAAGATGTAATAAAAGCTATCCCCTCTAGTCCTTCAAATAAAGCTCCAGGACCAGATGGGTTTCCCATGGACCTATTTAAAGAAAACATCAACAAGTGGGCCTCTATCTTTCCTGGCACTTTGAATACTGCAGCATCCTGTCTGATTCCAGCTTCCTGGCTGCAGGCCATTATATAACCAATCTTCTAAAATGGTATCAGCCAGGGTCCCCACTGCAATAGGCCACTTTTGCTTCTGGACACTGTTAAGATTGCAGTTTGGGTGATCCTACATAGGATATAGGATTGGGTTAAGCAGAACTGGATTCTTAATAGGGCCCAATATGGATTCAGGGAAGGCTTGAGGGCATAGGAACAGTATGTTAACCTCAGTTTAATAGTGGGTAAACATACAATTGCCATTAAATGCCCGCTATACCTTGCCTTCATGGACCTGAGCAGTGCAATTGATAGAGTCAACCATTCAAGGTTATGGACTATTCTCCAACAGATCGGTATGCCACAGGATTTGGTGGATTTTCTGTGTGCACTCCACTGTGAGGTCTTGGCAAAGGTGAGGTTTGGCATACCTGGGAATGCACTTCTCTTTTTCCCCTCAGGCGAGATGTTCGTCAAGTGCACGTTCTGGCACCGATTTTAATTTGATTGTAAATTAACAATCTAATCACTTTTCTTGTCACCATCTGTAATGATTTACCCAGGATAAATTGTAACCTATTGGTGGCCCTTTTATATGCTGATGATGTGGTTCTGCTCTCCCGCTCACCAAATGGCCTATGTGCCCTGGCTGATAAATTCATATCCTTTATGGCTAATTTGGATTTAGACACAAATATTGCAAAGTTGCATATTATGGAATGCAGGCTGCAGCGCAGTAAGGTCAGACCCAAATCCATTAAGGAGAGTAACATCACTAAGGTTGGGGAATTTTCCTATCTGGGAGTGACCTTTGATTAACTGTGTTTTGCCCTGTTTATCTGATCGCTGTTCACATTTTAATCGTGCAGTTGAGGCCCTGTTTAATGTATCCAACAAGGTGGGAAGTAAACCAATAGCATCCCTATTAGAAATGTATATACTAAAACGCTTACCTGTTCTTACTTATGGTGAGGGCATCGGGGGGTTTACAGATAGGAGTAGCCTTCAGAGGGGAGAAAACCGCAGTCAGTCCCCAGCATTTTAACATAAAGAATTAGGACTGGCCTATGTGACTGATTTGGTGGGTCTTTCCCTTCTTCTCCTTTGGATCCCTATATGGAGTAACGCTGAGCCACCTGAAATCAGTAAGTAATTTAGGATCGCCTGTTTTATGATTATGGTCTAAGAATCCCCTGGCTGAAATATATGCAGAATACAGTGGCTACAATGGGTAGACCAGAGCTATTTGTTAAGACATGTGATATCATAAAGGGGTATTGGCAACAATAAAGATCTGTTCATGAGCAGGGTACTGTCCAACAGGGAAGGTAGAGAGGTCATGAGGCCTACTACAGGACTTTTAAATTGTCTGCAAACAACCAAATGCATTGAGCCATATCTCACATGTAATAATAATGTAAGAGAAAGGGCACTGTTGATGAAATTCCGACTAGGGAATATATAAGGTGCTACCTGAGTCACCCTCTTGGCCAATTTGACCTTACATCCATGCTGCTCTGCCCTTGTGATGAATCATCTCCCAGATTCTGAATCATTTCATATTATTCTGTAAATTGTATGAAAGACCTGGCGAAAAATGTTATTGCCAATTCTTAAAAATTGCCAATATAGGCCTGCCCTCTATTTTCTTCGAATGCTCCCTAATCCTGATGTTTGTTATTCAGCTGGAGCTTTTCTTAAAAAAGTACTTTATTGGCTGAATTGTATTGTATTCTTTAATATAATCTATTGCTCACCTTTGGATGTATTTTGATAACTGATTTTATTCTGTGTACTTTTATATTTGCTTGCTCTTTTATAATGATATATTTGTAATCAAATAAAGATATTTATTCAATCATTCATTCACTGAAAGGTCCAAATATGTGTCGTCCTGTGTGCATGTGGGACAGAATGAGGGCTAATGCCCAAGAGTTGGGGCAGACATTAAAAGTCAAGTGGTTCAGAGTCATCATGGGCCATTCCTTTTAACAAGAATGAGTAGTAGTTTATCTAGGAATACATGAGAAGTTAAGGCATAAGGGATTGAAGTGGGAGATTGAGGCGGTCTGTAAGAGAACCATATTCAAATATTCAAATAGTGAGAAGAAGGAGAAGACAGGCAGAGAAGAGTTCATATGTGGGACAAGTTTGTTAATTACTGTGGGTGAAATTATCAAAACCAACCTAGCTACTGTGTTTGTCCAGTGCAAGAGAGTTTGGGAAAGTGGCCTTGTTGGCTATCTTTTTTTTTTGGGATACTTGTAAAGCGCACTGTTACTCTACCCGAGTGTCCTGGCACTGTAGACCGCTGGGGAACCCGTCCTGGTTTTCCCTGTGAGATGGTTCCTTTCTGGGTATCTCCAGGGTAAAACCAGGCATCCCCGGCGTCTGTGGGGGGCCGTTGTAGAGATGAGGCAAGCTTAATGCCCAGAGTTACCGAGTGTGTTCCCTGGTTAGAGTAGGCACTGAGGCGAGAATTATCGAGTCCATTGACCCTGGTCCAAGACCCTGCCGTGTCGGGAATTGAACCCTGGTCCCGGGCCGTTCTCTGCTTACAGGTCTGTCGCCTCTAACCAGTGAGCCACACCTCATCTTTTTCTGATGAGCAAACATTTGGGATATAATACAATGTTTGAATGTATCTGGACACGAACAAGTTATAAATGGTTGACTGTAGATTAACTAGATTCTGCACTCAAGCTTGTAGATGAAAGTGAAACTTCTGTGATAGAGGGTTATGAGAATATACCCTGTGAATGTTTATTTCAGCACTGCAATTGGAAGGGCAGCTCATTGAAATAGAGAACAGTCTTGAGGATGATAAACTGTGAAATGCTTTGGTGCCGGATTTAAGCAAAGTTGTGTCTCTATGGAGAGCCATTTCTAGGAAAAAGAATACATTAAATTGATCCCAACTCTGATGACTCCATTGACTTTTTGAGAACCTTGCACAAAAATCTAGCTGGGTGGCGATTTCTGATAATTTGTAACTAAGAGCAAAAACTAAGCTTAATCCTATAAAATGTAAAATTAATGCCCAACTATCAACCCGCCTTGCAGCTTCTACTTGTTCCACACCATGTTAAGCAAACACAAAGATATTCTTTATATATAATTGTGAAGGTGCATTGTTATCACTATTGAGTTCCAAGTGCATTTCTTACAGTCTGCTCAGCATTCCCTTCTGCCTCCCAGCAATAAACTCCCTAAATGGAGGTTTTATTGTTGAAAAGGAAAAGAAAAATGTGTTAGGCATAGAGAGTTTTTCTCCTGCAAAGTAAGGGACACTTTTACATTTTCCTTCCCGGGAATATCATGCTTCTTATGGTGACAATACCCCGAATGAAGGTAGGGCGGGCTATTGGCACTGTGACCTGATGGCCCTGTGGCAGTCGCCAGGTTAAGGGTTTCTGAGAGCAGGACGCAGCTGTGACTCTGCTTTCCGAAACCCAGTGGCTCCAACACCTCTAAATTTGGTAGGTGAATCATAAATTTGTCACAGCAGAATCACCACCAATCTGTAGCGGATATCCCCCATGCCAAAATGTTAATTATTGCCCCAATTCTCCAATGGTTGTGTTTCTTCCACTCACTTTATCATAAGTTGCTCTTTCAAGAGGCCACTTCCCTCCAACAGCAATGAACAGTTCTTCAGCACCTCGGAAAGAGGGTTCTGGAAGACAACCTCTACCTTGAATGTCTGTTTAATTACAATTTTTTCTGGTACCTGAAGGGTGAGAGAGATAGAAAAGGTAAAATTACACGTAGGAGTGGTATGCGCCACATTATCAGATGCAAGAGCCATACAACAGTATAATTCAAATGGAACACTTTGTGCCTATTTGGGCCATTCACTTCTACATTTCTTGTGATACTTTCTCAACAAAGTTTGATTACAAGATGTAGCCCAGTCCCCAAGTGTGCTGCTTTTCTGCAAAATGCCCCTTTTGAATTTTGACATGAGTGATCCATCTACATTTACCTCTAAACCATCATATCCCTCATGTATTATCATGTAAATTTGCATATATCAGTTTTCCAACTCTGTCTCTTACTCACTGTTGGATGTATGATGTTACAACACAAACTATTACAACGTATATCTTTGCCACATGGTTTTTACAATGCAACCTCCATTACAGCTCATGCCATTACAACGCATTTTGTATTGACTGTGTTGTACGGGCATTGCGTTGCAATGCCTGCGTTGTAATGGATGTTTCACCTCACTGTTATATTCATATTTCTACGAACGCATATTATATTTCATATTGCTGATTAAAGTAGTTGTTGAGACCAATCAAACACTGTGCTGTTTTATGCCGTAAACAGTAGAAGGTAAAAGTAGAACAGTCAGTGCAAAAATGCACAAATGATCATGAGCTGACAGGCCACATACAATTATACTGCTTATAACTGGAATCAACTAACCATCAAAGGATGAAAGGATTTATAACATTTTCTGTTGAACAGGAATAGGAGATGTCTGAAAGACGCCTTTGCAAGAGCCAAGGACTACCACAAGCAAACTTTGAGATCCAAGTTTAGGAAAACATAACAGGGACATTTGAAGGTTAAGATTATGATATGTTAAAATTTGTTATAGAGTGCACGTACACCGATTGGTTTCTTGGCGCTGTTCTAGGAAATGCTGAAGCCCTCATTGATTTAGTCCTATGGCTGAGTGAATAACCATGTCTTGAGAAGCTTAGATACCTATGTAAGGACAGACATCGCAGAAACTATCACAGGCTAAGCCTAAAGCTTAGAGAAACGAGGGACTGTTACTCGAAGCAAGTTATCACACTTTGAAAAAGGACATGCCATAATTTAATGTGAACCATCTACTCACATATATAGTAAAGTGGTTTTCTGATGGTCGGGATGACTCTAGAAATCTAAATCTACACAAAACTCTGTCCAGTGCAGTCTTTCAATATAGTAATTGTGAAGTAGTGCTAGGTTTTTTGAACCAGTGACTCCTGTAAAAGACTGGATTTCGTTAAACATGCCAGGAGACAAAAAACAGGCAGTCCACCAATGTTTTCTGTAAGTCTCAAAGTTAGTATTAATGGAAAGGGGCACGTCCATCTCAAAGTCAAGTGAGTGGCTATTGGCCTAGATCAAATAAATGATCATGTGATGGGTGTGAGCCACTCAAGCATCTGTCATTCAAAAGGGTCACAAAGAAAGCATTGACTTATTCGGATGCCTGAGCCCCAGCATAATTCTAACGGATGTATGACAGTACAACGCGTGCTTTTACAACCCGTACCGTTACGACGCAGGTTTTGCAACGCAAGTCGTTACAACGACTTGCGTTGGGGGCGCTGGATAGTGAATAGTTTAATTTACTATTCCAACTCCAGTCCCCGTGGATAGTAGGGAAGGTGTTGGATAGTAAATTAAACTATTACTTATCCTAGAGCGCCCTCTAGCGAAGGTCGTTGTAATGACTTTCGTTGTTAAACCTGAGTCGTAACGGTACTTCATTGTAAAAGTTCCGTTGTAAAGGACGTTCCCCATTCTAACACACTGTGCAAAGACTCGGAAATAACTGCACCCTTCTGAACCAATAAAAGTGCCCTAGAGGAGGCAAAATGAACCAGTAAAACACACAACAAATTCCTAGAGCAATCTTCACCATAGGGAAGATTGTGGGGAAACAAGACTATTTATCCTACATGATACACTAATGTCTTTTCTGCATGGTCAGCACAGATATTTCACCTTTGTATGGGCTCTGTATTTGTTGGTATTAGGACTCTGTGCGTGGTTACACTGCTATTCAGTACAACAGAGTATATGCTCTGACCCTAAAACTGCACTGTAAAATTGTTTTCACCCGAATCGTTTATTAAACTTTCAAGTAAGGCCATTGTAAATTGTTGTAGAATTGGCACCTAAGGAGTGGAAGCTAATTGCCATATGTGGGCTACTTTACTTAAATAATTGCTTCAGGAAGCACAGTTTAGAAGCACTGCAGTAACATGAAAAGAAAAAAGTACTTGTGCCATGTAGAAAAAAACCTTTTCTGTACATTAGCTACCCCACTTCTGAATAATGCCTTTTAGACCCTTATGTTGGGTGCTTAATGTATAAACATGTGGTATATTACATATTGGGAAAAGTATGCACTCATAGAAAACCCATTTCCAAAGGCTGTGTCTCATTGTGTAAATAAATTTGCATTTTCCATCAAAAGGCCTGGCAATAAATAAAAACATTAATGTGTATCTCTGTGCTGTAAAATTCTATAACATTTGATTAAAAGTTATTTTTCACTTAGTTTCCGAAATCTAAAACTAAAACTATCCTCTGATTGAATATAACTTTTCTAGCAATATTTCAAGTGGACAATTTTTAGGACATCACATTTTTGTCAGATGCTTCCTAATTCACAATTCATGCCCTGGAAAGTTGGCCACATTCAAAAAGTTGTGACATTGATTATACTCACAACCATTCTCTACCTGGTGATTTTCTCCTGGCAAGTGAAGGACCAAATCATTCTCTAGCAAACAAAACTATAAGGAGGGTCTAAGTGAAAGGTTTTCACTGTTGGAAAAATAGTTTCTAGTACAGAAAAAGGAACAAGGTTAGCAACCGTATTTTGCTAATGGAAACATAGAAAACACAAAAAGCTTTCCAGAAGTACTCCTGGGAATACTGCACCCATCTTAACTTCCAAACTGCACAAGTGGAAACCTTGTTAACTTCCAAAACATTTGGAAATATACTCAAAATGTAGGAGGAAACCTAGAGGAGGATATTTCAATCTTTCCGAGACTCTGGAGCATGAATTTTCAATTTATATTATGGGTGCTTACGTCGGGACAGTAGGTAGAACTTTAAGTCTCACAATTTATGCTCACACTATGTATCTTTTAACTCCAAACAGTCGCCTGGTTGGGTACGAACATCATTTGCGTGGTACTTCCCCAGAAGTTTTTTGCCTTCACTCCCTATTTTTGCTGATCCCATTTTTGTTGACCAAAGGAATCCTGCTAATCAGTGGAAAAGGTTTTGTGCTCTCCCTTTCAAACATGGTAAGATTGTCATACAAAATACTTGAGAACTGAAACCTATAGACCCATTTGTCCTTTCCCAGTTGGAAAGCAGCTGAGTAAGGTCAAAACGTCTTAGTGACAGCAGAAACTACAAGAAATTGAGCAAAGACCCAACAACACAGAGGATAGTAGCGATCATAGCATACATGGTAAAGGAAGTAGAACAGAATAAATGGATCACAAAGCATAAGGCAGAATTTATGATGGAGCTTAACCCAGTAGTTCCATATTTTTACATCATATCAAAGATACATAGAGGGGAAACTTCACATCCAGGCTGCTCTATAGTGGCAGGCATAGGATCAGCATTAGAACCACTATTAAAGTTTGTGGACTCTTTCTTGGGACCACTGGGGAAGAGGATGCCATCATATGTTCAAGATACCAAGGACATGTTGAACATATTGAGCAACATGCAGTTCAAACCCAGCAAGCAATTGCTGATGACATTGGACATCAAAGGGGAGCATCCTTTACGACGCGGATGTTACCCCGCACTACCATTACGACGCGTCTCTTACAACGCAAGTCGTAACCACGACTTGCGCTGGAGGGCGCTCAAGGACAAGGACAAGGAATAGTTAATTTACTATTCCTACACCTTCCCTACTATCCATGGGGACTGGTGTCGGAATAGTAAATGAAACTATTCCAAAGTCCGCACCCTACAGCGCAAGTCGTGGTAACGACTTGCGTTGTAAAACACGCGTGGTAACGGTACGCGTGGTAATAGCCCGCGTCGTACCGTCATATATCCGACATCAAAGCCCTCTACATAAGCATACCACAAGAGGAGTCATTGAGAGTCCTCAAAAACCTACTATCTGAGTTGGAATGGGCATCCATAACACCTAAAGAGTTTTAACAGCCCTTACTAGAAATTACTTCAGGTTTAAAGATGATTTCTACCTGCAGACCCATGGTACGTCAATGGACAGTACCTTTGCCCGAAGCCAGGCATGCCTATTTGTACACTCCTTCGAAAAAGAACACATCTACAGTGATTTTAACCCATACATGGACAATATAACTCTATGGAAATTATATATTGATGATATATTTGTGATATGGTCAGGTACAGAGGAGGAAGCAAATCAGTTTACACAATGGATCAATGAGATTGAAATTCACTATGTCAATCAGCAAAGTGAAAATTCAATTCATGGCCCTCATGATACGGCCGAAAAACAGTACCTTGAAAAGTGAGTTCTACTATGAGCCCATGGATTGTAACAACTTACTGCAATATGAGAGCAACCACCCAAAAGCCACTAACAGAGAAGTTAGTGGACAAAAACTATCCTAAGAAGGTGATCCCTAAGGCTTGCTAAAGGGTATCGAATACTCCTAGGGATGCCTTATTAGATTAGATAGATTAGATTAAAAGCTTATAAAGCTTATGGTTACCCCAACAGAGTGTCCCCGCGCTAAAACATCACTGTCTGAAAGAAAAAAAACAGGCACAATCCAAGACAGAAAAGTTAGCACCACTCCCCCAAAGGAGACTGAAAGAAACATTGTTTGAGTTTTCTATGGAACAGCACTTCTGAAGGCTGTATCCTCAGCTCTAGCAGCAGTTGATTCCAGGCTTTAGCTGCTAAAAAACTGAAGGATCAGCCTCCTAAGCATGCCTTTTGAATTTTTGGCACTGTCCCTTAGCCGTGCCCTCAGATCTAAGATACCGGATAGGTCTATGAGGAGTGAATAAGCGCTACAGATAGCTAGGTCCTTTCTCATTTAGAATCCTAAGGCAGAAACACAGAGCTTTAAAAATTACTCTGTAATGCACTGGAAGCCAATGCAGCTCCCTCAGGGCTGCTCCCACTGGGGTTAGCCTTAGGATGGTCAGTAGCAGCCGGGCAGCAGCATTCTGGGGTAAACAGCGTTTACAATGATTATTTTTCTCCGTGGTGAATCACAACGCAGTCGTTATCACGACCGCGTTGTGAAAAATTACTGTAACATTTACTGGACATAACAAGAACACTGACATTAATACTAGCGGTGGACTACCATCCATCCCAACTAATAATATACTTTCTCACACCTAAATGTTGACTTTGGACCTTATTTAGTGTCTGGCAGAGGAAATGCTTCATCACATACTTGGCAGATGTCTTGCAGACTGTATAACAAGTGCATAACAGACTATAGCGCGTGTAATATGGAGACAAGATATCCATCATGTTGTGCCAGACATCTCATCTGCCAAACTCTAAATAAGGCCCTGATTTTGGGAACTTTTGTTGATAGTATGCTGAGTTTGGTAGATAATAAACTGTCTATCACAGCCAGCCCATGGAAATCAGGACACTTCTGGTGGCTTTACCTTTTTAACTCATGTCGCCCTAGCATTTACTCATTGTTGCAAGAAGCACAGCACCTTTAGACTGCTTAATCAGCAAAATGTGCTATATACATTTTTATACTCAATCATGACTCATACAAACATCTGCCACCAAATGTGCACTCCATTCAAATGACAGTTGATAGAAATTACCAGACTGAATTGTTTTTGGGTCCAGTCCTTTGAAAACTGAGTCTCAGCCCGTTCAAATCATAGTGTTAAGGTGGATGCATTAAAACCATGGAGTAATAGAACACTGCTTTGTGCTGTTAATCACTATTCACAAACAGGGCATGGATTGTTGTACAGTTTTGCTCTTGGTCACACGCATTGAAAAACATTTGACTGAAATCAAAGGTATCGTGATGACTTTCTGCTCTTAGTGATGTTTCTGTTAATTACTCAAGTTATGACAATATTTCTTCTTATTGTGTGAACTACAGACAGGTTATTTACTTCTCAACATGGTCCTGTTTTCAGGTTTTAGTTTCCACTCTTTGTGAAGCTGATGGACTTTTCATATATTATATGATATGTATGTAGGTCAGCTGTAGGATGGTGTTTACCAAATCATTGGACTACTGGTACTGTTGAGAAGCTCAAATGTGGAAACAATGGTGGTTAGGTTTCCAAATGGAGGACTCCATTAGGAGGGTGGGACATCTGTTCCTTTCCTTATATTTAGTAAGTATAGATGACATAGGCTCTTTTGAACATCGGGCTAACTATCACATCAAACACTTGCCTCTCTTTCTACTGAGCACAATTAGATTTACCAAAGAAATGTGTTGCAAACCCCTGTTCCTGTATATCCATTGTTGCCTGTTGCCCATTATTTGCACAGAGCAGCACGTGCATATCATTTGATATTTGTCAAATGCATGGCCTTATCTAATTGTACATGTGTGTTGGTATTTAGAAGCCCTGTTCTTGATGAATTGATGAAAAGTGGAGTGGTGTGGCTCACTGGTTAGAGGCGGCAGACCCGTAAGCAGAGAACGACCCGGGACCAGGGTTAAATTCCCGACGCGGCAGGGTCGTGGACCAGGGTAAAAACGGACTCGATAATTCTCACCTCGGTGCCTACTCTAACCAGGGAACACACTCGGTAACTCTGGGCATTAAGCTTGCCTCATCTCTACAACTGCCCCCCACAGACGCCGGGGATGCCTGGTTTCACCTTGGAGATACCCAGAAAGGGACCATCTCACAGGGAAAACCAGGACGGGTTCCCCAGCGGTCTTCAGCGCCAGGATACTCCATGGAGTCGCAGTGCGCTTTACAAGTACACCCACATTTACATTTACATTTACATGAATTCTTGGCCACTGTTCTCATTGTGCATAATATATAGCCTTGAGCATGACTTTCCGGATATGCAGAATTTACTGTTAGTTTTGGGGCATGGAGGACATGTGGCCACTAGGTGGGATTATGAACCTATCACTGTCTTCCCGTAGGAATGCCCAGATTTCCTATGATTTATGTATTTGCACAGTCTACCTGTGGACATCGATTTGTGATATCAGTTTCAGAGGGAATGCACATGATTGAAGGTTTTGTTGAAAAATGTTGGAGCAGAAACAATGGTCGTTCCATGTTTTTGTGGGAGTGAAGAAGCAGATTCTCAAAATGTGGAAATCAAGAGGGATTCCAATGGTTCAATGTTGTCCAGTTGATTTGATGCTTTTATACAAATATGAACAAATGCAGAGCAGATAAGGGCCAAGGAGTATGCTTTTTGTGTGGATCGGTGTTGTTTTTGATGTCCCTGATTGTATATGTTTTCTATGTACATCTTTCTATATAGATATAGTTGTATATGCACTTACATTGTTGCCAGCAAGTCTAGTATGATCTATTTATCTGTGTGAAAATATGGTAGGTTGGTTATTCTGATTCTATGACTGAACATATGATTCACACTTTTAGATTGTATCTAAGTCTAATGAAATGTATTAAAAACTAATGTTTTTGGAGATGTCTTGAAGTTAGCTGATAAAGTGGTGTGGCGTTTTTGCATTTCCTGAGAGAATAAATATGCAGTGGCGGGTGTTGGGAGGTGTGTTTGATTGTGAAAAAAAACATTCACTTCCTGATCGCCGTGTCTCTCCACCATTTCTCCCGTGACGTGCCTCCTCCGCTCGTCTTCCAGGAAGGACCCAGGCTCCCCTGAGCTAATCACATAAGCAGCGATTGGTCTGAGCGTTGTTGTTCAGCGCACAGATGGGAAATGGGAGCCTGGGTATGTTCTCCACCAAGGCTGTTAGGCAGCCTGAGTGGAGAACATGCAAAGGGCTCCTGACGTATTGGCCGGCCCGAACAGGGCTGGCCAAAGCTTCATGCACACTTTACAGTGCAGCAACCACTCCGCCTCCCTGATGTCAGGGGAGCCAACCCCCGCCTCACCCTAACCAGACACTACTAAAAATAAAATGAGAATAACTTCTGCTATTATCATTTTATTTTTTATATTCACTGCTCGTGAGCTCGTGAGCAGTGGGGCGAGACTCTTCCCCTTAGAGGAGAAGCCACTCTTGTAAATATGGAGTTAGCTAGAGCCAATAAACAACGGCTTGCTTCTCATGCTTTTCATATATCAGAAAATGTCCTTACCTTTATAGTAATGGGTGGGCTGGTGAGAACAATGTCCTTCTCCACAAGCAGTTTTTTACCCTGCTCATCCTCACACAGAGCTGAGACCTTAATCATGTTGTCTTCAGTCAAGGCGTTTTCATACTGACAGTAGGAGATCTTCAGTGGGATCTGTTTCTCTGAAAATGCAGAAGACACAGCATGGTGAAAAAACATAAGGAACTATGGGAAATTATCTTTCTCTGGAGTTTAGTGATTAAAAACTAAAGTTCTGGATTGCATTCCAAATGACATGGCATGCTTGATATCTATTAAGATTCGTTTGTTTTTTTATGGATCTTTATTTATTTGGTAGTTTATATGGCATATATTAAGCTTGCGGGTATCAAGTGCTTTACATCAAAAACTTTCCAAAGTAACGTATACAATATCATATGCAACACAAAATACCAGGATAAGACAATACAGACAAAAATTGGCAACAATGAAACCAAACTGCAAGGTCAATAATTGAAGGTGCAAACAGAGGCTAGTTGGAGTAGAAAACAAATTCTATCCTGTACTCAGTACATAGGTAGGCAGACCGGAGCACTAGAAGGAAATCAGGTGAACAGCCAAACAATTCCAATCTCTGTCTACAGGTAATCTAGAGAGAGGAAGGCAGAAAATTATAACCTGCCCAGCAGCATTGCTTGTGTGGATCCCGGACTACAGATTATGTCCTGAAATGTGCATATAAACAGTTCATGAGATCCAGGGATATTGCTGGCTCACGTTACTATGCAAGAAATATCTTACCTTCACATGCACCATACATAAAACTGAAATTGCCTTCCTAGACCTTACCATCAAACATGAAGAAGGTAAACTCTACACAAGCCTTTTTAGAAAGCCCACAGAGAGGAACACTCTCTTAGCTTACAATAGTAGCCACCCTAGGGCCCTACGTGCTGGTCTACCATGTGGCCAATTTCTGCACCTCTGCAGAAATTGTATCCATAAGCAGGATTATTTCAGATAGGCCTTCATTTTACGAGACAAACTGGTGGAAAGGGGCTATCCCAAAAGAATAGTGAAGAATTCCCTCAAACGTGTATGGTACTGCTCAAGAGAGGAACTTCTAACTCCTCAAAAAAAGACCCCTCTTGATAAAATGATTTGTGTAACTACATTCTGCACCCACACAAATAGAATTCAAAACGTATTTTTTTTTAAAATGGCACTTAATTGAGAGACTAGACTCCTCTCTGCAAACCCACATGTTTGCCTTTCAGCGTGGGAAAAATATCAAAGACCAGTTAGTCCATTCCTCCATTCAATGCCCTAATACCACTAGAAGAAGAACCCTTGAAACAATCTTGGGTCTACTCCAATGAAAAGGTCACTTCTGTTGTGGTAATTGTATTGCATGTACTTTTTCCTTTGACACAAAGTTCATTGAACATGGATTTCTCAAAAATTAACTTAAGTTTGTTTCTAATTGCAATTCACGCAATGTAGCATATTGCATTAGTGACTTGCCCTAAACATAGCAATCCATCAAGACCAGGGACTGCCAACAACGGAGCAGAATACGTTGTGCAGTGCCCAATGCACCCATGGTGGCACATTTCACAGGAAAAAACCCATACTGCAGTAGATCCCAAATGGCAAGTGATTGATGTGGCACTTGCGACATTACCCATATTCTGCAAATCATTGTGTGAAAATGGATGGAACTTTGCAACTCCATTGATCAGGGATTTCATACCTCAGAGGAATGGCACAGTTTTGTAACAACTTTTTGCCATTAATATTTTGGTTATTTTGAACTTTCCTTCAAGAAAGCGACCACATATGCACTATCATTGTAAATACCAACTCTTTTCAACTATTTGATTTTTACTCATTGATTTTGTTGCCACTATAAATGTATATTCCTTTTCTTATCCTTCCCTCTTTATATGCTTCTCCATGAACTTTCCACACTGACTTTCCCTATTAGTGTACACTAACATTATGAGGCCTACCCCAATTCAATATCCAATCCTGCAGACTCCCCACAGTGAAAAGGTCACAAACATGTTGGATTTGAAGGGCAAAACTCATTTCCTTACTGGTGCACATTGTAATTATAAGTAGTGGATGTGCACTGTACACTCCTAATTGAGGGAGAGATGTGATTGAGCCCACCTACAACTGGGCCCAGACTCATTGATTTGTGAAATATTCTAACATTGTCTATCTTTTTAGTGGGCATGCATTCATCTAAATAAATACTTAAATAAACTTGAGATGTAAAAGATGCACTGAGACCTAAATTATCATTCTACAATCACAAATACAAATTGGACATCTAATATGAGCAGTTTCAATAACTTAGGGCCTAAAACACTAAGAGATATGTCACAAACAGTGAGCACAACCTGTACAACAACCTTTTGCTTACTGGCTCTGATTTTACGATTGGGCCTATTTATTAGGAGGGCTGCAGGTGGTGACACGAAGTCATCATCGTTTATTGGTGCTTAATAAAAATGTATCTTACAGCATGGTTCAGCATTAATTATATGAGTGCACACATCATTTTACACTTAGATTTAGTGAAACAAGTGATTTACGTATTTTTTATTTAGCTATAGTTGGGATATGCATCTTAACATTGACATGGTTGGGCCCTGGTGCACAACTCCATTTCGAAGTAAACATTGTATTATTACTTGGTATTCATAGCTTACTTTTAGTTTCAGGCACCAGAGTCACAGTGTTAAAATGTATTCACTGTTACTTGCTGTGTGAACCCCTAGACTACCGTGGTCTTGCTCACCGCCCCCCAACTCCCAGTTGTCCAGCTACCCAGTTTAAGCCCCAGTCCCACTGCTAAGTATCATTAGATTTTTATTTTCAAATGTTTCGCTGTATTATTGAAAACTCATTTTTAACAATAGCAACACTACCTAAAATTGTGTGTTACGCTCATGCCTTTAAATTGTGCATTCCGTGTTCTCTTCTTCTACTCCTGTAATTGTAAACTTGTATGTGCTGTAACAGGCTGTGATTGTACTTAGTTTTTCTACCCTATTGTTTTGCCTTTTACCGGTTCACTCCAGTTCTCACCCCTCTGTGCCGTATTTCTCCCTGCCCTCCCTATAAGGCCCACCCATCTACCAGGGTTACTTAAATGAGGCTGCATTGCAGCTCAGTTGAGAAGCGCTAGACCACCTTTGTCTTCCTCACTGCTTCCCCACTTGCAGGTCTCATAGCGTAAAGGTGGCGTCCCAGTCCTCTATCTACTCTTTGCCCACTTTGAGCCATGGTCCCCCTGCTAAGTATCGTTACATTTGTCTTTTCAATTGTATTACTGAAAAAGCATTTTTATCAATAGCACAATTGCCTGAAATTGCATGTGACTCTGTGGCCTGACCCTTAATTGTGCATTGAGTGTTCTTTCTAACTGCTCCTGTAATTGTAAACTTTTATGTTCTGTAAAAGCCTGTTATTGTACTTCGTTTTTCTCCTCTATTGTTATTGCCTTTTTTTGCATTTATCTGATTCACTCCGGTTCCCGCCCCTCTGTGCCATTTTTTCCCTTGCCCTCCCTCTTGTTGGACAGTCCCTCCCACCTCCCAGGGCCACTTGATGGAGGCCGCAGCACGGCTCCATTGAGAAGCCAATAACCACCTTAGTCTTGCTCGCCGCTCCTCAGTTTGCGGGTCATGTAGCACAGAGGCACCGTACCGGTCTTCCAGCTACCCTTTATCTAGTTCAATCCCCAGTCCTCCTGCGAAGTATCGTTACAATTTTCAACTGTATTACTGAAAAAGCATTTTTAACAATGGCACAACTGCTAGAAAATGTGTGTTACCCGACAGTTAATTGTGCATTGCGTGTTTTCTCCTACTGCTCCTGTAATTGTAAACTTTTATATGTTGTAAGGCTATGATTGTACTTTGTTTTTCTGCCCTATTGTTTTTTACTTCTTTACAAGGTTCACTCCAGTTCTCGCCCCTCTGTGCTGTATTTTCCTGCTGCCGTCCCTCTTCCCTGACAGCCACTCCCACCTGCCAAGGCTACTTAATGGAGGCTGCAGCACAGCTCCATTGAGAAGCCCTACACCACTTGGTCTTGATCTCCGCTCCCTGTGACTCTGCTGCCTGACCGTTAATTGTATATTGCGTGTTTTCTCCTACTGCTCCTGTATTTATAAACTTTTATGTGCTGCAACAGGCTATGATTGTACTTTGTTTTTCTCCTTTATTGTTTTTTACTTTGTTTCCCTTTACCCGGTTGTGGCATCCTGCTGATGCAGCTTGTTGCCAGGTTGCCACATGCATTAGAATGCTCTGTACAGGTTCTGACATTGTTTGGTTTAGAGTATGTAGGCAGTTAAACCTGGACCTTTCTACTGGTGACAGCTATCCTGTGGATGGGATCCTATTCTTCAATAAATACTTATTTTACCTTCAACTTACCCTTGAACTTCTTTACATTGGCGACAGGACGGGATTGATGAAGAAAGGATCTCAACAAGGATATCTCCTTTTACTTTATTTTGAAAATTGACAAAAAGGTACTGTCATCTTATTACTTTTATTACCTTTAAACTTTCAAACTAATATCTCCAAGCTTTTGACAGAATCAGCCTTGCCTGAATTAAGGAACTACTTTCATGACAGCTTGTATATATTTTTTTTATATATCCTTTAAACCACTTTTTATTAAACGAATTTAATACTCTATGTGGTACGCTTGGATATTATGTCTAGCTTCTGTTGACAGCGCTGCTTTCAAGGACATACATTTTGGGCTGATTGTTCATCTGTGGAGCTCTGCGCCATCCTTGCTCGGGAAAAGCGCTTTACATTTACTACCTCGTGACAATTTGTTTTGGCTGATTAAGCAGTGTCTCTGGACGCGGCGCTCGCTTGCTCATATTTGAAGTCTCAAGCGGTCTTAAACTGGCAGTGTATAACGAGAAGTAAACAACACAGCCTAAGCATTGGCATTTTTTGAAAACCTCCCCGCATCTTCTGCTCGAGCGCCACAACGTTCTTCCTGACCTGAGCGCCACAACGTTCCTCCTGACAGACGGCCAAATTCCGAGAATGCTCAGCCCAGAAGTGAATTCTGGGTAATTGTCATCACGCAGGAGCGTCATGACATAATCACGATGACGTGGCAGCCATTTTATTTTCACAGGAGCACATTCGGAACAATTTTCATCTTCGTTTGGCAGATTCTTTATTTTTTTTTTCCTTCTTGTTGTCAATTTCGCTCCGAAGTGGAAGCGTTCTCTATTTGTGCAGAGTATCGGCAGGATGAACTGAGTATTGCAGAACAAGAGGTATCGAACTGTGCAATTTGTTTTGAGTTTTGAACAAAAGGAAAAGACACTGAGACTATTTTTCTGTTTAATTGAATGAAAGAAAACTTTATTTAAATCTCTGCACAACTACTACTCTCTAAAGGTTTTCATGGTCATATATATTATCACTAGTGTTGAAGATACAGTGGTCATACATTATTACTGGTCTAGAAAGGGATGTCTATTATTACATTGTTTGACATAACTTTTCCTTGCATTTATTAGTGTAAATAATGACATTGATACATTTTATGTAAAGTTGATATAGGTTATATATTTCAAGTGAAATGCAGAACGTAACAGCGCCTCCGTTCTTCTTGCAATCTCCTGGGGATCCTCCCATTAGATGGAAAAAATAGCGCAAGGTCTTTGAGAGGTATGCAAAAGTTTGTGGAGCCAACTTAAGTGCAGAAAGAAAAATGGCTTTATTGCTGCACTGTTTGGGATCAGAGGGTCAGGAGGTGTTTGATCACCTTCCTGAACTACAGGAACGGAATTTAAATGGGTATGAAATTTGCATAGTTATGCTTGATAAACATTACCTCCCACAAGTATCTACTATTTTAGAGAGATATCACTTTGGTCGCAGAATACAACTTGAAGAAGAAAGTATAGAGAATTATATAACTGCACTAAGGAAGTTAGCATCATCTTGCAAATTTGCAGCCTCTATTGACGAAAGAATAAGGGACCAGTTCATGCTGGGATGTAGCATTGAACGTGTTAGGGAAGAATTATGGCAGAAAGATGAGCCTGATTTAGATGATGTAATTACCATAGCAAAGAGGATTGAGCATTCTATTAAGTGTGTAGAAGTTATAAAAAAGAATGGTGAAAGTAAAGACAAAAGTACTGTTAATCTTGTTAAAACTTCGAATGCAGTAAAAGAGAATACTAGCCAGAGAAGTGGTATGAGAGATGTTACCAATAACAAACTTCTCAATGATAAACCAGGTAGAAAATTTGATTTTGCACAAGTGAAATGCTTTAGATGTGGCAAAATGGGACATTTTGCGAACGACAGGCAGTGCCCTGGGTGGAAAGCCACTTGTAGCAAGTGCAAAAGGAAGGGACATTTCTCTGTCGCTTGCAAGGGGAGGGAGTACAAAGGCAAGGTTAGTGAAATGTATTATGATTTTGATGAGACAAGTGAATGTGATGAAAATTTTGATTGTGGTCAAATTTTAGTTCAAGTGATTTTTGGTCCTCAAACAAAGAACTGTCCTACTGATGAAATGTTGGTTAATGGTCATTCCATTAGGGTATTATTTGATTCAGGTGCCAAAATCACCATTGTGGCAAAGGAATTTTATCTCAAGAATCTACGGGGAAAATTGAAATGTTTCACCCTGACATAAGACCATTTGTATACGGTAGGAAACCAAAAGAGCTTTTAGGGTACTTTCTAGGAAACATTAATTACAAGGGAAGGCTTACCAGCTCGAAAGTCTATATTTCACAGAAAGGAGATAACATCTTGAGTTGGTTTGATCAAAAAGATTTGGGGGTAATGCTAGATCCCAATTCCTCTCCCCCTTCATATTGAAGGATCTTCCCATTGTTAATACCAATGCCGTCAGTGTAAATCAAAACTGTGATGAGTCTTTTTCTGATAAATTGAAAAAGGATTTTCCTAATGTTTTTAATGAAAAGTTGGGTTGTTTAAAAAACTATAATCACCACATTAAGTTGAAGGAGAATGCCATACCTATTTGTTGTAAGGTACGTAGTGTTCCTATTGCTGTTAGAGATCAAGTTAAAGCAGAGTTGGAAAAATTGGTCAAGGAGGGCATCATAGAGGAGGTAGAAGCAACTCAATGGGTTGCTCCGATTGTAGCCGCTAAAAAATCGGACGGCTCTCTTCGTTTGTGCATAGATCTCAGGGAGTTGAATAAGAGCGTGGTGGTAGATCACTACCCATTACCTAAAATTGCGGACATGTTAATGTTACTAAAGGGAGCAAAAGTTTTTAGCACTGTGGATTTGAGATCCGCATATCACCAGATAAGACTTGATGAGGACTCTAAGGATCTAACGGCGTTTGTAACGCCGTTTGGCACATTCCGTTTTGTGAGACTTCCGTTTGGGCTGGTGTCAGCTGCTTCAGTCTTTCAAAGAGCTCTGGAAGGTGTCTTAAAAGGTTTAAAAGGTGTGAGGGTATATCAGGATGATATTCTTATTTTTGGAAGTTGTGATGAGGAACATGATCATAGACTTGTTGATGTTTTGAAACGTTTGAGTGAATCTGGTCTAACAGTAAAGATGGAAAAATGAAAATTTAAAAAAAACTCTATAGATCACCTTGGTCACACTATCTCGAAAGGTGGTATTTCACCAAAAGCTAGCTTAATCAGTACCATGATGAAGATGTCTTCTCCAAAGAACAAGGAGGAATTGGTTAGCTTTCTAGGTATGGCGGAGTACTATAATAAGTTTATAAATGGTTTTGCGTCTTTGTGCGTTAGTATGAGGTTATTGTTGAAGAAAGGATGTGAGTTTGTGTGGAGTGATGAGTGTAAAAAGGAGTTCATCTTTCTAAAAGAAAAATTGAACAATGCCCCTAAATTGAACAGTTTCGATCCTGAAAGAAGATCTATTTTGATAACAGATGCAAGCTTAAAAGGGTTGGGGCAGTTTTAACACAGGTAATTGAAGGACAGGAGGTGGTCATCTTGTTTTTATCAAGAAGTTTAAGGGGCCCAGAGTTGAGGTATTCCGTAGTGGAACGTGAAGCGTTAGCAGTTTACTGGGCTGTAAGGAAATTTAAAAACTTCCTATGGGGAAGTACTTTTGAAGTGAGAACTGATCTCAAACCGTTATGTGAGATTTTGAAAACCAAAGGGATTGATGCAGTGTCTAGTAGAATCACAAAATGGGTTGTAGGACTACAAGATTATAATTTTGAGGTCAAGTACCTTCCAGGTGTTGAGAATAAAGTAGCAGATGTCTTATCTCGCCATGTTTCTGAAGAAGAGTTAGATCTGGAGGATGATTGGGAAGGTGAAGATGAGATGGTATGTGCAGTAGGTGAAAGTGTCATTGATAAGTGTAAGTGGTTGGAAGCTTTACAGGAAGATTTGAGTCTTATGGAAATTTTGAGGTTGATCAAGGTTGGCTGGAAGGTCAAGCCAAAAAATGATGACATGTTAGAGAAGTTTTGGCATGTTAAAGACCAACTGTCTGAACATGAAGGCTTGCTTGTCAGAGGCACTAGGTTAGTTCCTCCAATGTCTATTAGGAGTGAGCTTATTTTACTGGCTCATAGTGGACATATGGGCATTTCAAAGACAAAGGAGAATTTGAGGATGTCGTACTGGTGGCCTAGCAAGGATTTGGAGGTGGAGAGGAAAATTAGAGATTGCATGGAGTGTGCTTTGAGTGAGAAGGTAGCGAAACCCAAAGTCCAGCCCATGGTTATCAGAACACTTCCAGACAAGCCATGGGAAGAAGTTGGTTTGGACATTCTTGGGCCTATATACTCAGCAGGGTCTGAATGGTATGTTCTAGTTTTAATAGATTTCTTTTCCAGATGGCCAGAGATTGCCATCACTCGTGGCATAGAGTCTAAGCATGTGATAGTGTTTTTAGAATTTTTTTTGCTAGGGAGGGTATTCCTAACATCATTTTAACAGACAATGGGAGTCAACTTGTGTCTAGGGAGATGGAATCATTTTTGTCTAAACATGGTATAAAGCATAAAAAATCTTCTTTGTACCACCCAGAGACGAATGGCACTGTGGAGAGGTTTAACCGTGTGCTCAAAGAGACAATTAGAATGTCTAAATCTGCAGGTTCAGATTGGAGATCAGATGTTTTTAAAAAGGTGAAGCTTTACAGGTTATCACCACATGCCACAATGAACTTCTTTACACCGGTTCACTTTGTTTCTTGCCCCTCTGTGCAGCATTTTCCCCGTTGCCCTCTCACCTACAGGACAGCCCCTTCTGCCTCCTAGGGCTACTTAATGAAGTGTGCGGCGCAGCTGCACAGTGGGAATGCAACCGGAGTGCCAAAGTCAAGCCCGACTGCACCCATCCATGCCTTGACCACGCCCAGTGACAGGAACCCTGTCCCAACTCACTCCCACAGGTACACAGCCACAAATCTCCGTGCCCTGGTCCACATTCACAGCAACAACTACTGCCTCGCATCACCACGCTCCACAACAAGGCCCTTCACCTGCTTCCACTGCCGCTTCACCAACACCCCTCCTCTGACCACCACCTCACTGAACAATGCTGCGCCAACACCAGTTGCCCAAACTCCACCATATCAACTCAAATGCCTCCTAATCAATGCCAGATCTCTCTGCAAACAAGCCATTGAAATCTGGGACAGTAGTTTGTTTCCTTCCAGATGAATGCTTAGTTGGGTGTTGATGGCCTTCTCCAGGACTTTGGCAGGGAACGGGAGTAGACAACATCCTAACTTAAGACAAAATCCTAACCTAAGACAAAATCCTAACTTAGGACAAATCCTAACTTAAGACAAAATCCTAATTTAAAACTACTAAATGCCTTTTGTGAATACCAAAAGTAGTAAGTTTAGGATTTTGTCTTAAGTTAGTTCTGTGAATTAGGGCCAACATCTGCGGAGTACCCCAGGGAGCATCCCTCAGCCCTACCCTCTTAAACATCTACATGACACCTCTCGCAGACATCGTCCGATCGCACAACACCAACATCCTCTCCTACACCATTGACACTCAGCTCGTCCTCTCACTCTCAGCGAAGCCCACCATGGCTATGTCCAACTTCCACAACTGCATGAAGAATGTTGCAAAATAGATGAAAGACAACTGCTTGAAACTCAACACCGACAAAACAGAAGTTCTGATCTTCGGCAGACACACCACTCTCTGAAATGATTCCTGGTGGCCAGAGGAGCTCAGACGTACCCCCATGGTGAGAAATATCACACCCACAACCTTTAGCATCATACTGGAAAGCAAACTCTCCATTAAACATCAGGTCAGCACCATTGCCACAGCCTGCTTCAACACAATCTAATCTAACAATGGCTACCTGTCAGCACAAGGAAGACTGTGATGCAGGCCCTTGTCACCAGCTGTCTTCACTACGGCAGCGCACTCTATGCGGGCACCTCCACCAAACTCAGGCAAAGACTCCAGACTATTTAGAACGTAGCAGCCAGACTCATCCTCAACCTACCCAGAAGGATACACGTCACCCGGCACCTAAAAAAACACCACAGGCTCCCCATCCAGAAGAGATGCCAATCCAAGCTCCTGACCCATGCCTACAAAGCCCTCCACAGTTAAAAGACCAGACTATATGAACCATGGCTTGACCTTTTACCAACCCACCAGAAACCTCTGCTCCAAACACCTTGCCCTCACTCAGACACTACGTATCCACCACAGCGACTCCGGAGGATGATCCTTCTATCACCTCGCCACCAAAGCTTGTAACACCCTTACCCTCCACCTCTGCAATTCACCCTCATTGAACCAATTCAGGAAGGGACTCAAGACACTGCTCTTCAACTGATACCTGCAACAGAGCACCTGGATACCCCCTGGGGTGTTTAACCGCGCTATACATATACTGCTTCGTTGAGGCTTGATTGATTACCTTGCTGTATGAAGGTCATGTGTGCTACAGATTAATTGGCTGAACAGTGATTTTCAGAACCTGCACATTATGGGAGGCAGAGGTCCTTTGCTAGATATCATGAAGGCACCATAATGTAAGAATCTGGTGTTATATGTTGGTTCTTAGTCTGTGGGAACCTGGGGAATGTATCTCTTGGATGTAATTACATGTTTTAACGGTCTGAAACTGAGTTTAGTTAGTCAGCACTTGCCCCAATCAACCTTTGCAGGAGGACATTCTCTCTATTTCTCTTGAGGCAAAATGACTCATATTTCTGCTCATAGATTTAACTTTTAGAACAAGTACATTTCCCCTATCTGAGTTCAACTTTGATTTGGTACTTTTGGTGATGTTAGGAGACACCAGCTACTTCAAAACTTTCCAACTTTTCCTCTCAATATCCCATATTGGCAGATGGAAGTGCAAATCTACAACTATGCTGACGATATGCAGCTAGTCTTCGCCATCAATGAATCTACAGATTCTCAGAAATTTCTCAAAAAATCCAAGCTGTTCGTCATAAATTGATGAACAATAATTAACTAAAACTCAATGCCGAAAAAACAGAAATCATTATCCCCAACAATAAAGTTCAGCATTTGATTTGATTTGTGGATTTATAAAGCGCAACGAATGCCCATGGGCGTCTTGCGCTGAGGTCAGAGTACGTGACCGAGCTGCTTAACATAAGCAAAACATTGGTCGCCAGCCCACTGGCCCATCGAGTTAGGCCCACCTCCTGCACTAAAAAACTCGATAAAAGCCTAGGCACACACATTGACTCAGACCTAAAACTGAACACGCAGATTGGAGCAGTCACCGCCGCTTGCTTCTTCCAACTGTGGAAACGGAGGAAAATCTGGTGATTTTTCAGCAGAGAGGCATGTATAAATTGTCATCTCCTTGATTCTGTCAATAATTGATTATGCTAACTCTATTTTTTTTTAAACACATTTTATTGGGTTTTATTCACACAGCCAATAAAAGCAAGTACATTACCCGCACTATCTAAGTCCCTCTAAGAAACCCCCCAGATAGCATGTAAATGTAAATGTAAATGTGTTTCGATTTATATAGCGCACTAATCACCCAGGGGTCTCAAGGCGCTTGCTTAGGGAACCCGTCCTGGTATTCCCCTGTGAGATACCCCGGCAGGGTATTCACAAGGTGAAAGCCAGGCATCCCGCCGCGAGGGGCTGTAGTGGAGATTAAGCAAGCTATTGCCCAGAGTCGCAGAGTGTGACCCCGTGAGTCGAGTAGGCACCGGAGTGAGAATTGTCGAGTCCGTGGAATTTTGTGCCCAAGACCCGCCGAGGCGGGGAATCGAACCCTGGTCCATGGCTGATCTCAGCTTCCGGGTCTGCCGCCTCTAACCACTGAGCCACTGAGCCACGCTTCTGTACAGGAAGAGGATCAGGAAAAAACTAGTGCAAGTCCATGAGTCGCAATAAAATGACTCTCAATGAATCCCCGATCATAAACCCTATAAAGTCCCCATCTTCCCACCCTCCTCCCCAGATCCCCCATCATCGATATCCAGACTCGGCTTCAGTTATGATAAATTGTGTGCACAGGAGCTGAGAAAGGTTGCTCAATGTAGTGTGCCTGTCATGTCCCGGGGATGATAATCTCTAGGGCTGCTACTCTGCCGTGTCATCACGCGTGCTATGGTCCCGCAGTGATTGTACTAAAGCGTCCCATGCCTCAGCTGCTTCTAACGCCTTATCCTTACCCTGTTGCCGCGCATTTTGAAATCTCAGCACACTTTCACCATTGACCACTTAAGAAACTCATGTCCCCACCGGACGCTGCTAGGGCCTATCGCTGCCTTCCAGTGCCGTGTGATTTCTCGCTTAGCTATTATGAGCCCCATATCTATAAACTTGCTTGTGATCTTATTCCTGGGGGTATGGGGAAACCAGTGTAGTACACCCACGGCCATATCAAACACTAAGTCTCTTTCAGTTATCGCATTAAGAGTGTCTCCCACCTCCTTCCAATAGAGCGCCAGGTTGGGGCATGTCCAGAGCATATGATCTAACTCCACTCCTATCCTCAGACATCGAGGGCATGCTGCCGTATCTACATGGAAGTATTTTTGGATTTTGCCTGGTGTTAAATATGCCCGGGGGAGTATGTATAAGTGTACCAGTTGGAATCTGGCGTTGCGCGTGTTTTTCCAAGCTCTCCGCAATAACTGTGCCCACACTGTGTCGGGGATGTCTTTGCCTATGTCAGTTTCCCACCGTTGCTTTAGCATCTCCAGCGGTGGTAGCCCCTCATTAATCATTCTGGAGTAGAGGCACGTGACCGCCTTGAAGGTCCCCGCCGCCATCATAACGTATTGGCAGGCCATTGACGTCCTTGGCTCCATCAGACCCTCCTTCCAATGCCTCTGCATTGCTCGCTTCAGTGCTGCATGTAGCAGGAATCCTCCGCCTTGTAACTCAAACCGTTCTTGAAGTGTCGGATATGGCAGTAATGCTCTGTCTTCAAATAAGTCTCCCAGGACCTGGATCCCCACCTCTTCCCACCCTTGGAGCGGTGACCAATCGCCCCCGTGTGGTAGGGCCGTTAGCATTCCCAGTGGGATTTATGGGGCGGATGGATGGAGTACTTTTGCTCTGGGCTGTGATCGGTTCAAGCACAGCCTGATCGTCTTTTCCTCCTGGGTGAGCACTCGAAGGTCCAATTTCTGCTGGAGCGCTATGAAGGAGAGGACATGGCGAGGTATACCCATGCCCTGCTTGTGTTCCGGTCCCCGGAATTCACACGCTATCTCCTGTGTGTATATCTGCAGTTGGGCCGCTAGATAGTATAATTCAAAATCGGGGACCGCCAGTCCCCCCTCCAGTTTAGGTCGTAATAAGGTGGTCAGCGCCACCCTTCGCCCCCCCGCCCCCCAAAGAATAGAGATTATCATGGACTTCAGGAGGCGGAAGGTTGCTTCAGGTATCCACACTGGCAGTGTCCTGAAATAATAAAGGAGCCTCGGGAGCGCCACCATTTTTAGCAAAGCTATGCGGCCTGCCACTGATAGTGGGAGAGTGGCCCAAAAGGACATACTGCCCTTCAGCGCCCTCAAGGTACGGTTGATATTGCCTTCTAGTAAATCAGTTGTCGCGTGATATATGTGCACGCCCAAGTATTTCAGGCATCTGGGCTCCCATCTGACTGCTCGGACCGTGCGTGGTTGGATCTCCCCCTGGCGTACAGGAAACAAGCACGTTTTGGACCAATTCACCCTCAGGCCGGATACCTCTCCGAAGTGCGTTAGGAGAGTCTCAGCACTCGACAGGGCCTCGTCAGCGTCTTCGAGAAAAAGTAGAGGTCATCGGCATACAGCGAGATATATTGTTGCCCAGTCCGGCTACGTAATCCCCAAAAGTGATGACCCGACCGAATTGCCATCTCAAGAGGTTCCACCGCCAGAGCGAACAGCAAAGGAGACAGCGAGCACCCCTGTCTTGTGCCATGCTCCACTGAATATTGCGGCGATATCAGCGTGCCCGTTCTTACTCTGTATATATAAAACAACAATTCCTAACAGGTATCAATTTAAGGAAATTGAATGATGTATGCAGTCAGCATTACATAAACAGGAAAACAAGGAGGCTCATATGGTTTAAAAGCTTGTAATTCACCAATTCAGAGGGGCGTGTTTCACATGGAAATACAGTTAGGCAGCACTGTACAGAGGAAATCATGTGACAACCCGAAGGCACTTGGTGAGTAGTGACATATACAATCGGTGAAAGGTGAAGATGCAAGTGCAGAACGTGAACAGCGTGAACGGCGCAAAGTGAAAAAACATTTATACAGTGATGGCTCCGCTGGATTAAGTTATAGTCACTTAAATCATGGTATCAAACAATTTTACAAGAGCCAAAAACGTTAAATGCGCCATAAAGTTGCGCTGTGATGTCGACGGCGTTTCGATCCCCGTGAGACGGGATCGTCTTCAGGGCAGGGTTGTCGGGTTCAGGCAGTGTTGTGTACGCATAGTCAATCGCGTGGTTCCTTGGTCCCTGGGCGGAGGTGCTCCAACCCACAGAGAGCCTCCCGAGCGTACAGAGCCCTTGTTGCCTCCGGCCGCCTCGCTAAATTCAGGCACTGCCTCTCCTAACCTGCCCTCGGCTGCGCCACACCATTTACAGACTGTTTATCCGCTGCCTCCGCCCACGGTTAGCATCGATAGGGGCCTGTACGATGCTGTGTCTCCACTCTCCCTCCCTGGTTTCAGTAATGGTATCACCAGCGCTTCCCGCATAGAGTGTGGTAACCGACCCGCTTGCTTCACTTCTTTGTAGACCTCAAGCAGTCTAGGTGCCAGCAGGTCAGTGTATTTCCCATAAAATTCTATAGGTAGCCCGTCCAGGCCCGGAGTTTTGTTACGCGCCATACGCTTGATGGCACGGCGTATTTCCTTGAGCTCGATATCTTTGCCTAGGTCTTTCGCTTGGTCGTTATCCAGTTCAGGGAAGCAAAGCCCCCCAGGAAGCTA
This sequence comes from Lissotriton helveticus, assembly GCF_964261635.1. Classification (NCBI taxonomy): domain Eukaryota; kingdom Metazoa; phylum Chordata; class Amphibia; order Caudata; family Salamandridae; genus Lissotriton; species Lissotriton helveticus. The sequence continues at coordinate 278,684,106 of NC_136068.1, forward strand.
GCTATCGCTGAAGCTCCATCTGTTATCATCCGTTTGTATAGGGTTTCATAGTATTCCGTGAAGCACTGTCGGATCTCTGGTTGGGTGTAGACTTCCGACCCGTCTGTCGTGCGCATTGACACTATTGGGGAACCTCTCTTCATGGGGTTGGCAAACAAGCCAGCAGGGTCCCGGCTTTATCGCCCTCCGCATGGGTCCTGGCTGTATACACCTTTTAGTCAAAGCTGCGTAAGCGCTCTGTTTCCACTGCCACCGCTTCCCTCGCCTCACTGACCTTTTCCTGTAGTTCGGGGTGACCAGGCCGTAATATTTCTGCTTCGCGGAGTGTCTTCTCAGCCTTGTCTAGGTCTCCCAATAGGACCTTCCTCACCCCCACATGTTTCCCTATGCAAAGCCCCTTCATTACTACCTTAAAGGAATCCCACTCCATGGCTCTTGTCTCGGTGGGCGTGCCGGCGTTGTCCTCAAAGTATTGAGTGATCCTGTCCTCCAGCGCAGCGTGAAAGAGAGGGTCCTCCAGCGTTTTGGGGCGCAGTCTCCAAGTGGGATGCATGAGGCGCTAGGAGACCACTGCAGGGCTATTAACAAAGGATTGTGGTCAGAGATCGTCCCCGATAAATATTCAGTCTTTAGGATCGCTGGGAGCAGTACAGGGGAGTATAAGACCGCATCCAGCCGCACATGGAGTTCATGCATGCCTGAGAAATAGGAGTAATCTCGGTCTTGGGGATGTTGCGCGCGCCAGGCATCTATAAGTCCCCACCGAGTTTGCCACTCCATTCTGCCCCTAGCCACACGATGTGTCGGGGAGTCCGCCAGGGGGGGTGTGATCTGTCCAGGGATACATCTAGGACCGAGTTAAAGTCACCTCCCAGTTTTATCGGCGCCACAAGAAATTGCGCCAAGGACCCTGATAGCTCTGCCAAGAATGCCATCTGATCAACATTCAGTGCATAGACGCTGCAAAAGGCAATGTCCTTGCCCCATAGTTTCCCTGCTATAGCCACAAACCTTCCCTCCGGGTCTATGATCTGCCTGGTGAGCTGAAAAGGAACTCCCACCCTGACCCAAATTAAAGCACCCCTCGCGAACGCTGAGTATGTGGTGTTAAATACTTGTCCCCTCCATCTAAGCTGTAATGCTGTCCCCTCTGTCTGTGTCAAGTGTGTTTCTTGGAGAAGGGCGACCTGCACTCCCCTTCGTGTCAGATAGGCGTGTACTTTATGACGACGTGACATGGTATGTAGCCCCCTCACATTCCAGGTTACACATTTCACATTAGCCATTTCGCCCATTGTCCCACATTGTCCTGTGCAGTCCACCTTTGCCGCCCCCCCGGAGCCTCGAGTATGGTGATTCTGTAACATCAATGATGAGCCCTCCCTCTAACAACCCACAACATCCCCTACCCCCCCCCCCCCAGAACAGGTCCTAGCAAAATCCATTTAGTTCCCGTCCAAACATCCCAAAGTAGCAACATTGTAACTAAACCCTACAGTAGTCACTGTGGGCATGCCTTAAGGGCTGTAAGGGAGGGCTGGATGCCAACAGGCAGCCACCCAAACTGCAGGGTCTATTCCGCTTGACCGAGCCATACATATGGAAGCATTGCAATGCCCCCCGACAAATAAACAATCTCACCCTTCCCACAACATTACACAAGGAAAGTCCCAACAAAGTCCGCATATCGAACTCATACAGCTCACCGGGCGCCTCTAGCCTTCGTCCAGCATTCCCTCAGCCGTCGCCGAAGTGACCACAGGCAAGGGCGTACTGTCCGTCTCCGAACTCTCTGAGTCCAAATGTTTGTCCCCTTTGGTCGACCCCGCCTCGTCCTGCAACGGGGATCCCCGTGGGCCCGTCAGGGCATCCATCGCCTCCAAGACCCCCTGCCGTTCCGCCGCCGTCTCCAATAGTGATGGCCTCCTTAGACCTCTTCGCTGATTGCGAAGGCGCCGCGATATCCGCTGTGGCAGTCCCGTTGATTCCAGCCTCGGTCGTGGGACAAGGACATCTTTGACGGATTTGTACAGTTCGAGCCAGGCGCAGGCGTCATCTGGCGTGTCGAAAAACCTAGTGGTATCGTCTACAATCACACGTAGCCGAGCTGGGAAGAGTAAGGAATACTGAAGCCCCTCCGCTCTCAACTCTCGTTTGATAGCCAGGAAAGAGGTCCGACGGTGTTGCGTTTCATAGGTATAATCCGGGAAAATGTTGACCTTGCTGTTTTCTACCTGATACGGACCGTTAGCTCGAGCATTCTAGAGCAGCAGATCCCTGTCCCGGTAGTGTAGTAGTCTAGCTACCACTGGACGTGGGGGGCGACCCTGCTGTGGTGGCTTGGCCGGTACTCTATGCGCCCGTTCCAGGTTGCAGAAAGATGACAGTCCTTCCGGCGCCACCACCATTTGAAGCCACTCTTCTAGGTAGCGTACCTTGTCACGCCCCTCCACTTTCTCCGGCAGGCCCACAATCCGGATGTTGTTCCGGCGGTTACGCCCTTCTGCCTCCTCAGCTCTTCGCTCCAGCGCGTCTATACGATCCAGCACGTCAGTCATTGTGGATTTGAGTTCTTTTTGCGACGGTTCCAGAGTTTGGAGTGAGGTCTCCACTAGCTTGACCCTGTCCGATAGTTTGCCATGATCGGCCCTCAGAAGTCCCAGTCCCATAGCCACCTGCGCGATGTCCTGCTGAAACGCCGTGCGGGTATCAGCTATCGCAGTTAGGATTTTGTCGAGTTGCTGATGCAGTTAGGGGTCTCCTGAGTGGCCGGGGTCAGTATGACCCCCTTTGTCCGACGTCTCGGTGTCTGAGGTGGGCGGCGCACCACTTTTGTTTCCTTTAGGTTTACCCATGCCCGCGCCGTGCCGTCCACCACCCCTGCAGTGAATAAGGAAATGTCGCCCAGGTCCCGGGCACTCCGCGCGATCAGCTCACTTGGGTCCGTAGATCAGCTACCGTTCCAAGCACTGTCTGGGCGCGCTGCTCACACTCGTCCCCAGAAGCAGTGGTGCAAAGCGTCTTCAGGAGGTGGCAGTCAAAATCCCACGCCCTCTGGCCGCAGTTCCAGCAATACAGGGCAAAACCACGCCCCAGCAGCCCAGCCGGCCCGAGCAATGACCTAGGGTAGCGCAGTGCAATGGACAGGCCAGCTCCGCACAACGGGGCACCAGTCGGCCAGCCTTGGGTGCAGCCCCCAACCCTGGCTGGTTCCTCCATGGGTCAGGTTGTGTGCGCCCCCCTGAGGCAGCCCAACAATTAGCGGTCCCTCGCCGCAATTGCCGACAGAGACCCACCCCGCCGTGTCGCGAGGCATTCTCGCTCCTAGGGGATCCAGGAGGGGGTTAATTGCAGCGTGCTCGGAGGGATGGCGGCAATGGGCCTCTGTCTGGGCGGCCCATGCAAGGAAAGTCAGATCTCAGTGCCCACCAGCAGAGATCCACCGTAGCCTTATTGTGTGTGCCCTCCCAGTGTGCCTCTCCACTGAAGCGAGCGTGTCGGGGCCTCCGGTGTGTCCGTCGCCACTATGCTGCACCAATTGGGGTCCACGAGGCGTCGTGTGAGACCTCACTCCATGTGCCCAGGTGATGTCAGTGGCCTCTCTCTGAGGCCCCACTGCATGTTCATGCCTCCGTACCTCGTGTGGTCCCTCTGTGTCCCTGCTTGTGGGCTCGCCCACCGTGGCCCGCCATGCAGATGCCGCCGCCACTAAGCTCCGCTCCGGTGCGTGGCCTTCACTGTGCAGCGCCGCGACCTCTGCAGAAAGTCCCAGCAGGAATGCTGCTCACGGTCCTGTCCCCGAGCTCCAGGCGCCGTACCTGCACTTGGCAGCAAAATCCTCACCACATGGCTCACCGGGGGCGTAGACGGCAGCCGCTCCCGTGCGTTACTTTGCCCCCCGGGCGCGGTCCCCCAGCAAGGCCTGGCAGTTCGGTGATATTTTCGGGGGGGTCCCTTAAGGCCTCCTGCGGCTATCCGCAGCTCCGGTCCCTTCGTCAGCCGTTTCCGGGCCCCAGCCGGAGCCCCTATCCGCCAGTCGCAGTGCCAGAATGGAACCCGGGGTGAGGAGGAGGGGGGTCCAATGGGTTCCAGCTCTCGTCAAGCGCCTTCGCTCCACTCCTCAGCACGTCAAATGAAGCTGGCACTAAGGAAGGAATCCTTCTCTGATGATATCCGTGCTCCGCACGGAGAGAGACACCGACCTTCGCTCAGTAGTGGTCCGGATGCGAGGGGTCCAGCCGCACTGCTCATCGGGCTGTCTCGCTCCACGTCCCTCATGGGCCTGCCGCGACGAGGTCGTCAGTCCCGTTCTCCGGTTTTACGGGTGCCGTGTTCTGCTCAATCTGCGCCTCTCCGCACCTGCTCCTTCTCCCGGTCTCAAAAACGAAACACTTCAGGCAGCGTCAGGTGTCCCGCAGCTGCAGGCCGTCCGGGTGTTATTTCTCCCCATGGCCGCCATCTTAGTTTCGGCCCCCGGAACCCCCCGGGAGCCGCGCCGGCGGTCAGTTCTAGGCTTGTGGGGATAGTCGAGTTCCGCCTTGTAGCTCCGCCGTGGGGGAGCCCCTTCCCCTGAGTTGCAAAGCGGGGAGGGGGGTCGCCAGATTCGATTCAACAGGATAAATGAAGGCTCGATCTCCGAGCCCAGCGTCTAGGCGGCCTCCACCATCGGCGCTCAAGCCACGCACCTTGGTTATGCTAACTCTATATACCTAGGTCATCAGCGCAATCAGATACATCGTCTGCAGCTAATACAAAATCAGGCAGCCTGAATTATATATCAACAAGTCGACCACCATGAAGGAAATCCTCCCCCTGTCCTGGTCTGATCATTCCATGCTATCCTTCTCTTTCAAACTTCTCGGTAAATCCGCGAAGTCTAGATCCACCCCCCTCACCACCAACAGAGCCTGGAGACTAATCAATGACTCCAATTTTCAAAATCACTTTCTTGAGATAGATGTCACATTGCAGGATGATTCCTCCGTCTGTAATAACCTCACTTTGCTAGAAACTAGAATCCGCCAAACGTTAGACAAACTAGCACCCCTGCGGGAACTAAGAAAAAAAACAACTACCAGGGAAAAATGGTACACCCCTCTCCTTAAAAGCCTCAAAAAGGAATGCCAGAAAACTGAACATCGATGGAGACAAACCAAAGATTCAGAAACCAGAGCAAACTATGTCATCAAGCGAAAACAATACATCCTTGCCATTCGAGATGCGAAAAAAGCTTTCTTCACGCAACGAATCCATGAAAATCACAACTCCGCAAAAGAACTGTTCAAAATTGTAAAGGAGCTTAGTAATCCATCCAGCCCCTCACAAACCCTCACCCCCTCAACTGAGGCCTGCGAACGTATTAGTACCTTCTTTGTCGAGAAGATTAATAAAATTTACTCTACCTTTACCCCCTCACATTCCCCCTTCTTGCCCGACAACCCCGACAAAAATTCGCCAGCATCAGACAAAGATGATGTCCATCCAGACACAGGCAATCTCCCACGTCTAACCAATTTTCAACCACTCTCCGAAAATGAGGTATTATCGGTTCTAAAGACAATCAAGTCAGGCTCTCCTGCAGACCCATGTCCTCATTTCGTGTTTTCTGAAATTGCTCCGACACTCTGCCCTTTCATCACCAAACTTTTTAACCAGTCCCTCACCACTGCGTCTTTTCCAGATACTTGGAAGCACGCATCTGTAACCCCCCTCCTGAAGAAAGCCGGATCCGACATCCTCAACCCGGAGAATTACAGGCCAATTTCCCAGCTACCTTACCTCTCCAAGGCTTTGGAGAAAATGGTTAACATACAACTATCCAAATACCTGGAAGACAATTCACTTCTGGACCCCACCCAGACCTGCTTTAGAGCCAACAATAGCACCGAGGCAACGTTGCTGGCAGTGTCGGACAGTGTCAGATGCATCACAGACCAAGGGGGATCTGTGGCTCTGATACTGCTAGACCTGTCAGCGGCGTTTGACACGGTATCACACGACTGCCTAATAAACATCCTCTTGAGCAAAGGAGTGCAATCTACAGCGTTAAGATGGATTAAATCATTCCTTAGCAATCGCACCCAAGCTGTGCGCATGGGCCAATTTCACTCAAAACCCTGTCCCATCGGCTGTGGGGTCCCACAAGGGGCCTCACTAAGCCCCACTCTCTTTAATGTCTACGTTTCATCTCTGGCCGACATTGGAAGAAAGTGGGGCATCGGCATATGTTCCTATGCCGATGACACTCAGCTGATGGTGACAATGGATGAAGGGTCGGAAACAACTAAGAAAAAACTACACAGTTGTCTCTCCGAAATGGCAGAATGGATGCGCAACCACTGCCTAAAACTAAATGCCGGAAAATCGGAGATACTACTGTTCGGAGGAGCCAAACTCTCATGGAACGACACGTGGTGGCCTCCGTCTCTGGGATTAGCCCCCGTCCCGAAACAGTACGCCAGAAACCTTGGCATAATGATGGATGACGCCCTGTCCATGAAAGACCACATACGCATACTCTGGGGCAAAGGTTTTGCAATTCTCAAACTCTTGGCAAAAATTTTCTCCTGGATACCTTTGGACTGTCGACGCACAATCACCCAGGCCCTCCTGGTTAGCCGCCTAGATTACGGCAATGCCCTGTTCGAAGGGATGAACGAGCAACTGTTCTCCCGCCTACAGATCCTACAAAACCAGGCGGCTAAATTGGTCTGTAACAAAGGCAAGCGAGATTCGGCCTCTGCATGCCTAAAGAAGCTTCACTGGCTACCAATGCGTCAGAGGGCTACCTTTAAACTACTTTGCCACGCGCACAGAGACCTTCACAAAACGGGCCCCATCATCCTTCAAGGGAAAATCGAATTCTATATCCCCAACAGGAATCTAAGATCCAACAACTCAGCTCTGGCGAAATCCAAGCGCATTTACAAAACAAGGACTGGCGGACGCGCCTTCTCATACTTGGCGGCTAAAAGATGGAATGAGTTACCTGTGGACCTCAGACACACCACCAACTACCTCCAATTCCGCCAAAAATTAAAAACTCACCTCTTTCCAAAAAACTAACCCCCCAGCACAGTTTCAGTAGTCTTCTTTTTTATAGCGCCGTGATATCCCATGGGATGAGTGTCGCGCTCTACAAATACCAGAAATAATAATAAATAATAATAACAAGGTAGACGATGTCACATCAAGCCTCTGCTAAAAGAGTTGCACTGGCTTCCAGTGGCGCAATGCTCCAAGTTTAAAGCAGGCTGTATTCTTTTTAAAGCCTTGCACGGGACTGGCCCTGAGTACATCTCATCAAAAATCCATAAGTACATCCCCCACCATACTTTAAGATCAATGCACATGAACTACTTAGAGGTCCCAGATTTTAGACGGAAAAGAACAGGAGGCTCTGACTTCTCAATATTAGGAACCAAATTCTGGAACGCTCTTCCGCCCCTATTGAGATTCGAGTCACACCTCTTTCACTCTTTCACTTTAGGAGGATGTTGAAGACCTGGCTCTTTACCCAAACTTACAGCTAGACCTGGACCATCCTTACCGGTAACTCCTTTTGGAAAGTAACTCCTCCAGTGCCAAGAAACCTGCTGGTGAATGAGCGCTATAAAAATTCCTATTAACATAACATAACAATATTAGCTTAGCGTTAGTGAGTTTCCCTAATGGGATCTGAATTTTAGTTCATGCTGCATTTGCTGTCTTTAATAACATGTGCTGGCATGTGCTTATTTAAATTGCCTGGATTACATTCATATGTGCTGTATTCAGGTGACTACCGATTTATCTTTAACTGATTTAAATGGAGATTGTAACTTTACAAATTTCTTAATAAACCTTTATGGTTTGCAAAATTACCTTTCTCATTTGCTCCTGTGGGGAAAATTGTGCTTCACAGTCATTTCTATATTGCTTAAAGTAAGATTTTATCCTCAGTTTGAAATAAAGGTCCATCCCAGTGGACATAGCAGAGATTCAAGTTTGCTCCAGGTTTGCATGTGCAAATGCAATCTTCCCTCTCACGCAATCACAGGTGAGCAATGATGAAACAGGACTTCCTACACAAGTTGTCCAAACTAAGAGACATCTTGGAGCAGAAAATCCAACCTTGCAGCAGATGCGAATTATCTTTGACTTAGGTCAAGCCTTTCAAAGTGGAAAATATTTGTGCACTTTCACCACAGGTGAAAATTATGACATTGCGCAACTTTGTGAGTGAGGCTAAAAATGTGCTCCCTGCCTACTCTTCACAGGAAATAATGCTTTGAAGTGTGATCAATGGGCATAGCAGGGTAAGTTTTGTGTGTCTCTGTGGAGTAGTTCTAATAAGGTTTTTCGACTGGAATTCTACTAAATCACATATGCAAATCTGTAGCCAATCTCCCACCATAACCTGGCTAGGGGTATTTCTTGCACAACTAATAAACGACAAAAACAATTGGTAGAATAATATACATAAAAACACACATTATTATTCCAAAAAGGAGACCTAAATCCAATCATTAATTTGGAAAATAATAAGTGCAGTGGGCCCAATATTTTTCTTAGGTTCCTGCCACTGGCCCCATTGAATAGTTGCATACTACGGGTCTGATTGGTACTCCATCACAAACATGATACCTAATACAATCCACCTTATTACTAGTGCATTAGGATGTACTGCACCTGTGATGAGGCAGACAGATGTCACGTTTGTGACAGAGTATCCCATCTGCCAAACCTAAACCACACACTAAGTCTGCCAGGTTTTAATTCCACCTAATGCCTCCTTCGCCCACAATCCTACCCTTCTTTACTCTTTATTTCACAATGGCCGGACAGTTCAGCCTCTATTTACCCCTTCTTTATAACTTTGCCACTGATTTGCTATCTTTCTTTTCTTCTTCCTCCTCCGTTTTCTTTGTTTCTCTCTCTTACTCAAGGTCAAACTCTGATGATGAATAATTAGTCTCTGCCCACAAAAATGAACACGGTGCCCACTCATGCAACCACTGACACAAATTAAACAATGTAGCCAATCAATCCAAGACTGTTAAGAGTCCTCACCTAGTGACTTTTATATGCTAATTTTACAAACAATGAGGCAAAAGTAATTTGTAGGCTAAAATATTCTCATAATGGATAGGAGTGGGTGATAAATTCCGCTCTGCCAGCGGGGTTCACAGAGTTTTGCCCACTCTCTGTTACGCTTGTAACACTGAGCTGTGGCAAAATTCTGCCAACCGCCACATTGCAAAGTTTTTTCTTTTGTGTGGGTCTCCAACTGTAAGTTGGCAAGTGTGAGCGAGAATTGACATCCCCTGGCATGATTCTCGGGCGCTAGTACGGCACTCAGTGAGATTTTCTTAATGCAAGTGGCCGTGGAGGGTCACGGGCAGTCATGACCGTTCGTGATGAGAAAAGTGCACCTCGAGTAGAAAATCTACTCAAGCAGCAGCAAAGTAGCAGGGCCCTCTGGCACACCACGTGGGGCTGTTCTTGCTGATTTTTCAATGTGGAGGAAGCTCCTGTGCTAAAAATCAGTGTGACATGGCAATTCTGTCCACTTGCAGAACTCCATGGAATCACGCAGAGTTTTCATGGAACTCTGTGGAAATCCACAGAGTGAAACTCTGCGAGTTCCACCCACCTCTAATAACAGATAATGTGTTTGCACCTTCGGGAATGTGGTGCTATATAATCATAAATCCATAGCATGATTAGTCCATAAATCCACAGTGTATTCTTCACTAAAGGAACCTCAAATAGATTTCTCTAACTACTAGCCTCCATGTCTATTTTCCTTCTGTCTCATAATGAATTTTGATGAAAAATAGAATAGGAGCTTGTAGGGTCACATGGTAATAACACTGGGAGCAGTAGTAAGAACCTAACATTACCTTAAGGTGGTATTTTTGGTGGTGCTACATAAAAGGGGTGGATACACTTGAAAGTTTCTAGACTGTGCTCCTGATGTTCAGACCATGCAGTACAGAGCTGTGATTTCGGGAGCCAATTTTACAGACATTCTGAATATCTCTAAAGTGAAACACACATCTAAGTAAAAGCACATGCATAGTTAGTCATGGGAGACATTTGGAAATTGCTTTCTCTAATGTTGACTGCATATAGGGAATTTCGAAAAATGATTAAGAGGGCAGTAAGTCATGCATCTTTAAGGCTCATTACAATCGCTCAGTGCTTAATCACAATGAAGTGCACGTGTTTCTCTGAATACAATTGCTACATTGAGCTTAGATGAAGAATAATAGATTACGGTTTACCTTTGATCGGAGGCAGATGTCGAAGTTGGTGAAAAGCAGGGTGTAATCTTTGACTAATGTTTAACTACAAGGCCACCCCGAATGTACTCCTCTATGAGGTTTTCCCCTAGTTTAGCTTAGGGACCTCCTAAACACACGTTGATGAAGCATTCCTCTACTTAGCAGGACGGAAGATGTATACAAATGAGTATTGTATGTGTATGCCTGCTGTATGTGTATAATGCTTGCAAAGTAATATAAGGAATAGGGGTCCTTTGTCATGATGAAAGCCACAGAACCTGTATGGGACCATTGGTTGAAACATGTCAACCTACTAGATGCAGGAGTAATTATGACTCCTAGACATGCTTCAGCCTTTAATCAACTTGTTTGCCTCATAACAGAATAAACAGAACAGAATAAAGGTAGTTCCTGATGAAAGGTTCCTGGGATGTTTAGCTCATATTCCCACCTAACCCTCATCCATATGTGCTTCATGTGAACCCACAGGTGAGCTGGCCCTGTTCTGGGGAGCAAGGATGGCCGATGATGAAGTATGATGCTCAGGCGATGTGTGAGGCCATACCTTCGAATTTTCAGAATTAATTCACAAAGAATAAGAGGAGTGTTGATATATTGTGGTTGTATATTAAATACATAATCTGTCAAGGTCTAAAAGGTCTTCCAGAATAAGGAAAATATCCTAATGTTGCCCATCCTATGTCTCATTTGCCTAGTTGTGTTGTGTATTATAAGAGAGAGAATGCAAATATAGAACAGCCCACTTTTTCCTCTCGTTCATCCGACCTCCACTAGAGAGGGTGTCATAATAGAGTGTAACTTGGCAACCTGCCAAAAATAGATCCATGCGTAAATTGTTGTCGCTCTATAAAGTCGTAACATATCTGGGGTGCTCAGTGACACCTAAAGGTCAGTGCTTAAAATGAAAAAAGGCCTAATTCACCAGACCTTTTTCCAGTCCTTTTAACTATCTTACTATTAGATCCCCACAAACGTTGCCTTTATAAAGACCAATCAATGTTACCGTTGATCATCTCTAGGCAGTTGAAATTATTTGAGGTTTTTATCTGCCACATTCTTTATATGAACACATCTTGCTCTAGTGGTCTTTTCATCTTTGCTCTACTGGAGTGTAACTTTGATAGATTGAGTCAACAAGAGACATGTGTGTTCTGCGACTGGATAGTCTCTGACCATACCTTCATTAGGTGAGAGTTGGAGAATGACTGAGTGCTTGATGATCGTCGCCCCAGGAGTACGGGTGTATGTTATCGCATAGGCGCAGATCTTCACATTGACAGTCTTGTTTTCAGAGGTTGGGTTCTTGATTGCTATGGCTGCATTGATATCTTGACCAACTTGTGCTGATTCAGAAAGCTGGAACTCGCCAGAAAACTGCTCCTCGGATTCTTGATCATCAGAATCATCACTAAATTCATCGATGAGTTCATCGCTCAGCCACTCCTCGGGGGTCAAGCTCTCTGCAAACACTCCTGTTTTAAACAGCTTTCTGGATGCCTTTTTGAACACATATCTTTCCTTGTCTGAACCTGGCAGAAAGAAATTAGGGAGAAGGCATTAGTTTTTTTTCTGTATAGTGCACAATGCTCTGATGAAACAGGAGATACAATTCAAAACCAGAAGGCTCACTCTGCTATCTTGACCACTATCCTCTAACTAGTTATCATCAGCACATCAGCCACTACACTTTGAAGCTGCCTTGTATTATGAGATTCAATGTTTGAACTTTTAGGAACAGGTGTCTTCCTTTGGAATTGGCACAGGCTATATAATGAAGAAATATTTTGTGTGCTCTAATGTTTGTAATGATTATATCTGTAACACAATTGAAATATTATTGTTTTTAAATTACCTATGTGTTTTAAACATTTTATGGTATTACATCAAAGTAATTCTAAATACTTGGATGATAACGCATTAAGAGGAGTAGTGTCTATGAGTGTCTATGAGTGTTAGTTAGGGGAGGGAAAGTATGTGCCTTTGCACCTATGCATATCTGATTGCATTTGCCTCTGGGAGTTGATTGTTTGTGCCGTTGCCCATGTGGATACAGCGCAGGACTGGGTTAAAGCAGCAGTGGAAAATTTTTGATACCAGCTCGAAAATGTACAGAGGGAATGCAGAAAGTCAGACTGACCTTCTTCAGGAGGATTTGGAGGTAAATTATCAATGTGTCTGCAAGAAAATTGTGTTCACTCCTCATGGCTGGTTGAGCTGGATATCCGATTTCCCATTCATCCACCCTTAATAGTAGCCTTCATGCTGTCCTGTTGTCTCATATGGGGAGTCAAGAACTGTATGGGGGTGTGTACATGTATGATTCTGAAGGGGTGTAGAACTTGATATATTAGTTAATCGTTTGTGCAAAACTCCTGAAATATGCTATTTAAATATGTTCTTAACCACCATTGTGTTTATTTCGATGTAGCACATTTGTACAATTCAGCAGGTGTCAACATTTACATATTCTCCAATAGCATTATAAATATTGCATGCAACATAAATATAACTACTCAGGATGTCTAATGTTTTGCTAATAAATGTCATTAATGCCTATATTCCTACATTTTGTAACAAGCAAGAGAGAGGTTGGAAGACCTGCAAGCCTTAGAGTGGTCTTCCACAAAACATTTTGCGTTCACCCCTTCTGTTTTTGCTGGCCTTAGAACTTATCTCAATTTACCACTGCTAACCAGTGCTAAAGTGCATGTGCACACTACTTAAAACATTGTAACATTGGCTTGTTCTCAATTGGCATATTTAATTTACTCATATGTCCCTAGTAAATTGGTATTACATGTATCCAGGCCCAGTAAATTAAATGATATTAGTCGATCTGCACTACTTATTGTGCGATCTACATAAGTAGTCCTTCAAACATGTCTCAGGCTGGCTTTTCAGTCTGTCTGTGCAGTTTTAAGCTGCCTTGTGACTGCCTGGAAAAATAAACTTTTGTCAGGCCCAAACCTTCCTTATCAATGCATACAAATCACCCCTCGTGTGGGCCCTGGACAGCCCAGAGGGTAAGGTGCAGTGTATTTAAAGAGCTGGACATGTACATTCAAGCTCTACATGTGCTGGTAGTGAAAACCTCTTGTAAGGTTTTTTGCAGCACCCCCTCCCATACTTTCCCCCCAATTTGGACTACCTGCTGATGGTTTTTTGATGCTGAGAGTGCCCTGAGGCCTTCTAACCAGATCTCAGTGCCAGTGTTCTAACCCTTTACAAAGGTTTGTAAAAACAGACTCACTTATAAGTCCCTAGTATATGGTATATTGAGGGCATGTAAGGCAGAGTGTCCTCCCAGGGCTACAGCACTGATTGTGCCACCCTGTGTTTGACAAATTATGTAAAATGGCTCCCAGCTTGCCACTACAGATTGAAAGGTCAGTTCGACTATGCCATTACAACTAATGGCAAAATCATCACTTATCTTAACAATGTATGTAGGTTTTCTCTAAGGAAGGCCTAAAGAGCCCTGAGGCAGGGAGCTGTATAATATTAAGTATGACATGTAAGCTTATAAGTTTCTTAGCAGAGAAACCCCTAAAGTTGTTGTTTTACCGGGGAAAAGTTAGTAGCCCCATTGGCTAAAACAGGGTTACCGTCTTGCAGTTGAGCCTGGATAACTTCTGAATGGGATTGTGGCATTAAACCTGACCTGATTTCCTGGTCGAATATAATGTCACTATTAAAGTAAAGCAACTTTTAGAAAGCTGCCACTCTGTGACTTAGAGGGTCCAGTTGCCTCACAGGGGCTCTGGCCCACAGAAAGCTTTCTGCCCATCTGCGGTGTACTGTGAACAACTCCTAGGCTTATAAACAGCAGTACCCTGCTGCGGGAAGATGTGGCACTCCCCCCTTGCAGGATGACACCTAGAGTGTTAGCCCAAAAGGTGAGATTCAAAGGTGAAAATGGCAATAATACTCCTGAGGGGCTGCACTTTGTTCAGGTAGGCAGGCTTGACACAGGGTCAGCTTTAATAAAATTAGAAAGCCAAACAGCACAGCCAAAACTTGCCCCTAGGTCAGCTGGATCAGTGAGTGTGATCAGAGTCCAGATTGGCCGCCCAAGAAGGATGCTAGCCTCCAATGAAGGTTTTCATAGGGACCGCTGTGCACGGAGATCGGTACCCGGCCCCTGCAGGCCTTTTATGGTCTGGAAGAGGACCTTGAGGGACCCTGAACCCTGTGGCCAAAGTTGCACTGCACTACTCGTGGGCAGAGGAATCACCACAAAGGCAATGCGTTGACTTCACAGCAACCATACCATTTTTCAGCATCTTTTCATCCTATATCCTCACCATTAGGACCACTACATCAAACTTTAAATAGACCAATGTTTGTTTGTGGTTAAAATAAACAGTGATAAATCCTTCAAAAATCTGTACCTCCAGAACTTTGCTGTGTATTTTGCTCATTGAGAACTATAAAAATTCATATATTATAATCTATTTTTATAAACTGGCGTTGCTTTACATTTGTGTGGTTTGGCTTTCTAATTTCATGGTTAGGTACTGTTAAATGCTTTACACTAGGTTCCTTTGTGCAAGCCTTTCTACTTGAAGTCATAGCTATCCAGGATTGAGTTTAAGGTTATTCATACGGGCCAGAATGGACCCAGGACAGTCTTTGCGAGTGTATTCCACAGTAAGACTGCACAGCCATACCACATAATACACCCAAATCCTCACAACTCTTTAATTCCTTTTTCACTACTGCAAGGCCTACCTCAAATGTCCAACGGCCAACTACACCCAGTCATGTGATTCCCGGAACAGGCTGCAGGAGCCAAGTAATTGGGACAGGAAAATATAAAATATCTAAAAGTGGCAATTTCAAAATTGTAACTTATAAACGTGATTTTACCATTAAAGAGAATTTTAGATTACATTTGGTCAGACACTAAACATGAAGCCATTACAAGCTCCCAATCAAAATGTGTGCTTATTACATGGAATAAGTCAACCAAATGCTATCATATGGGAGAGGTAGCCCTCACAGTAGTGGAAATCACATTGAGTTTTTCACTAGGAGGACATGCCAAACTTAAAAGTAAATGTCCAACCTTTTAGTTACACTGTACCCTGCCCTATGTGTCCAAACTGGGTTGCATAGTGAAAAAAGAATGAGGTAATAAGCCCAGATATTTAGACTGGGGGAGAGTGGTTGAAAAGTTTCAGCACTCCGTCCATCATCTTGTTATCTTTGCTATGGGCTATATAGGGCTTATCTTGGGGCGACATATAAATATAATAAAATGGGAGTTTATGGCTTAGCAACGGGTTTATTTTGCCAAATAAATAGCCAGTTTAAAATTGCATTCAGGCTGCAATGGCACACCTGGGACATGTTTTAAGGTGCTTCTTAAGTGGTTTGCACAATATGTCTTGCAGGCCCATTAGTAGGTTTTAATTTACAGGCTCTGGATATATCGTATGCAACTTTACTAGGGCTTATAAGTAAATTAAATATGGCAACCAGGTCTAAGCCAATTTACCATGTTTTGGCAAGTGAGCACAAACACATTAGCACTGGCTAGCAGTGGTAAGAATGTTCTAAGTCCAGCAAAAACATAGTTAGCAAAACAAAAGGGTGAAGGTAAAATATTTGGCAAGAGACCACCCTAAGGCTGAAAGGAAGGCTCAGAAATAAGATAAAATTACAAACAGGTAAAAAGTGAATAATGGGAATGATATTGACCTCTGGGTTCTGAGGGAGATTAAAGAGAACTTAGCTTTTTCTCTCATTGTATAGTTGATGTTATTTATAACCCCTCAGTGAAAAATATCTCCATTATTAAGTGTATCCTTCTATAACTCAAAATATTGCCCAGCAGAATCTTCTTGTTTGTGCTTTCCTCTGTAAAGGACAATGTTACTCTGCAGGTGCAGTAACTTTCTTTAAGCATTCCTCTTTCATACATGGGATCACCCTTTGCATATGGGTTTGTGCGGGCAATGATCATGAGTTATAACCGAGTGATAAGTGCCTGCACAATTCAATGCTTAATTTGTCTTGGTGGTTGAGTGTGATGTGCACCATCACGCATTTTACCGGGACCAAGACACATTTTTCCTCATAAGTTTTCCACCTAAAGCAGGAGAGAGAAAGAAATGGGGGAAAGAAACATAGCAAACAGTAACAGGAAGAAAGTATGGATGAAGCAGAATCTGCAAGAGTGAGCTAAAGCTTCAGAAAGTGTATGGTGATTGAAGAAAGAGGCATGAGATGGCACCAAAACTAGGCAGTTGTAGCCTTTGTATACCCTTGCATTGTTCATTGCCAGTGGCGAGATCTTAAGAAGAACTTTGTCCCTTTGCAATTGTATTACTTTTTTTGAAGTTAAGCGCTAACCTGCATGACAATTTCTTAATGAACATAAGTTCTAACAAACATCGTCAAAGGAAGTTCGGGCCTATAGATTCTGCCAATGCCTTCTGGCTTTGTTTGTGGTACCTCATTGGCAAGATGCTGCGCAGCAGAGTGAAAATAAGGAAGCAAAAAAAAAAGTTTGATGAGGCAGCTGCATCAGCCACTTCATTTTGTAGGTGGCACATGCACGATGACGTGTGCACGTGTATGAATCACTATGCATGTGCACCTATAAAATGAAGTGGGGTTCATTTTTTATTTTACTGATCTGAGATCGATGGGTAAATTTTAAAAAAAATAGCATGAAAGAGCCGTTTTAAGGGGGATGGGCTGCAGCAGTTTGCTCCTTGGTCCTTCTCACCCTCCCAAAAAAAGACAGTGGACATGGGGGCAATGGAAGATCAGGTGGGGGGGTAGCGAGAACATGAGGTACAGCAAGATAGTGGTGGGAGTTGAAGCACATGAGTATGTAAGCAACACGAAAATGCTAGGGAGGCAGGGACAGGGCCGGACTGGCCGTAGCGGGCACAGGGTGTTCCCCAGTGGGCCGCCTTGGTGGGGGACAGTTTTGGACCCCTGTGAGGCCTGTTTTTGCTACTGGGGGCCGGATTTAATATTGGTCCACTGTAACAAAATCTGCTGAAACCAGCCCTGGCAAACAGCCTCCCCCCAGGGTGGGCCGTGCTGCCTGCAAGGGCTGGTTTCTGTTCCCAATCCAGCTGTGCGCAGGGAGTTTGTTGCAGAGAAATAAAAGAGAGAGCACTGGGAATTGGGTGTTCGGCAGGGGGAGAAACAGAAAAGGGAGAGTGCTGGAGCACACATTAACTCTCAAAGGATGCTTTAGAAAAAAAGAGAAAAGTGGTTGCCTGAAAGGGAACTGTGGAAGTTTGGAAGTCAATCTGAGAGATTGTCGAGGCAGAATTCCAAGGCAGGGACAAACCCAAGATGGACAAGGAAACCCATTAAATCATTGCCGCTTCGCCACAAGGACTCTGCCGGTATTTTTTTGGACTTTGTTGGGGGCAAAAGAAGAGCGTTCCAGAAGGACTTAAGGTCCCAGGAGCCCGGGTGTTGCCGCCATCTGTGCCTGAGGCGCGCCCACAACCCGCCCACAGCCGCTATTTAACTTCTCACGGCACAAGGACTCTGCCGGTATTTTTTGGGAACTTTGTTGGGGGCAAAAGAAGAGCATTCCAGAAAGACTCAAGGTCCCAGGAGACCGGGTGTTGCCGCCATCTGTGCCTGAGGCCCGCCCACAACCCGCCCACAGCCGCTATTTAACTTCTCGCGGCACGTGCTGCGCGGTTGCTGCTTCGCCACAAGGACTCTGCCGGTATTTTTTGAGACTTTGTTGGGGTCAAAAGAAGAGCGTTCCAGAAGGACTCAAGGTCCCAGGAGCCCAGGTGTTGCCGCCATCTGTGCCTGAGGCCCACCCACAACCCGCCCTCAGCCGCTATTTAACTTCTCGCGGCACCCGCTGCGCGGGACGCACGCAGGTGCGCGCCGGGAGAAGCCCGGGACAAGGGCGGGACCGTCTGCGGCCGTCCGAGCCCGGAGGAGGCTGGACTGGGCCATCCCCTTTGGTTTATATCGAACAAGGTACTGGTTACGTTAAACTTTGCTGTTTAATTTCCAGAGGTACTGTTAATTGTTAAGGCGACTGGTGCTGTTTTCAGTACTTTAATTGGAACTTTGTTTTTGGCCAACAATGAGCAAAAGGAAAGGTGCCGCCGGGACATTCGATGATTTTCTAATCAGAGCAGAAACAGTACTTTGCCACGAGATTAAAATGACACAGAGAAGGCTATCACTCGATCCGTCCAATCTCCCCGCATATAGGCAATCTACTGTACTGTCACCTGTTGTTATTATACACGAGAACAATAGTAGATGTTTGCAAACCTCTCCTACTATTTCAAATCATTGTGCGATATAAACATCACAAACCGAAGAGGGGCAATTAAGCGCAAACGAACCAGGGACTGCTGGAATATTTTCAAGACTAAGACCACAAAAACAAGTAGAAGCACTGAAAGGGAAAACAAAGGAGAAAAAACTGGAGACAAGAAAGGGAAGTCTGGGTCATCTGCAAAAATTAACAAAGGGGACTCAAATGTACAAACACATGAGGAGGGTTTATGTAGAACAATTGGGGAACAAACAGACATTGATCATTGTTAAAGCCAAAGAAGGTTAAATGTGATGGAGGAAGGGGAAGATTGTACTGTTGTGGACATTTTTAAAAATGCACTAGATTTGATTCAGACCAAAATAGATGAAAGTTTAAATACAAAAATGACGGCATTAGATAGTAAAATCGATCAGTTGAATCTCACCATAGCCAAACTGTCTACTGTAGTTGAAGAAGGCAACAGAATAATTGAAGGGGGGGCCTGCCTACTATTAGAGTTGAGGGCAGCAAACAAGGAGATTGTGAAAGCCAAAGATGTGGTACAAGGCCCTAAACAATCATGCCCCGTTTCTGTAAATCATACCAGGACAGGGATCAGACCAGAAGGGTCAGGGGACAGTGTGCCCCTGAGTAACCTTCCCCTTTTATTTGACAATAGAATACATCACGTGGGGAACGATAGTGTAAGGGCGGTTGTTCATAGCCCAAAGGGGACTGACTTGATACCCAATCCTGATATTCTGAGCCTACCACCAGCTGCATGTCCCTATATATTAGTATTAACAGGTATACCTGCCCTAAGGAGAGAACAGAGGGAAACTTGGGACAATCTTAAGAACAAAGTAGTTGAATGGCTCTCGAAATATAAAAGGTTTAATCCTTACATGTCGAGCGAAATCTTGATGGTGAGAAGGGTAGGGTGGGTGGGTGATTCACCAAAAGACATACCAGGTGACTGTATTGTTGTAAATTTTAGACACCCCCATACTGTCAGTAAGCTACTGAAAGCATACGAGGAGATGCCAACTCAAAACACTAGCATCCACGCCCTACCACTAGGGTATTTCTACAAACCAGTTGTAAAAAGACCAATTTATAATCCAGATATTTTCACATTCCCTGTAGCCTTGAATAGCTTCCAAGAGCTAGTTTCTTTGGAGGCAGTGGATTGACCACAAATTATAAATATTATGGTTTCAGAAATACAGGAGGTTCCCGTAGAGTGTGATTCAGAGGGGCATCATACTCATTACGAAGTACCGGTGGTGGGAACAGAGCAACAGGCCCGTGAAATTTCACCATGTACTCCTATAGTAAGAGTAACATGTGAAAGCTCACCGGTAAGGGCAGTTAACGGTACTGAAAACTTGATAAGAAATGTATCTTCTAGTGTAATAGGCCACAATCACAATACGGATCTAAAACTGATATCCTGGAACATAGCCGGGTTCAGCAGAAATGTCAGTGACCCGAGTGGAGTAATTATATTAACACGAGTGACATCTGTATTCTCCAGGAGACATGGGCTATTAAAACCATACATAGGGTAGAGTATAACACTTTTCAAAAAGCTGCTGTTCCTTCCGTGAGAGAAAGGCCGTCTGGTGGCCTTATAATTTGGGTGAAAGTGACTCTTAATATTAATGTCATCCAATTATATATTGACTCTCAAGATGTCCTAGGGATCAAAATTGTTACCATAGACAAATGGGTTGTACATGTATATAATATTTATAGTAGCCCATGCCCTTCATACAGGGAGTCACCACAAATAGAAAAATTGGACTCACTTTTAAACGCGCTAGATCCTGGAACAAGTATAATACTGGGTGGTGACTTTAACTGCAATTACGAACCAATTACAAGGTTTGGAAATCTATTAGATTATGAAGACAGGGCCAATAAGATACCAGCAATGAGTAGTAGTGGGACAGTCCCAGGAACCACCCTAGCTTTCCAAATTATGAGGGTATTGGTTGGCAATGGTTTGAGGGCATGCAATAGTCGTTTACTATCGGACAGCCCAAAGGCCCCCACTTTTTTCAGAAACAAGTGCCAGAGTAAAATTGATTATTTTATCCTGTCATTAGATATCTGTCCGTTTGCTGTAGACATAGAGATTAGACCCAGAACAGAAAGTGACCATCGTCCACTTGAGCTTCTCCTACACAGCAGTATAGCGCATAGCGCATAGCGAGACTGAGAGAAATACTCACACTAGCTCAGACGACATTATAGTCAGCAATAATCGTTGCTCAGTTAAATGGGCGTACATGCTGAGGCATGACAATTTGTTGCCAAATATTTACAATATTTTTGCCACAACATTCGGTCTATATGATGCCTCCAAAGACGGGGAAAAATCAATCCTAGAATTACATAGTGGGTTTTTTAAAGAACTTATTCCAGTGGTTACAAAAAAAACAAAAAAAATTGGTGGAGATGGTAATTCACAGAATGTAGGGAAATCCTGGTATAACAAGGAATGTCGTAGTGCAAAGGCCGATTTAGTTCACGCAATAAAAAGCAAAAATATGTTGGTAGTTAAAGAGGCCAGGACTAAATATAGAATAATCCAAAGAAAGGCGAAAGCATCTTGGGATGAGGAGATCTGGTCCAGCATGTTAATCGCAGCTAAAAACCATGACCAAATGTTGTTCTGGAAAATAGTGGCTAAAGTTAACAAAAAAGAAAAAGGATCCAGGGAAGTCTTTCTTGATGAGACTTCTTGGATCGATCATTTTACCAAGCTATATGACGCTCCTGAGGAGGAACAGGTTCCTATTGAGGCTGATACACTGTTGATTTCAAGCATGGACGGTTTAGTTTTTGATCTACAGGAAACCGAAATAGCTATTAATTCGGTCAAAAATGGGAAGGCCCCTGGACAAGACAAAATTCCAGGTGATTTATACAAGCACGAGACTAGTATCTGGGGCCCTTATATTAATTGCTTATGTAACGTTGTAGCGGCAGGCGCAGATCTCCCGGAGGCATGGAGGGGAGCGGAAATCATTACAATTTTTAAAAAGGGCGATAGGAATGATCCCGCAAACTATCACCCCATCAGTTTAATAGATATCTTACAAAAGATTTATGCAAGGCATATTTTAAATCGCATAAATATTTGGA
Organism: Lissotriton helveticus; assembly: GCF_964261635.1. NCBI lineage: Eukaryota > Metazoa > Chordata > Amphibia > Caudata > Salamandridae > Lissotriton > Lissotriton helveticus. The sequence continues at coordinate 278,705,814 of NC_136068.1, forward strand.
TGGAGGAAAAAGCGGTGCTTACAAAGTACCAAGCAGGGTTTAGAGCCAAAATAAGTACTATTGACCAGGTCCTAAGGTTTTGTTGCCTGTGCTGGAAATATGTTACCCTGAGAAAGGGTCACCTTTATGTAGCTTTCATAGACCTCCAGGCTGCGTTTGATCTAATTCCTCGCAAACTGTTATGGGAGACCCTTAGAGATTTAGGGCTACCAGACAATCTTTTAGAGCAGATCATAAAGCTACATGACAATAACTATGCAAAGGTTAGGTGGGGCCCAGGAGGAGAACTGACAGGACAAATACCGATAAAGAGGGGGGTTCGTCAAGAATGTGTGTTGGCCCCCACATTGTTCTCCTTGTTCGTCAACGATATTCCCTTTAGTATGGAGGATTGTAGTAATGATTCTCCTAAATTGGGGGGCGAGAGGGTCCCAGCCCTCCTTTTCGCTGACGATACCATACTCATATCTCAAACACCTAGAGGCCTACTGAACCTATTAAACACATTTGAGGTATATTGCAGCAATAAAGGCCTTGAGATCAATGCCAAGAAAACAAAATACATGGCCATAAACCCCCATAAAAGTTTTAAGGATAATTTGACTCTAAATGGTTAAAAAATCGACCATGTACAACATTTTAGCTATCTGGGTGTTTCCTTGGATTCTAATTTGCTATGGAAATGCCAGATAGAAAAAAGTAAAGTAAAATTCACGCAAAACTTGCTACCCATTATGAAAAGACATGGAAATAGTCTAAACAAAGCAGTTTCGCCAGCTCTGGAGATTTTTAAGTTTAAAGCACAGGCAGCTGCATTATATGGAGCTGAATTATGGGGACCCATGTGCAAAAAATCTTTCGAAACTGATGAAAAAAATTTATTTAGAGCTTTATTGAGAGTACCGATCAGTGGGAAACATCCTTTACAACGCAACTTTTACCACGCAGTGCCTTTACGATGCAACTTTTACAACGCAAACCATTACAACGCATTGCGCTGGGGGGCGCTCTAGGATAGGGAGTAGATTTAATTTACTATCCAACACCTTCCCTAAAATCCACGGGGACTGGAGTTGGAATAGTAAATTAAACTATTCACTATCCAACACCCCTAAACACTATGCGTTGTAAAGGCATGCATTGTAAAAACCGCGTTGTAAAGGCATGCATTGTAAAAGCATGCATTGTATGTCATACATCTCCGATCAGTACACCGTTACTAGCGCTCATCTAAGATCTTAACTTGAAACGTACTGACTACCATGGAATTTTGAGACCTCTGATGCTCTGGGTCAGAATCTGGTCCACCCCTGAGTTGTCAAACTATAAGGACGGTCTGAAAGAAATAATGGATTTGAATTGTAGTAATACAATTTCATGGTTCAAACACGTTAGATCTTGGTTAACAAAAATTGGGTTAGCACATTTTTGGGCCGATCCATCCACATTATCCTCAACCTCGAAGAAAATTTTTAAATTATCATTCTGAGCCCATTTAAATCATAACACATTGATTGGAAGAGTGTACCGATCAATAACAAATAGTTTCCTCACGTTTAAAGATACGGCATACTATGAATGCTTTCTAGATGAGGTAGAACCACCGTTAGCCAAGACACTTTATATGAACTATTGATGTGGCATTTTGCGGATAAATGCATGTGTAGCAAGGTGGTCTAACAATAACAGCAGAGACCAATGCACTCTATGCCAAGGTGAAGCTAAGGAGGATGAATTTCATATTTTGTTTTTTGCCCGGCTTATGTGGCACCTAGAAAAAGATGGATCAAACCCCTTTGCCAAAATATAGGTGTAAGATGTTGTAAAGAGGCAGGTAGAATCTTAAAAACGGATACCAGCCAGGTTATTGTTTTTGGCATCAGCAGATTTTTGTTAGCCACGAATTTTATTAGAGTTAAATTGGGTTTAAAATTCTAGTATAAATTTCTTGTTTTAAAAACCGCAAGCTGCTCCACGTTTTATGGTTATAACAAATTGGTAGACCTATTCACTTATTTAACCAATTCCATTATTAAATGTTGGATTGTTGAGGTCTTACTGGCAAATTCTTATATACTTTTACTCGTATATATGCCTTTTTACATTTTTAACTATTTATAGAAGTTTTATATGTAATGATGATCGCCCCCGAAATTGTCTCCCCGAATCTCTGTTAATTGTAACATACCTCGCTTGCCATTGTTCAATCGTGCAAATTATGTTACTACATCGAGTTAATATGAATACGTATGCGTTTTTTAATGTATCTTTTACGGTAAAATGTACCGAAATAAAGATTTTTGAACTTGAACATGAACATTAAGGGCCAGATGTAGGTAGGGTTTTACCGGTCGGTAACGGCCGAATTCGGCCGTTACCGACCGGTATTTGGCATTTGATATGTAGGGGCAGGTAAACAGGGAAAATCGGTAATTTTACCGATTCGGTAAATATACCGGTCGGTATATTTACCGACCGGTATATTTACCGAATCGGTAAAATTGATATGTAGGTGGGACTCTTCTGAGTCCCACAAGGCCTACAAAATCGGTATTTTACCATCAAATTGTATTTGATGTTAAAATACCGATTCAGGTGTGCATGCACATGTGTGCATGCACACCTGTGCCATATGACAGGCAGACCTGCCCTTAGGGCAGGTATGCCTGCCATATGGCCCCCAAACCTTTTGTGGGGGTGCTAGAGGGTGTCAAAGTGACACCCCCTGCACCCTTGTCAAAATCGGTATTTACCGAATCGGTAAATACCGACCGGTAATGCCCCATTCATTCCTATGGGCTTCAAAGCCCATAGGAATGAATGGAGCATTACCGGTCGGTATTTACCGAATCGGTAAATACCGATTCTTAACGATTCGGTAACTGGAACATCTGGATGTTCCTACATACCCCCACTTCTTATTTACCGATTCTTAATTACCGAATCGGTAAAATTCGGTAATTAAGAATCGGTAAATAAGTTTTACCTACATCTGTCCCTAAATCATTTTTTTAAAACTTTGTATTATTGATTTTAGTTCATTTCACACCAAAAATGGACCACATTCCTCCCTTTGTAACACTATGGTATGCGACATTACAAGTTGTTAGAGTCCTTTCTGTGTTCTACTGATACACTTCATTCAGATTCAACAGTACTAATGAAGGATTAAACTACAACCTACGGTGGTAGCTGGGAATTTACCACAGTGGGAACCAATAAAAGGAAGACGAGAAAAAACAAAAGGAAGCAAAAGACGCAACAGAAGCAAAAATAACTGCTATAGCCCAACACACATTGGCATAGTCCATATACTGATTACACAAGTAGCACATCTCTACCACCCCCACACTTCCATTCCCTCATGCAATAGTCTTGACATTAGTAAGCCATCATAATGGGAAATACAGTGCACTCCTCCCTTTTAAAGATTAATTAGGCAATCAACAAAGGTCATGGAAGAGGTGTGGTGCAGCGGCCAGGGTGCCTGACTCCGGTCCACGGGGTTCATGGTTCGATCACCAGCAGCAGGTTAGCCCAGCACCATGTGATGCTGGGCAATAGCTCATTTAATCTTCCCGACAGCCCCCAGTGCTGGGACACCTCTCCGGAGGTAGCTGTGTGCTTTACAAAAGCTGGTATATAGCCCATTCCTACTCCTGCACTGAGGTTGTATTGAGCTGTTATGTTTGTACTGGTTGATTCAATGCCCATTGGATTCCCCATGTTGGACTCATGTTCTGATTTGTTGCCTTTGCCTCAAATTGTGAAGCGCTCTGATATCCTTCGGGATCATGTTCGCGCTATATAAATAAATACATAAATAAATTATATATATATATATATATATATATATATATATATATATATATATATATATATATATATTACCTACTGGCGGTCGCCAGTAGGTATATATAGTTAGGATTTTTTCTCTATGGGTTTTTTGAAAATTCTATGTCTAATAACTTTGGCGTTTGTGGACGGAATTGGCTGAAATTTTCAGGAAAATGGCACATTTTGTTTCTGAGCAGCCCTTGAAAATTTGGGGGGGGTTCGTCCAGTGGGGGCCGAGAAAAAAGGGGGGTCCCAAAACATGTTTTTAACATTGAGTTTTCCATAGGGCGGTTGGCCTCACTTTTAGCCCGAACGGCTGAATGGATTTGCACGAAACTTGGCAAAATTGTAGGGACTGGTAGCCCGATGTGCCTTTTGTAGGTCTCAATATATGTGCTCCAGTGGATTTTGAGAAATTAACGTTTAAAAAAAGATATATATCTGTAACAGCGGACCGGGCAGCGCTCTGGTTCGCGGACTTTTCGCGCAACGGAGCTTTGTGAAGCGAAGCTGATTGGTTCTCCGGCGTCTGTCAACATTCCAAACAGTCCGTAGCGGCCGCCATCTTGTCTCTCGGTAGGATCGAGAGACAAGAGGAGGCCGAAGCGAAGGGGCAAATGACCATAAGGGGGCATAGTACATTGTCGCTGACCCCCTAGGTTTGATGTGGAGGTTTTAAAAGGGCCCCGCGGGGCAAAAAAAAATAAAAATAATAATAATCGAACAGCTGAATGGATTTGCACGAAACTTGGCAAAATTGTAGGGACTGGTAGCCCGATGTGCCTTTGCTAGATCTCAATATATGTGCTCCAGTGGATTTTGAGAAATTAACGTTCAAAAAAAGGTATATATCTGTAACAGCGCACCGCTTCGCGTACTTTTCGCGTTACGGAGCTTTGCGAAGCGAAGCTGATTGGCTCTCCGGTGTCTGTAAACATTCCAAACAGTCCGTAGCGGCCGCCATCTTGTCTCTCGGTAGGATCGAACAGCTGAATGGATTTGCACGAAACTTGGCAAAATTGTAGGGACTGGTAGCCCGATGTGCCTTTGCTAGGTCTCAATATATGTGCTTCAGTGCATTTTGAGAAATTAACGTTCAGAAACAAGATATATATCTGTAACAGCGCTCCGCTTCGCGGAGATAAAATTATATGTGTATTACCTAGCTGTTGCTAACACCAGTTAGCGACGGCTAGTAGAAGATAGCGACCATCTTGGGCCCCACTTTGCATGTGAGTGATATTTATCACTAATGACATGCAAAGTGGGCATGCCAAGATGTTAGCGACTGGAAACAGTCGCTAACATCGCTATCTCCTATTATCAACTTTTGGAAATATTCGAGATAAGGGCGAATATCTCTAAAAGCTACCACCTGCCCTGAGCAGTTCTTAGCCATGTTATCCAATGGGAGGTGGATAACATGGCTAAGAGCATTAGCTCGGTAATGCATGAATATCGCTGAGTTTTCAGCGATATTAATGCATTGCGGTCGTTTTTTATCGTATTTCCGATAAACCTTGATAATAGCAAGGTTTATCTGCGATAATTTCTGACGGTAAAAAAATCGTTGCTAAGCATCGTTAGGGATAAATATCGCTTAACTTTGGTAATATGCCCCAACGTCTGTTAACGTTCGATTCGAAGGAAATCAGGAAGTGTTGAAAAACATTGTCTGCGCCATCTTGTCTTTTTTCAAATGCCACACTTTTGTCGTGCACGGCAGCCATTTTAGATGCCTTGACCAGACCCACTCTGTGCACGCTGTCGATCCTTAGCATGGCTCCCCACCCTCGCAAACATCTCCCCCAGGCAGTGGTCACCCCCGCTCTCTGTCTTATGCATGGGTAATAAACCTCCCCCATCTGCGCTGCTGTTCCCTGAGAATCACACCCTGTGCCCGCCCGACACCTCCCTTTCGCCCTATTCACTACCGCACCCTCTGACACTCCTTTTCCTCTGTGTCCGATTGTCCAGGCTGGTCCTAGGGTATCAGCTAGCCCTGCAGATGTAGTTTATGGCCACAGCTGTAAAGAATCACCCCTCTTCAAAGGAGTTATAGTAGATCAAGGCCCACACTCGATGAGATTCGTCACAGCAGAAGCGTTGCTATTATCTGAAAACCATCCTGTATTGTGATTGGGGAGGGGACCGAGCCTGAAGCGGAAGATTCCAGGGATGACTGTTTGTACATCAAAGTTTTTACAATTATGTGTCACATTAAAAATATATAGCACTCCGACAAAGTAGTAAGATTATAAAACTTTAATAATTTATAAATATATACAAGAAAACAAAAATAGTAATAACATATAAACATTTTTAGGGAAAAACAACGAAGTAGCGGTCGGCTGTGCGAATAGTCCCAACGCAGCACAACGTCCAGATTTCCGGCGTGGGGCGTCGCGGGGGGTGGGTCATCAGTAGCAAACTGTTGTGCGAATAGTTCCAAGGCAGCAGAACGCGTTGAAATCTAGATGACACGAAAGTGATGTCTAGTAAGTTGCCACCCAGCAAATAACTGCATGGGGCGTCGCGGGGTTGGGTCATCAGTAGCAAACTGTTGCGCGAATAGTTCCAAGGCAGCAGAACGATGGCACCAAGGTGATGTCCAGTAAGTTGCCGCACTGGTTTTGGTATCCTACAATGCTGCTCCGAATAACGGCGTGGAGCGCCCCGGGGGAGGCGGCGTGAACGGGCCTCTCCAGGTGGAGTGTCATCTGTTGTAGTGGGGCGCCCCTTTACCGTTTCAGTTGCCATTCCGTCCGTTTTTGGTCCACTGTGTCAAAAGCCGCAATTCAGCTGAGTTGCGCCCACTCTTGCGGTGCAGCGATAGGCGGCTGTCACAGGACTCTCAAAATGGCGGCAGGCTGTTTCCTTTTTGGGCCTGGTCCACTGAAATGGCCCTGGGACACCTTGGAAATCGGACGCTTGTCTGCTAGGTCTTGGACCTCATTCTCGAAAGCGTCCCCTCCGCCTTGAGAATTCATCAAAAGTTTTGGGGGCTCCGACTCCTGCAGGCTTCTGGTGGGGAGCGGCTGCCATGATTGCTCGCGGAATGACCACGACTGAGCTACGAGATGGTGGTGCTTTCATGCTGACGCCAGCTTCAGTCTGAAACATCCAGAAACAAGGTGGGGCTTTCATCGTTTGGGGAAAAGAAATAGTTTTCATCCTATGAAAAGTGTTGTTTTTAGGTCACATGATCAAGCCTTCCATCATTAGGAAACCAAAAGTAAAATGAACCAATGAAAAGTTTTATAAACAAGTCACATGACCTGTTATGCGGCATAGGGTGTAAAATTAGGAGAAAATACGTTGGCACGTGAGGCGGCGTCAGTAGCGGACCGATGTGCGAATAGGCCGAAGGCAACACAACGCGCCAAGATCTGGATGGCACCGAGGTGGTGTCCAGCAAGTTGCAGCACTGGTGTGGCCATCCTACAATGCTGAAAGTCGGCGTGGGGCGCCCCGTTGGCCTGTGAGTTTGCGTCAGTAGCGGACCGATGTGCGAATAGGCCGAAGGCAGCACAACGCGCCAAGATCCGGATGGCACCGAGGTGGTGTCTAGTAAGTTGTCGCACTGGTGTGGCCATCCAACAATGCTGAAAGTCGGCGTGGGGCGCCCCGTTGGCCTGTGAGTTTGCGTCAGTAGCGGACCGATGTGCGAATAGGCCGAAGGCAGCACAACGCGCCAAGATCCGGATGGCACCGAGGTGGTGTCTAGTAAGTTGCCGCACTGGTGTGGCCATCCTACAATGCTGAAAGTCGGCGTGGGGCGCCCCGTTGGCCTGTGAGTTTGCGTCAGTAGCGGACCGATGTGCGAATAGGTCGAAGGCAGCACAACGCGCCAAGATCCGGATGGCACCGAGGTGGTGTCTAGTAAGTTGTCGCACTTCTGTGGCCATCCTACAATGTTGAAAGTCGGCGTGGGGCGCCCCGTTGGCCTGTGAGATGGCGTCAGTAGCGGACCGATGTGCGAATGGGGCCAAAGGCAGCGCAACAATATTTTCTGATTTGAAGACACCACAAGGCGCTGAGATGCCAAGATCCGGATGGCACCGAGGTGGTGTCTAGCAAGTTGTGGCACTGGTGTGGCCATCGTACAATGGTAAAAGTCGGCGTGGGGCGCCCTGTTGGCCTGTGAGATGGTGTCAGTAGCGGACTGATGTGTGAATGGGGCCAAAGGCAGCGCAACAATATTTTCTACTATATTTTCGGAGTAGAAGACACCACAAGGCGCTGAGATGCCAAGATCCGGATGGCACCGAGGTGATGTGTAAGTTGCGGACGGATGTGCGAATGGGGCCAAAGGCAGCTCAACAATATTTTCTGAAGAGAATACACCACAAGGCGCTGAGATGCCAAGATCCGGATGGCACCGAGGTGATGTCTAAGTTGCGGACCGATGTGCGAATGGGGCCAAAGGTAGCGTAACAAGATTTTCTGTATGGAAGATACCACTAGGCGTTGAGATGCCAAGATTCGGATGGCACCGAGGTGATGTCTAGGAAGTTGTGCCACTGGTGTGGCCATCGTACAATGGTAAAAGTCGGCGTGGGGCGCCCTATTGGCCTGTGAGATGGTGTCAGTAGCGGACTGATGTGCGAATGGGGCCAAAGGCAGCGCAACAATATTTTCTGACTGACACCACAAGGCGCTGAGATGCCAAGATCCGGATGGCATCGAGGTGATGTCTAAGTTGCGGACTGATGTGCGAATGGGGCCAAAGGCAGCGTAACAATATTTTCTGTATGGAAGATACCACTAGGCGTTGAGATGCCAAGATTCGGATGGCACCGAGGTGATGTCTAGCAAGTTGGTGTGGTCATCCTACAATGCTGAAACTCGGCGTGGGTCACCCCATTAGCCTGTGAGATGGCGTCAGTAGCGGACCGATGTGCGAATAGGCCGAAGGCAGCACAACGCGCCAAGATCCGGATGTCACCGTGGTGGTTTCATAGTTGAGAGGCACTTCATTTGCAGTGGGGCGCCGAGATCCGGATGGCACCGAGGTGATGTCTAGCAAGTTGCTGTACTTGTGTGGTCATCCTACAATGCTGAAACTCGGCGTGGGTCGCCCCATTAGCCTGTGAGATAGCTGTTCTTTGGATTTGGGCCTGGTCCACTAAAATGGCCCTGGGACACCTAAGAACTCGAACGCTCGATTTTTTTTTCCTTTCCTGTACATGCAAAAAAAGGTAAATGCCCGGTATGTTACACGCTTCATCTGCCACGATGAACTCTCCAGAGGAACCGAAAAAATATATAGTTGTGGTAACTATACCATGCATCGTCATATGGAGAGGTGGCACCAATTAATTATAGTGCTGCATAAAAGAGAGATTTGGAGGAGAACCCCTGACCTGCTAGTACATTCATCAAAGAAGTGGCACTGAGAGCTTCAGAGGCAAGGGAAACGGTCCCAAATATTTAGAAGAACTTTGGAAAGATTAAAATGACATGTTTAGATTGTGGTAAATTAATTTCATGCGGGCAGATGAGTGTTACTCTAATAAATACAGCATATGAACATCATCATAGTCGATGGTTGGTAGAGACATTTTGACTATATCCTGGACCTGCCCGTCCTCGCTCAAAATGGCGCCGGAATAAATGGGACTCGTAACTCCTTGTTGTGTACTGGTTGCAGAACCTTGAAATCACGAGATACGTATGCAGTTTTGAAGCACATGGCGGGCGGGGACGAGAATTGATTGAATATTTCGACATCCCTATTGATATTAAGTTCTGATGTGTTATTGATTACTGTACTGTTGAAAATTCGAATTAACGTCACCCATGGTACTTGCCCGCAAATGTATATCTAGATAATTTTATTGTAACTGGCCCTGTCGTATTTTAATTATAAAATGTACGTCCACCGATTCCGTAACTGTTAGACACCTTAGTTTTTGCAACCTAATGGCCCGCCCGTTACGTTCCTCTACAGTGTAAATGTCTATTCATCATATACGATTACAGTTTGCTCCGTGGCAGGCCCACGTGGTTATAGGCTCGTATTTGTATAATGAAATTTTCACAATAAAGGTTTTTAAAAGAAAACATGGTAGTAGTGTATACATTGGTAAAGTTTTTAATAATAGTCACTGTTTTAGAATCATTAAAAGGCAAGTGAAATAAAGCAGACCAATTACATGAAGGGTAAAAGGTATAATACGAAGGAACGCAGTAAAGATAAATGGTCAAGGGCTGTTGTGTTTTCTATTCCTGCAACATAAAGTGATCGATAAGAATCTCATATTCAGGCGTATCGGCGACTAAGACAGCAGGTCGACCCTCTTTTGCTCAACGGCTCCGTCATGGGACGAAGAAACGCTCTTTTTCTCGAAAAAAGAATATATTTTACTTGCAGGACAGTTGTAAAATTTCCGGGAAAGTACATTAGCCTGGAACATTATAACATATTTAAGAGAAAATAATGTTCGGAAGTAATTAAAAGCGTAATTTTTAGGTGATATGACCAAGGCTTTCATCATTAGAATAAGAAAAGTAAAATGAACCAATGAAAAGTTTTATTAACAAGTCACATGACTTGTTATGCTTACGTTACGCGCTGCGCGCCCCGGATGACTTCCGGATGCGCTAACGCGGCGCGTCATATGACGCATTACGCGACAACGCAGGTCCAGAATATAGTCAAAATGTCTCCACCAACCAGCGGTCGAAACACAACCCCTTTCAGCAGGCTAAATAGTTCTGTTAAATGACAACAGAAAGGACAGGCAACAAGAACCATCAGTCAAAGAGGGGAGGGCTAGTTCTTCTCTACCGGGTTACATTGGGGCGCTACCGGAACTGATCGAATTGGTAGTCTACAGTGTTTCTGGATGTTTCAGACCGAAGCTGGGGTTAGCATGAGAGCAGCACCATTTCGTAGCTCCGTTGTGGCCATTCCGCAACCAATCAAGGCAGTAGCTCTTTATCGTTATTTTGGGCGGGGTGGGTGGCGGAGCCGAGCTGTTTTGCAGCCATCATTGTGTGGAGTTCAGTTCATCTCACTAGTTTTGTATTTGTCATGAGGGGTTGTTCCTAATGTTTCTATTTTAGCGAGGTCAAAAAGAGATCCCATTAGTGGCCTACTGATTTTGCTCGATTCCTTTTCTTTTTTTTTACACGATTTTTCGTTATCTGCAAAGACTAAACAGAGTATTGCGACTCTGTGTTTGTTTGTAAATAGAGAATGAACCAAAGAGAACTAATTCTAAAACAGTAAATACTTGGATAACAATCAATCAAATGGAGAGAGAAGCAGGCACGACGGATTACAACGGGGGCAAAGGCCTGCGTTAACTACCTTTCACTATCTGCAAAGAGAGAGTACTCCTAATAGAAATGAGGGGGGGGGGGCACCATTCAAAGCAGATCAGTGTGCATAAACACGAAAATGTTTTCACTTACCACGTACTTGACATTCGACAGCTTATGATATTTGCTATTAAAAAACCATTGAAATTCACTGAAAAAACCATAGGTTATAGACCATATATAGTTAGGAATTAGCATTTACAAAACCTTGAAAATTCACTGAAAAAACCATAGGTTATACACCATATATAGTTAGGAATTAGCATTTAAAAAACCTTATTTTACTCACACAAAACCATTGAAATTCCATATATAGTTAGTTGCACTAACTATATATCGCGCACCCGCAATCCACTGCTGATGATGTCACATATTACATCATTCATGACATGGTCAGTGACATCACTGATGACATCACTGATGACAACATCCAGTGATTATGTGTTTCTGTAAAGTTTAAATATGTTTTACATATTGAAGAATGAGTGGATGTATAAGTGTCTGAATGAAGGTTTTAGTAGGTGCGTGATTGACTGTATGAGTGAGTGATTAAATGCGTCTTACTGAATGCACGGGTTAGTGACTAAACTGTCTGAAAGTGTGCATCAGTATGTCTGTTGTTGTGCAAGCTGCTGCATGTGTTGATCAGTAGCTATATAAGTAGCTATATGGGTTATTGATTGGCTGCACAAGTATTTGTATGGGAGACTGAGTGTGTGTATGGCTGGCTGGGAGGTGTGTGACTCTGTGCAGATCAATGTGTACTTGTATCAGTGATTCTATAAGAGAGTAAGTATATGTTTCAAAAATGTAAGGTGTTCTGTGTTTAACTGTATAGATGAGAAAATGGAAGTGTGATTGATTCTTTTCAGGACTGACTAGGTGTGTGAGTAACTCCATGGATGGAGTGTGAGTGTCTGTATAGGTGTATGAGTGCATATGATAGTGTTGTAAAGATGAGTGATTGTATGTATGAATGATTGTATGAGTGAATGTGTGTGTAGACATAGGAATCAGTGAGTGCGTATGTAGTAACTAGTATTGGTGTGTCAATGGTTTCAAAAATTATACTCTGTATTTAACACTGGGTGTAACGGAGGTTATATTAGAGTGTGAGGAGATGCATTGTATTATCACATGAATGATATCATCAGTGATGTGATCATTGATGTCAAGTGAGATGTCATCAGTGATGTCATTTGAGATGTCATCAGTGATGTCATCAGTGATGTCACTGACCATGTCATGAATGATGTAATATGTGACATCATCAGCAGTGGATTGCGGGTGCGCGATATATAGTTAGTGCAACTAACTATATATGGAATTTCAATGGTTTTGTGTGAGTAAAATAAGGTTTTTTAAATGCTAATTCCTAACTATATATGGTGTATAACCTATGGTTTTTTCAGTGAATATATATATATATATATAATTTAAACAGCAGGGCTTTCAAACTAGTCCAACAGTGCATTCCAAAAAGCATGGGAAAGCCAATGAATAAAGATCAAACGAATGAGAATAAATCCAACCAATGATAGGCAATGGAAGGACTTTAAGTGCCCATAAGTTCTTGGTAAGTCTATAATGGCTGTTTTGTCACATACAGCTTGTGTGTATTGGTAGGCACAACTTAGAAAGCGCATAAATAGCCCTTGTGATTGTTTTAGCCAATTAACATAACGTGTATTTTGTAAAGTGCATGATCACCCAAGGGTATCTTGGCGCTGAAGAACAGATGTTTATTGTTACCCATCTTAATGGCACTCATTTTATCAACCTCAGAAGGACAAACGGCTGAGTGGACACGCTGGGATTTGAGATTATGACCATGAGGTTGAACACAATATGTTAGTCCAATAAGCAACCAGACTCGACTGCTGTGTTTTCAGATTGGTAGCAATCGACCAATTGCAGCTCCTTTTTACCCCATCTTGCATATTTGGCTAAATAAACATCCCTCTTCGCCTTTGCACAGATCTTCTACACATAGAGCAACATACTAAAGTCGATAATAGCCTACTGGGATGTTTTGATTCTTACGTAATGTAGAATTGTCACATTATTTGCACATCTCACATTGTATAAGACCCTTATTTAACACTTGCTAGATTCATTGCTATCATGGTTGACCAAGTATCAAAGCAGCCAGCAATAAAGTAACATGACACTCATACTTCATTCAGGCCAACAAGGACAGCAAAATGCTGTAAGGGGCAATAAAATGTATGAGCAGAGCCTTAGGAAAGGTGACCTGAGGAGGCTCATCAAAGCCCGTCTAGTGATTTATTTTACTACCCAAATAGCGGTCATTGGGCATTTTCCTTGATTGCACAAGGCGCCACGGCACCCTTTCTACGTCGCTGGGTATTGTTGTGTTGTGTGGGGCATAGGGGAGTACCCTGTGATCGGGATCCCTACGCTCAGGGGGCACCTGGGACCTATAGGCCTGACACGTGGCCTAGTATTATAAAGTAAGCACACAGACACTGGGTTATTGCTTGTGGCTCTGCACACCGTCGCCAACTGGCGTACGTGCGTACGTGGGCCCTTTTTATTACCTAGGTCACGTGGCGCATCCTGCGCCCCGTGCGTAAATAGACTAGAACACAACATTCCTCACCAAGCTCAAAAAGAAACAAAATGAAAACACTGCAAACAAGATACATGTGGAAAATACCATAGGCAGTCACTTTTAGTCTCTTGGACTCATTCCACGGTCTCATTCAAGAAATTCAAACCACCTGGATAGTGAAACAGTGTTACGTGAAATGATCGCGGAGGCGGCAGGATGGCTCTGGGTTTCTTCTTAGTCGTTATTGGGACGCCCCTCTGCTTGGAGTGACACCAGACCCTGCCAGGAGCATGGAGTCACGGTCGCATACTTCTGGGCTGCTTCCGTTCGGCTCCACGTTGATGTTCTCCGATTCCCCAGGAGGTGAGTTATCCCCACTGGCTAAGTCTGTAGATCCATCTTCCGGAGGGCACTCTGTCGGGATTGGAGATCCGATTTCCACCGGACTTGCAGATGCCCTGCTCTCGGGCCTCTCGGGCGAGGAGGCAGCCAGTGTCTCTGGATGAAACAATTTGAAATGCGACACGTTGCGAGTCACAGTCTCTCGGCCTCTAATCGCGATGACACGAGTCCCTTTCACATTCACCACGGTCCAGGGCTGTGTCTCATATGTCAATCGGAATTTTCCGCTGGTGATTCGATTCTTTAGTAGCACGAGGTCTCCCCGGGTGATTTAGGAGTTTCTGGCCCTTCGGCGCTTGCTGGTGCGGGCATAGGCTTCCTGCCGCCGGGCTTCAATCCGGCTTTCATTGGAAGACTCTGGTCTCCAGTGCGGGTGGTGAGGAATGGAATCTGCAACCACTCGCCCCATGAGCACATGTCCAGGAGCGACCCCGGTGGTTGTATGAGGGGTCTGTCGGTAGCTCCTCAGGAATGTAAAGATCGCCAGTTCTACGGACTGTTCCTTGTCATGAGCTATTCGAATCACCTTGTTGAGAGTTCGCATAACGCGCTCCACCTCCCCATTGGCTTGTGGCCACCGGGGGGTTATTCTGCGATGCTTGATTCCAAGGATCCGGAGATAGTTGGCTAATTCTTGTCCCTGGAATGGAGGACCGTTGTCGGTCCGTATCTCTCTCATCAACCCATAGGCTGCTATGATCTTTTCTAGTTTGGGGATGACCTCCGTGGCACTGGTGGTGGGTATCACCTCCACTTCTGGGTACTTGGAGTGGTCATTGATGACCACCATGGTGTGCCGCCCATCCGGAAGGCTTCCAAAGTCCAGACTGACGCACTGCCACGGACGTTGAGGTCGAGGCTCGGCGATGACAGGGGCTTCCCTCGGCGTGTCCCATGTGACCTGACAGGCAGTACACGATCTCACTGTGTCCTCTACGAGAGTGTCCATGAGTGGAAACCACACCTTGGTTCTTAATCTGGATTTTGTTTTAACCATTCCTTGGTGGCCAACATGGGCCAGTTGTACTGCTTGGGCCGTCAAAGCTGACGGTATTACCAGTCTGTGACCTCTCAACAGACACCCAGTGTCATCTTCATTGAGTTCCTCCCTCACATGATGTAGGCTTTCCATGATGCGTTGAGCCACAGGCGTTAGTCTTTTCCATTCTTCTTTGGCTTTGTGCCAATTACCACTGTGCATAGCCTTCATGGCTCTTTGTAGGCAGTCGTCTCTTCTTGTGGCTTCAGCGATATTCTCCACAGACATGGGCATTGGGCATGACCGGGCCATGACGCATCTCACATATGCTTCAGTGTCAGCTGCGTCCTCTCTTTCTTCTCGGGTGGCTGCTCTTGGGTGTCGGGACAGATAATCCGCGGGATTCCTGGACCCAGGCTGGTACTCTACTCGGCAGTTGTAGTCTTGAAGTTGGAGCATCCACTTCTCAATGCGAAGTGGGCGTTTGGTGGAAGTTCCGGAGAATAGCGCGACCAGGGGCTTATGATCGGTAGCCACCACGAACGGCTTTCCGTAGACATATAGGTGGAAATGTCGACATCCCCAATGAATGGCGATCGCCTCCTTCTCGATTTGAGAATATCGTTGTTCAGTCTCTGTGAGGGACCGGCTGGCAAAAGCCACTGGAGCCCAGTCCTCGTCCGCTCTCTGCCTTTGCATTAAGACGGCCCCTAGTCCTACCGGACCAGCATCCACGGCCACGAGTGTCAATTTCCGGGGGTCAAAGAATGCAAGTGTGGTGGCATCAGACAGAGCTCCATTGATTTCCTGAAACGCTTTGGCCTGCTCTGGACCCAACCTCCAGGGCATGTTGTCTTTTGTGAGTTCTCTCAGTGGCAGCGTCAGATTGGCGAGGTCGCGGATAAACATTCCACAGTAGTTTACCATGCCCAGAAAGCTTCTGACTTCAGTAACTGTAGTGGGAGGAGCAGCTTCCTTAATGTCCTTCACCTTGTCGGGATCCGGGTTGACTCCGTCCGCGGAGAAGGTGTACCCAAAGAATCGCAATTTTCGTTTCAGGAATTCGCACTTCTCACGATGCAACGTGAGGCCAGATTCTCTGAGTTTCCGAAACACCAGCGCTAAACGAGTGTTGTGCTCCTGGATGGTTCTAGCGTGTACCATAATGTCATCGCTGACATTGATTACCCCAGGTATGTCGGTTATTAGTTCTTGTATGACGTTCTGGAATACTTCTGCCGCACTGGGCACACCAAAACTAAGGCGGGTGTACCTCCGGAGGCCCACATGCGTCGAGAAGGTTGTGATGTTGCGTGACTCTTCGTCGAGCACCAGCTGATGATATCCAGAGCGCAGGTCAAGCTTGGAGAACCAGCTGGCCCATGCCATTTCTCCAATTAGATCGTCAATGGTGGGCGTTATGTGGCGCTCTCTTTTTATGGCGGCGTTGGGGAGTCGTATGTCCACACAAATCCTTACTGCTCCTGGTTGCTTTGGTTTGCGTGTGACCACGATGGGTGAGACCCACGGAGTAGGTCCTGTGACCTTTTCTATGATCCCGGCTGCCTCCAACTTCTTGAGTTCTTCCTCCACTTGAGGCCGGAGGTGGAATGCAATGCGGCGGTGTCTCAAGGCTACCGGCTGAATGATGTGGTCGATGTGGAGATGTACCTTATTCCCCGTGAACTTTCCAATGCCCTTGAAGATGTCGGAGAACTCAGTAATTAGTTGCTGAACCGACTCCTGGTGAACTCCAAGAGCAAACATGACCACTCCCATATCTTCTGCCGCCCTGCACCCAAGTAGCAAGCCTTGCCCATCTTCCGACACAAAGACGTTAGTGGTGATGGATTGGTCTCCATGCGATATAGTTGTCTTGAACTTCCCACGAATTCTGAGCGGGGTGTCTTGGCCATAGGCAAATACAACAATGGGTGACGGAGATAGCTTCGGGGGTGGGTCCAATGTCTGATATAGAGCAGCGGCCATGAGATTGATGGTCGCTCCTGTGTCTACTACGGCCATGAGTTCTTGTTTGCCCACTCCAATGTTGCACTGAGGTAATCGCCTAGTTCGGCGGATCGCGGTGCCAATCATGTGTACTTTGTGCACAGTTCTTTCCTCCTCCTCCTCGTCATCATCCATGTCGCTTGGACTGGGATCGCCTTCTGGCACAGCGTTTACCACCTGTCGGGGTCTGCGGAATTTCTTGGACCGACACACTTTCTCGAAATGATTAAATCGGCCACATCCTGAGCACCGCTTTCCTTTGGCGGGGCAGTCAGCTGCCTGGTGTGGTGGCCCACCGCAGTATCCGCAGGTCTTCCTTGGCGTCCCCGCAGCAGCTCCTGTGCTTTTCCTATTCCACTTTGCTGGGGTTTTCACAGTCACTTTGTTGACCGGTTCTGCCTTCAGTGGCGCTTGGAGCGCAGCTTCCATGTGGGCCGCACGGGCTTTCGATAATTCTTTGGTCCTGCCCAAGGTAAGGATGTCCGCAAGAGGCTTTCCGGGTTCCTCCTGAATGCGTTCTCGGAGCTTGGCGGATGCACATCCTTGTATGATTTGTCCCCGTATCTCTTCTGTGACGTCTGCGAACCCGCAGGTTGATGCCAGGTTCTTTAGTCGTGCATGATACGTGTCTAGGGACTCTTCCGGTAGTTGTCTTGCTTGCCGGAAAATAAACCTCTCATAGTCCTGATTAGCCATGGGCTCGAAGTATGCATTCAGGGCATTTATGAGTGAGTGGTGGTTTTTGGGTGTGGCTTCCACCAGAGTTTTAGCAATGTTGTGGACATCCTTTCCCCCTAGGTGTAGAACCATGGCTCTCTTCTGGTCCTTGTGGACCTTGGTGGCTTCGAAGAAGATTAGCAGTCGATCCACCCAGTCCTTCCACTTTAGAGCCAATGACGACGGTGACCCTTCTATCACGAATGGCTCTATTGGGGGTATGGTGGCCATACTTGTGGTGGTGAGGAGCTGTGCAGCGTACAGAACCTGTTCGCGTGACTCCGCGGACCAAAGTGATGTTTGGAGGTGTCAGTGCTTAGTGATGCTTGCAGGCAGGGGAGCCTGTTGGGCTTGACGCGTCGTGAAGCGCTTCAGTGATTGCTCTACGAGTGTTCCCTGGTGCTGTTGATGCACTTGTCTCAAGTTCAAGTTCAGGAATTTGCATAGCGCACTACTCACCCAGAGGGTCTCAAGGCGCTTGAGGGAGGGTGGGTGCATTACTTATCGAAAAGCCAGGTTTTTAGTTGCTTTCTGAAGGAGAGGTGGTTCTGTGTAAGTCGGAGGTGAGTGGGGAGGGAATTCCAGGTTTTGGCCGCTAGGTAGGAGAAGGATCTTCCTCCCATGGTGGATCTGTGGATGCGCGGAATTGCGGCGAGGGCTTGATTGGATGATCGTAGTTGGCGGGTGGGTGTGTAGAAGGACAGTCGTGTGTTGAGGCATTCGGGTCCTAGGTCGTAGATTGCCTTGTGTGCGTGGGTGAGGAGACGGAACGTTATTCTCTTGTTGACGGGGAGCCAGTGGAGATCCTTCAGGTGACCGTAAATGTGAGCATGACGGGGAATGTCCAGTATGAGTCTGGCTGAGGCGTTTTGGATGCGTTGGAGTTTTTTCTGTAGTTTGGCTGTGGTCCCGGCGTAAAGGGTATTTCCATAATCCAATCGGCTGGTGACCAGTGCGTGGGTGACTGTCTTTCTTGTTTCGGTGGGGATCCAGCGGAAGATTTTTTTGAGCATGCGTAGGATGTTGAAGCATGAAGATGAGACGGCGTTGACTTGTCTGGTCATCGAGAGGGAGGAGTCTAGGATGAAGCCCAGGTTACGTGCATGATCTCTAGGTATGGGTGCTGTACCCAGGGCCGGTGGCCACCATGAGTCCTCCCAGGCAGAGGGGGATGATCCTAAGATGAGGACTTCCGTTTTGTCCGAGTTAAGTTTTAAACGGCTGTTCTTCATCCATTCGGCTACTTCTTTCATTCCTTCGTGTAGATTGGTTTTGGCGGTGTTTGGGTCTTTGGTGAGGGAGAGGATCAGCTGGGTGTCATCTGCGTAGGAGATGATGTTGAGGTTGTGTTGGCGCGCGATGGATGCAAGGGGACTCATGTATACGTTGAAGAGGGTGGGGCTGAGTGAAGATCCTTGTGGAACACCACAGATAACTTCGGCGGCCTCTGATTTGAATGGGGGGAGGTGGACTCTCTGGGTTCTTCCAGCGAGGAACGAGATGATCCAATCCAAAGCTTTTCCTTGTATTCCGACGTTGTTGAGGCTTTGTATGAGTGTGCTATGGCATACTGTGTCGAAGGCGGCGGAGAGGTCGAGTAGGATGAGGGCAACTGTTTCTCCGTTGTCCAGTAGCATTCGGATGTCGTCTGTAGCTGCGATGAGGGCGGTTTCGGTGCTGTGTTTGGCTCGAAAGCCGGACTGTGAGGGATCGAGGGAGTTGTTGGATTCGAGGAAGGCGGCGAGTTGTCTATTGACGGCTTTCTCGATGACTTTGGCCGGGAATGGGAGGAGGGATATGGGGCGGTAGTTTTTAAGTTCAGAGGGGTCTGCTGTGGGTTTCTTCAGGAGGGCGCTGACTTCGGCATGTTTCCAGCTTTCTGGGAAGGTAGCAGAGTTGAAGGAGCAGTTGATGACATCACGGAGATGGGGTGCGATGATGGAGTCTGCTTTGTTGAAGATGTGGTGGGGACATGGGTCGGTTGGCGAGCCAGAGTGGATGGAATTCATTAGGCGGATGGTGTCTTCAGTGGTGATTGGGTTCCAGGCGCTGAGGGTGTTAGGGGGCGGTTTGGGTTCAGAGGGGGGTGGAGAGGATTGTTCGTTGGAACTGTTTTCGAAGCTGTTATGTATGTCGGCAATTTTGTTGTAGAAGAAGGAGGATAACGAATCGCAGAGGTCTTGGGAGGGAGTGATGTCGTTTGAGGCTGCGGTGGGGTTGGTGAATTCTTTGACGATGTTGAATAGTTCCTTGCTGTTATGGGCGTTGTTGTCGAGACGATTCTTGAATGCTGATTTCTTAGTGGATCGAATCAGTTGGTGGTGTTTGCGGGTGGCTGTCTTTAAGGTGGTCATGTTGTCGGAGGTTGGGTTTTTTCTCCATGTTTTCTCGAGAGTACGGCAAATCTTCTTGGATTTCTTAAGGTCATCGTTGAACCAGGGGGCCTTTTTGCTGTCTTGTTTGGTGTGGTGGTTTTTCAAGGGTGCAATTCGTCAGCGCTGTGAGTGATCCATTGTGTGAATTTGATGGCAGCTTGGTTTGGGTCCGATGAGAGGGCGGGTGGGTTTTGGTTGAGCGATGTGAGGAGTTGGTCGGTGGTGATTTTGTTCCATTTTCTTCGGGGGATAGGTTGTGGGGGGTTGTGGTTCAAGCTGGTTTTGTAGCTGAAGTGAACACAACTGTGGTCCGTCCAATGGAGAGCTGTGGTGCGATCGAAGGAGATGTGTTTGTTGGAGGTAAAGATTGGGTCGAGCGTGTGTCCGGCAACATGAGTGGGGGTGTCAACAAGTTGTTTAAGACCGAGATTGGCCAGGTTGTCAAGAAGGGTGGTGGTGTTGCAGTCGTTATTCTTTTCCAGGTGGAAGTTGAGGTCTCCTAGTAGAATGTAGTTTTCGGAGGCGAGGGCATGTGGGCTGATGAAGTCAGTGATGTCTTCGCTGAATTGTTTACGGGTTCCTGGAGGCCTGTAGATGAGGGTGCCTCTGAGTGTGGTCCTGGGGTCGGTGTGGATCTGGAAGTGGAGGTGTTCTGCGGTTGAAAGGTTATCGTCGGAGCTGGTCGTGATTTTGATGGTGTTCTTATGGACGATGGCGATGCCTCCTCCTGTTTGGATGGTGCGGTCTTTTCGGATGATCTTGTAATTGTCCGGGATGGCTATGGCGATGTCGGGTGTTGATGAGGCGTTCATCCATGTTTCAGTAAGGATGGCGACGTCCGGTGATGTGGTATCGAGTAGATCCCAGAGTTCGGTGGCGTGTCTGTGGACCGAGCGGGTGTTGAGCAGGATGCACTTCAGGTGGTTGGAGTCGGAGCTGATTTTGGGGTTAGTGGTAATGGTAAGGGTCTTGATGCTGGTAAATTTGCAGGAGCGGCAGGCGAAAGGGCCGTGGGTACGTTTCGGGGCAGCTTCGTAGCATTGAGGTGTGCGTCCGGGGTTGAGGGCTAGGATGGTGGCGGCGTCATACCTGATGATGGAGGAGTGGATTTTGCGGGGGCCAGGGGGTCTGGCACTGGGCGCGGTCCAAGGGCGGACGCGCGTAGACGGGCTTACCTTTGGCGCACCTTTGGCGCGCATGGGGCGCGACCGCTGCGCGTGAACGCTGCACGTTGAAGCATCTGTCATATATGGATAGTGGCGGGGGAGGGGCGAGGTGGGGTCAGCTGGGAGGCGGGAGCGGGGTGGAGACAGGGTCTGGGAGGCAGAACAACCAAATGGTGGCAGCAGGAAGCGAAGGCAAAAACAACACAAGCAGGCCTTTGCTAAAGTACACAATGCACAATGCTAGCTTTGCAGTCAGCGCCACGAGCTATTTGATTACAGTATGCAGAGTGGGCAGCCAGGAGTAGTGAAGCGCTACGATCTCAGCCGAGTACAATCACCAATTTAAATCACAAGCAGAGTCAGCGCTATGAGCAATTTAATCCCAGTATGCAGAGTGGGCAGCCAGGAGCAGTGAAGCGCTACGATCTCAGCCGAGTACAAACACCAATTTAAATCACAAGCAGAGTCAGCGCTGCGATACCAATGCCAGGGGAGCGACCGCTTCTGAGCCAGCCAGGACGGTCACAGTGCAGAGTTAGGCGGGTCCTTCCTGTAGTATCCGTGGGAGGTGGGGTCAGCTGGGAGGCGGGAGCGGGGTGGAGACAGGGTCTGGGAGGCAGAACAACCAAATGGTGGCAGCAGGAAGCGAAGGCAAAAACAACACAAGCAGGGCTTTGCTAAAGTACACAATGCACAATGCTAGCTTTGCAGTCAGCGCCACGAGCTATTTGATTACAGTATGCAGAGTGGGCAGTCAGGAGTAGTGAAGCGCTACGATCTCAGCCGAGTACAATCACCAATTTAAATCACAAGCAGAGTCAGCGCTATAAGCAATTTAATCCCAGTATGCAGAGTGGGCAGCCAGGAGCAGTGAAGCGCTACGATCTCAGCCGGATACAAACACCAATTTAAATCACAAGCAGAGTCAGCGCTACGATACCAATGCCAGGGGAGCGACCGCTTCTCAGCAGCCAGGACGGTCTCCCCCCCCACGGGGACAGTTCAGCCCCCTCAGTAGCACAGAGCATTGTCTCCCTCTTCGGGCAGGGCCTCGCTAGAGCGCACGTGGCGCGGAGTATCGCGCCTCGAACACGCGGAGGTAGAGGGGGCGTGGCCGCAGTAGTGCGGAGTGCCCTTCCCCCGTCGGCACCAACAGCGTGCTTCACGCACCGGCAGCAGCCCAAGTGCGGCACTGCTCGGGGTCTCTGTCGCCGACCGGGAGGCAGCTGGGGGCCGCAGCAATCAAAGCGGCACACAGGGGCCGGCCCGTGAGGCACAGTGCGGCAGAGCGTTGAATACGCACAGCATGCGCACATGCAGAGCGCAGCGGCTCACCTGAGCACAGTAGATGGAGTGCCCCAAGCCGGTATCCTCTGACGTGTGGCTGCACTGCAAGCGGAGCGTGGGGCACGAGCGCCGCGAGCGGGTGACAGGGCCCGCGACCGCCCCAGCACATCGGGCGCGATGCACACACACAGCGAGGGTACGCCCACCCTCGTCGCCAGCTGTGGTGTTGTGTGGGGCGTAGGGGAGTACCCTGTGATCGGGATCCCTACGCTCAGGGGGCACCTGGGACCTCTAGGCCTGACAAGTGGCCTACTATTATAAAGTAAGCACACGGACACTGGGTTATTGCTTGTGGCTCTGCACACCGTCGCCAACTGGCGTACGTGCGTACGTGGGCCCTTTTTATTACCTAGGTCACGTGGTGCTACGCGGGACGCATCCTGCGCCCCGTGCGTAAATAGACTAGAACACAACAGGTATGAGAGGTGTTTACCCTACCTTCCGGATATTTATAGTTGTTCGTGACGTCCATACGGCTAGTACTGCCAACAGCTTTTGTGCTGATGTATTTTCCAATGGAGCTGCTGTTACTTTTTACTCTCCACTTTGTTTCGTCTTTCAAAATAAGCCACGTGGTTCGGTCTGCGTTCACTTCCGCAAACACAAAAGGTGCGTCATAGCCGAGGTCGATGTCTCCTTCTTTAATGGCTTTCACTGAGGTGGGACCGCACTGATATTTACCTGGAGGAGACAAGAAAGGACAGTAAATGTCCATGATCCACATTGGTTGACAAGTCACGTTATATTTTAAAATCATGGCACATAAAAATCACATGAAGCATTACATTTCATCGGTGGTGCATCTTTGATTGAATCACAAAACATTTCCAAGGCATAGGAATCGCAGTAAGTGAAAGTACATTTCAACGACCCTCACTCCATGGGAGAAAACCCCATGGTGAGAGGGGTCATTGCTCCCCCCCCAAATAATATCCCACTTTGGCTTTTCATTTTTATTTAAATGAAAAAAACGAATTGAAAGTGTGCCATACAGCTCTGTCATGTTGCCATGATGGCAGTTCCTACCAATACAATCGATATCCGCTTTTGGTTGAATTTATTTCCCCACCTCATTCCCTTTAATTATGTATTTTTTCTAAATCGGAGTCTCGGACCTGCCCCTTTGCGAATGTGACGATACAACTGTTAATTACACTTTACATGTCACTATGTTTTTCCCAATAGGGCTTTGCGGTGGAGCGGCTGACCAGTGGGAGGCCTGTTACCCCCGTCGGGTTTTGGGGCCCGGCAGGGGGGGGAGGAGAGGCAGAGCCAGCACCGTAAGTGGGCTGGGCCCCTTTAAGGATGCTGTCAGGTTGGGCTAGCTTTGGGCTGGCTTGGGCTTCCTTGAGCTGGGTGGGGGTTAATAGTTTAATACCAGAAATTTTGTGTCCCTTGTCACTATTTTGGTGGCAAGTGACAAAGCAGCCGGGAGGACCATTAGCGAGCATTTTTCCCCACCCTCCCACCCTAATTCTTCACATGGCTTGTTGTTTTGCGTTGGTGGGTTTTCCTGGGGTTTTTCTGGTGTGGAGGGGAATGTGGTGAGGGGTTTTCTTGGGAGCTGGTGCATCAAGGGGGTTGTGCTGTAAGGGTTCTCGTGTCGCTGGAACAGGTGCTGGTGTGTTGGTCGACAAGGGGTGTTTTCCTAGTCCATGGGGGAGGTCAGGGTAGGAAAGCCTGGGGTGTGTTTACAGGAGGGGGGAGAAATACAGGCGACAAGTTATTTAGTCAGGTAGTCAGGCACTGTGCAGTTGGTTTATTGTGGTTATGTTGTTCTTGGGGGAACCATTTTAGGGGTGGGGTGGGGGGCTGTTAGGCAGTTCATATTTAGTGAGGTCTAGTTTTGTACGGCACAGGCCAAGGGTTTTGTGTTTGTAAGGTGCACCTGCTTCCAATAAAGCGGCCTTTGTCACACATTATACTGTGTCTGTGGTCGATGCTGTCTCCCCCCCCCCTCCCGATGGGCCTCAAAATATAATAATCTCCGGCATAATTCCTATTTCCAATCCTAAAACCAATACATTTTAACCAAGTCAGGCCTGCTCTGTTGTTTTTACTGTTCTTAAACTCTACTTCTGTTTGCTTTTATCTTGTGCGTTTTTTGATCGGGGTTTTAAAACAAGAAAGACTAAGGGGCATATTATCAAGGAGGTTTATCTCCGCTTTTTTGGCTTTAAAAGCCAAGAAAGCGGAGATAAAATTATCTCCCTATTACCAAGCTGTCGCTAACACCAGTTAGCGACAGCTAATAGGAGATAGCGACCATCTTGGGCCCCGCTTTGCATGTCAGTGATATTTATCACTAATGACATGCAAAGTGGGCGTGCCAAGATGTTAGCGACTGGAAACAGTCGCTAACATCGCTATCTCCTATTACCAACTTTTGGAGATATTCGCGCTAAGCGCAAATATCTCCAAAAGCTAACACCTGCCCTGAGCAGTTCTTAGCCATGTTAACCAATGGGAGGTGGATAACATGGCTAAGAGCATTTGCTCGATAATGCATGAATATCGCTGACTTTTCAGCGATATTCATGCATTGCGGCCGTTTTTTATCGCATTTGCGATAAACCTTGCTAATAGCAAGGTTTATCTGCGATAAAAATCGCCGATGTGCGGCGATAATTTTTGTCTCTAAACAAGTTAGAGACAAAAATTATCTCTATTGGTTGGTAATATGCCCCTAAGATTTTGATTACCGTATGCTAACTTGAACTAAAAAAGGAAATTAAATGCTGAAGAACCATTTTTATATGAATTTTTCATAATATGTTATTCCCCTCGATTAAAATTGAAGAAAGGGCTCTTAGTTGAAGTCATTGGCGATATTTTAAATAATGATTGTTAATGATTTAAAATCTGTATGATTATAATGTTGTGGTATGTGCTTTTATGATTTTTTTGCAAAAATCGAAAAAAGCTGTATTGATGATGATGATATCTGATGGGGGAGCGGGCATCTCTAAATTTGGAGTGCGGGTATATATCAGGTAGACGGAGCAAAAAACCTTGGGGCATATTACCAACAACTAGCGATAATTTTTGTCTCTAACTTGTTTAGAGACAAAAATTATCGCCGCACATCGGCGATTTTTATCGCAGATAAACCTTGCTATTAGCAAGGTTTATCGCAAATGCGATAAAAAACGGCCGCAATGCATGAATATCGCTGAAAAGTCAGCGATATTCATGCATTTTCGAGCAAATGCTCTTAGCCATGTTATCCACCTCCCATTGGATAACATGGTGAAGAACTGCTCAGGGCAGGTGTTAGCTTTTGGAGATATTCGCGCTTAGCGCGAATATCTCCAAAAGTTGGTAATAGGAGATAGCGATGTTAGCGACTGTTTCCAGTCGCTAACATCTTGGCACGCCCACTTTGCATGTCATTAGTGATAAATATCACTGACATGCAAAGCGGGGCCCAAGATGGTCGCTATCTCCTATTAGCTGTCACTAACTGGTGTTAGCGACAGCTTGGTAATAGGGAGGTAATTTTATCTCCGCTTTCTTGGCTTTTAAAGCCAAAAAAGCGGAGATAAACCCCCTTGATAATATGCCCCCTTGTCACTGACAGATAAACTGCTCTCTAACTCGGGCCCTTTTATTCACTGGGAAGACTCACTTCTTAGTGTTCATTCTCATTCATTCCTAATCTTCTATCCGTTTACTCAAGTTTGTTCTTAGGCAAAGCACTCTCTTGCTCTCTGAAGCTTATTGGCCTATTTTTTCATCTCCTTTCACATTGCTTTCTAATTACTTTGATGGAAAATGAAATGTCTTTTTTAACTATCACATAAATAGATACCCTGAGGCAGATACCAACATCAACCCCTACTGGTCCAGCATAACTTCTTTGTGTGTGGCATTCTGTGTGCATGCTTATGTCTGTGCACAAGGATGAGTATGCCATTGATTGGGGTAGTGTTTATGTTAATAGATGTATTTCAGTGCACATATATGTGTGTGTGTGTGTGTGTGTGTGGGTGTATGTGTGTTTGCAGTGTGCATGAGTGTGCCACTACGCAATTCTCACTCTGTAATGCAGGGTGACTGACTAATTGAATATTCTACTTTGTATATGTGAGTGTTCAGGCTTGCATATGTGAGTGTGCATAGGTAGGAGTGTATATGATTTCATTCATCATTCCTATAAAACCCATTTTTAATTTATTAATTTTTCCTTCTTTTCTTTCTCTCTCTCTTCTCCTCTTTCTCATCGTCTCTTCTCTCTTTTCTTTCCTTTCTCTCTTTTCAAGAAATTCGTATAGTACACTCTTTTCTTTTTTTTTCTAGAACACTTTATTTTATTCTGATGCTAAGGTTTTTTAATCCCCATAATTTTTCTCTTCTTATATTATAGTGTTTTATTATAATATTTGCATTATATGGTTTTTGTATTCTTCTTGTTCAAGTAGATTGTATTCTTCTCTGTTGTATATCTTGTTATATATCCTATGAGTTATGTAGTATGATAACTTTGTGTTCAGTTTCTTCAATAAAAACCATGTATAAAAAAAAAATAGTACTGTATATGATACTATCACGAAGTGCATAGGTGCACTTGTGGGCGGGAATGCAGCCCTGCATGTGTCAGGGGACGCTTCTGTACGTTTGATAGTGACTGCATAGTTGTAGGGTATTATTGTTCTCTTCTCATAGGACTATCTGTTGGCTGAATCATCAATGACCACTGTTCTATCACAACATTTCTCCTCATATGGATATTTGTAGTGCTTAATTTGTTAAAACAACCAAGTACCAGGTCTTCACATACTTCACGGAGGTTCACTGCAGCTGGCATCCCCTACAGCACCTGCCCCTTCCGCTGCATACTGGTGGCAGCATTACGAACACAGGCAAATAAGTGTGACATTTTGGACTATTCCACCTCAAACTGTAAGGATGGCATGAAAGTGCTAGTTTTAATATTTTTTCAAAGTATATTAAATAGTTGAACTCTCCACTCATCAACTCTTTTGAAAATAGACAATCATCCAATTCATGTGGTGTACTCTAAATAGAGTCTCCACTTGCCAGTGTTCAGGAATAAGTGCCGGTCGAGAGCACCAGCAAGCACAGGCAAAAATTAAGCACTGGTCAGGTTCCCAGATGGGCTGTGTCTTATTCTGTTTTTATTCCTTACACTCACTTAGCTGCACCTGTGGGCTTCTAATGAGGGAGCATCTTTTTCTATAGTAGACCTGCTTCCTCTATTGCCTTTGGGTGCTAGTATATCAGAAAATAGACAACGAAAATATTGCAGTTATAATTGTAATTACAAATGTCAGCCTGACAAATATTCTTTATTTTCAGGCCAGGCAGCCAGGAGGTAGGCGTGAGCTAAATACGCAGGCTCCTGGCTGCCTGAGTTGAACGATGCTGCTATGAGGATGTCACAGCTCCGGTGGACATGACCTCCTTAGCTCAGCAAAGGTCCTAGAGGCCCTCTGCCTCGTGAGAGGGGAAGTGTCACTCATTGCCTCAGACCTGGGTGCTTCAGTTTTAAGCCCTGAAGTGCCTAGGGCCTGAGTGTCAATCAGTGACATCCAGCCGCGGCTTGTGGTGGGAGTTCCGTGGGACAGAGAGGTGGGGTGGGGGTTGCTAAAAACCAGAATATGGATAATTGGAGGTAAGTAAATAATTTAATAAATAAAACGAATTTTGTAGCGCGCTACGAAATTCGTTTTATTTATTAAATTGTTTACTTACCTCCAATTATCCATATTCCAGTTTTCAGCAAACCCCGCCCCACCTCTCTGCCCCATGGAACTCCCTCCACGGGCCGCAGCTGGAGAAACCTCGTTGCAGAGAGAGATGGTGTCAGAAGTCCCAATGACCCCATCCCACTTTGTAACAGTGAGTGACTGCTGCTTTCCCTCATTCGCTGACCTAAGGTCCCAGCAATCCCTACCCCTCTGGGTCCTCTGAGGCTTGAGACTGCTGCCTTGCCTCATTGCCCTACCAACCAACGAGGAAAGGCAGTAGTCCCAGCACTCCTGGTACCCCAACGCAAAGCTGCTGGTAAGTGTGTGTGTGTTTTTTTTATTAATGTTTGGTGCGTGCCTGCAAGTATGTTTGAATATTTGGTAACAAATGTTGTGAATGGATGTGTGTGTGTGCATGTGTGAATGCATAGATGTAGGTGATTGTGTAGGTGTCCAGTCTACCCCCCTCCCTCCTAAAATTACCAGCCACCACTGACTGCACGTCTGCAGAAATGAACCAAATTACAGGTGTGTTGGAAAGTGCCTCTTTTGCAGGGGTGACTCCTCCGCTAAGGCGGAGGAGTGTCGCCCCACTGCAAAGCAGCAGAAATAACGTCGCTATTTTAGTTTTGGTGTTTGTAGCTGCGGGGCTGCGTTAGGGGGGGTTTGGCTGATGGCACTGGGGGAGGAGTGGTGTGCACTCCCAAAGTGCACATGAACTGTTTGGCCTGCCTTCTTGGGCCGACTAAATAGCTCATGCGCACTCTCCATGTTCCCTACCCGGCTAAAATACAAGCCTGGTGAGGAACATTCAAAGCCTCCCTGTCACCGTCTGAGCGCCAAACCATGGCACTCAGACCAATCACAACACTGCATAGCAGTGTTGTGATTGGCTCAGGGGAGCCCGGGAGCTGTGTGCTTCCTGCTGCCAGGACTACAGGAAGAGGACAAGAAACGAGGAGAGGTGGAGGCCGGCATAAAGGTAAGTGGATTTTTTATTTTTCATTCTGTCTCTCCCCCCCGCCACCCCTGCCCCTCCACCACCATTCAGTGCCAGCCACTACTGGAAGCTAGTTGCTTTAAAGCAAGTGACTACCTTCTGCATCAATGTAAACCAATATTTTGAACCAGCCCTGATGAAGTGGCAATGTATTTTATAAGTCTCGAAACATGTGATGACTTTAGTTCATAAGAGAAACACCATATACAATAATAAAAAAACACAAGACAAAATCTAAAGATTTACTACATTCACTTGATCTACTGACTTTGGTACTTGTCTTATTAGAATGACCGGATTCTTACCTCCATGTGCCAATACATCCTCACAGTCAGAGATGCCTGCAATTTCTGTTTATATATCTAATTTTCTGACTCCCATCAACGCAGTGGGTCTTCCTGAAGGCATTGGCTACAGTGGTGGCAGCTTTGCAGTTGGCTGCGGGCTCAGATATTTCCATATCTTTGTGAATGCTAAAATTTGCTTCGTTCTTTAAGACCAAGAAGCTGGGCAAGACAGTTGGTCAAGCTCTGAGTCACTGGGTTTCCTAGTAAAAAATTTTAAATTGGAAAAACAACCAGCGCAGCAGCCACACTTTGTCGGAGCCTTTTTTGACACACAGAAGAGGTGAGTGATCTTTCCAGGGGACAGAAGTTTGAAATTGCACTATCAATTACTTGCTCTTTGCGAACGCTTCAGCTCATCTCTGGTTAGCTGAACATGGGTTAATATCCTTTGCAACAGCAGTTTTACCACTGGTTCAGCACCACTTAAACTCTATGGTCAATCACTTGTCAGATAACTGGTGGACAGGGCCCCAGAAGTTGAATCAGTTGCGACCTGTCTCATCAGAAATTATTCAGGATTTCCAGTGTTGGCTGGTGCTGGAGAACCTACAGAAGGGAGTTCCCATGCAGAGCACTCTTCCCATGACAATTTCCAAAGATGCAGGTCTCTGGGGCTGGGGGCGATTCTAGATTTGATGAAAGTAATTAACTTTTGGACACAGAGAAGCTAAATCATCCAATTGGAATATAGTACACTCTTCAGGAGTGGCTCAGTACATTGTGGGGGACCCAGTTCACATAAGAACAGACAGCCAAGTAGTAAAATGCTACTTAAATTGTCAAGCGGGAACGAGAAGCAAATCTCTCTCCCATCTGGCTTGCTCCATTTGTTTTTAGTAGAAGACACATCTGCTATCCCCGAGGGCATTGTATATTCCAGGGAAGGACAATATTCACGCGGACCGATTGAGTCAGAACATACTGTGGTATCTCCCACTCTTTCTCTCCCCCGGCAGCTCAGCTGACATTGGAGCGGCTCGCGGTGACGTCATTCCGAATGTAACCGCGACCAGCGTTCTAAGTCGAACGCCTGAGGGAGTGCGAAGAGTCACCCGCCGGGGCCATTGCTGTGGCTGGGGTCGCTGATGTTCCTGTTTACTTGAACCCCAATAAATGGCCATCTAAACACTAAGCCTTGTGTCTGGTCACTTATACGTGGATTCTACACTGGCGACGAGGGTCATCTTCACACAGCGACCTCAACACGCTACTGAAGTCAAGATTTCGGTATAGGACATAAATATCGCAAGCGGCAATAGCAGACTGAAGGGCTGCGAATGACCGAGGAAAGAGCGGCGGCAGGTTGACACCAGCGGCGATAGCTGTCCCACATGAGAAGCAGCGAATGACGGAGAAGTGTCGCACCGTGAGTAGAGTCAACTGTGTGTGCGAGGACTGTGCCGTCACCTATGCGTGAAGGAGTTAGAGTGAATGACCTGGTGACGGACAACACGAGAAAGACTGGCGTGGAGGTGGAAAGTAGCGATGGTGTCACGTCTCATCTGGAAGGAGCGCCGGTCATACACGTCGTAAGAAGGGTGGCGGACTAGAGTGCCTGAAGTGTCTGTCAGTGTATCAGGATCTACCGGCATCGCGACTGGTGGAGGTACTGGCAGCGTGAGGCAAAGTAATCTAAAGGACATCTCGGGGCATTCGCTCCTCCCCCCCCCCCCCCCGAGACTGTGCTAACCCCGACAGCGTGTAGCGGAGCAAGCCCTGCACGGCGCTCAAGTCCAGGCCGTTCAGGGGGCAACGGAGGTGTCGAGTACTGCCAGCGTGTTTTATCCTTTTGTACCTCATTGACTAACTGTATGACCGGGATGATCATATCGCTGGAGGAAGTGTCCTGATCTTAGCGTGTAGCGCTGAACCTCACCTGTGTTCTCCCCTTTGATCCTCGCCATCTGCTCACAAGGGTGTAAGGAGGATATCGGCTTGGTATCCTCCTCAGACTGGGAATATCCGGGTTTTGAGCAACAACTGGGCAAATTTCAAGTTCGCATCCACCTCAAGGAGAACAGACTTGCAAGCCACAGTGCCACCCAGTGGTTGATATTGGGATCAGTTGAATTATCTGTGAGAGTGCAGCAACTGCGTTCTGTTCAGAGAAACTATCTCATTATGTGCATGGACTGCGTTGGTTCATGGTAGCCAGTCACTCTATTACAAAGTTTTTGTTCCCAGTACCCAGGGGAGGTTATTAGTAACTGTAAGCATGCAGAGTGTAACGCCCCCACCCTTCTTCTTAACCAACCCAGGGGAACCTGCTATTCAGTGGAAAAAGTGGAAAAAGGTGTTCTTAAATTATGCTACTGTGTATGGCCCAAATCTTGGGTTAGAGAGAAAAGTAGCACTTTTGGCGTATTACCTGGGAGCAGAGGGGGAAGAGGTTCTTGATCACCTCCCAGACCTAGGTGTGCAAGAAGCGAGAGGTCTAAATGAACTAGAGATAAGCTTAAAAAAACTAGATCTGCACTATCTCCCGAAGACTAGCACCATAATGGAGCGATATCACTTTGGGAAAAGGGTACAGAAGGAAGGGGAATCTATAGAGGATTTTGTCTCAGACCTTAGGAAACTAGCTGCAACATGCAAATTTGGTGCCGCAAGTGAGGAAAGGATCAGGGATCAGTTCGTATTAGCATGCAGGATGGAGCGGGTACGGGAGGAATGGTGGCTTAAGGATGACCCACCCCTAAGAGAGGTCTTAATAATAGCCAAGCAGGTAGAACACATGCTGCAGTGTGTCAGCGAAATAAAACAGGACTGTGGGGAGAAGAGAAGCGAAGACAAACCCAAAGTAAGCGAGGTTGTGACTGAGGTGGAGGCTGTGTCTGTGATCAAGGGCCAGAAGATAGTGAATAAAGAACAGAAAGAAGACAAATCGGGATGGTCATTTAAGGGTGCCTGTTACAGGTGCGGGAAGCAAGGGCACATGGCCAATGATAAAGAGTGTCCTGCCCTCAAGTTCACATGCAACAAGTGCGGGAAGAGGGGCCATTTCAGGCAGTATTGCAAAAGCGGACAGGGATTCGGTAGACAGGGTAAGGACAGGACAAACACGGTTTGTGATTAAATAGTTGTGCAAGTGAAGGAAGGTCTGGTCTGCAGCCCTAAAGACACTATAAAAGTAAAAGGCACCGAGTTGGAAGCACTATTCGATTCCTGTTCAAGGATAACAATTATCAGTGCGAATGAGTTTTCACGTGTATCCAAGGGGAAGATAATCTTAAAGAAAATGGATGTGAGGCCCGGAGGATATGCGGGTCGCCCAATCTCAATGAAAGGATACTTTTGGGACATAATCGAATACAAAGACAGATCAACAATGTCCAAAGTGTATGTGTCCACTGTCGGTGACAAAATCTTGGGCTGGCAAGCACAGAAGGAGTTGGGGGTATACCTGAATCCTAACAGCAATCCCCAAATTTTGATACAAGAGGTACAAGAGCCGGAAGAGGGTTTAGTGACAGAGTTCAAAGAAGTATTCAAGGAAGAGCTGGGGTGTTTGAAGAACTACTGCCACAAGATCAAGTTGAAAGAAAATGCGAAGCCAGTAGTAGCCAAGGTTAGGAAGCTACCCATTGCCATCCAAGAAGCAGTGAAGACAGAACTCGAGAAATTGTGCAAGGCAGAAGTTATTGAACCGGTGGAAGCGACAGAGTGGTTGGCACCCATCGTGGCCGCGCAGAAAAAGGCTGTGCATCGACCTTAGGGCCTTGAACAAGGAGGTTGTGGTCGACCGCTTCCCGCTGCCCAATATCACCCAGATGATGAGCATGCTAGAGGGCGCAAGGGTATTCTCCACGCTTGACCTTACCTCAGCCTACTTTCAAATCAAACTTCATGAAGAGTCGCAAGAACTCATGGCGTTCGTGACACCCATGGGCGCATACAAGTTCAAAAGGATGCCGTTCGGCTTGGTTTCTGCGGCAGTCGTGTTTCAGAGGCTCATGGGAAACATTTTGAAGGAGATTCCAGGTGTTGTATGCTACCAGGATGACGTTCTAGTGTTCGCCAGAGACCATGAAGAGCATGATAAGAGACTGAGACAAGTGCTATCCAGGTTTAGGTCACAAGGACTGACGGTGAGGAGAGAAAAGTGCGTGTTCAGGTGTGCTGAACTAGACTTCTTGGGGCACTAAGTAACGGCAGAAGGAATCCGTCCCAAAGCAGAGCTCCAGAACACCATTGTAAATCTGGCGGCCCCGAAGAGCAAGGAAGAGATCAGGTCTTTCATGGGAATGCTAGAGTTCTACAGAAAATTCATACGGAACCTCGCAGGGAGAACACATGCCATCAGGCTGTTGTTGAAAAAGGAGGCTGTGTTTGATTGGAGTCGAGAGTGTCAGAGTGAGTTCGAGGATGTGAGGAATGCTCTTGCATAAGCACCCAGTTTGAAGTCTTACATACCTAATCGTACAACAATAGTCACCACGGACGCAAGTGCCAAAGGGCTAGGTGCGGTGCTCACGCAAACAAGCAAAGACGGAGAAGAAACGATAGCCTTCGCCTCAAGATCCCTTCAGAAGTCTGAAGACAACTACTCCGTGATCGAAAAGGAAGCTTTAGCAGTATTCTGGGCATTGAGCAAATTCAGAGATTTCCTGTGGGGCACAACATTCATCCTTCGTACTGACCACAAGCCATTGGTGGAGGTTTTCAGTAAGAAGGGGCTGGATGCGATCTCCAGTAGGATCAGGCGTTGGGTGGTTGGCCTCCAGGAGTACACTTTCAATGTCGAGTATGTCCCTGGAACCCGGAATCTGGCGGCAGACTGCTTATCAAGGCTGGTGAAAGAAAGTGATGGGAATGAGGCGCATGACAGAATGGAAGATGATTTGGATGGTCACCAACTGGAAAATGTTTGTGCCATCCAGAGAGCAATAGGTGAAGAAACTTGGAAGTGTGCACTAAAGGATGACGGAGTCTTGGATGAGGTGTGCAGGAGAGTAAAGGACAGATGGAAACATGAAGATAAACGTGTGGAGGCTCTTCGGCCATTCTGGATTGTAAAGGATGAATTGTCCGTGGTCGACGAATGTCTGTTCAGGGGGACGAGGTTAGTACCTCCTGTGACGGTGAGAGAGAATCTTATTGACATGGCTCACGATGGCCACCTGGGCATCACCAAGACCAAACAAAGGCTGAGAGAAGACTATTGGTGGCCGAGCATGGACCTTGCGATTGAAAGGAAGGTGAGAGACTGCATTCCGTAAAGCATCAGCGACAAAGTGCTGAGGCAATTGACACCTCCAATGGTGTGCAGACCACCGCCATCAGGACCCTGGGAAGAGTTGGCGTTGGATATCGTTGGTCCATTGACAGGAGAGGTGCGCACGCCATATATTCTGGTGCTCATGGATCTGTACTCCAGATGGCCAGAAGTGAAGTTGGTGAGCGAAATCACAACTAAGATCGTCATCGAGTTCCTTCAAGGGCTGTTTGAAAAGGAAGGATTACCCAGCAGTCTTCTCACAGATAATGGGGTACAACTGTGTTCGAAAGAGATGGAGGATTTCCTTGGGGAGAGAGGAATCACACACAAGCGTTGTGCCCTGTACCACCCAGAGACAAATGGCATGGTAGAGCATTTTAACAAGACCCTCAAGGAGAGTATCCAGTTAGCCAAGGCCAGTGGCATGAATTGGAAGGAAGAAGTATGGAGGCGCATAGAAGCATATAGGTTCACCCCGCACCAGACGACGGGAGTCACCCCGTTCGAAATGCTCCGAGGAAGGATACCCAACACCAAACTGTCACCAGGGTGGATGGGGTGGCGTAAGGGTTGGTCAGACCACTCCAAAGAAGCGGAAGGATTAGTGAGGCAGGAAAAAGCAATGGGGGAGAGGAAAGAAAGATTCGACTGGCTTAACTCTACACTGGAGGCCGGTTTCAAAGTAGGTGATGACATTAAGATCAGGACACCCACTGGCAGGGCAAGTTGGTCAGGATACAGTAGGCCCACCAAGATCACAAAATTGTTCAGGAATGCTGTAAAGACCCAGGAAGGGAAGATTTGGAACCTGGGGAGAGTAGTGAAATTTTGCCCAACCGGTCAGGGTTCAGGTAGAGGCAGTGAGAGGGAGGGCGACTCCGAGGGGAACAGTGGTCTCCTTCCCAAGAAACGGTGGTTGGACCCCCAACCTGGTGGAAGGACTAGCCAGAGAATGACCAGACCACCCAGACATTTTGAACAGTATGTGATGATGTAATTCTTCTGCAATACTTGGTTGTTATGTTCTATACTCATGTTTCTTTCCGCAGGGGAGGGGGATGTGTGGTATCTCCCACTCTTTCTCTCCCCCGGCAGCTCAGCTGACATTGGAGAGGCTCGCGGTGACGTCATTCCGAATGTCACCGCGACCAGCGTTCTAAGTCGAGCGCCTGAGGGAGTGCGAAGAGTCACCCGCCGGGGCCATTGCTGTGGCTGGGGTCGCTGATGTTCCTGTTTACTTGAACCCCAATAAATGGCCATCTAAACATTAAGCCTTGTGTCTGGTCACTTATACGTGGATTCTACACATACCAAATCAAATCAAAACTTTTTTTGATATGTAATTAAAAGAATATACTACATTATAAATAAGAAAACCCTTAACATGTGTTAAGGACCTGCAGCACTAATTGTGCCACCCAATTAAGCAGCCCTGCAAACATGTCTCAGGCCTGCCAAAGCAGCCTGTGTGCGCATTTTTCAACTGCCATTTCGACTTGTCAAAATAAACATTTTGCTAGTCCCAAACCTTCCTTTCAATACATGTAAGGTACCCAGGGTAGGCTCTGAACACCCGGATGGCAGGGTGCCATGTATTTAAAAATGTGGACTTGTATTTATAAGTTTTACATGTCCTGGTAGTGAAAAACTCTTAATTTGCTTTTCACTACCACAAGGCCGACCTTTTTCCATTGGATAACATTGGGTTACCTTACTAAATTGAGAAGTTATAACTTTCAGTTGGGAGCAGGTGCACAGCTTGAGTTTGGTGGCTAAAGAATTGTAGTTAAAAGCCCTTTTTAGTGGTAAAGTATAGTCACAAATCTGAAATTTCTCTTTCAGAATTAGGGCACTACATGCTTGCTGGAATCAGCAGGAGAAACAATTGGGCACGTTGTTCTTGTGTTACGTAGTGCAATGTGCTTGACTTTCAATAAGATCTTACGTTGTTTTGATATAGCTCTTTTTAGGTTAGAGTATATCAAATCTATTCCCTCTCTCATGTGCATGTCTAAGTCTTTTATGACTGAGACTGATGCAATATTCTACTGTGATGTTGTGTTCCTCGCGTCATCCCCTTCTGTTCCTGCTTGAAGCAGGAAACACATCTAGGCTCAACTAAGTCAATCACAACGCTGCAATGCAGTGTTGTGATTGGTCCAAGCACTGTGGTTCAGTACTCAGATAGACAGTGGGAGCCTGTACATGTTCCTCACCAGGATGCGTATTACAGCCTAGTGGGGAACATGCACAGTGTGCAGGACTATTTTGCCGGTCCAGGACGTCCATTAAAACCGTCATGTGCACTTAAGTGCCCACCACTCCTACCCTTGCTGGCTGTGATGATAGCCAAGCTCCACTCACCACGTAAGAAATTTCAGGAGTGCCATTGCAGGAAATATAAAGGACAGCTATCATGACGACCCCACATACATTTCTATTTCGTGATCATTTGGACTTCCTTTCCAGTGATTGTGAAAATTATGGAATTATTGTTCTACAATCAGCAATAAGGTAATTGCTAAATGTATTGTGTTAAAACCTTATAATTCACACTTTGTGGTTATGCATAATGCCTGGGTAGATCCTCAACATGTAAAGGACTGTGACGAGGAGGAAAGATACTGTGGTAATAAACATCTACTTATTGGTAACCGTTAATACTTTAGCCATAGTCCTCCATGTCACAGTCAGGATTCTTCCTATCCCCCATAGATACACCTTCAACACCATTATAAGCTTGGATATAGCAGGATGTTATGGGAAGGAGGGAAGGGTTCATGACATAAGGGTATGCATTCACTAGAAATATTTAAAATTCTTCTGATATCCAACTTGGAAAACATAGCCTGTCAAGTGGGTACAAGGTCTACATATGTGAGTGACGATGAAGACTTGGACAAAAGTACTGAAGATAACCAGTAAGTATATGTTCACCCCTCAACTTGGATCAAGAGTGCAGGAATAGACCTCTGCCTAGATCGAGGATGTGCGTATTAAGCCCGTACCTCACAACGGCTTTGTTCAAGTGCATGAGTGGCTAGTATCACCCTCTGCATTGCCGAAAGAAGATAGTAAATATGTTTCTCCTCATACCCATCAAGGTCAGGTGTTAAACCATCACCTTGCCCAAAGGGTGGGGCTGGTGTTAACCCTCTGCTTGCACATTGTAGGCAGGATATAGTAACAACCGAGGTTTGCTCAACTATGGTCATAGGGGTGTGTGAGCTCCATCCGGCCTTGCCACAGTGAGGGAAAGTTAATGTCTTAAATCCTACAGGCTTCCCCAAGAATAGGAGATATTTGTCTATGGAATGGAGTTGTGTCTCTTTGTCCGTGGTTTACCCAAAGGGGGGAGATATTTGTTACCCAACCTTAGTCAAGGGCAGGGATGTCCTTTAGCCCCCGGCCAACTGCCTTTATCACTGGTGATGGGGATTTAAAAATATTTTTTGTCTCTCCTGATGTCTGCAAATATTGTATTAAATGAGGCAGAGGGTGTTTGTTATCCCCTTGTTTGTCCAAAGCAGCAAGGTGTGAGTTTGGCACCCTCAATACAGCCTGTCATGACCAATGGCGGTGAGGGAAATTTCCCTGCACTCCCTTCATGTCTGATGGTATGGGTGATGAATGTAAATTCCACTGCCTCTGACTCGGATGGGGGTATATGTTTTCATTCTTCTTGCCCAAGGATGGAGCATGACGTTTTCTTTTACTGCCCTTCAATTTCAAGAGTGGGAAAGATTTGTATTTGCATTTACGCCTCTCCCTGTCTTGCCCGTGGTTCGGGAATGTTCTTTATCTCCCATTGCATGCCTGGATCAAGGGCAAGGAGGTAGTAACATGTATGTATTCATTTCCCCTGATATTCCCAAGGATCAGAATAACAAAAACATATGGTGAGAAAATACCACCATTAAAACTGTATTATAGAAAATGGGCCATTTTTAACAATATTCTGCATCCGCCCCTGCCAGATTTTGAATGTATTAGTTACTGCCCCCAGTTTGCCTGATTTGAAAAGGGTCAAAAGCCCCCTCCCTTGTCCTCGTGCGAAGGGTAGATTTTGTTAACACCTCCCCTGTTTCACCCAAGCGTGGAGATGGTGTGTGTTAATCCATCATGCTTTTCTTACGTCAGTAGGTTTATTTTTGTAATATCCCTGATGCAGGAGCCGTGTGCTTGACCCACCCAACTCTTGGGGAATGGGATGGGAAATATATTTGAGTCCACCATTTTTCCCAAACGGAGTTGTGCTGTTACCCCGTTACACCTTGCGAAAGAGTGTATGATTTCCTTAATCTCTTCCATGGAAGAGATTAAACAGAGATTTTAAAAAAAAATGTGGTGGGATGTTTATAATTCCCCTACAAAGCCTAACGGAGGACAACAATTTGTGTCTTTCACAAAAGCGGGGACTTTGTTATCTTTTGCCACCCTACCTTGGACAAAGGTGGAGGTATTGTGTATTTCCTCATCCCTTCCACAGCCAAAGTGTTAGGACGTATTTGTTTCCATTCAGTCTAACCAATGGCCTTAGTCGATGGGCGAGTGCGGCATTTCCTTAGATTTTTGGGTAGCTGCCAACTGACCCAGTGCTATGTTTGCAGTTGTGAAGAGAATCTAGGTAGCAAATAAATACACTCATCCTCTGTTGCACACAGCATTTTGCATGCCTCAGAGGACAAGAGCTGCCACTAGCTGTTTGACAGTATATTTTCAATTTCAAAAATGGTTCTGGGGAGCTCAAGCTCCCCTTTTTTCCAAAGCTTGCTAAATGCTGCAGGCCTCATCAGCTGTGCGCTATTGTTAGGACCTCTAAGCACTGTGTGTGTGCCAATCAGTGTATCACAAATGGGACTATGGGGAGGGCGACTGCGTGAGTGTATGGGGTGCCATGCAGATAACAGTATGTTTGAGAGCAATGCGAGTTAAAGGTGTACCCGTGTGAGTGAAATGAGTGTTCAAGGAAGGAGTGTGATTGGGTGGCATTTTAGTATGTGTGGTAGGACTATAAATGTTAGTAAGAATAGTGTAAGGTGTGAGAGTGTAAATCGGAGGAGAGGAATGCAAGTATGTGTGACAGTGAGAGTAAGAGTAAAAGAAGTACGGACCAGAAGATTTTGAGTGAGAGGGAAGTTAACATGATTGAGTCAGGCATGATTAGATGAGTATGAGCCTGAGTAAGAGGAGTGTGAATGAGAGGAATATAAGAGATAACATGAGTGAGAGAGCTGAGTAACAGGAGTATGATTGAGGGTGCGAGTAAGAACGGTGAGTGTGAATGAGAGGACTGAAGGTGTGAATGAGGAGTGAGCATGATGAGAAGAGTGTGTGGAAAGCAGGGCGAGAGATATGTACGTGAGTGTGAAAAGTGAAAGTGGTGTGAGTGACGAGTATGTGTGAGAGGAGTGTGAGCTATTATGTTTGGAGTATATGTGTGAGGAGAATGTGTTGGAATGAGAAGTATAAGAACCAGCATGAGGAGAGGATGTGACTGAGTGAGGGGTGAGATGAATGTGAGAGTAACTGTGTACGAGAGGAATGTGGTGTGAGTGAAAGTAGTATGAGTGTGACAGGGTGTGTCTGCTGAGTGACTGCTGTGGGACTGATAATGTTTGGGGTGTCTGCTGTACATGTTTGCTAAGGAGGCTGAGTTGGTTTAGGAACATGGTGACCAAGAATGACATATTGTGGGCTTCGGAATTATAGTCATCACATATTATCATCCCATCCTTGCCATAATGTCATTTTGGAGACATTTTGGCTAATCCTGGAACACAAGAGGCATATTGTGGATTTTAAAATCGGGACTCTAAGTCCCAGAATGCAAAGAATAAATCAGGACAATATGAGCTACTTACACATGAATGTGGGAAACTTTAGGGATCTATAGGTTTTTAATACTTTTCCATTGCTCTATATTTTAATTATTAAACATTCTTTAACCTTAATTAACTTACATGAAATGATGTAATGCCTTGTGATGTACTGGGGCAATGCAGTGGTCAGGCAATTAAGCTGGGATTATATTGTAGCGATATTCCCTGGTGTACAAGCATTTCTACATTTACTGTTCTGTGCCGGTGTACCGGGTCTGGAACATTCACTGCCAGTGTAACCTCTCTGGCTGACTTGTTTTTGTCATATGATTATAACATTTGATTTACCTTTATTGTTCCAGCATCCATCTTCCAAGTAGAAACTCATTCTAACATACCTCTGAGATATCACATTAAATTAAAGAGGCAAGGCAGATAATGAAGTGGATGTGGAATCAAAGATATTTTAATATGATCATTAAAGCCAATAGGTGTGCTTTAATTTGTCAATGAAAGTAAACAAAGAAATTCACAAAAAAAGTTTGACATATAATCCATGTGCAAATTCTGCTTATCACATGCAAACTACCTCTACTGAGTTTGCCAGTGCTCTGAAAAAAGTAACAAAAAGTATTGGGAGCTTTATAGAGTGAATACAGTAGATAAAGAATTGAATGTGACAACCTACGTGACGATTGAGTGTACTTTCCAAATGTAAAATAGTCCCTCGTACATTCCTTTGGAAGCACTTCAAGGAGAGAGGAATGATATACTAAACAAACAATAGCATGAGTTAACAAGGTAACACTTCTTTGGGTGGATCCAAAGTCCACTCTGTTTATATTTTAAATAATTTGTAACAATATATCTTGACAACAGCAGTTCTGTCTTTCCAGACTTAAAAAATGAAAGACTATGTCACATTGACTAATCAGCTTACAATACATAGGGGTCCATTAGGATGTCGGGCGGATTGCCCCCGCCAGGCTGGCGGTGGCTACCGCCATCCTGGCGGGGGCAATCCGCCCGACATCCTTCCCTGAATTCCCCCCCGCCATATTACAAAGGCGGGGGGGACCGCAGTGGACCAGAACACCGCCCGCCACTTTTCCGCCCCGGTCGCCTTGCGGCCGGGGCAGAAAACGAGTAACATGGTGGCGGTGTCTGTTAGACACCGCCCGCCATATTACAATGGGCTTTCACCGATACATTTCCGTGGCGTCAATGCCGCCACGGAAAGGCATGCGGAGACTCCCTGCGGGGGCCCGTTGCGGGCCCCCTGGGAGTCCCTGGCTTGGGGGGTTGCACATGGTACCCCCCCGCATTTCAAAGTGGAACATGGCAGGCACCACGCGGTGCCTGTCATGTTGCACTTTGAAAAGCACAATGTGCACTTTTAACATTGCGGGGGGGCGGAGATTTCTGCTCCGCCC
Organism: Lissotriton helveticus; assembly: GCF_964261635.1. Lineage (NCBI taxonomy): Eukaryota > Metazoa > Chordata > Amphibia > Caudata > Salamandridae > Lissotriton > Lissotriton helveticus. The sequence continues at coordinate 278,748,082 of NC_136068.1, forward strand.
GTCGCAATGGCAACCATACAGGATGCGCCCGCCCGTGTGGCGGGCGCATTCTAATGCCCTCATCGGGACCCCCGCCCTTATGGTGGGCGGTCCCGGGTCCCGATATCATGGCGGGCGGACTAAGTCCGCCCGTCATCATAATGGGCACCATAGTGTTCTTTGACCGATTTTTCAGGACGTTGTGCTGAGAAATCCACAATTTTGCCATAATTTCCAGGCTGATTGTGAGCCAACATCCCTGATGATTGTAATGCTCTCCTAGGAGAACACACAAATCCTTGACTATTTCACTATGGACTGCTGGAGGTGTATAGGAAAATACTTTTTATGTTTTTTGAGGGTGAAGAGCAACCCCGAAATCACTGAAAGAATCAGTCTATAGAACTACAAACATAACATTTGATTGCATCTACTTCCCACGAAGGACTCTAGTTTCATAATAGGCCATCTCATTGTTTGTCATGTCACAGTAAGTCATATAATGAAAAATACATAAGCAATGCTATATTGATAATAGATTTAGAATGATATAGGGTTAAGGGTAATCGTTAAAGGTAAAGGATGCAAGGGTGAGGGGCATGGGGAAAGGGGTTAAAGGCTCAAGATTAGGTGGTAAAAATAAAGGTTTTATAGTGGGGAAGGGTCTAAATGAAAAAGGTAGAGGGGTGAGTCTGAGGGGTCAGAGTATTGGAATTAAGGTTGGCTTAGGGTATGTGGTTAATGGGTTAAGAGTATGAGGTAAAGGGGTTTTAGTGGAGGGATGTGAGAGTCCATGTTAGGATAAGAAGTAAGAATGGTTAGTGGATTAGAGTGTAAGGTGAGGTTAAGGGGTTAAGGGATAACTCTTTCAGGGTAAGATGGTAGGGGTTTTTAGGTACGAGCCAATGGTCAGAGGGCAAGAGACTAGGGGGATTAGGGGGACAATTACGAGTTTGACAGTCCTACAGCGGACGGATTGAGGGTGAGGTTAAGGATCAGGAATTATTGGTAAGGGTCAGGCGTGAAGGGGAAGGGGACAAAAGGGGACAAAAGATTAGGGGCCAGATGTAGGCATCCAAAATACCGATTTTCGGCCGTTACCGACCGGTATTTGGATACTGAGATGTAGGGCATCTCAAAATACAGATTCGGTAATTTTACCGAATCGGTAAATTTACTGAATCGGTAAATTTACCGAATCGGTAAATTTCCAGATTCGGTAAAATTACTGAATCTGTATTTTGAGATGTAGGTGGCACTGTACACAGTAACAAAAACAAATGGAGGAGTGCCCCCTGGAGGCGAGACAGAGAAATTCTCTGCGCCTGAAGCTTAAGGCTTAATCAAGCACTTGTGCCCAACCTTGACATAGGACATAGCATGTCCTTTTAGAAGACCCCTCACTCACCAACCTAGTTGGTGACATGCTTCTTCATCGGGGTCCCACCCCGAAGGCCGAGTGCCAACAGGGTGTGCTACGACACCTGATTACAGTGGAGCGGGTATTTTTTCTCTTTTTATATGTGCAGTGATAAAAAGGGGTAAGTGAATTAAAAAGGCGGCCAGATCTACTCACTTCAAGACTTTATTCCTGAGTGGCTGGACGCCTCGGTAAAAGAGCTGTAGCACCTTTGTCTAATTAGGTAGACTTCGGTGTTAGAGACGTGTAGTGTTGATAAAATAGCGATGTGTGCTATGTGATTAAAATAAAAGTCTTAGGTCTACATGTTTCAACCTCTTGTGATTGTGGGTTTTCGTCAGGACCAAAAGGAAAAAGAGAGATGGACCTGGGTGGTACGCACACGCTAAGGAGCGCCCTACCCTCGATCCGTGGTGAATGGGGAAATCCAACTGGCGGAGGGCCAGATAAAAACAACTATCGCCGGTTACAAGAAGAAACTTGATGAACTGAATAGGGAAATCAATGAGTAGAAGGATAATCTGATGCAGCAGAAAGTGCAAAAATTTCAGAAAGACCTGAAAAGATTTTCCATGGTGAAAGCCTATCCCTATTCAGATCCGGAATATTTACCACCATCAAAGGCAGATGACAACTCGGATGCCTCAAGTAATGCCTCAAGTAACATCTCCAATGCCAGTAGTAATTCAAACAATGGAAACACCAAACAGAGAGGAAGAGGACGTGGAAGAATGCAAAGCAACTGGCCATCGTTCAATCCAGTACCGATGCAAGGCTATCCATATCCATTTAATCCCCAGAACTTTCAGATGTATGCGTGGCAACCACCATTCCAGCAACCATTCTACCCACCAAATGCTTAAAGACCGCCTTTTTTAGCCAGGCGCGGAAGGGGAAGGGGAAAGCGAAGACCGGGGAATCAAGGCAACCAAGTACATTGGGGATCGGAGGAGCCGGACACGAACCAACTTCGGAGCAAGACTCCACAGGCAGGGCCCAGCAACCGGAAAACTTAGTCACTAATCTAGCGACCAGACTCCTCTCGAAGGATGAGGAACAAGTACTGAACAAAGGCCTCGGGTTCGTCCCGACGGCCAATTTGGACAAATTCAAACTCCAGTGTGAGCTCTCATCCTTCTTTAGAAAATTGAAACTAAGAGCATTCTTTGAAAAGAAAGATGAGATGACCACCAATGATGATCCAAATGAAACAGGCCTGAGAACTAAATCAACCTTCATGCCACCACCACACCCGATCCCAGTGGAAGTAACCACATTTGAGCAGGCGGTCTTCAATGAAGTTGAACAGCTGACCCCGAAAACAACATTTACTAATCTGACCAAAAAGGAGAGAGTGGCCCTGGAGATGCTGAGGAATTGTGACACAATTGTGATCAAACCCGCGGATAAAGACGGTGGAGTGGTGGTATTGGACAAGTCAGCATATCAAACCGAATGCCGAAGACTACTGTCAGATGAGACCAGCTATCGGGAACTACCTAGTGACCCCACGGAGGAGCTACGTAGCGAGATCAAATCGCTAGTAGACTATGGAGAAGCGGAAGGCTATATCTGCAAACAGTAGGCTGATTTTCTGTGCAAAAGTGAGGGAAGAACACCTTACTTCTATATGCTCCCAAAAATGCACAAAAACAAACTACCCCCACCGGGGAGACCGATAGAATCCGGCCTGGGTTCACTTCTGGAACCACTATCTCGTTTTTGCGATGTCTTCTTCAAGAAACTGGTACAAAAAACAAGTACATACCTTCAAGACACCAAGAGCCTGTTACAACTACTCAACGATCTCACTGTGGACAACAACACCATCCTGGTGAGTTTCGACATTGAGAGTTTGTATACGAGCATTCCCCAGGACGCAACATTGAAGGTCCTAGAAAAAGCTCTAGAGGAGGAAGAATGGACTTCGAGAACCCCGAGAAATTTCATCTTAGAATGTGCAAGGCTTGCATTGAAAAGAAATTATTTTGAATTTGAGGGTACACTGTACCTCCAGACTGGCGTAACTTCGATGGGGAGCACCTTTGCCCCCAGCGTGGCAGGACTATATGTCCATGACTTTGAGAAAAAACATATACTGAGTGAAAAAAACCCTATAGATCAAATGTCCTGCTATGGAAACGGTACATTGATGATGTGCTTGCAATCTGGAATGGAACAGAAGATTCTCTGGCCTCCTTTTTCAACTGGATGAATACCTGCGACGACAATCTGAAGTTCACCTATGTCAAGGACCAAAACACACTTGTGTTCCTTGACCTGGTTATAAACAAAGTCAATGGGAGCTTTGAAACTGTAACACACTACAAACCTACGGCAAGAAACAATCTTCTAAGATTCGAAGGTTTTCATCCCAGGCCATTACGGGAGAATCTTCCGTACGGGCAATATTTACGGATTCGTCGCAATTGTAGTCAACTCAAGGACTTTAAAGAGCAAGCAAGCGACCTCACCAAAAAACTGAAGGACAGAGGTTATCCGGACAGAATCTTGCAAAAAAGTCAGAAACGTGCTCGCAACCAACCCCGGGAAGTACTTTTGGAAAACACAGTGATACCAGCTGAGGAAACTCCACTCACATGTGTTACCACATACAACAAGATTTCAAACGATGTAACCAGGGTGATAAATAAACATTGGTCGATTCTGAATTCTGGCAAAAGGAAATGGGAAAAACCACTTTTTTCTTTCAACAAAAAGCGAAAAGCATAAAAGATGCAGTGGTAAATACCAGACCAATAATGAAAGCAGTACAAAATGAAACAGTGCTAAATGCCTGGGGGCTACCAAAAGTGACCGGCCATTACAAGTGTGGCAATTGTAGTGTGTGTCCCTTCACGACAAACACTAAGACCCTGGATCTGGAACCAGGTAAGATCTGGACAATCCGAGGTCATACAAACTGTAACAGTGAAAATGTAGTTTACAGAATTACGTGCCCCTGCAATCTGCACTACATCGGTATGACCAACAGAAAAGTCAAGCTACGTATGGGGGAACACAGGAGCACCATCAGGTGTAAGAAGTCCATGACCAGATTGACAGAACACTACCTAACTGCAGGACATACGCCTGACGACCTACAATGGACTATCATTGAACAGATAAGCCCTGGGAACAACCTGACTCAATGCCTCTTTGAAAAAGAACAGAGATGGGTTTATAGGCTGTCAACCCATAGGGTTGGTCTGAACGACAATATCCCCTGGAATTCAGTCATGGGGTAAAGAGTACATTATCAATAAAAAAGTATACCCCAGACTTATAACTTGTATCACTGCCCTCGTAGTCATTTGGAAGTACTTCTGACTACACTCCGTGACACGCTGTGATGTGGTCTCTACACATATCCGAATACCGAGAGTAACTGTGGTAGAAGCACCTTATTATTTAAGTTAAGATGCGATTTGCAACTTTTATTTGTTATCCTAGACCCTGCCCCTTCTGCCCCTGGTGCTCGGCTTTGACTGTATTTAACACATTCCTATTGGGATCGAACTGTTAACAAATCCCGCCTCGTTATCTTGAGTTTACAAAGGCGCCTCCGAGTCCTCCTCGAAACGCCAAGGGTTGCCATAGAAACTGAGTTCCAAGCCTCAGTTTGACACGAGAACTCGCCGATTGGCCGAGCGTCCAACGTGAGCGGCCCAACCACGCCCTTTCCAGGAAGCAGAGCTCCAAACTATTTGAACGCTCCCGCACTGAGGGTGAGGGATTACCACGGAGCGTATCGTCTATGGAACCAAGTAGGTTACCAGTCCGAGGAACAAGTAAATTGGATCTCACACGATCTCCTTGGATTTAGTTTACACGCACGAGATGACGATCTGTCACTCATAGCGTTTTCCGCTCGTGTTTTTACGTTACCCTTTAGGTTACACGAGCATCGCCTTTGGACCACGAACCCCCATGAGGCGGAATCTTACCGCTCTATGAGTAAGCTGAATGTATTACAAATATCCGTGTGTTATCTTGCTACATCTAACCAAACGAATTATCCGATCCTATAACTGGGATAAACAAATGTGGCGTGCATGGGTATTGTGTGAGACATCACGACCTCCCTTAGTAGCCGTTTTTTCACCACGATATGCTTAAATTGCACAGTTCTTACCGCAAATAATTCTTAGTAATCAAAAGACCTATATAGTCTTGAAACTTTCTCCCATCAATAGGCTTACACAGCCTTACAGCCCTTGAAAACAGTATCAGGATCTAAGCCACACACTGATCCTAATGGCTGGATACACCGCTAATGGAGTAGACACAGACACGGTTATTTAACCATTTCTATCTACCTACCGCGAGGAGATGAATTGTCTTCTACTCCAACTTCTATATGTTATATGTACAACCAATGTTTGTTTTGTATTGTGTGATCCCAACCACCCTTTCCAAAAATAATTTTTCTTCACAGGTTTTTCTTCCAGAGTGGGGAGAAGACTACATTTTGTATAGGGAAACAATTTTGCATTCCCATTCACCACGGATCGAGGGTAGGGCGCTCCTTAGCTTGTGCGTACCACCCAGGTCCATCTCTCTTTTTCCTTTTGGTCCTGACGAAAACCCACAATCACAAGAGGTTGAAACATGTAGACCTAAGACTTTTATTTTAATCACATAGCACACGTCGCTATTTTATCAACACTACACGTCTCTAACATCGAAGTCTACCTAATTAGACAAAGGTGCTACATCTCTTTTACCGAGGCGTCCAGTCACTCAGGAATAAAGTCTTGAAGTGAGTAGATCTGGCCGCCTTTTTAATTCACTTACCCCTTTTTATCACTGCACATATAAAAAGAGAAAAAATACCCGCTCCACTGTAATCAGGTGTCGTAGCACACCCTGTTGGCACTCGGCCTCCGGGGTGGGACTCCGATGATGAAGCATGTCACCAACTAGGTTGGTGAGTGAGGGGTCTTCTAAAAGGACATGCTATGTCCGATGTCAAGTTTGGGCACAAGTGCTTGATTAAGCCTTAAGCTTCAGGCGCAGAGACTTTCTCTGTCTCGCCTCCAGGGGGCACTCCTCCATTTGTTTTTGTTATATATTACTGGGGACTAGGAGTTTCCACCTCACATTTGAGTGAAATACCCTCACTCTCTTATTGTTTTCTCAACGGCACTGTAAACAGTGCCACAGGGCTTTAAGGATTCGTTATTTACCACCAACTATTAGTTGGTGGTAAATAACGAATACCTGTGTATATGCAAATCTGTGCATGTACACCTGTGTCATGTGACAGACATACATGCCCTTAGGGCATGTATGTGTGCCACATGGCACACAAGCACTAATCAGGGGTGCAACAGGGTGTCAAAGTGTCACCCTGCCACCCTTGACTTTTTCGCTATTTACCGAATCGGTAATTACTGATTCGGTAATTGACATTCATTCCTATGGGCCTGGAGGCCCATAGGAATGAATGGCAATTACCGAATCGGTAAATACCGTTTCGAATCTTACCGATTCGGTAAAAAATACCGAATTATTACCTACATCTAATTTACCGATTCTAAAATACCGAATCGGTAAAATTAGGTATTTTAGAATTGGTAAAAAGATTTACCTACATCTAGCTCTAAGGGTCTAAATTTGAGGGGTTATGTGTGAGGTTATGGGGCTAAGGGATAGGGGGTCAAGGATCAGGGTTATGGGAATGGAGTAAAGGGATAACAGGTTAAGAGTAAGATAATTTATTAAGTATGTATAGATTAGGGACTAAGGGCAAGTCAAGGGTTAAGAGTAAGTTGTTAAGAATGTAAAGGTGAGGGGTGATGTGTAGAAGGTCAAAGGTAAGGAGGTTAACGGATTTAGAGGAGTCATTATTTTTACAAATAGGTGTGGTAAAAGTCACAAGGTAAATAAACAACGATGAAATGGTGACAAAGAAATGGTTAAAAAGTGCATACCAAGAGAATGGCGAGTAAATGTTAAATGATGAAAAACTGCAATTACAGTTTTAAAAAGCAAACAGCAAGTAAGTAAATGGTATGTATCCATTAAACCTGCCACTTTTAAAGTTCACCACTCTGCACAGATTCTCATTGTGGGATTCTATTTTGTTTTCAATGTATTCAAGCTTTCAAAAGCCTTACTAAATGGTATCCTATGCTCCTTCTCTTGTTTCTTGGAGACGCACTTAGATTTATTTTTGAGTAGCATATAGGTGCTGTGATCACCTTCTTGGCCATTATTGAAATCCTGTCAGATTGATGGAAGGTTGTTTCAGTGTGAGGCAAGGAGTCACTGTGATGAAAATTGTGTTTTTCTATTTATAGGGCATCAAAAGATAACCAGTCACCATATCCAGCACATATGAGATGTGCTCAATTAATGTCTCACACCTAAGATAATTATCCATACCTTACAACCTTACATTATATAATTTGCAAAACAACATAACATAAAGTAATGAAACATAATGTAACTTTCCAAAATGCAAAGGAAAGCATGGCAGCACACCATATTAAAAAATAACAGAATAAAACATGGACTTCTGAGGAATGCGCCTTCACTGTAAGAAAGACCTTGGCATTGTGGACATATAATGCTTTCCTATATATTTTTTAGATGTAAGTGAGATAAGGTACTATGTTAAAAAAATAGCCAATGTCCCTGCAACTTGACATATAGATTTTCAATCACTTTAAAATTGAAACAGCACCCATCCTTGTATCTCTATAAAATAACTGCATAATAATGTCTTGAGTCAATGTAACAATCCCTTTTGAAAGTGAAACCAAAACCATAAAGACTGAGACAACCGCAGACTAAACTTACTAACAATTCTTGATGTCAAAATACCACCTAAAACATGAGGCAACAGATTTGTTAAATCATAACTCCATTGATTGACACAGTTCTAAAGGGTTTCATTAAGGGCAAAATAAGCTGTAATAACAAAGCAAATGTGAGATTTACTTTACTGTAGAAAATCAAAAGGGAGACATCACTTTTTAATAGTTTTAGATGTGGAAAAGGCATTAATTAATGTTAACCTTTTTATATCTACTTGAGAAGTTATGTACATTGATTTGTGCGGAATTGCTTTATTAATAGCATCTAAGCTATGTATAGTGATTTTATAGCAAACCTTTATGTAAATGTTCAATTATAGATGCTAGTTTCCCTGCATAAGGACTAAACAAGAGTGCCTTTTGTCTCAATTCATATTTAAGTTAGCCCTTGTGCCCTCAGCGATAGCCTCCAGGCCTGACAACAATATTTTACATGATTAAATAAGTAATGGGGAGAATCCTTTCTTATAGTTATCAGACAACATGTTGTTAACAAAGTCATTAACTGAAAATACTTACCAATACTACTGGAACTGCTGAACTAATTTGGATCCTTGCAAGGTTATACAATTGAAGTAAGACACCAGAATTAAAAAACTGACAAGTAAAAAATTAATACTCCGACATGCAACTCCAAAGGCTGCTCGCACAAATGATATACATACAATTCCAGAGAGCGGTAACTAAAATGTTCAACATTAATGAACTTATCAGTAAGCTAATCCTGGAATAGCTGTGAACATTGGCACAAACTAAATCTAGGATTCTTGGCAAAAGGTACCACCATAAAAATGTATGCTATATCAAGGATATCATAGATTTTACAAAATATATGTGCTTCCGGCAAGAGTAACCTTTATACTAAAAAAACCAAAAAAACAAGCTGGCAAGTTTGAACTTTCACCCAAGGAAATCCTAATTAGGTGGCTTTAGTTTTTCTAACCTGAGAGAATATCATCTTGTTTTCACTCTAAACTAGACAAGTCTTTGGTTCAAACCTGTCTGTCTGAAGTTCCTAAGAGGATTTATATTGTAAAACAACTCATTAATGGGTAATCTTTTGCAATTTTGCTGTTTGTGGGAAACTCAAGATCTCAATATTTATCCATAACAGTATAGGATTTACAAAACAGGCCATGATAAGCAATATTTTTTTATAAATACATTCAGGATATATAATGACTAGTTCAAATCTTAAGTCATTTTTGAAAACCTTTTCCCATCTATAGAGACAAGCCCTTCTAGTGTCTTAGAATAGGACACATACAGACATTTTGACAGAGGGTGTAGATAGTATAGTGAGAGAGTAATGCTATTTCTGACATGTGTAGAATGTATGCATAGTGAATGCTCATTGAATGTCTGATGATTTTAATTGCCGCTAGTGTCATTCAATCACCAAAATGCTTGATCTTTATATATGTTTTTTTGTTATGTGTGAGAAATAGCCACTTGGTCTCTAGTATCATTTCTTTATGGCTGCAGACGGGGATTTCTACAGATATGCACTGTTACTTTTGCTATTCCCCGGTTTTATAAATGCTCATCCCAAGTACCAGATGTCGGAAACGTTGTCCCTCACTCTGCTTCCCTTCATCCTGAGTGTAGAGACCTCCAGATGAACCATGTTTTGTTTGGTGGTATTGTTTCCTTTTTGTTTCTGTAGAGTAAGTCCTACTTGTAGGTTCCTATCAAGGCATGGAGTTTGAATCCTCTATAGAAAAATATCATCGTGCAACTGTGGGCTCCCCACCCATTGACCAACATGTAGGTATTATTGTACTTTTCTTTCAATACTCAGGATACATGGGTCACCCCTACCTATAGTAATACATATACCAATATAATTGTTTCTACACATTGCTGTGAATGAAGCACCATCATAACAGTTACTGAAGAAGAGAAGTTTAAATTGAGATCAGTATTTAAGCTCACAAAACTATTACTACTTTCTGAATATGTATTACTGCAAGCCCCACAAAAACAAATGTTGTGCCTAAATAATAGAAGAAATGACTAAATAGGCGCCTCTTGTAAATCAGAACCCGGCAAATTAAAGGCAAGATGATCAGTGCTAAAAAAAAATCTAAAAATTGTGCAAACCTTTATTGAAATTCTAACACCGCTTGACACGGACTTATTCCAATGTGGACTAAGGCATGCGCTATTGCGCCAGTGTTGAAATGGGGTAAACCTGCATCCACCTATAAAGCAGAGGCATATCTATAATCAGCTCTACAGGCCTATACTCTGAATGGCCCAATTAGCACCCTCCCTACACGCCCTCCCCTAGCAATTGTTATGTAGTCTATGGGAGAGATTCTTAAGTTTTTGACTTCTGTCGATCCCCGCTGAATATTTACTAGAATCCAGGACCCCGCACTGAAAGTTACTTTAGTCCACAGAGACTCACTGAATCATTATTTGAAGCCGGGGACCCGGGCCTAAACATGTTTTATAATTTGAACCTCAAACCAAGAAAAAAAAATACAGAAACAAATACACGTCAAACAAATTCATCTATGTCGAACTATCATAACCAAGTATTGTAAAATTAAAAGTTACATTTTAATGAGAAGGGAGCTTTTCTATATGAGGATATTAATTCTAAAATATGAAGTAACATGCTAAACTTAACCCATCTCTTTTTTACCCCAATGCATTCTCTCTTTTGACAGAGCTTCAGTTCATACCAGCCATTGTCCATATTATATTCTGTTTGCTGTACTTATGCTTCTCCCATGAATCGAGCAAAGGATACCAACTTAGATCCTGATTTAGAGTTTGGATATCCCAACCATTGTACTATAAGTGCATTATATCCAATGGCACTTGCAATACAGCAGACGAGATATCCGTCATGTTTGTGATAGATAACCCTTCCACTGAATACTAAATCAGGACCTTAGTTTTTGGCTTCCAATTTCAAATTCCTACAGATTTACAGAACATTATACATTTTCCATCTGTATGAACCTTATTCATTTGGCAGTATTATTTACTTTTCTAAGCGGTTGTAGACCACCTTGAGTATGCATTGCGGAACACTAGGTGCCCACGGACCACAGGTTAAGAATCACTGCTCAATGGGCCCAAATCATGAGATGTTTTCTGTGATATTGTCTCCAGAATTTGAGGAGTAGACCAGTAGTAGACCATGTGTAATCAAGGAGTATTCCTGTCATACTACATTAAACCAAGTGTGGTTCAAGAGGACATAGCCCCTACTTATCGCAAAATCTTTGTGAATCTGTGCCTTTTCAGAAGCCTTCCCTTTTCAATATAATTGTTAATAATATAGGATTATAGCCTGCTGTCAAAGACTACACCTGTTGTTGAAGGCCCTGATACTGAGTTACAGCCCTGAGCCACAGGTTAGGGCTTATAATGAGAGCCTTTAACATCCACTATAACCTACGACAGAAGGTCTATGGGGTTATTATTAGAACATTCCATCCACTGAGGTAAGAATGTTTCAAAATAAACAGGAAGAAACTGAAAGTCAAACATTGGAATGTTGTAGGTGAAGGTCTAAATCAGCAATTATAGGGTCAGAATCACTCTATTGACTACAATGGTGCTCTCAATACTCCAATATTCACATTATTATTAGAACTTTGGAATGTTGGGAGCGCCTTTGAAAACAATGGAGTGCTCCGGGCTTCTAATGGCCGTTAGAAGCCCCGAGCTCTAACATTCCAATGCTGTCATTCACAGCAGGCCTCATGGTGCCAAGGGGATGTCAACTCCTTTGGCTCCGTGAAGGCTTTTCTTTATTTGTTAGAACATTCTGCCCTCTTGTGGTGAGATGTTGTAATAGTTTCATAGCCCTCTGTACTTGGGCTATACCAGCATTAAAATCCCACTCACTTGTTAAAGGCCTGCGGCTCGGGTCTTTAACACTGGAACTGGCCTTTAATGGCCGGAATAGCCTGCTACTGCAGGTTTTAAGGTTATATGACATTTCAGTTCAGCAATGCACACTCATAGTCTCCTGATTTGTCAAGTTACACATGAAATACATTAAGACTGGAAAAAATACGTTCTCTCACCTTCACTTAGTTCTTGAGGTGTAGCATCTAGAACCTGCCACCCATCATATGCTGATCCCAAATCCGGCCGAGTGAACCAGCCCTCGTTCCAGACGTGAAAGTTCCTAAAACATATCAGGTTAAATTGGGTGACTGGAGGCCATATGTAGAAGAGGGACATGAAAAGGGTTCATTTCCAATTCATAAGTTTCAAAGTTAGCTGGAATTGATCATGTCATTTTAAAAGAGAAGGCAAAAGAGGATTTTTTAGATCAAATATAGAGAACATAGTTTGACGACTATGCCTAAACAGAGCTACAACGCTGGGCCTGACTCAGAACAAAGAGTCAAATACTAATCCCTGTGAAAATCAATGTTTGCACATTGATCATCATAATGCAAAGATGTGTGATAAATTGGGCACCATCTGCTTCCCATCTGCCCAGACTAATTTTTTCAGGTAAAATCTGCCTATATATTGTGGGGTAGAAAAACAGAAAAAGTTTGCTGTAGAAAAACAGCAAACGTGGAATTTGTTGTGTTGAATTCTGAGGGGCAGATTTACAAGTCCCTTGCGACAACTTTACGCCGCTGTTGCATCACTTCTGTGATGCAGCAGCTCCATCAACAATGTGCCACATTGCAACATATTTACAACGTGACGCTTCTAGCGAGATGCATCACGTTGTAAAGCCCTGCGCTACTTTATACCTGCTTCAGGTATAGCGTATGCAGGGTGGGTGTTCCGATGTACGAAAACCTCATAAAAGTGACGCAGTGAAATCTACAAGATTTCACTGAATCACTTTTACGATGCCACTGTGTCAAAACCTAGCGCCTGCTTGAAGCAGCCGTAAGGAGTAACGCAGCATGATAGGAATGGGCATTTCTTACCATTGCTGGAGTTGCATCGTGCACCTAATGCGACTCATCCATGGTGGCGCAAGGGTTTTTTTACGTGTCGTAAATTAACTGGCGCATCTCTGGTAATATGCAGAGATGCGCCAGTTCTTGTAAATCTGCCCCTGAATCCGGATGGTATGTCTCATTGCCGAGTTAAAACCCTTGCATCTGTGTGAAATATTGAAAAATGTTAATATAAATTGCACTGCTAGAACCAGAAAACATAATTTACGCTTTTTAGCAATGGTCAGTAGGTTGTTTAATGTTTTTTTTGCTATGAAGTACTTTGAAAATGTGTGTCCTTAGTAAATGATAGAAGCAATTAGATGTTTAGCTACAATATATTAACTTACAACCTTGCGGTTGTTTTTAACCGCATGCGCGCTGCGGCGATTTTCGCGCTAAGCGGATTTTTTCAAAAAGCCGCGTTACATGACGAGCTCAGCGTGCGAGCGGCACGACTCATGACGAGCTTAGCTCGTCATGAGCGCCGAAGGGGTTAAGTAACAATGTGGCACACTTATCACCAGTTGACCATTTTATCGAACTGGAATTTGCTGATAACTTTTTGCATTTATGTATTTGCCATAGTATACGTGCGACCAAAACTTCTTGGGTACTAGAGCACTTTGCAATTTAATACAAGCTATTTACTTAAGAAGCAATTGACCCACACCAAATATGGTTGCCAGCTTCACTTTTTAACGAGATGCAGAGGTAAATAAACCTGCACTGAGAAGATCCTATGAAAACGTTTTTGGATCTACCTTCTGTTGAACCAAAAACAAAATGTTACAATTGATAATATGCTAGTGTCACATGCCAAGAGAAACATGTCCAGTGAGGCCATTTGACCAATTGCCAAGACAAGGAAATATATGTCACTCAAATATGCATTTCCTTATATTTAAACATAAATGTATTATTTCGCACCCATTCTTGTGACTGATGACAACTGCCTAACACTGAATGGGATTTACATGTTATAGATGGCACCAGCTGTCATTCAATATGAATGGATGATGACCAGAACCCTACTGCAAACCTATACGTACTGGATCCATTTACTACAAAGACCACATCATTCCAGGTGGAACAACCTGCTCTCTGCTTAATTTCAGCCAGGGATTGCAGGTGCTCGGCACTACACCTAATTGACAGCACCAGGGCTTATGACAGTGTGCCTCATGGTGGCACTGTCTGGCTAATTTAGGTAAGAGCACCACAGCCATTTAGTAGTTCAATTTACATTTACAATAACTAATACCTGCCTCCCAAGCCATTTTTTATAGCTTTGGGGGCCTAGAATAGTATGAATTGTCACACTGGTAGGAGTGTAATGGTTAGTAGCTGTGTTTGCACTATCATTGGCTGCTATCAGGGGCAATGTGTGGCGCATGCTTCAGTGGCCTCCCGATTAGAGCCCCAGCACTTATTCTTTTACAAATTAAGCACTGACCCTGCTTCCCACCATTCCCCTACTATCATGTTAACAATATATTTACTTCAAAGTGCTACATCAAGGTGATGACAGGACGACAGGCTGTAGTAATTGCCGAGGCTGATGTAAAAGTTCTGTCTGTTCCAGCAGTGTTACTGTAAAGCATGCCATTGTGATCAGGGCCCAACTGGGAACAGCAACCAGCCCTGGCAGATTGCTGCTCGACAGGCCCTGGTCAAACATTCGTATTGTGTGTGTGTGGGGGGGGGGGGCAGCTAGTAAAAAGCACAACTCCCGCTTTTGTTACTGGGGCCCAATATTGCCGCACTGCTGAAAAACTGGCCCCCGGTGACAAAACCGCCCCCGAAGGCCAGAAAACTGGAATCCACTCCTCCGGCCCACCAGGGAAATGCCCAGTGCCCGTTATGGCCAGTCAGGACCTGATTGTGATAGAGGTGCGCCTTTCACGAGGCCCATAGTTTATCTCGATCCAGATTTGTTAGTGCGTCCTGTGCTGCAGGCCAGGCTCTGACCTACAGCTCTCCGTGCTTCAGAACGAGAGATGTGCTTTGCTCGATCCCTCCTTCAAGTGTCTAAACTAACCATGGTCCCAGTACCATTTTGAAGTAATTGGTTGTATCAGCTGTTCCGAGAACTACACTATCCCAGAATCATTGGTAAAAGACTGCAATCAAAGTGTCAAAATAGGACAAATTACAAGTACTTTTTTCTATTAAAAACATCCATATAACCTGGAAGAGGAATTTCAAGGGTGTACCCCAGGATGCATACTGCACAGGGCTCCTCGAGGGAGTGAGATTCACTGCCACCAGGAACAACTCAAAGCACAAAAAATGCACAAGAAATGTATATGACAATAACACAGTCATGATGCAGTTGAGTGACCTATGCCTGAAATGGCCTGAGGATAACTTCAGATGCTATAGAAACTGAAGAAAACAGAGCTGATGCTATGTAGAGACCTAGGGCCCGATGTAGGAGCCCTAATACCGGTCGGAAACGGCCGATTTCGGCCGTTTCCGACCGGTATTAGGGTTTTCTAATGTAGGAGCATGCTTTACAGAATCGGTATTTTACCGAATCTGTATTTACAGATTCGGTAAAATTACCGAATCGGTAAATACAGACTCGGTAAAAATACCGATTCTGTAAAAGCACATGTAGGTAGCACATCTTTGAGTGCCGCAGGCCTTTCAGATTCGGTATTTTACCACCCAATCCAATTGGGTGTTAAAATACCGAATTCAGGTGTGCATGCACATGTGTGCATGCACACCTAGCCATCTGACAGACAGACATGCCCTTAGGGCATGTCTGTGTGCCACATGGCGCACATGCCTATTTTTGGGGTGCCAGAGGGTGTCAAAGTGACACCCCCTGCACCCTTGCAAAATTCGGTATTTACCGATTCTGTAATTACAGAATCGGTATTGCCCATTGATTCCTATGGGCTTCAAGGCCCATAGGAATTAATGGGCTATACCGATTCGGTATTTACAGATTCGGTAAATACCGAATCTTAACGATTCGGTATTTACAGAATCTGTAATACCTACATCTCCCCCCTTCATATTTACCGACTCTTAAATACCGAATCGGTAAAATTCGGTATTTAAGAGTCGGTAAATATGAATTACCTACATCTGGCCCCTAATCACAGCCATCCACAACTTAACTTAATCAAGATTACCTGCTCCATAAGTACACAAGGATCACTCTCAGTGTCTGTCCCACATGTAGCAAGCAGTCTCGATTTCTGAGGACACCCCTTTCACAAGTTAGAGTCCCAACCTCTCACAGTAGACTGTTCTGTCACCTTAATCCAAATAAAATAGGGAAACTACTAATTTTACTGAAAGTTTTTTTTATATATCTATCGTTATTGTATTTTTCAGAAAAATACAAATAACCAAGGCAAGCAATCAGTTATTGGTTATTAGGGTGGTCAGGGGACAGTCAAGTATACCAGATACATTATTATTGGGATCGGCAGTTACTTTGGCTGACTGACAACTCATGGTACATACACAAACTTTAGGGCCAGCAAGTGCAATGACATACATTCGTATTCTGGGGGACCATAGTCCCGGCATCCGTACAACTCCTGGGTATCCCTGAAGGTCGCAGTTACTCACCAGGCATGGGCCACTTGTGCCTGGAATGTGGACATACGTGTGGGTCATATGTCTATCATCAGGCTTGCTTTCTAGTTTTTCAATAAAAGCATCCAACTTATCGTATCTCTATTACCCCTTCTCCTGATGCTATATGGGAGACTGGACAGTTACTTCTGCCTAAGCCTATTTGTGCAGGTCAATTTTCCATCTCTGCAGTGGGGGAGCTGCTGCAGATTTCCATGCCATGGCGATTCCACGCTGTGCCAATACCAGGGCTAAATTCACAAAACCATTCGCGTTTTTATTCTTTGTTGATGTTGGGCACAACCCTACTAATGTCTGCACCATGTCAAGGGGAAGGAGCCCTCAATCAGCTCCCCCAAATAATGCAACACTTCTTCCCACTATCTGATGATCACAGGAAAGTGCTTAGGATCAGCACAACAGGGGCAAGCAGGGCATGCCCCTGGCAACATGCACCTTACCCTCTTTGGTGTCAGGGAAGTGTGATGTAGGATATTAAACCACAGCCTGGCATTCATTGATGATACCTTCTTTACAGATTGTAGGCACAGTTTCCAGACAGTCTGGACCAATTCCCATCCTAGTCTAGTTTCCCAATGAGTTTTCAGCTGCTTCCTTAGTGCGGTAACTTGTCATGAGTCAGCAATACTGTCAGCTCGGACACACTTTGTGGAACCCCCCCCCACCCATCCCCAAATCAGTCTCTGCAGAATGGATAGTGCTCCAAATAAGAGGGAGCATATTGGGCTCAATCACCGAGTTTGTGGAAGGAACCAGATCGGTAGGTCTGACAAGTATGACAACTGTCCACGCATGCATGGACACATTTTTCCAACTGATCCTGGCCACTTTTAATAACTTATGGTCTGCTCTTGTGACCAATGCCATACCAATTAAGTAGTTGAGAATGCCAACCTGCCCCAATTCCCCCGGCACACCCCACACTCCTGCTCCCCTAGCCCAGCCAGTGTTCCATCTATTGTAATCGGGGTTAAGCATAATATAATTGATAGTTGGGTGCTCCCAGTCCCTCATCGTCAGAGGACCGTATAACTTCATCAAGGGCATGCTGTGTCTATCACCCCCATCCTATCAGATAAATGACATTAATCGGAACTGCCGGTCCCAAAAGAAGGCACTGGGCAATACTACTGGCAGTGGTGAGAAAAGATACATGAGCCGGGACGGGAGCAACATCTTAGAGATTGCAATCCTCCCATACGTGACAACGGCAGTTGGGTCCAGAATGACAGTGAGTGCTGCCCCTGCATGACAACCCTCCCAGATTTCCATCTATTAGGTCTTGTTCGCGATGATATACTGCAATATTGAATATGTCTAAGTTCCAGCGAAGTGGAATGGACAGGCATGTTTGCACTCATCCCTCCGCCACCTTCAGCAGGAGGAGCATACATGATTTGTCCCAGTTCACCCGTAGTCCCGATATGGCCCTGAACTCTCAAGGAGTTCAACCAGAAGAGGTACATTATTGCTGTCAACCTGTAAATAAATCAGCACATCTTCAGCATAGAGGGAGACACTATGGGTCTGCCGTCAAATGACTATTCCCAACTTTGGGGCCGTTGGATCGCAAAAGGCACACCAGAAGTTCCATTACTAGCACAAATAATATGGGGAGAGAGTGGGCAGCCTTGTCTGGTACCGCTGTATATGGCTATGGGCTCTGAGATCTCCATGCTCATGTTCACCTTGGCCAATGAGCCTGTATAAAAGAAAGTGACCCACCTTTGAAATTCCCATCAGATTTCCAGCTTGCTGAGGCCGCAAAGAGAAAGGGCCAACTCAGCATATCAAACGCTTTTTTAATGTCCAGCAAAGCCATCCAACACTGGGTGGATCCACGCTTGGCTAAGTCCATAATGTGGAACAGCCATCGAAGGTTAAGGAATGTGCTCCTGCCCATTCTAGTCAGAGTGTATTATTGTTTGCATAATGGGAATTAACCGGTACGCTAGTACCTTTCCCAACACGTCGGGTTGGAGTAAGGAGGGAGTGCCGTTGCCGTGTGTAAACAGGTCTGGGAGAACATCGTGTGTAAGAAAATAAAGGAAAGAGATTCGCCCAGGAGGAATGGTCGTGGGTGGTGATTTTTCTCCCCCTAGACGAGATTTAGACCCATGAATTGCTCTTTTGGATTGGCTAGTCTGATTAAGAGTTGGATATCAGACACTTTGATTTCACCCTCGTCCTGAGGAGGCCAAGATATCGGAAGGCCTAAACGCGTCCGCGTCGACATGCTTCAAGTTCATAAGAGGAGTCTGAGGATATTACTTTAATTATGAGATTTTGAGTCATCACAATCACTGATTTGTTGTTCTTGATTGATTAGAACTGATTGTGTTGAGACAGGACTACATCTCAATGTACTCCCTGAATCACCTATCGCATGTTGACAGGTGGTGTAATCCTTATAATCCAGACTTCAAGGTCTCTGAGATGGTCCTCAATGTCCTTGAACTGTCTGTAGAGCACATTCTTAGTGCACTGTCTCTGGGAGACAGATAACTGTAAGATTTATATAAATGCATCCCATTCCACCCCGGGTCAATGGTTATATCCTCATTATCAGTGAAGTACAGCTGTATTGACAGCCCTATCCAATCACAAAATATTGGTTCTTTAAGCGCTGTCTTTGGCACTCACCACTCTGGAATCCGGGGATGCCATTACCCCAGTTCAAGGTAATTAACAATGGGCTATTATCTGACAACGTACATACCAGACATTTTGCCCCCACCAGCCTTGCATGCACCTCCACTGTCACAAAGGCCATTCCAATTTTAGTGTGCAGTGAGTATACTCGTGAAAAATTTGGAAATTGTCTACCGGTCAGGAGCATTGCCCAGCACAATTCTGTGACCTACGTATAAGCAGCCCACTGTTGGAGCATTCAAGTGTTAGCTGACGCCTATGTGCCAGAGATCAGAGGGTGCAACCTATCCAACTGCAGATCTTGGACACAGATATAATCACCGCACCGGATACCCGGAACCTGTACCGTGGTCAAGAGAGTGGAGGTAAGAGGCACATAGAAAGGAGACTGCTTGGCATTCAGTGCATACAGTGCCACCAGTGCCAGAGGTGCCCCGGATAAGTTGCCCTTGAGGATCACATACTCTGGGTCTATCCTGGTTTGTCTCACAGTGAATGGTATACCAGGCACTTCCCAAATCAGTAAACATTACTCTTCCATCGTTTGGCAAATGTTTGTAGTTTCACCACCATCTAAATCATTTCCTGCAGTCATGCAAAATGTACGTGCCTGCGTTTAAGGTATGTGCATATTTTATAACATTTCTCATGCATGGCCATGCCACAGACTTCCACGTCAAAAAAGAGAATCCTGGGGGGAGGAGCTTGGCGGGCATCCGAGATGGCCGCTTGAGCACAGCGCTCTCCGGACCCTCGCCGCCCCCGGCATTTTATCCTGACTGAATCCTGATTTCTTACAAGAATTCGTGTGGAGGACGTTTGGCTGATCAGCCTGGCACCTTTCAGAAATTGATTTGGATCTCTTATTCCTGAGATATGATGATCTGAACTTTTGGACTCCGCCCTCGAGGTGCGCCCGGGACGGGGTGCGGTTCTGTAGCCGTCCTGGAATTGAACAACAACGGCAGGAGATCTGGCCTTGTGGGTCCCCCTTCCTAAGTTTCGGTTTCGATTCTGTTCCGACTTGGGCCACGGGTGTGACTATCGAGTTGCGGCTGAGACCTGGAGGCGGATCGGCTGTTGGGTTTACCTCCGGACTATTTGCTGGCTTGGCGACCTCTACCCGAGTTGTGCCCCTCATTTTTGTGTACTTTGATCCTGTGTTTTGGGTGTTGGGCCCGTCGGCCCTGGTGGCTTGTCCTGTGACGCATCTTCAAAATGGCGGGCAGAGGGGACAGAGAGACGCGCAAGACGAAAGCACCACTGCGCGGAGCCCCGGTTCAATCAAATGTCATGGACCGCTATACTCATTCTAAGGGGTCCCCCGGAGCTGCCCTGCCTGGTTCTAATACAGCGTCCGAACGAGTTTTGGAAGAGTCGGCGGAGCCCTCCCTACAGGACATTATGGGCGCCATCTCGGGCGTGAGGGAATCCACCGGCCAACAGTACGAGGCCTTGGCCCATAAACTTGACACCGTGGCTATTGAGGTTAATCTTATTCGTGCTGATCTCGGCAAGACGAATGAAAGGGTGCAATCCTTGGACATTAAATCGTCCAGCCTCACTAAGGACGTCTCGGAGCTCCAGACGGAAATCGGCAATCTCCGTCGGGTGCACGACTTCATGACCCGACGTCTGGAGGATTTTGAAAATAGGGCACGTCGCTGCAATGTTCGCCTGGTTGGTGTACCGGAGAACCCTGAACCCCACTCGGTGGATCTCCTGGTTGAGGATCTGGTCTTGAACCATCTTGCCCCTTCCGGCCTTACGAAGTTCTTCACGGTGGAACGCGCACATCGTGTTCCAGGGGGCAGGGTTCGGCCGGGAGCCCCGCCGAGACCCATTGTAGCGAAACTTTTTCACTATAGAGACCGGGACGCTATCCTGCAGGCCTCACGGGTGAAGGGCCCGGTGGCCTTTGAGAATGCTACGGTGAACTTTTACCCGGACTTTTCCCAACAAGTTCAGAAACAACGGATGGAGTTTCGTGGGGCCAAGAAACGTCTTCGGGATCGGGGCTTACGTTATGCTATGCTCTATCCCACCAGACTTCGGATCGAGTATAATGAGCGTGCCCTTTTCTTTGATCGCCCAGATGCTGTTAATGACTGGCTAGACTCCTTGCCTGACCGTGCTCCTGAGACTGACTCCGCCGCTCACCCTGGGGGTGCCGAGGGTGGTATGGAGATCTGACTGTTTGGCTCACATGTTTTATTTTGAACACATTTTCAGGATTGTGGACCGGCGTTCCTCTGCAGTGTGATTATTTCATCTTTCTTTTGTTACTTTTCGTTCTTGATGTTTGTCAGGGGCGGGTGGAACGGAGACCTTTCCTCCTCCGGGGTCTTTGTGTAGACTAGGGGTTATGGGGCGACAGGCACACTGCAGGTTGGGGTGGCTCTTTAGCTTTTTGCAGGGGTGCAGGGTGGGGGGTGTTTCCTTTCAGTTTGGGGGAGGGGGGCTGGGAAGTTCTTTTCTTTTTGTGTGTTGTTTTCAAGGCAAATTGCTCCTGTATCTGTTGCTGTTTCTGATGTCCTGCTCGTGGATGAGGGGTCTGGGCTCGGGTGGTTGGGATGGGGGGTAGGGGGTTGAAATTTGTTTCCTGGAACGTTAATGGCCTGGGAGATCGTATTAAGCGCAGTGTGGTCTTGAATTGTATACGACGTTTGTCGCCAGACATTGTTTTCATGCAGGAAACCCATTTGATTGGTAATGTTTGTAATGCGATGAATAGATGGGGCTACCGCCTTGTGGCGCACTCGGGGTTTACCTCCGGATCTAGGGGTGTGGGTATCCTTGTTCGAACCTCCCTCCCCCTGGCGATTGACGAGGTGATTCAGGATGACCGTGGGAGGTATATTGTCTTGGTGGGTAGATATGAGGGCCGCACCCTGTCTCTCTTTAATGTTTATGTTCCCCCGGGTTTGCAGGCTTCTACTTTCACTGATTTGGGCCGTGTTTTGTTAGATCTCCCTGAAAGTACTCTCTTCCTGGCCGGAGATTTTAATTCGGTGCTTTCCGGCCTTCACGATCGCCATCCCCCTAGAGATACTCCGCAGGCTCAGCAGTGGTTGGGTGGGTTTCTAGATACCTTTGGCCTTGTGGACTGCTGGCGGCTTTTGCACCCCACTCAGCTCCAATACACTTTCCATTCTGGGGCTCATGGCAGTCTGTCTCGGTTGGATTATTTCCTGATGCCCGCGGCCCAGTCATCAGCGGTTCGCGAGATTTTGCATTTGCCAAGGGGTATTTCTGACCACTCGCCGCTTTGGCTTCGTTTCGAGGTTGGGGTGGAGACAGCGGGCCGAGTGGCTCCAATTAACCCATGGTATCTGTCCTCTCCTGAGACTCGTACCCTCTTGCTCAAGTCCATAGATGCATATTTCCTGGAGAACGAGGGGTCGGTCCCTTCGGCTGTGTCCCTGTGGGAAGCCTTTAAAACTGTGATTCGTGGACAGGCCCTCTCCTTGATTGTTGAAGCCAAGAAGGCCGGGAGGAGGGAGGTAGTGGACCTTGAGGGGGAGATCTCTGCTCTGGAGGATGAGTTGGAATCTGGTGTCACGCCTGAGAAGCTCCATGCCCTGGGTCTGAAACAGTTTGCATATAAATCCCTGGTCACAGACGCTGCTAAGGTGATGTTTCGTGAGCAACAAGGCAGATTGTACGATGTGGGTGATAAGGCGGGCAAACTCCTAGCGTGGTTGGACAAGAAGGAGAGAGTCAATCGTGTGGTGCCTGTGATTCAGTCTGCGAGTGGTGAGAATGTGACTGATCCGATTGCCATTGTTGATCGTTTTGCGGAATATCTCCGTGGTGTGTATGCTCCCGTGTCTGAGAGGGACGTGGCTGACTCCCGCTTACTCTTGCGTGATATCACTTTGCCCTGTGTCACCGACCTGGACCGTATTGCTTTGGACTCCCCTTTTACGAATGAACAGATAGCGACTGCTATCCGTTCGCTCCGTTCGGGCAAAGCGTTGGGCCCGAACGGGTTGCCCATTGAGTTGTACAAGCTACGCCCCGATAGGATGGCGCCGTATCTTCGCGCCATGTTTCTAGAATCTCGTGAACGTAACATCCTTCCCTATGATCAGCGCCTGGCGACGATTGTCGTCATCCCTAAAGATGGTAAACCACGTGACCTCTGTTCCTCATATAGACCCATATCCCTGTTAAATGTTGAACCCAAGGTTTTGGCAAAACTTTTGGCGACTCGTCTCCTCTCGGTTCTCGGGGATTTGGTCCATCCGGATCAGTCTGGCTTTATCCCGCATCGCAACACTGCTTTGAATCTGCGACGCCTTCACGGCGTGTTGGCGAAGGCGGGGCTTCTGACTGAGCCGGCCATTTTGGCGTCCCTGGATGCCTCTATGGCCTTTGATACTGTGGAGTGGCCCTATCTATGGGCGACTCTTGAGAAATTCGGATTCGGGTGCGAGTTTATTAGCTGGATTCAGTTGTTGTATGCGGAACCTTTGGCACAAGTTGTGGTAAACGGTAGAGTGTCGGCTCCCTTCTCCTTGGGCAGGGGTACCCGTCAGGGTTGCCCCCTGTCCCCGTTGTTGTTTGCGCTCGCTCTTGAACCATTGGCGGCCTGGCTCCGGTGGGAACCGTCCCTTAAAGGGATTCGCTGGGCCCCGGACTTCGAAGACCGCGTCTCACTTTATGCGGACGACATCCTTTTGTACCTTACTTCCCCTCGCAAGTCTTTAACTGTTTTATTTGACGTTCTTGTGTCCTTTGGCGCTAACTCAGGCCTCGTCATCAATTGGACTAAATCCTGTGTGTATGTTTTGTCTGGTGTCTTGCCTCCGTTGCCGAGCAGACTTCCTCTTCAGGTGGCCAGGGATGGCTTCAAATACTTGGGGGTTTTTGTTACCTTGGATTCGTCCCTTCGTTTTGATCGCAATCTCCTTCCCCCGTTACTTAGGCTACGTTTGGACGTTGCCCGTTGGCGCAGACTTCCCCTGTCTCCACTGGGTCGGGCGGCCCTGTTTAAGATGATGTCATTGCCACGGTTTCTCTATGCCCTCCAGAATTATTTTGATCCTATCCCTAAGTCCTATTTTCGGGAGATTGAGAGCCTTCAGAGGCAGCTTATTTGGGACGGGCGTCCGCGCATTGCTCTCGCGAAACTTTCCATCCCGTGGTATGATGGGGGCATGGCGCTCCCCGATATTAAGAGGTATTACTGGGCCTCCCATCTGTCCGCTATCAATCACGCTATGTTTTCGCCAGGTCGCAATCCGGCGTTTGAAATGGATAAACTTCAGCTTCCGGGAGGTGACTTTAACAGAGTGCTTTATTCTCGCTCCGCTGGGCGCCATCTTGTGGGACCTACATTGACTGCTTTGACGGTGTGGCGTGCCGCGAATGTGAGCTTGGGATGGGAGGATCGCTTGACGTTGGCGACGCCGCTTTATGCTTCAGAACGTCTGGGCGGTCTTTGGTCTTCCAAGGGTTTCGACCGTTGGGACATGATTGGGATTTCCAAGGTGGGGGATGTTTACTCTAAGGGTTCTGTGCGTTCGTTTCAGGCCCTCCAGGCTGACTATGGCCTGAGTGGTCGGGAATTCTTTCGTTATTTACAGCTCAGGCACGCCCTGACTTCGGTGTTTGCTCCTGGTGAGACTCCACCTGACTCTTCCCCCCTTGAGGACCGTATCCTTGATGGACATCTTCCTGATAGCACTATTTCCCTGATCTATAAAAAGTTGATTAACAATCGGTCCGACTTATTGGCCCGACTTCGGGAATTGTGGATGGGAGATGGGTTGGAACTTGATGATGAGGATTGGCAATCGGCTCTCTCCTCCCCGAAGGAGGTGGCTATTCCGGCTCGTCTCCGTCTGGTTCAATTGAAGATCCTTCATCGAGTGTACGTGACGGGACCGCGATTGGTGGTGATGGGCTTTTCCTCCGATGGACTGTGTAAGCGGGGGTGTGGATTGCGTGCTACTTTCCTACATATTCTCTGGGAGTGCCCGATGGTGGCTGCTTATTGGGCGGCCGTGCTTGACGTGATGGCTGTAGTGACTGGTGTGTCCTTGTGTCCGGAACCCCGTCGATGTCTTTTGAATGTTTGGGAGCCCACGGACTATTCGGTGGCGCAGACTAGATGGGCCACCCTGGGATATATGGTTGCGAAGCGAGATATTGCACAACTCTGGGGGGCCTCCAGGCCCCCTGACCTCTCGAAATGGGAGGATAACATGGACTGGTCCATGTTTCGTGAGAAAACTGTCTATGTGGCCAGGGGCAGACCCAGGGCATGGGTGAAGATGTGGGGTCACTGGAACGACTACCGTGGCGACATTTGTACTCCTCCCCTTGTGGGCACTGTTGGGCTTGCCCTGTCTCCATAGGCGGGCGTTCTTGGAACCTTTCATATAGGGGTGGTGCTGGTGTCTCCGGCCCTCCCCCTTCCCTTTTTTGTACTGACTTCTGGGTCCCTTCCCCCCCCCTCCCTCCGAGCTCCTCGGTACTTGGTGTTTTGCTACTGTACTTCTGTTGCTGTCCCCCCCCCTTACATCCATTGAGCTGACCTTCGGTACTATATTATCGCCTTTTGTGTGTGTTTGTTTTTCATATAAATAAAATCTATTTTTGTCCTGTAAATGGAGCTGAGTATTGCATTGTTGATTGACTTTTACCTCTGCGGGCATAAGTGATATGTGTCCACTCCTCTTTTAGCGGCCGGCCCGTGTGGTTGTAGGCCCATCCTTGTACTTTTTTTGCTTACTCAAATAAAGGTTTTTCAAAAAAAAAAAATAAAAAAAAAAAATAAGAGAATCCTGTCATTCTCCATGTCACCACATGGTGCCCTCCCCGTCAGTGGGGTGCCCTCCTCATTCCCCGCCCTGTCTCCACCAAGCTTCAGTTTGTGGATACTAACAATTGCTATAAGCATCCAAACATTAACCCCAAATACTCCCTTTCCCAGACTTAGCTACAGAACAGTCTTAGCCAGATGGACTGCACCCAGAACATGCGCATAGCCATTCCACTTGGATTGTATGCAGCATTGAAGAGGCCATCCGTTCAATCAATCAATCAATCAATCAATCAAACTGGGAATTGTCAAGGGTGCTACTCACCTGTGAGGGTCTCAAGGCGCTGGGAGGGGGTAAGCAGCTCCATTCAGTCGAAGAGCCAGGTCTTGAGGGTCTTCCTGAAGATGTTCAAAGAGGTGGTGGACTTAATGTCGATCGGGAGCTGGTTTCAGGTCTTAGCGGCGATGTGGGAGAAGGTTCTTCCACCGATTCTGTCTCTGCTAATGCGCGGGGTTTCGGCGAGGGCGAGGTTGGCGGATCGGAGGTCTCTCTTAGGTACGTGGACGAAGAATCTCTTGGGTACGTGGAAGGAGAGTTTCTCATTGAGGTAATGGAGTGCGGTGTTGTGGAGACATTTGTAGGTGTGGGTGAGTAACTTGAAGGGTACCCTCTTCTTAACGGGGAGCCAGTGGAGGTTTTGCAGGCGTTGGGTGATGTGTTCATGTTGAAGGATGCCGAGGACGAGTCTGACTGCGGTGTTCTGTATGGTCTGGAGTTTGTGGAGCAGAGACTTGTGGATTCCGGCTTAGAGGGCGTTTCTGTAGTCCTGTCTGCGGGTTATGAGTGCGTGGGTGATGAGCTTTCTTGATTGGGGGGGATCCATTCGAAGGTCTTGCGAAGGATGTGGAGGGTGTTGAAGCAGGTGGAGGCGACAGTGTTGATCTGTCGGGTCATGGATAGGGAGAAGTCAAGCACGATGCAGAGGTTCCAAGTGTGGTCCGTGGGGTGGATGGCTTCTGAGGGCGGTGGACCACCAGGTGTTGTTCCATGTGGTGGGGTAGGGTCCAAGGACGAGGACCTCTCTCTTCTCCGAGTTGAGCTTCAGGCAGCTGCTGCATGCTACCCGCATATCGCTCAAGTCACCAAATGTTCTCCAGCTACAGATGGCAGCATCAAAGAAGACCTCTAGAACTGGAGTCCACAGCCAGAACCCACTGATGTTTCTTGGCATAACTCTGAATTCACCAGCCACATCAAGTTGCTCAATCAGCCGTCATTGGGGTGACCTCAGGTCCCACCCTCTATGACTCCACCAACTCTTTGATAGTGTCTCAATCCGGGGTCATCTGTGACCCCACCCGAATCCTGATCCTCAAACTCCAATGAGCCCACTCTCTCCATTTCTGCCACCACTCGTGTTATTTTGCGCGCTACCTGTTCTTTAATTGGTTTGTGGCGGGTCCTCTTATTGGTGCGACGACGCGCAATTCCACTGGACTCTAACCAGTCTCATGCTTTCCGCAGCATCTTAAAGAAAAGTGATTTTTCACCATCCTGTATGCAAAAGTGCAGGAAAAAACAATGTGTGTTTGATGTTCAGTTGTCGTAGTTGGCGTTTGACCTCCCTAAACAATTCTTTCTTCCTTTGCATGTCTGCAGTATAATCAGGGAACACTGCCACTTTGCTGTTCTCAACCTCCCAGGGACCACTGGTGCGCTCTATCTGCAGGATGCTGTCTTTGCCTGTAGCTTAACTTGCGCACCACCACTGCACCACCAGTGGGCGGGGCACTTGGCAAAAGCTGGCATCCGGTAATCCTATGGGCCCTTTCCAAAGAAAAAAAGTAGATGTCTTGCCACCTAGGACTCCGGTCTCCAGCCACTATTCCAAGTATAGTTCCATACTTGAGCCCTCCACCCATTTGGGCAGGACCACTACCCAAATGTTATTGCATTGATTTTGGCCCTCTGCATCATCTGCTTTCAGTGGCAGAAGGTGGACCTCTACCTTTAATGTTGTGATATGGGCCTGAGCCTCAGCATAGGAGGGATGAACCAACATCAGTGATGATTCTGTGTGTCCATGCAACCTTAGAGCTTCTATCTCCACCATCAATTTCCTCATCTTGTGGCCCACAAAGGTTTTGTCATCATGTACAGTCTGCAGCAATTCAGCAAATTTATCAGAATGTTCTTGCAACCTGCTCTCTAGAGCATTGGTTGACAGTGTTTTCGCAGGCCCCAGGGTCTCAGCTCACTAACTCACAATCTTCAGCTTCACCATCTTCTACCATTGGGTCCCACTGTACCCCCAATCGCCCACTCTACGCTCCCAGAGGCCCCCCAGACCCATCAACTGCAAGTCGTATAGGGCTGACTGCAGGGATGGGGTAAGGAGAATTCACAAGTGCACTAGGATATATGCAGCACCCAATCTACAGTTTGTCAGGGCTGCTCGCTGCACATGCATCTGAAAGGGGTAACACCATATTCAAATCCTTGCTCCCCCAGATGTAGCAACAAGTATCCCCTGGCCACTCTCCCCCTTCTCAGGAGGCCCCTGGCTCCAGTTCCAAAATGACTTCCCAGGCGGGAGTCATTTCGGTATGCGCCCAGAACTTCAGGCACAGGACACACAATGTTGCGGTCCTGACTCGTGTGTTTCGGGTCGCCAGGGTGGGGGCGGGTTTTAGGCCCCTGTGGGGCTATTTTTGTTGCCGGAGCCGGCAATATCGGTCCCCTTTAACAAAATCGCCCAAAACGGGTCCTAGCATACAGCTCTGCGTTACCCCTCTCCTACACCTCAGGGGGCCCGGCCGAGCAGTTTGCCAGGGCCGGTTTCCGTTCCCAGGCTGGCCAGCAGTCTAGGAACACAATGAGGTGGCTGCGGAATCAGTCTCTGCTTGCTGTGTATCACTAGGCCCTGATGCTGCAGGCAGCCAGTTTGTCGCACCGTGGTCCCCAGGGCTGATAGGTGCATCAGAATCAGGTAGCGACTGTGCCTATACACTGCCCTCGGAACACTGCTGCCATCCGATATGGGAAAAGAAGGATTTGAACAGATTTTGTCTGGCGTTGGATGCGAAGCTCCACACTACTAATTTTCACTGAAAGTTTTAAAAAATGGTAACCAATCTAAACTCAAAGGCAATCAATACAAAGCTGTCCTAGACAAGAATCCCCATGAAAAGTAACACCTCTACCTTCTGGAACACCTTTAAATTAATAACAGCATCTAAATACACTCTGAGGAGACTTCATTCCTGACTGGATTCCCAAGAGGAATAGCAAAGACATATTGAACAAAAACAAACATCCCTGAACCCACTGCATCACAACTTGAACCACAACAGAGGTGAAACAATCAACCAATCAATTAATCATCCAGAATCATGCAAAGCAACATATAAATTCATAATAACAGTACAAATTTACAATATAAAATCACACTCGAGCATATCATTCAAAAAGGTCAGAAACCTCTTTAAACAAAAAAAAAACATGAAAGCAACCATGATCTTATGCAGCATAATGCAAGGCAAATACACAAATACAAAAGCCAACCTCCTGTTAGGAACAACCAGATAACTTCCCGATCTCGGTACATCCCTAATAGAATTACAGACCATAAAAGCAAAAAAAGTGTATGCGCTTTCTCTTGGATGATGTTAAAGCAGCCATATTGTCAAAGTGCACTCCTTGAAGTGAAGTGAAAATCCCATAAAGTAGCATGATGGATTCAATTTACTAACAGCTGGCCTTGCGGATGACACGCAGGAAGGGGCGATGGGGAATGTATCTGGAGAACAGGACCTCTGGGACCTCCCTTATTGATGCCATTGACGCCTGGTCCAATAGCAATTGTGAAACTGGGGCTATCTTTATGACACGCCTGAGATGGTTGCAAAATAATCAATTCCTGGAAAGATCAATTTTCACAGAAGGTTTTTGGAGAACACATTAGCTGTTGCTAAATATTTAGGGGCAGATTTACAAGGACTGGCGCATCCCTGGATATCAGCAGGGATGCGCCAGTAAAGATTCAACACGCAATTGTGCCACCACAGATGCGTCGCATTTGCAAAGTGGAGCACCGTGGCGCAGGGCTAAAGGCAGATGCGTGGCGCATCTGATGGCGTAAGGGAGTCGCATTGCTGAGTCGTGTCACAAGCGCGGCACAACTCCAGAAATGCTACGGGTTGCCCTACGCCTAACATGCTGCGTCACTACTTACGCCTGCTTCATGCAGGCGCAGGGTTTTGCCGCAGCAAGGACGTAAAAGTGACTCAGTGAAATCTTGTAGATTTCATGGCGTCACTTTTATGGGGCTTCCTTACGATGGAACACCCACCCTGTATACATTAAACCTGACGCAGGTTTAATGTGATGCAGGACTTTACAACGTGACGCATCTCCCTAGATGCGTCACGTTGAAAATAAGTTGCAATGTGGCGCATGGTTTACGCCGCCGCTGCATCACAGAAGTGACGCAACGGCAGCATAAATGTGTCGCATGGGGCTTGTAAATCTGCCCCTCGGTGTTAAAACGATGAACAACGTCCTCTCATAAAATGTAATACACCTGGCACGCTACTTACCAGACACTGTCCTGGGAGCCTTGACGTTCTCCTGTCATTTTATAATATTCATCAATGCTCAGATTTACATCAGTGTCGTGAGCAGACTCGAAGTTTGTGATTGTCCGGGCAGGTATTCCCAAGCACCTAAGTACTGGAGAAAAAGGAAATCATAAATACTAGAAAAAAATAATTCTGAAACTAATAGCCTCATTGCGAATGCCTCCGATAGTGCAGTTCGATAATGGAAGTATTTACCATAGATCTGTAGGAATGTCACAGCTCAGTTATATTTCACCTGCACAACCCTGAACTTGACAATGTCCCCAGCATAAGTTGGGGCTAAGGGAGCAACTAGGCGACTTTATGGCTGTCTTGTAATGGGCCCCATAGCATGCTTGCAGCACCGTTCTCTGTAAGATCTAGATGTAAGCTGTTCACAAACAGAATTTTAATGAGGTTTTATACTCATGGGAAAGGAATGAAGTACCTGTGCATAGGACCCCTCCGAAGACCCAGCATTGCCCGTATTTCACTGGCTGAAAGCTGTCCTTATCCCACTTTCTCAGTATGGCAGCGCTTCCACTCCAGGTAGTTGGCCGAACCCCACCAGTGTAAGGCTCATTCCACCGTCCTTGCAGTACTCCATTATCGCCAGCGGCGTTCACCTAAAGAGTGTGCAGTAGAACTTTTTTTACCAAACATTTTTATTGGAATTTAAGTTATTGACAGTGTTAGTTATTCATACTATTGTTATTGTTTTGGTGTATCTAATAAGAAAAAAACCAATTTTGTACAGAGACATCTATGTTTTTCATGCAGAGCTTATACTTTCACCTCCCTCCCGTAAAGTTTATAACCTACCGCAATGTCTCCTGGTACCAACTTTCCATATCTCTAGTGTAGCAACCATACAAACTACAACTTATGTTTTGTGTAAAATTGCCTCCACGTACTTAATCAACCCATTACATGGGATGTCCACAGGAGCATACGGCTGAACCGAGTTAAGTACATAAATAAATAGATAAAACGAATTACAATGCACGCTCTGAACCGCCTTGTAGCACTCCATCGAGGAGCCGTGACTGCAAAAGATATCTGCAGACTAAGGCTCTGAGGTTGTACTTCCCCTTAAACTGGACAAAAGTAACAGATAGGTGCTAACATCACCATCAGCCATGTCTCTGTTATTTCGGAAAAGTCAAGAAATATTGGCAAATAACCGTTGTGTCCACTGGTCAGCAGGGCCGGACTGGCTACCGGGCGTTTTGGAATGCTGCTGAGCTGAGGGCTGATTTCGTTGATGGGGACTTGCTTGTACTAAACGAAATTCGTTTTGCTTTAATTATTTCGAAGCACACGCAGGTCTCCATGAACGAAATCAGCCCCCACCGCAGTGAAATCAGCCCCCAGCTCAGCAGCATTCTAAAACGCCCAGTAGTCAGTCCGGCCCTGCTGGTCATTACCTCAAATCTCTCACGCCAATAAAAAAGCTGTATGGTATTAACATCCCAGTCACTGTAATTTCTGGAAATCTTTGTAATGCTCCACTGAAAAAAACACACTCAGTAACCTAAACACTGCATCGACAGTTAATTAACCCTGTCACGACATTTCTGTAGGGTCTGGAAAAATTTTAAGTACTATTTGTATATTTTTTTTTAAACCTCAGTAAGGTGTTTACATGTGTTGCACTGATGGGATCAAAGGGGCATATTAGCAAGGGCAATATCACCGCTTTAGAAGCACTTTTTTTCGCTAAAGTGGCGATATTTTGATTGCCCTATCAGCAAGCTATAGCTAGCAGCAGTTAGTGACAGCTTCCAGGTGATAGCAACCAGTTTGGGCCCCCTTTAAGTACCCAAACTGTTAGCGACTGAAAGCAGTCGCTAACATAGCTATCGCCTATCAGCAATGCAGGCGAAGCGATAAAAAATTTAGCGCTAAGCACGATTATCGCTAGGATCCAACGCCTGCTAAAAACATGACTCACCTGCTTCTTCAATAGGAGGTGGATTGTTAGGTTAAGTCCCCATTGGCGTTAATGCGTGAATATTGCTGGATTTCCAGCTATATTCAGGCAGTTCGCCGCTATCGTTGGATATATTAGCACAATGGAGATAAATGTTGCTAATAGCATGTTTTCTCCGCTAACATATCCAGCGATAGGCAGCGATAACAATAAACATGCTAAGCACGTTTTGCGATAAATATCGCAATTCCTTGCTAATATGCCCCATATTTTTTCTCCTTACATGTAAGAAACAACAATGGTTGGTATAGCTCTCAGTAATATAATGTAGTAGGAAAATGCGAAAGATGTATAGTAAAAATATAAGTGGTTGTTCTATATGGAATACTGATCGATTTCTGTGTTGAACCTTTTTTTGATGACAGATTTTGTATCGTATTTTTTAAAATGTTTTATGTGATTTTATATTGCAGATGAGACTATTTGTATCACAATTTTTGAAAAAAGGACAGATAGCTTTTCAATAAACATGTCTCACAGTATGGTTGGTAAAAGGATAGAGTGTTGATTGTATGTCCCAGTGAGGTAATGATAAATAGACAAACATAGAAAGTATACTCAAGAGGGACCTTTTTCTGTTGATAAAATTTAAAGTACGACAGCGTAATTCAAATGATTTCAGGGATTTTGTGTTATGCTTTGTATTAAAAATTCCAGAACTTTCGCCATTGCATCATACTGCCTATTTATGTAATGTTCATGGTAAAAATGCCTTATTTGGGAAAACAAATTACCCGAATGTCGAAAACAACAGAATGCAAGTTGTTGCTTGCGTTGCTATTGTTTTTTCACTTTTTTAGTGTAATATGCATCTTTGCTATAAAAATGGACGAGGAAATTCATATCACATTTTATATCACAAAATGATAGATTTGCATTTTGCATAAATATGCGTAATTTGACGTAATTTTGGGCATAATTAGGCGAAAGCATATTACACGAATTTCGCACATTCCCTACAATTCTGTAGGTAAAATCTAAATGAATCTTTTGGTGAAAATAGGCAGAACATTTGAGAATTACAGTAGAATCATGGTTGGTCTTACAGTGCTATTTAAAGACTTTTTAGCACCTTGTGAAAAATCCATCTCGGGACCCTCTGTAATAACTTTCAACATGTTACCATTTTTCAGCTACTTCAAGCTCTTGTGATGCTGTATAATATTGGAATATATGTTAAACTTTCAGAAACTAGGCCACACAAGAACAGCCAAAATTTCGAACTGCCCAGCGTCAACAATCCAAATTGTATCAAAGGAAATCTTGAACAGGCATCTTTGACACAAGGCATTTAATGCTGTGCTTGCACATTCTTTTTTGTCTTTCAACAAAACTATGTTGTGCAAAATCCAGCAGCGCGTTCTGTCCATTGGGAGTACGACACCTCAGGGGTGACTTAGAAGATGTCCATTTGCCTAGTGCATACTAAAAAAAACCATATATATCATTAGAAAATGGAGCGTAAATTGCCAGATATTTGTAAACCAGTGCTTAATTTGTAAAATATTAAGTACAGGTGCTCAAATGTTTTTAGGAGGCCACACCCACTTCCCCCAAATCCACCCACTTCCTCCATTGGCTCCACCGACTTACTCTAGTGGCTCCACACACATCCTCAACTGGCACTGCTAAAAGCCAGATGTAATATCACTGTACAGATAGGTGCATGTAGTGCTCAGATGCCAGTCAGTAAGTACCACTTCACAATACTTGAAACACACTTTTACCAAGTGGAACCCTACAGCACAAGGGGGACCGTTTATCCACATGAACACTTATCACATGGAAGGAACCATGCATCACATGAGACATTTTTAATACAC
Source organism: Lissotriton helveticus (assembly GCF_964261635.1). Classification (NCBI taxonomy): domain Eukaryota; kingdom Metazoa; phylum Chordata; class Amphibia; order Caudata; family Salamandridae; genus Lissotriton; species Lissotriton helveticus. The sequence goes on from NC_136068.1 coordinate 278,782,723, forward strand.
AGTACTTGGCCTTTTAACACACAATTGTGACGCAGGATCATCTTAACTCCGTGACTTACTGTACCACACAGACATTTGCCACACGTCTAGCTCTTTACCACACGGATGCAACTTGTATTAATCCGTCGACTGGGAACTTTACCACACTGGCATTTGTCAGCTTTTCACATCTGTTTCTTAAACAAGACCTTTACCGGAGGGATTATTCACATGGCTGTTGTCCCTGTGGGACTTTGATCATACACACCATGTAGCATCCATAAAGTTTTTTTAGAGTGAAACAATCAATCAATCAATCAAGATATTTGTATAGCGCGCTACTCACCCGGAGGGTCTCAAGGTGCTTGGGGGAGGGGGGTCCGCTACTGCTCGAACAGCCAGGTTTTGAGTTGCTTCCTGAAGGAGAGGTGGTCTTGGGTCAGACGGAGGTGGATGGGGAGGGAGTTCCAAGTCTTGGCTGCCAGGTGGGAGAAGGATCTTCCTCCCATGGTGGCTCTTCGGATGCGTGGAACGGCGGCCAGGGCGTGGCTGGTCGATCGTAGCTGGCGGGTGGGAGTGTAGAAGGTCAGGCGGTTGTTGAGGTACCTGGGGCCCAGGTCGTGGAGGGCCTTGTGTGTGTGGGTGAGGAGTCGGAATGTGATTCTCTTGCTGACGGGGAGCCAGTGCAGGTCTCTCAGGTGTCCGTAGATGTGGCTGTGTCGGGGGATGTCCAGGATGAGTCGTGCGGAGGCGTTCTGGATGTGTTGGAGTCTTTTCTGTAGTTTGGCTGTGGTTCCAGCGTAGAGGGTGTTTCCGTAGTCCAGTTGGCTGGTGACGAGCGCCTGGGTGTCTGTCTTCCTGGTTTCGGTGGGGATCCATCGGAAGATCTTTCGGAGCATGCGTAGGATGTTGAAACATGATGATGAGACGGCGTTGACTTGTCTGGTCATCGAGAGGGAGAAGTCCAGGATGATGCCCAGGTTGCGCGCGTGGTCCGTTGGTTTGGGTGCGCTGCCCAGGGCAGAGGGCCACCAGGAGTCGTCCCAGACAGAGGGTGATGATCCAAGGATGAGGACTTCCGTCTTGTCTGAGTTCAGTTTCAGGCGGCTGTTCATCATCCACTCGGCTACGTCTTTCATCCCTTCATGTAGGTTGGTTCTGGCGGTGGCTGGGTCGTTGGTGAGGGAGAGGATCAGCTGGGTGTCGTCGGCGTAGGAGATGATGTTGAGGTTGTGTTGGCGTGCGATGGCTGCGAGGGGGCTCATGTAGACGATGAAGAGGGTGGGGCTGAGTGATGAGCCTTGTGGTATGCCACAGATGACTTCGGTGGCCTCGGATCTGAACGGGGGGAGGTGGACTCTCTGGGTTCTTCCGGCGAGGAACGAGATCATCCACTCTAGTGCCTTCTCTTGGATTTCGATGTTGCTGAGGCGCTGCACTAGGGTGCGGTGGCAGACAGTATCGAACGCTGCGGATAGGTCCAGGAGGATGAGGGCAGCTGTTTCCCCATTGTCGAGCAGGGCTCGGATGTCGTCAGTGGCTGCGATGAGGGCGGTCTCGGTGCTGTGGTTGGCTCGGAAGCCGGACTGCGAGTGGTCGAGGGATCCGTTCATCTCGAGGAAGGCGGAAAGCTGTCTGTTGACGGTCTTCTCGATGACTTTGGCAGGAAAAGGGAGGAGCGAGATGGGGCGGTAGTTCTTGAGGTCGGTGGGGTCTGCTGATGGTTTCTTCAGGAGGGCGCTGAGTTCGGCATGCTTCCAGCTCTCCGGGAAGTTGGCGGTGTTGAAGGAGCAGTTGATGATGTCCCGGAGTTGGGGTGCGATGACGGAGTCGGCCTTGTTGAAGACGTGGTGGGAGCATGGGTCGGTTGGTGATCCGGAGTGGATGGTGTTCATCGTGTGGATGGTGTCTTCGGTGCTGACCGGGGTCCAGGCGCAGAGGGTGGTGGTGGGGGGCGTTGGTTCGGTGGTAGGGTGTGTGATCTGTGCGCCGAAGCTGTTGTGTATGTCGGCGATCTTGCTGTGGCGAGGCGAGTGAGTCGCAGAGGTCTTGTGAGGGAGTGATGTCGTTGTTTCCGGCGCTGGGGTTGGAGAGCTCTTTGACAATGCTGAAGATTTCCTTGCTGTTGTGTGCGTTGTTGTCTAGTTGTTACTAGAATGCTGTCTTCTTGGTGGTGTGGATCAGCTGGTGGTGTTTGTGGGAGGCGTGCTTGAGGGCGATCATGTTGTCTGTATTCGGGTCTTTGCGCCAGGCTTTCTCGAGGGTACGGCAGTTCTTCTTGGAGTTCTTGAGGTCGTCGTTGAACCAGCAGGCTTTCTTGCTGCCGGGCCTGCTGGGATGGTTTTTCAGAGGTGCGAGGTCATCAGCGCAGTTGGTGTTCCACTGTGTGAGGTTGTTGGCTGCTTGGTTGGGGTCCGTTGAGCTGGCGGGAGGGTTCTGGCTCAGTGATGTAGTGAGCTGGTCGGTGGTGATCTTGTTCCAGCTCCTGCGGGGAACCTGTTGCGGGTGGCGGTGAGTCGTGGTCCTTCTGAAGCTGAAATGGACGCAGCTGTGGTCTGTCCAGTGGAGTCCGGTGGAGTGGCTGAAGGAGATGTACTTGCTGGAGGAGAAGACTGGGTCAAGCGTGTGTCCGGCGTAGTGGGTGGGAGTGTTCACCAGTTGCTTGAGTCCAAGGTTAGCGAGGTTGTCCAGCAGGGCGGCGGTGTTGTTGTCATTGTTGTTCTCCAGGTGGAAGTTGAGGTCCCCTAGGAGGATGTAGTCAGCGGAGGCGAGGGTGTGTGGGCTGATAAAGTCTGCGCTGTCTTCGCTGAATTGTGTGTGAGGTCCTGGGGGTCTGTAGATGAGGGTGCCTCTGAGTGTGTTCCTGGGTTTGGTGTGTATCTGGAAGTGAAGATGTTCGGCTGCTGTGAGGGTGTCGTCGGAGTTGGTCGTGATGCGAATGGTGTTCTTGTGGACGATGGCGATGCCTCCTCCTGTCTGGTTGATAACATGAACATTAGATCCTGAGCTAAAGAGGAGTAAGTCAGTTCAAAATATCAAGTCCAGATTTATAAGTTTTCTCCGTTTTATTCTTCATTTGTTTTTTCAATCTTTGGTAGAATCCAATCTTCACACGTACAAGAAAAACAACCGCTGCCAACATGTGTTTCGTCAAGGTCGTCAAGACCAAACGACTTCGTCAGGGCATTAAAATTTCACGAAACCGTCATGTGGATACACAGAAAAAGTAGTTTTCTAATCCAAAGCCTGCAAAAATGTTAAATCCACAGAGCATACAGCTCAAAGAGCATATCCAATTCCAAAGGGCATCCTGTCCTTCCAAGGATTAATTCGTGTCCACAAAAATCCAGGGACTGAGTCGTTTAAAATCTCACGATTGAGTAATTAACCTCCGAGTGCAGAGACTGGACAGGGAAGAGTTCCCCAGTGTTAGGCGGCGTGCATACGCGCGGACTCTGCCATAAATGGAGAGTGGGGGGGCAGGGAGGAGGGAGGAGCAGCTTTGAGGTGGGAGCGGGGTGGCGAATGGGAGAGGGTAGAGGGAAGCAGAAGGAGAGGGGGCGGGGCCGCGGGGGAGCAGCGGCAGGGAGCGGGGTGTACCAGCGGGGTGAGGGGCCAGAAGAATCCGCTAGCAGAGGACAGAATCAGGGACAGAGGAAAGAAGCGAAAATACAATCAGGGGCAATAGCAGCAGGGCAAAAGTACAGCGTGAGCAAAAGGCACTATGTCGCTACGAGGACACAATCAGCAGTACGGAAACAGAGCGGGAGGACAAGAGTGAAAACACAATCAGGGGCACAGCAGCAGGGCAAAAGTACAGCGGGAGCAAAAGGCGGCAAATGCGAGCAGGTGGCAACAGCAGGGGACCGGGTGACCTACAGGAGGAGCCACGCGTCGGGTTGAGCGACCGGCACCTGACGAGGTCAGGCTGGGTCACAGCTCCCCGTCGCACGGCCACTACCCTAAGTACCCAGTGGGAGGGAGGAGCAGCTGGGAGGTGGGAGCGGGGTGGCGAATGGGAGAGGGTAGAGGGAAGCAGAAGGAGAGGGGGCGGGGCCACGGGGGAGCAGCGGCAGGGAGCGTGGTGGACCAGCGGGGCAAGGGGCCAGAAGAATCCGCTAGCAGAGGACAGAATCAGGGGCAGAGGACAAAGCGAAAACACAGTCAGGGGCAATAGCAGCAGGGCAAAAGTACAGCGTGAGCAAAAGGCACTATGACGCTACGAGGACACAATCAGCAGTACGGAAACAGAGCGGGAGGACAAGAGCGAAAACACAATCAGGGGCACAGCAGCAGGGCAAAAGGCGGCAAATGCGAGCAGGCGGCAACAGCAGGGGACCGGGTGACCTGCAGGAGGAGCCACGCGGCGGGTTGAGCGACCGGCACCTGACGACAAGACCTCACATATTCAAAACAGGAAAGGGTCACCGAGATTATTTACAATAATATTAGTCAGCTTCTGTATTATAAAATTGAAACATACCTCACTATCCCTGATTATACGATGAAAACGCATTTAGAATTTGGACGAGTGTGCTTGGGCCCCTGTCTGTAACTTGGCTGAGGAGGGCATGAGAGAGCTGAAGCTGGATCATAAAATCCAAACCTGTTCTGAACAGGGTCCCACAAAGTTAGTTTGGCAAAATCCTTATAATGTATCTGATCTGTCCTTCCTAATGTTCAAACACTCACTTTTGTCATTCGTGTAACCTGGACGTCATAAAACAGCAGCTCCTTGCAACCATGGACCTGTGCTAAAATACATGTCTGTTAAACTGATTAAATACACAGATAAAATGATTAGGAATGTATCGTCACAAATTAAAACAGTTTTGGCATTAAAATGCACATCATTAAAAAGAAATGTGTACTGCCTTTTACAACTCAGTGATAGGACGTGGCCACATACAGATTAAATACAAGAAAGAATTATGTCAATCGGAGCGTTCTTAAAAAGTATGTGAACGGTAAAAATGTTCACATTGGGTGTATGTTGTTGGAAGAAGTGACATTCTCGTTTTAGCTTAATTTTTGTGATAATAGCTTAATTTTTAGGCACACCTGGGTTGATAGCAATATCAACTGGGGAGAGGATGGGGCCTAACCGCCAGCGCTGCCGACCTTTGTGCTGTGGAACCAGGAGCGAGTCTTTGTGTCAGCTCAATATCTTGTGTTTCAGGGCAAATCACTTAATCTCCCCACGCCTACCAAAAAATGAATGTGTCCTTATGTAAACGTAACTTTCGGGTGGAGTTTGCACTATATTAATCTGCAAAACAAAAAAAAAACGATATCCTCCTACCGTTTTAGCTGTACTGATGACGGCAGCAGCAGAACATGAAAGGAAATGTTGATGACAAGCATGACAGTTTTTCGCACAGATTGCAGCGTTGGTATAGAAAGACACTGTGCTGCAAGACTTCAGAAAGCCCTAAACTCTAGGATTCACAGAGCAAAAGTAAAACTTCTCAACATTCTACGCAAACATCTTTCTATGGACAGAGACGTCATCGAGTGATCCTCGCCCTTTCTCTGCTGCAGGCATGGACGATATTGCCCACTACATGTCCCCGGCAGTTACAAAGCATAGCAACGATGTGACATAAAACAATCTCCGGCGGGGTGGCCGATCTCACCACGTGTGACAGTGACGGCAAATTGGTAGGGCCTCATTTATGATGCCGTGCGTCACTTTTACGCCGCTGGTGCGTCACTTTTTGTGATGCAACAGCAGCGTAAAAAATGTGCCTTGTTGCACCATATTTACAAAGTGACGCATCTAGGTAGATGCGTCACTTTGTAAACCCCTGAGCTACATTATACCTACGCGAGGTATAATGTACGCAGGGGGGGGGCGTTCTGACGCAAGAAAGGGTCATAAAAGTGACGCAGTGAAATCTATAAGATTTCACTGTGCCACTTCTAGGACACAAATGCGTAAATTTCTTACGTCTGCCTCACAGCTGGCGTAAGACTGACGCAGGCTCTTTCGCATGGGGCTTGCCCCATGTGAAAGGACACAATGCTGGAGTTGTGTCACTTTTGTGACACACTCCAGCAATGCGTCACTTTTGCACCATACAGATACGTCAAGAAATACTGACGTATCTGTAACTCCTTGCGCCATGATGCGTCATACTGTAAATATGACGCATCATTTGTGTCGCAAGGCGAGCGTAGTGAAAAGTGACGCATCGCTGTTTTCACGCAGAGATGCGTCACTTTTCATAAATGAGGCCCGTAGTATCCTTCTGCACAACGCACAAGCAGACTGCGCATGACACAATCTAGTCTCGCACTCTAGATTGTGCTTGGACCTGGGTGGTACACTTTCTGGACCTACCAGGCAGATATGCAACCGAATCAGGAGAGGAAGGTAAATGTATTTGTAAGAATTGCGGGGCCCTTCGCACAGGGGAGCAAAATTCAAATTCAATTCAATGTTAAATAAGTGCCGGTGCTAAGCACCAGAAAGCACCGGCACAAATTAAGCACTGTTGTAAACACAAATAAATCTCACTTTCACAATATTCTGGGCTTACTGCAACAGTGCATGCTCACCATTTTATTCTGTCAAACCCAATAACGTTCTACTTAGTTCTCTTCCCTGCCTTGATCCCTTCTCTTCTTTCTGTGTGAACACTCTCTGGCTAGACTGTGAGCTACTCTGATGAGTAAGAGAAATGAAAGGAGGAAGCAAAAAGACAAGGAGGTAAAGTGACAATATACCAAGAGAGTTGAAGTAGAGAAGGAAAGTAGGTAGAGCTAAAGAAGAGAGAGAGATATGTTAAGGAGAGACAGATGTCAATGGACAAAAGTGTGGTAGTCAGAAAGAAAGATACAGAGATGTTGGTAGAGGGAGAGGTAGATACTGAAATAGAGGTTGGTGAATGGTGGGATTTTATGATGAGGTAGAGTGCTAGAGAGAGCTAGAGATATGAAGAAGGAAATGTAGAAAGAGGGAGAGAGGAATCATACAACAGGGGTGCAGTAGAGTGAGAGGTAAGGTGGAAATACTGGTGACTTAGCAAAATGAAATGATGAAGAAACACAGAGGTAGACAGAGTGAAATGAGATGAAAAATCATTTATTAAGCGCATGGCTATCATAGGGCATCCCAGCACTGGTGACCGCAAGCAGTAGAGAACCGACCAAACAAGGGGAATAGCCATGTTTTTAACAACTTTACGAAAGGCAAGGTGATTGGGTTCCTTGCGCATATGAAGATGGAGGGTGTACCAGAATTTGGAGGCACTATATGAGAACAGATGACCCCCACTTTTAGCTTACCGAATCCTAGGAATCACAGCAAGATGTAGATCATATGAACCGAGGCGTCTGTTAGCACGGTAGGGCCGAACAACAGAATGATGAACAGGAGGGACCTTTGCTGCTAAGGGCTTATGTACTATGCACATAGCTTTGAAATAAACTCTCTCTCTAATGGGTAGCCAGTAGGGAGGTTTCAGGGCGGGTTTTGCTGATTGGCATTTTGGAATGTCCAAAATGATTCTGGCTGCCCAATTTTGTACTGTCTGGAGTTTTACGAATGTGGTGCATGGGGCCCCAAGATAAAGGGCATTCCCATAGTCCAGATGTGATAAAATAAGTGTGTGAACCATGAGCTACCTTGCCTGGAAAGGGAGGAGTGGGAGAACTTTGCAGAGCATCTTTAAGATGCCATAGCATGAAGCTGCCACATTGCGTGCCTGGACCTTGAAAGTCAGATCATGATCCAGCCAAACTCCCAGGCTTTTTATTTGGGTCTTGGGGACTGGAACGAGGCCCAGGTCGGCCGGCCACATTATGTTGGAATCAAATAGTGACGGGTTCCCCAAATTCATCATCTCACTTTTTATCCATTTAATTTCAAAAAGGAGTTATTCATCAATTTAGCCACCTCCTTCAGGCATGGAGAAAGTCTGGGGAGGGAGTTGTCTGCTTGATTGAGTCCCACCACGAGTTGTGTATCATCTGCATATGTCACTATGTGTACCCCAAAAGGCAGTACAATCTCCGCTAGGGGTCTCAGGTAAATGTTAAATAAGGTGGGACTCAGGGACGACCCCCGAGGTACTCCGCAGCGGAGAGGCATCTGTTTTGAGGACACTTCAGCGTCGAAGACCTGGAAGAATCTATTGTCCAGGAAGGACTGCAACCATGTCAACGCAACCCTGGTCACTCCCAACCTTGTAATTCTATGGGTGAGGATTTGATGGTTGACCGCGTCGAAGGCGGCACTAAGGTCTAGGAGGCTGATAACAGTAGTGCCTCCAGCGTCCAAGATTTTTATAGACTCTTCGACTACAGATAGAAGAGCTGTTTCAATTTCTTGGAGTGGTCGGAAGCAAGTATGTCACGGGTGGAGGAGATTGTGGGTCTCTAAGAAGGTAAACAGCATCGAGTTAACATATTTTTAAGAGTGAGATGGGGCAATAGTTTCCCAGGGAATCAGGGTAGAGGTTAGTTTTTTTAGGAGTGCCTTCACCATCGCTTTCTTCCAAGGAGGGGGGACGAGCCTTTTTGATAAAGGGCTTAATAGGAGGCATGGCAAAATTAGGGGACCAAGAGAATGGAATGAGAAAATGGTCAGACCATGGTACTGGGATGAGTATCCTTCCTACTTAGTCCTCCAGATGAGAGAAAATGGGATCGAATAGGTGTCCTTTCATGTGTGCTGGTTAGGTAACTTTTTGAAGAAGCTGGTAGCCTTCCAGATCCTTTGTTATGTCTTCTGAAACAACTGAAAGGGGTTGTCAAAATGGAGATTAAAATCAGGTGATTTTTTAAAATATTGGCAATCCCGACACCTTTACTGGAGGTCCAATCTAACCTCTGGGTATTGTAGCCCAGAGGGAGGGCCTGAACAAGATCGGGGTCAGATCCTGAAGTAAATCAGGTTTCTGTTAGGAACAGCACCTCTGGCCCTTCCTCTTCCAGAAGAATAGAAATGTCTGCCGCATGCTTAGGCAGCGACCTGCAGTTAAGGAGGAACATTTTATAGGATATAGGGAAAGTGGTGTTGGTATGTAGGACTGTTGACGGTTTAAAAGAGCAGTGAGAGCACTCAATGAGGTTATTATCAGGGTCGGTAGTATGAAGTCAATTATCCCTAATAGCTCCCCTTAATTGGAGCATTTCTTCTGCATTATTATAATGCTTTGTTGGGGGGCAGATGCAGGGGTCCTGGACCCGGCTGGACGCGGATGGGCGCAGACAGGCTTGCCTTTGGAGCGACTTCGGTGAATACAGTTCAGCCCCCGGAAATGAGGCAGCTGAAGGGAGGAGCCACGTCCCTCCACAGCAATTGGCTGGAAGGCTGTGGTGAACCAGTGACCGGCAAAAAAAGTGCAATGGCTTGCGGTGAGATCTTGCTTTAAAGGTGGAATGCCCTGAGCAATTGTGGTTCGGGTTAAAAATAATAGAAAGTGCAGTTGATAAATCAAGTTCGCAAGAGTACAAAAAACAACTTCTAAAAACAATTTGCTGTTGCTTACCAGAGTGGTGAAGTAGTGAGCGACATACAGAGAGACAGTGCTTAATTTGAGGTAGTGGTTCGCGGTTTAGAGCACCAGCATGTATTGTTGGAGACTGGTACTTACTTTTCCATAAGATATTTAATACGTGCAAGAGAAGGAAAAACACACTGGAAAGACGGTGGAAGCAAAAGACGGCAAAACCGTCACAAACAGAAAGTAGGAACCTGCAAGAGTGAGAAAAGGGAGCAGAGAGTGTCTGGTAGTGGATTAAAGACTACCAGCCTTGGTAGTCCGCATGCCAACGTTTAATTGCACCTGTTGCTGGCTTTGAAGCAGAGCTTCAGGCAGCGGCACTCTTTCTTTCACAAATGAAGCATGCAGAGAGATGAAAAGTAGAGAGAGTGGATTGAGGTAACAATGGGGCAAAATGAGAAGAGGCCAAGATAGGTCATACAAAGAGAGTAGTGAGGAGAAAGAATAGTAGAGAGTGGAGATTAGTAGAAAGAGATATGAAATGCAGACCCTTACAAGATGAGCAAATGAGACACAGGCGATACAGAGAAAGAGAGGCGCGATTGATAGAGAAGCAGAGAGAGAGGGGATGAGGCAGAGTTATGATCTAGAAAGAGAAGTGGAGACAGAGCGGTGAGAAAGATGTATAAAAAGAGAGAGGTTGGGGAAGTGAGAGAATGGAAGGCAGAAAGGAGATGAAGAGATTGATAAGAGAGAGAGCCAAGAATGACAGAGAAAAGAGGTGCAGGTAGATACTGAGAGGTAGCAAGAATGCAGTAAGTAGTGAGAGAGGAATTAAATGAAGACAGTCCCCTGGTAGCGAGAGGTGATGCAGATAGGTGAGATAAAGAGAGAACTAAGAAGGAGGTAGTGAGAGGTGAGGTATATAGAAATGGGGAGAGACAGAGGTGAGAAGAAAGAAGAGCAGTGAGGTGGGGGGAAATAGCATTTACAATTCTGTCATTGCATCGCACTGTCATTACAATGTGGTCATTACAGCGACGCGTTGTTAGTAGGCGATGCAATTACATCGCAAGTCATTACAACTACTTGCACTAGGGGGCGCTCAGGTTTTGGAAATAAATTCCAACACCTTCCCTACTGTTGCGCAAACTGGAGCAGGAATAGTAATTAATACTATTCCTAAGTTGAGTGCGCCTCCTAGTGGAAGTCCCTGTAATGACTTGGGATGTAAATGCATCGTGTACTAACGTAATAGTACGCGATGTTATAGCATGCCTTGTCACATGCTATATTTTGTCGTGGCAGTGAGGTGAGGTGGAAGAGAGTTAAGATAGAGAGAGAGAGTTAGAGAGAGACACAGAGGTAGGCAAAGAGTGAGCTAGAGAGAGGGGAGTTTGTGGGAGTGGTGGGGAAGAAAGCGGCATATTGTGAAAGATGTGACAGAGTAGAGCTAGAAAAAAAGGGTGTTGTGTACAAAGATGCAGATTATTTAGAAAGAGTAAGAGACGTACAGAGTTTGGGCCTGATTCACAAACATAATCTTACGCTTTTGAGTAAATTAATATTTGTTATGAATTCACAAGCGCCAATTTAATAGTAGGTTTGCGACTGCAGAGACTCCGCAGTCTGGGCAGAGAACTATGTACATAAAAACAGTATTTAATTTGAGCCATTGGTTTCCGGAGCTCGGCACCGGCACTTAATTGGCAGCACCAGCACTTATGACAGTCTGCCACATGGTGGGCTGATTGATTTAGAGGAAGGACAACAACAGTTGTTTACACAGACACATTCAATATATGTTAAAAATGACTAATACCTGTTGCACATGCTAATAGTAATGCTTTACAGGCTTGGAATTGTCTGAATTGTCACACTTGTACAGTGTGATAGTTAGTAGCTGGTTTGGTACTGTCATTTGCAGTGCTATCAGGGGCAATGGGTGGTGTAAGCTGCAGTGGCCTCCTGATGAGGGCCCTGGCACTTAATTTTTTTACAAATTAAGCACTGCATAAAAAGATACAACATGCCTATCATTTTATGTGCGGAGTTCTCCTCCCCAATTACAAAGCATCCTTACTACTAAATCGTAGCTTGTGAATTCCAAAATAAACGTAAACTTACACAAGTGTAAGATTTCCTTTGTGAATCAGGTCCAGAGTGGTGAAGTACAAGTGATATATGCCCACATGAATCAAGGTAAATTGCATTCGCAAATGGTGCGAATCGCAAAATTCGTCCGTTTGCGAAAGCAATTTCCTTTTTTGGGATGCATCATGTTTTTTTATATTTTCGCAATTTAAGGAATCGCAATTATGTTGCGATTTCCTAAATTGCGATTGCATTTAAGAAATCCCAATTTGCGATTTCTTAAATGCAATGCATCACACTTTAGAAATTCCAAATTCGCAAATAGGGAGAGGTAAATTACCATGAAGTTCACCTTCATGGTAATTTGCGAAAACCTTGAAAAAGTTTACACACACACATGCCCTTGGGGCGTGTGTGTGTGAAAAATGTTCTTAAATTTAAATTTCAGGGGTGCAGGGGGGTCCTTTGGACCACTCCCTGCACCCTTGAAATAGCATTCTCATTTTGCGATTCCTTAATTGCGAATCCCAAAATGAGAATGGCTTCACATTCATTCCTATGGGCCTCTAGGCCCATAGGAATCAATGGGAAGGGATTCCTTAATTGCGATTGGCAAATTGTGAATCGCAATAAAGGAAAATTAAGAAATCGCAAAAAAAATAGCGATTTCTTGATGCATTGCCGTTTGCGATTTCTTAATTGCGATTCCTCAATTTTCGCAATTAAGAAATCGCAAACGGGAACAATGATGCATGTGGCCGTTACTGAAGTAAGGTGAAAGACATGAGAATGGAAAATGTGTGTGTTTTCTTGTTTAATGTAATTGCCACTGACTGCTGAGTGTGCGAAGGTTAGGGTCAGTCAGCCTGGGCAAGCACAGCAAACCCCTGTGAAATCTGCATGTCCAGATGTCAAATTAAAAGATAATACTTTTTATGTATACCGTTAGGGCTTTAGTAAAGTATTGAAAAATATTCTGTTTTACTGCGCACTGGTGTTACATTTTTACTGTTGAATTTCTTAGAACCTCCTTGGAAGATGGACCTCTGTGCCATTCACCACTTTTTCCGTGCTTTAAAATGTCTCAGGATGAAGCCTAAGCTCCTCCCTACTGCCTTCTGATTTTTTCTAAGATCACAAGGGTTCTGCCATCTATAGCAAACCCAATGGAGTACTCTATCTGGATAAACAGGAGTACTGTGATGAATCTAGGGTGGTTACCAGTTTAGAGGAGGCAATTGGCACCCATTGGTGGGTGCCACTCAGTGTGATTCTGGTATGTCTTTTTGGAGACAGAAAACAGACCACAGTCAGGATTCATGGTGCCATTGAGGCAGGGGTTGCAAAAATCTCATAACATCAATTGCTGGTACTCATATCTGACCATAACACAAAAAGGACTTCCCAGAAACAAAAGTTCACAGTCAGGAGTTTCTGGGGCATCCAGGAATCCGGAGGCTTTTACTGAAATCTACCAAGAATAAAAGGGAGCTGTTGTGGGGCTAAGATGGCATGAGGATATGTTTGCACAAATTATTCAGGAACTGTTCTTTGTAGGGTAATGGTTTAAATTGTTCAAAAGTAACCACACCCAGATGGTAAACACCCTAGTGTCTTGGCTATAAGGGCAAAACCTCAGTGTACCTCTTGGTCTTGGAAAGGGGAAATACACAAGGTAAATGAACTGAAGGTAGTCACATCTAACCTTTTCAGGGCACACACATGTCGACCACTGTGTCACATTCCTAAGAACAGGTTGCTGTCTTCTAAGGCAGGTATATACAGGTGGGTAGGTCAAGGGTAACAATGGATGACAGCAAGCTCATCAGGTTGATACCGTATTTCAAAAGCCCTTCCCATTGTCTATGGACCTTTGGTTCAGTTGTCTGCTGGACTTCAGATTCTCACAGTCACTGGAACCTTATTTCACATACAAGTCAAAGACAGCTGATGTTCCTCTCTCATGTGTCCAGTATGATAACCTCTGCTGCCCACCACAATTGCACCTTTTATTCTTAAACGTCATGATCTCCCCACAGCATTTGATACTTCTGATCATCCAAGTCTACTACCCTCCCCAGCCAATTTTGTGCTCAGAGACTCTGCTTTCATCTAGTTCCTAGAACATATACTTTATTACTTTACAGATTTTATACTATTTACAATTTGCTTAGGATTGGCAACCACTGTTTTTACCAAACTGAATACGCATGAAATCCCGCGGCAGAGATAAAGTGCCATCAGAAATCTCAAAATTTTGGCAATGTTATGCTGTAGGTATATTATGCCTCGCTTTTAATACTGATTCTAGGATCTTTTTTTTCCAATGCATTTAGCAAAAAAATATTTTGACTGTATGACCCACGTTTCTTATTGAAATGTTTGTTGCACACTGACATTGTGCCTTACCATAGCCGTGCAGACACGTCCCACATATGCTGGGTCATTCCTGTGAGAGTAGTCTTTTTTACTGTCCTTGTAATTCAGGTTGCGGTCCAGCAGGGCAAGGCAGATCCTCAGAATATTTTCTTCAAACTGTAGAGCAAACAAAAGCATGAAAACTAAGTCTGTTGCAGAGAAAAAGGATCAAGCCTCACATTATGGTGACCTGGTTTGGTGCACCTAAATAAATCCAATCTCAATCCTGAGACAAGCTGTGAGAGACATGTCTTTAGTTGGGCACCCTCAATTTTTGGAATATGCTTGAGTTTGAAAACTGGAATTCTTGAGCATACTCGTTAAATGGCTTGTTGCAATTCATTTGTATTCACCAAGCCTGGATGCTTTTAAAATAGGTATGAGTAAGCTGTACAACTTTGAATTCTTGAATCTTTAGTTAAAACTGAACTGTAAAATGTTTGGACACTCTTGATTTAATTTTTGACATGGATTATTAAAGATAAGGTTTCTGTTTGGGAACATGTGCCTGTCTTTTCTGAGTGTGTGTCTTGAAACTGCATGTTTAGCATTTTCCCAGTGTCTGCTTGGAATACTGGAGGGTCTTTGAATGCAGCTTAGGCTCCTGAGTCAATGGATCCTTTGTATTTACAATGATGTTTGTCTAAATACCTGCCCATAGTCCCATTGGTTGCCGCCAAACTGATCTGCATTTCCAAGGTAAATGATTCCACCATCATTCAATACATACTCTTCTCTCTCTTCATGGTTCCCCAAGAAGACGCTGTCACCTAAAAACCCCCAAAGACAAAAGTGGTGTTAAAACTGAGTATATCACTTTGAGGTTCAGTCCATACTTCCTTCTATTAACATGCATTTAGTCCTGAACGTCTCTTGAGCAATGAGAAGTTAAATACCCTTAGCTAGACGGTTGCACTGGTATATATTTAAACCCACTTCTTATTATTTAAAATCCACCTCTCTCTCTGTGCTAGTTCCAAGCCGGTCCTACAAAGCATTAAACAAACTTGTTCCTCTCAAAAAATCCACACAGCCTAAATGGCAACACATCAATGAAGGAATAAAGGTCAAACACAAATTGCTTCCTCCCAATGCCAATGGAAGACATCCTGAAGCAAACTCTTCAAAACCAACTTTCAAGACTAAAAGGGGCCTAGAAAGCCTCCATGATAGTTATCTGGAGTGATTTGAACACCGTGAATACATACACATATTTTAGGAGAACAACACAATGCTTTGTATCTGTTATTTGCTGCATGATTTGACCAAATGGCTCAAAGTTGAGTGGTATTGTGTAAAATTGAACCCTTGGAGATAAAAATGCAGAGAAGTGCATGTGTAAGAGGTTTCTCCTCACAAATCGAGTGCCAAGCATAGCCCCTTGTTTTGCATTGAGTTGGGTACCAGACTAAGTAGTGTCGCCCTGAGAATTTTGCGAACTGATTCATCACCTCGTCATGCAATTCCGGTAGCCAAGTTGCTGAGATGGATGTGGTCTATAAGATTAAAACTATTGTCTGTGAATCATTGAACTTGGAATTATGTCTAACAGTGGATGTGACATCAGTACTCTACTCTTGAGCTTTGGCACTCCCAAAAGTCTGTAATGTTCTTGTTACTTATTTGCAATTACCCCTTTTTCTGTTCTTGTCTCATGAACTTGTCATTTTTAACATAAAATGCTGAATGGACTCTTTTATATGATTATTTGTATATGTTTTTAAAAATATTTTAACCCACTATTTTATATTCTTAAATAGTATTTTATGTAACAATGGTTTTATGACATGAATTGTCGGATAAAGCTTATTTGAAATGAAATGCATTGACCTGTCCGGTTGTACCCATTGTTTCCTGAAGAGCACTTTATTTTTTTACAAGTTTAACTCCTTGAGGTGGTTGTTTTAATTATAGAGATAAAAGTGAAGCATCCTGGGTGGTGCACCAAAAGGACATGGTTGCATCTGTTGGTTACTAACACCCAATATCACACTGAGTCAAAGGGACTAGCACTTGAACGAAATTTGTCCCCACGAGGGTGGTATTGCAGCACCGGCTGCAATACCATTAGTAAGTACCCATATGTACTTGGACCTGTTAAATGTGTCGGAAAGGAAGACATCACCAGGGATGCCATAAGGCCCTGAAGCCTTGTTCCTGATCACTGAGTGTATACTATGTGATATTCCCTCTAGGGTAAAAAATGTGGGGGTTTGGACTGTAGTTGGTATGGGAGTCAAGCCTTTCGAAAACTAATGTTTCTGTACCAGTGTAACCTGTGGAAAAGTGTTCATGCCAGGTGGAAGCCTCAGTCAATCTATGTCTTCCCTGGTCGCCAAGAACCAAAATGGCTGCAAATCCTTGTTTTGGCAGGCATCCTTGATCTGAAGCCATCCATCCTCTTTCCAGTCCTTTTTGGCTTTGGCCTGATCATTCTTGTAGGATCTCCTCACTACTTTCAGATCTGCAACATTGTTGACTCTAATAGCCTTGGCCAGTTGTAATCTTAATTTTCTACATTCATGGTTAAACCAGGAGAGTGAGGACTGGCAAGTTTCGGTTTGCTCTGTGGTCTGAAAGGGACGTTTTTTACAGCCCTCCTGCATTGACGTTAATTCGGTAGTGCTTAAGGGAGAAGATGCCGGTTTTGGTGGAATGAATTTAGCAGCGTGGATGTGAACTTCAGCTGCACAACCCACTGGGGTAATATTTTGCTTATGGGGACTTGTCACGACAGCTCACTCGAGCAAGAACGGTACCACAAGTACCATCAGGCCACAGGAGTGGCCGCGCCCAACAAGGCGGGACTTCATTGTTTAAAAACAGTACCGAGCAGGTGATTGTGCCTTTTCCTGCTCAGTCAAGTGCCTTTGAGGAAGTGCTATTCGCATGAAATGCGTCAGGCAAGACTGTATGATGCTGCAAGTTGTTGTTTTCCCCACGCTGTGCCCTCCATTAATAAATGTGGCAGAATCTTAATCTTCTGGTGAGGCTTACTTCATTCGACAGGCAACTGTTTGTGGAATTAGTGCAAAATACACAAGATGATGGACGGAATGTTGCACAATGGCAAAACATTCACCCCCAAACCCCAAAACCGGTCCCAGGATGCTTGTTTCCAGTCCAGGGAAGACATGGCTTGGCAGTTCGGGCTGGACTGTTCCCATGAGATACAGGGTCAAACTGATTTGGATATGGCCATGTCTGAACTGGGGTGGCTGAGTGAGCTAAAGAATGGTGATGATTAAACCGAGATCAGTTGTCTGGGGGTGAGTGTTTGATTTGCTCAAACGCTCCGTCCATCATCCCCTTTTGTATCGCTTTGTGGAATTAGTGCGGCATGCCTGAGCCGCAAAGTGAAGCCCCGGGGCTTTTTACAGCCCTCCTGCATTGACGTTAATTCGGCTGTGCTTAAGGGAGAAGATGCCG
Source organism: Lissotriton helveticus (assembly GCF_964261635.1). Taxonomy (NCBI): domain Eukaryota; kingdom Metazoa; phylum Chordata; class Amphibia; order Caudata; family Salamandridae; genus Lissotriton; species Lissotriton helveticus. The sequence continues at coordinate 278,800,095 of NC_136068.1, forward strand.
GCTTTGGAGGAATGAATTTAGCTGCGTGGATGTGAACTTGAGCTGCACAACCCACTGGGGTGATATTTTGCTTATGGGGACTTGTCACGACAGCTCACTCGAGCAAGAACGGTACCCCAAGTACCATCAGGCCACAGGAGTGGCCACGCCCAAAAAGGCGGGACTTCATTGTTTAAAAGCAGTACCGAGCAAGTGATCGTGCCTTTTCCGGCTCAGTCTAGTGCCTTTGAGGACGTGCTATTTGCATGAAACATGTCAGGCAAGACTGTATGATGCTGCAAGTTGTTGTTTTCCCCACGCTGTGTCCTCCATTAATAAATGTGGTAGAATCTTAATCTTCTGGTGAGGCTTACTTCATTCGACAGGCAACTGTTTGTGGATATATATATATATATATATATATATATATATATATATATATATATATATATACATATATTCCACAAACGGCCAGATTCCTGGAGTTACTGTCCCGTAGACAGGTGGCGGGTCACACCGGGCGGGTCTCCCGGTAATTAAATGCACACAAAGTCTTCTAGAAGAAGGGCTCACACTCGGAAGTATAAACCAGTGTAGTGTTAATCGTTACGCGTTTCGTCAGCAAAACTGACTTGATCACACAATAATCATATGATACAGGAGAGCATACATAGCAAATGAAACAAAAAACAGACTGTGGTCAAAAGTCAATCGACTTTGGCGGCCGTTACTGAATGTGCAATGTAAGAGTTAAATATACTCCATTCCTGAAATGGCATTAGTAAATGCTCCAAACACTAGTATCTTATATTCTCATTTCCTCAACATGTGTTGTGAGACCATGAATTTCATAGTGAAAAATTCACAAAATTAAAGCAAATCTTCAAATTACAGAGGAGTCAATCGGCCGGCCGCTGATCTGCAGAAGCATCTCTGTGGAAGAGTACAGATCTCGATCTCAGGACCAAGACGGTTTCCACGCGCTGCCATAGGTAGGCATCTCTTTTTCCCATTTGAGGTGCGTGGGGTTTGAGAGGGGAGGGAGCTGTTTGGGAACACACGTGTCCTGTTCCCTTTCACCTCTGCGCTTTAGGAGACACAGCCTTACCGAGCGGCACGCCAACTTCACGAACGAGTACTAATTGGATGAGCATTCCGGAAAACAGATCACGACCGTGTCTACTATTTATTATTTGGCATGCGGATCATCCTATGATAGGAATTATTCTCGTAACGAGAAAGTGGATACTGATGCGTACCTGAGTGTAAGGAAAAACAAGTCCACCGTATCCGAAAATATTAATAAAGCGGCAAAAGGAACCTCTAATTCTTAGAGGGGAGGTTAAACCAGACGACCGCGGAGAGAAAGTGCCTCCCACCAGGTGCAAAACCTATATGCAAACGGGCACCTTGACCCACAATTTTCAGGTATGAATACCGAGGCAGACCGCCATGCAGCAGCAGGGACACTGTTAGCACGGGCACCAGGCATAGGAATTACTATTACTCTGAACCCAACCAAAAAACAGACACATCACTTAATGCTAAATTAAAACGTTTGGAAAAACTGAAAAAATCTGAAATGGCGAAGTGGTGGGAAGCAATATCATTACAGGAATATGGTGATAAAGCAATGGTACCCAGGGGACTCCGTATCTACATTATGCCCTCATAGGAATACCAGAACCCAAGTATGTTACAGGATTGGCAAGAGAACTCAGCCAATAGCTCAAGAAACATACTGAAAATAGTAATCAAATATGCACGGGAAGATTGGAAATCTATCTTGTTGGAAATATAAGCGCTGGAAGACGAATTGTCCAAATGCAGCGAACAAGAAATTGTCAACAAGGATATAACAGACATCGAAATCCAGAGTGCAGTCTCATGAAGGTGATATAAAAAATCGCAAACAACGAAAACTCCACAGAGACTGAGTGGACTATGAGTCTGGTCGCATTCTGACATATAGTCATAAGTATGACTATTTATATGAGGACTTACCGAAACAAGGAAACACAAAGGAAACAATTGTGGTTGAAACAGAGAATGCAACCAAAGAGACCAGCGAATCTGACACGGATGTAGCTATCTCTACAACTAGCTCAGTATCTGATAGACAAATGCCCTCTAGAATGGCAACTTTTTTAGACAAGTTCAGAGTCCTACGAAGAGGTTGACAAATACCGAGAACGACACCACAATCACCCCCGAGGCGGGGAGGATCAACCAGAGGCAGAGGCCGTGGAAGAGGAAGAGGGAGAGGAAGAGTAAACAAAGACGGAAAAGAAGAAAACAAAGGGAATAAAAAAACCAGCACAAAAGAGCTCATGGGAAACAAGAAACGTGGCTCCAGAGGCAAAAAATTATGGATCCGGACACGGTAAACAAAACTATTATCAATTTAAGTGAAAGAGAATTAACATTTTATGAAAAATGTACGCTATGTCTTGGTCTTTCCTTTTGTCCGACGGAAATTTTTAAGTATGCAGACACATGTACACTTATATCGCTTTGTCAGGAAGTGTAAATTAATAAAATGGCACCTTCTTTACAAACCGGATCATAGTCAATTTAACAACCAATCCTCAGCTGTAAACAATAACATTTCCCCTTTCCACAACTTGAACATAGCTGATGTGGAAATACTCAAAGACATGCATGATCTAGCCAAGAACCATGAACACACAGAGACGACCCAAGAGGATTGGCATCCTGAGATCCATACTGACTCCACGGCTTCCACCAAATTCAAACCCAGATCTATCTTCTACCCAAATCTCCCTCACGACAACATAGACACTTTTCAAGAGGTTGTCACGCAGGCCTTACTGAAATGAAAGCATCAGAACAAAAATATTCAATATAATGTATCTACCACCCAAAGAGAATTTTTGAAGAGCTTAGCTAATGATACAAACATCATCATTTGCCCAGCGGACAAAGGGGGGAAACATTGTCCTGTGGGACAAACAGCTGTATAGAGCGGAAGCCGAAAGACAACTCAGTGACCAAAAATTCGACATGAAAATCAATTTGGACACATATAATAACAGTATTGTTGACACTTGGAACGAACTTAAAGAATGGGAGGAGAAAGGGAATATAACATGTGAAGAATTTTGTTTTCTTAAACGCGATTACCCCAAGTTGTCGATATTGTATTTACTTCCCAAGGTACACAAGAATCCCACTAATCCACCAGGGAGGCCCATTGTCTTGTCTGTAGGAAGTGTCCTAGAGTATGTGTCAAAGTATGTTGATCACTTTCTCCTAGATTATGTCGTAGAGTTACATTCACATGTAGAGGACAGTAAAGACTTCCTGTCCAAACTCAAACAGATTAAATAGGAAACCAATGATCTCATGATAACACTGGATGTAAATTCCCTGTATATGATTATCGATCATGTATAGGGAATAGAAGCATGCCATCATTATCTTAAGAACAGACCCATTGAGTATTTAGAACATACGAAAATGCTTTTGGAAATGATGCACTTGTGCCTGACCAACAACATTTTCATGTTTGATGGCACCAATTATAAGCAGACCCTTGGCACAGATATGGGCACATGCTTTGCCCAAAGTTTTGCCAATCTTTTTCTGGGTAAATGGGAAGAAGACATACGTGCTGATACCAATCTGACTTAATCTTTTGGCAAAGTCAAAATTTGGCTTAGCTATATAGATTATCTTTTAAAAATTTGGACTGATACTGAAGATAAGGCTACTGAATTCATACAGGAGCTGAATAACAACAAATGTAACATTACTTTGACTAACAACATGAGTAGAGCTTCCATAGAGTTCCCTGATGTACTAATTAAACCTCAAGGAGCTACCATTGAAACTAGTCTCTTTCGCAAAACCACAGCAGGGAATACGTTGCTTCATGCTCTCAGCAGCCTCTCTGATACTCTCAAGTGGAGTATCCCTTACGGGGAGCTGCTGAGAGCACGAGGGAATTGTAGTACCGACGCCGCCTTTGAATCTGAAAAGGATACTATGATTCAAAGGTTCTTTGACAGAGGTTGTCCGAACTGGGTACTCCGTAAAGCCATTGACTGAGTCAACCAAATGGACCATGTTCAAACATTGACCACTGCACCAGACAGTAGCACTGTTAACTCCACTACTGAAGAATCCAACAGAGTCATTCTCACCTACAATGGGAACTCAGGACAAATACAAAAAATACTGGCCAGTAAATGGGATATACTTACCAGTGATCCCATTATTGGTCATACTTTCCGACACAGACCACTCATAACATACAGGAAGGGACACAACTTTAAAGATATTCTGGTACGCAATGACATAACATCGAAATCTGTCACCAATGCTACTATCCTTAAAGGCTTCTATCCATGTGGACACTGCAAGGCTTGTCGAAATAGCACGAGGATAACAACAGTGACCATCCCAGGATGTAATATGCCGAAAGAGATCAATCAATTTTTCATATGTAGCACAACACACTGTGTATATGTACTCATATGTCCCTGCCAAAAGTGGTATGTTGGCAGCACTACCTGTATGGCCAAAAAGAGAGTCCTTGAGCATATCTGTTCCATCAACAAAAAGGACAAAAATTATCCGATTGCAGACATTTTGAACTATTCCATCTATCCAATAGCTCCCTGCTCAGTTATTTTGTGTTGGAACAAGTTCATACTGGTCTGAGAGGGGGAAACAGAACCTTACTCTTGCGCAAACGAGAATCAAGATGGATACTGGAACTTGAAACCAAATTCCTCAAACATCAAAATTTGGACGAGGAATTAAGTACACATTTACATAATGAATTATATATGTGTGTATATCTGCTTGCTCAGTGTTCACTTTAACTCTATGAAATTTCATACCTGTGTTTGATTTTATCAATGTGGTTAAATATTATGAAGTAATAGGATTACACCTCAAATTTTAACATCACTGTTCTTTTATTTTCTCTCTTTGCACAGGAGGAAAGGAAGGGTACTTTTTTTGCGGACTGTCTCATCCGTTCCGGTCACCCTACCCTTTTCTTCCCCATCCTGTGGGTCCACCTCCAGATAAGATATTTTCTATCTTTATTGTTTTTACTCTGTTATTTTTCACTTCTGGCACTTTTTTCAATGAGGAGAACGTTGGGTGCATTTGATTTTATCTGTAATCTGGTCAAACGCCTAATTATGCTCTATGTGTTATTGCTCACATCACTATGATGCTTGTATAATATGACGTATGTACAATGATTGCATTTGCAGTATACAGAAGGATATATCATGTGGGTTGGAAGCCAATGATATTATGTTGGCCTGTGGGCTATAGGCACTATCCCGCGTACATTTTCCGTGTTGTGCTCTCCCATTGCACCATGCCAGTTCATTGCCCTGATCCAGTATAGGATAACTATCAGATGTGTTATCCTCCTCTGTACTGTCATTCTAACTCATCGCTTATGCGCTCGCGATGAGTAGCTTACTGTCCCACCATTAGTACAAGTGGGAACATTAATTGGAATTGCTTACTTGATTGCAACAACGATCTGGGCACTATGCCGCCCGGTAATAGAGTAGTTGTTTACTACCCACCAGTAATTTCAGACATTCTAGTCACTTTCGTGTCAACATTTTGACAGACAGCGCATGAGCTTCTCCCGTTTTGGCTTCAATGTGGTTTAACTTTATTGTTCATACGTGAAATGCATATGTCAATATTACTGCCTTGTTGCCTTGACACTTAGAGCACTAAGTCGAGCCTATGACACATGTACACATTATTTGTATCGTTATACTGTGATGTTCAATTTGAAAATTTGCTTACATTTTGTGAATTTTTCACTATGAAATTCATGGTCTCACAACACGTGTTGATGAAATGAGAATATATATACTAGTGTTTGGAGCATTTACTAATGCTATTTCAGGAATGGAGTATATTTCACTCTTACATTGCACATTCAGTAATGGCCGCCAAAGTCGACTGACTTTTGATCACAGTCCGTTTTGTGTTTCATTTGCTATGTATGCTCTCCTGTATCGTGTGAATATTGTGTGATCAAGTCAGTTTTGCTGACGAAAAGCATAACGATTAAAACTACACTGGTTTATACCTCCGAGTGCGAGCCTTTTTTCTAGAAGACTTTGTGTGCATATATATACAGCGCGATTTCCAGTGTCACGCACACGAGGCCCCCGTTCCTTCAAGCGGGCTCTGGCTCACTGGTTTCTACGTTTGTGGAACATTGGAGCGGATCCGGGTTACCGGAATGACCAGAGCCCACTTGTCAGCCCGGGACGAGATGAGGCGGTGTTGAGGCAATTTTGCTTCACGCTGGGCTAGGAATGATTGCCTTCCTTGCCCCCGCTTATTTAAAACCCGGATACTTTCAGGTTGGAACGGTTGGGGACCTGAGGAGATATTGTGTTCCAAAAGCATGAGGCACGGGGAGCCGACACCTTCGTAGCACCAACCCGCACTGCGCAACATCGCCCAGAAGTGCTTACCAACAACTATGCATGCTGGGACTGGTAGTCACAGAACATGGAGTGACCTACCAGAGATTTCTACGATAGGCATTTAACATTTGGGGGTGGAGCGATGCACGACCAATCAGCATAGGGCAAGATACTTTATCTGTGATACCCGCCCTACACCTGAAGCAACATACCACTGGCGCTGAGGAAGGCTAAAGTTATTGCCGAAATGCATCCGCCGATAGTGGCTGGTGGTTCTGCTCTCTCACCTCTGTGATGGAATAAAGGTGTTTCCTCGTGTTCCCCTGCTGTGGCCTTGCACTTTGTCTTCGGAGGAGGTGTGGATTTGGATATATATATTTTCAAAATAAACCACTAAATGCACGAAGAAATTGGGTCTGTTCTGTTCGTCTTTCTTGAGAACTGTTTGTGAGGAAACTGACAGTGGTGAGACGGCAGTCTCATCGGGCGAAGGTTGCGACATATATATATATTCTATTTAACTGATAGACGCGTTCATCGTACGTGCTAGCACAGAAATCGGCCCCATGGCGCAGCACAATTCAGCCATGTTAGAGTCGTCCGGAAGGCATCGCTGACATGTATGAGTCGTTCGAAGCGCAAGTCTATATATGCATTCTACTTGCCCGCTCGTACAGCAGTACAAGTCATTCTGAAAATGGGGCAGCGAGTCGGCCTCGCTTTTGACGGATGCGGTCCGTAGCCCTTCCAAGCGAGATCGTAATCGGGTCCTTAGTAGTGGCGCGCAAGAGGTGTGGTGAGCTGTGTGTTTGTGTGGGTACTCTTCCATTGCCTAAAATCTCTGATTTATTTGCAACTACTGCCTGATCTACAGCTTTTTCTAATCTTGAGTTGGCAAGTGCTTATTATCAGGTAGAGCTCCATTTGGACCCTACACATCTTACTGCCTTCATTTCTCAAATTGGCACTTTTCAATATCGTAGGATGCTGTTTGGCCTTGCTTCTGCAACCTCTGTTTTCCAGGAAGTTATGGATAATATGTTGAAGGATGTTCTGATTTTCCAGGATGGCCGGTTGGTGTTTACCAAGGACATGGAGTCTCACCATGTTGTTCTCCAATGTGTGTTGCAAATTTTCATAGATCACCGAGGGTTTTGGAAGAAAAGAAGTGCAAGTTTCACTGCAATGAAGTGGAATATCTTGGATCTGTCATTTCAAAAGACAGGCTTGCACCCAGGACTCTATTTTTGTGGCTCTACCTCCTTCTGATAAGAGGGGGGTTAAATCATTCCTGGGTCTGTGCAAGTTTTACTCACGTTTCATTCTGGATTTTTCCACCAAGTTCAGACCCGTCAATGATTTACTTAAAAAAGGGTCTAAATTTGTGTGGAGTAACAAGTGTGAGTTGACTTTTAAGCATATCAAAACTGCATTGGGCCAAAGTGAGGCTCTCAAACAATGTAATCCCAATATTTGCGTAGTTGTATCACTGTTGATGCTAGTCAAGTCAGAGTGAGTGCACTGCTTGCGCAGTAGGATGAAAATAATGAATATACTATAGCTTTTGTATCCATCGTTCTTCGTGAAGTGGAATTGCAATATTCTGTTATTGAAAAGGGGTTGTTGGCGTGTTGTTGGACCATATAGAAGTTGTGCACGTATGTGTGGAGAAAGCATTTTAAATTGCAAACTGATCATAAACCGTTAGTTAACACTCTTAGTGGAAATGGAAGGAAGTGCTGTTCTCGTCACATTTTAAGATTGTCAATTAAATTGATGCAATTTCAGTTTGATATTGCTCATATTCCTGGTGGTAGGAACAGCAGGCACATATTTTCTTCCAAGTTTTCCCTGTATGTCTGATGATGATGGAGATGGAAATGTAAAATTGTCAGATTTGTTGGATGAGGCTATTGAAGATTGTCTTGTAGCTTCCCAGAGCTAAAGGTTCGTTCAGAAGAAGAGAGGATAGAAGCTATGTCAAAAGACCAAGTTTTGCAACGAATCATAGATTTGGTCCAAAAGGGTTGGCCAACATAGAAGGTACTCTCACCATTAGTACAGCCAAATTGTAAAGTAAGCAATGACATTTCTTTTGAGGATGGTATGGTGTTGAGGTCAGACAAGTTGATTCCCCCACATACCATAAGGAGTGCATTATAAATATTGCGCATGAGGAACATATTGGATCTTCCTAACTAGGAGGCATATATAAGAGCCATTTTGGTGCCCCAGAATGCACTCTGATATAGAGGAAGTTGCGAAAAGATGTGTGGTTTGTATGTCTGCTGACAAAAGTTTGAAGGCATCCATTCCACTCCATATGCCTATAGAATGTTCACCTGGCCCTTGGGTCAAATTGGGTATAGATATCATGGGGCCATATGATTCCTTACCAAGCGGTTCCAGATTTATAGTTATTTTGATAGATCATGTTTCAGAATGGTCTTTGGGATTCTAATGCTAGTACTATCACGGAGTTTCTGAGGGAAATTTTCCTGATCAAGGGTTTTCCTGAGCATTTTTTTCTGACAATGGTACCCAGTTTGTAAATAAAGAGTTAGAGTCTGGTCATATGATGTCAGCATTTGAAGAGCTCCCTATACCACCCACAAACCAATGTCCTTGTAGAAAGAATGAACAGAGTATTGGGCAAATGCTGTTATAAAGGCTGTCTGTAGCATGTTGTGTTTTTATGGCACCACACCTCATTCTACTACCAAGGTCTCAAAGCTTGAACTTCTAAGAAGTAGGAAAGCCAATACCAGTTTTCACCTTGTGTGGATGTTGAAATGGATTAGGAGTGAGTCTGATGTACAGCAACTGTTGAAGTTAGTAAAGAAGAATGCAGGACCAACTCAAGAAAAACAGAAAATTTGGTATGACAAAAAAAGTGTCAAAAAAGTTGCTATTAGTATTGAATCCTTGATTGGCATAAAATATGCTATGCATTTGAAAAAAGGTGTTTGGGAACAATATTACAATGCATCCCTGTGCTTTACCCTGCACTGGCACACAATTGGTTACAATGAACCAGCGCAGGCCCCCGTGCGTCATTTTGCAAGGGTGCCTGTGCTGTAAAAATGATTGTTTGTGTGCAGAAAGGGACACCTTCCTGCACAAAAACAATAATTAATGGAATTTTCATCTTTCTGTGAGTGCTGCAGAATGCAGGAAATGAGGAGAAATAAAAGTATTTTTCCTCATTGCATGAGGAGTAGGATTCTGGCGCATTCCCAGTTTTACAAAATGTTGTAATTCTGGGAATCAGTCAAGTGCCATGAATGTTGCATTGGAACAGCCTCAAAAACACCCATGGAATGCATCTTTCACACAGAGTAATGTGTGAAAGGGGCCCATATTTACAGGGCCATAAAGAGTCATGAAGGGTGACTTGACAAGGCCTTGTAAATATGTGCAAGCCCATTGCGCCACTAGTGTGTCCAAAAAAGTGATGCAGTGATGGCACAACAGGCTTGCAAATAAGCCCCATAGTGCCTTGAATGTGTGTGAGAGATGTCTGAAATGAGTGCATTTATGTATTGGGAGGCAGTGGAGCGCCCTGAGATGTTGTGTGATGTGAATTCTCTGTAGAAAGCTGAGGCCGTGCCTGGCTTGTGAGTTCTGCCTGTTTGAAGTTTTCTGGTGAGTTTCTTGGTATAACCAGTAAAAAGTGTTGTTGTGTATCGATTTAGATTCTGTATGAATTTCCTGATTCATGCCCTTATATAGGTGTATTTCACATTGCCCTATATATAGGCATAGAAATCCAGTCCTTATTTAGGCATAGTCCATGCTACCCAAATACAGGCATGGCTAGTTCCATCTGTTCATCTACGTCACAACGAGTTCTTGGAAAATCAGACTCTTAGGCTTTAGGGACATCCCCTTGCCTGGATATTGATTGCTCCAAGAACTCATTTATTATGTATGAACATCTATTCCTTAGGGGTTCATTCATGATGTTCATATGCCCGACTTCTAAGTCAATACTGGCATTCTTAACACCTTCAAGGTATAAATATACCTTCACTTGCTATGGCAAAGCATGGTGTGGTTCGGTGCAGTTCGACTTACCTACTTGCACGAAGCAGCTCGCCTTAGCAAGTCCCAAAGGAAGTCATCTCCCAAGCTGACGCACTGACTAGACACTGTCATCCTCCTGCAGAGAATCCAGCTCCAGTGTTTCTGAATCCCCTTGCGGGGTGTTTGGAAATCGAGTGCCGGGAAAGAGATACCAACCTCTCTCACTCTAAAGTATGGAGCTGATTAGAACCTAGAGAAACCTTTAGCAATTCTTGGCAAAACTAAACTATAGCTAAAACAGCACCTACTTCTTCCCTCGTACTAGACATAGGTTAGGTACGCTGGGGTAGGATTATTTTAGAAGCACCAGTTGAGTATTTTAGCCTGTGTTATTTATGTATGTATTTTTATATATGTCATAGCAACAGACCATACTATTACAGTATTATTTTATATTACTGTTTACTCTGTACGTATTATACTTCGCATTCTGTCTTACGATTGTAGCAGTTCATATCTCTTGCATGAGAAAGAAGACTGTTCAATAAACTCCTTTTTATTGAAACGCCTGTCTCTATATTTCTCTGCACCTCTGTAGAAACGAAGCATGCACGATTGACTAAGTGAAATAGTTATCTATTGTTTCCACGACTCTGAAGATATTGTTCCGACTCTAAGGGAAACAAAGTTGTCATGTTTATGCGGTTGTCAGAAACTAATCCCTTCTTGTTCATTCGAGAAAGTTTCTAGTGACCTCTGAGTTAGCTGGCACACACACAATTAAGTTTAAACATACTCAATAGAGACATACTGACCTCAGTCCTATGTCAAAACTATACTGTATGTTATTCCAATGCGCAGAGCCTATCAGGGATATAGGAACTACACTACAGTGGTGTCTAGGGAGTGAGTGACAGTATTTCTGGTGTTGCTTGGGAGCCATTTAAAGATCTTCTTCGTAATCTTCTGAGTGCGAAAGAAGGATTTAGTGACAGCTTTGATATGTATGGTCATGTCCAGTTTGCTTTTGATGAATCTGAGGTTCCTGGTTTGGGTGTAGGGTGGACGTTTGGTTCCAAAGTCAGCCAGCCACCAGTTGCAGTGCCATGGTGAGGTGCTCTTGCAGAAAATCAGTACTTCTGTCTTGTCATTGTTGACCTGTGGTTATTCCCCCTATGCATAGGGAGGAAGAACCGTGGGTTTAGATGGGTATAAGATGTCTTTATATGGGGAGAGGGGACCATGGGTTTGGTTGGGTATAAGATTTACCAGCTTATTGTGGCTCTCCTCCTTCTACAAACCCTAAATGAGCCATAGACTCCTGGTTGTGGGAGTGGTTAGCAGTAAAGGCTAGATCTATTTTAAGGGACTGAATAAGTTATCTGCTTGGGGAAGTCCCTGTCTACTTTGCACATGCCATTAACAGGTACATTCCTCAGTGGGATAGACAACTTTATTGAAATTTTGCAGACACAAATATTTTTAAAAGGGAAAAGTAGATTTTCTGTATTTACTGAACTATCTCCTCATTTCAGACAGATACTATATCTGGATGACTTCTCAGAGGCATCAAGTTACACTTATTGCACCTTATAAATATACAATCTTTCACTCATTCTCTCGCGTGCTCACTCATTACGGAAGAGACGCCATTTTACCTGCCCACTTAAATAAACAATCCCTCCTAAATTCAGCAGCAGTGTTGTCCCTTTTTAAAATGTATTTATGTTTTTATATATTGCGACCTTTACCCCAAGGTGTCAGAGCGCTTTACAATAGAAACAGCTACATTACATAAGGACTTCGGAATACATGAATTACATAAAAGATACAAACAGATAAACGTTAAACTCACATAAGATTTTACATCAACAAAGAACAATCGACGCGTTTTCCCAGAGATTTACCATACCTGAAGCCCAAGGATTGAAGAGAAGCACTAGATTCCCGAGTTTGTGGGACGAGATTTTATTTTCCGAAATCTGAACGCTCAGACTGTAGCGCCCAATAATGGCGTTCCTCGGACTTGAGATAGAGATTTCTAAGAATCTCGAAGATCCGTTGCCTGCACTTTTAACTGCTCCCCAGGAATTTGGCTTCACAGTTCTTGAAAGAGGGAACACAGCTCTTGTATTGGTGACTTCATCCGGTTGTGGCCCTGTGAAAACACAGCAAGAGGCAGGTAAAGATGAAACAATGCTATTCACATGTTCATAAGATTAAATCACGAAAGTATCACTGTCTGTGATATATTTTGAGCATATCACATCTATATTGCAACAGTTTTGCTTTAAGCACATCTGTGAATGAAAGGTATTGGTGGGATTTCTGGTGAGTTTGCATTATGGGCTACTTGTGTAGAAACTTTGAACTCAATGTACACAAAGGATGGGTTTTAAAGCAATCAATCTTTCTGTACATCAAGGGGCAGATTTACAAGCCCCTTGCGCTACTTTTGTGTCACATTTAACATGGGAAAAGGGACGCAAAAGTGGTTCAAGGTCCTTGTAAATCTGCCCCCAACTGCTTTGCAACACGACCCGTATTTTGCGCTGAAGACAGTACACCCTGTGCAAAATGGCCATTAGGTAGAATTTTAGGATCTTGCTAGATCTATATTAACGAGGCAGGATTCTCTTTGTGAATCCCACTGATTGTAATGAGAAATCCTGGATGGAGTCCTACCATGGGACGCTGATAGCTATCCCTATATTTGCTGAAACCCTGCTCTTTCTTCAATCTGCACAAATCTCTTAAGAGGGTTGCAATAAAAAAAATGCATTCCTTGGGGAGACTTTGATAGGAGCATGGGCCATTATCTCCTTCACCCAATGTTGACAGCCCACATACAGAAAATTAGAAGCTATCCCTGAGGAATAGCTTCTATTTTATGATTGGATACCACCTCCTTTCAGTTGCTGGTGTACAGTCAATGGCAAATATGGTACTAAACCATTGAAACCGGTATTGAGATGCAGAAAGGGGGGGGACACTCCTTTCAGCCAAACAGCAATGTGTTGCATATACAATGCGAGGTAGGGAGCATTTTCCCACTCGCAGTATGCCTTTGATACATCCTGCTTGCAGTACTGCGGTTGCAAGACCTGTCTTTTTGCTATTATCAGGCTTTACAACCTCATAACTGCTTAGTACATCAGGCCCTAAATGTATTGCAGACACTACTTGTCCATTAGTACCTGCAAATGGGAAAATGCTCCTTTGTGACCATTGACACTGACGCACGAAAATGTCAGAGAGAACTAAATTGGCATCACACTACCCTTAACCCTCCTCCACCCCCTCATGACAGCACAAAGTTGATGACTTTCCCCACTGTTTGCCTCTAGATACCTTCATAGAACTAGAGAAAGGACAAGGAATAGGCACTACAGAATACAAATGTATGATAGAGCCCTGTTTAACTTTTAATCATGCTCCTGACGTCATGAAACCTGAAATTAGAGGTATCAAGGGCAGTGCCTGCGGTTCCAAAGGGCAAGCAAAGGTATCATCATATACTGCTAGTTACCTTAACTAACACCCAAGTTTACAGAACTCTCAGTTTCCCAGGTCCATGTGTGAGTTACTCTTCCGGGACAACTTTTTTGGTTTGCATTCTGGGACATGGATTCTAGATTTCATAAAGGAATAATGATGAGTTCAAATCCCAAAATGCAAAGAAAGTAAGAAAGAATGAACAGCTCACACGAGGACCTGGGAGATTAGAGAGCCCTGCCATATGTGTAACACGAAAGTACTAGGAGCATTGTACCTGTCTCCAAAGTGAATGCAATGCGCTCTCTTTTAAGAGCCCTGTTGAAGGTGAGGCTAACTTTGAAGGGCTGTCCTCTCCTCAGGATCAGCTCGTTGCTGATGTATTTATCAGTGTGGTGAGACTTCCTGTTTGCTGGAATGTGCAGGTTGATAATCGTCAGTTCCAGACCTGTGAAGTAAACAGAAAATGTGAACTCCTTGAGATGACTGCAAAAAGACTGACTGATTGAAGATAGGTGGCAACAGGAGAAAGTTTAGAAGATGGGAAATATTCATAAACAAGGTGACATATAGAGTAATATACATGTGAATACAGAATCCTGTGGTGATATATATATATATATATATGTACATATATATATATATATATATATATATATATATATATATATATATATATATATATATATATATATATATATATATATATATATTCACAGAAAAAACCATAGGTTATAGACCATATATAGTTAGGAATTAGCATTTACAAAACCTTGAAAATTCACTGAAAAAACCATAGGTTATAGACCATATATAGTTAGGAATTAGCATTTAGAAAACCTTATTTTACTCACACAAAACCATTGAAATTCCATATATAGTTAGTTGCACTAACTATATATTGCGCACCCGCAATCCACTGCTGATGATGTCACATATTACATCATTCATGACATGGTCAGTGACATCACTGATGACATCACTGATGACATCTCAAATGACATCACTGATGACATCACTGATAACAACATCCAGTGATTTTTTGTTTCTATAAAGTTTAAATATGTCTTACATATTGAAGAATGAGTGGATGTGTAAGTGTCTGGACGAAGGATTTAGTAGGTGCATGACTGACTGTATGAGTGAGTGATTAAATGTGTCTCACTGACTGCATGGGTTAGTGACTAAACTGTCTTAATTTGTGCATCATTATGTCTGTTGTTCTGTAAACTGCTGCATGTGTTGATCAGTAGCTATATGAGTAACTATATGGGTTATTGATTGATTGCCCAAGTATTTGTATGGGAGACTGAGTGTGTGTGTGGCTAGCTGGGAGGTGTGTGACTCTGTGCAGATCAATCTGTACTTGTATCAATGATTGTATAAGAAGGTAAGTATGTGTTAGTATATGTTTGAAAATGTAAGGTGCTCTATGTTTAACTGTATAGACAAGAAAATGGAAGTGTCATTGATTCTTTACAGGACTGACTAGGTGTGTGAGTAACTCCATGGATGAGTGGCAGACTGTGAGTGTCTGTATAGGTGTATGAGTGCATATGATAGTGTTGTAAAGATGAGTGATTGTATGTATGAATGATTGTATGGGTGAATGAGTGAAGGTGTGTGTAGACGTAGCAATCAGTGAGTGCGTATGTAGTAACTAGTATTGGTGTGTCAATGGTTTCAAAAATTATACTCTCTTTTTAACACTGGGTGAAACAGAGGTTATATTAAAATGTGAGGAGATGCATTGTATTGTCACATGAATGATATCATCAGTGATGTGGTCATTGATGTCAAATGAGATGTCATCAGTGATGTCATCAGTGATGTCATTTGAGATGTCATCAGTGATGTCATCAGTGATGTCACTGACCATGTCATGAATGATGTAATATGTGACATCATCAGCAGTGGATTGCGGGTGCGCAATATATAGTTAGTGCAACTAACTATATATGGAATTTCAATGGTTTTGTGTGAGTAAAATAAGGTTTTCTAAATGCTAATTCCTAACTATATATGGTCTATAACCTATGTTTTTTTCAGTGAATTTTCAAGGTTTTGTAAATGCTAATTCCTAACTATATATGGTCTATAACCTATGGTTTTTTCTGTGAATTTCATTGGTTTTTTAACAGCTAATATCTGTAGCTGTAAAATGTATTCTTCTTTAAATCCAAAAATATATTTTATATGTTTATGAATAATTTTTTTTAAATATTTTTTTTTCTTCGTTCCCGCTTCGCGAATCGGGAAGCTTCCCGTTAGCTGACCTTGATGCCGCGAAATAGACCGCGAGCCGGTAAACGTTTCTTTACCGCAAGTGCCGCGTTAGAAAACAACATCGTGACGCCTCCCGTCCGCATGACGTTTCACGTTGTCGCGTGATACGTCATATGACGTGCTACGTTAGCGAACTGGTACGCGAAGCGAGTCGCAAAGCGCAGGTTTCTGGAAGCAAACCGGGAGGCCCTGCAAAGCGCTTAACGTAAACACAGCAAGTCATGTGACTTGGTAATAACACTTTTCATTGGTTCATTTCACTTTTGGTTTCCTAATGATGTAAGACTAGGTCATATAATCTAAAATGAACACTTTTGATTGGTTGAGAACTCTTGTTTTTCCCAAATGATGAAAATCCCTCCTTCTTTCCTCACTCTGACTTTCATCATTGTGAGAGAAAGACCCTTTGTGATCACTGAGCAATGGCTTCTTTAGTAGCTTCAGCTGGTGCTTCCCCACCACCTCCACCACATCCAAGGAAGAGTGGACCACCTGCTCAAGTTATAATTCAAGAAGAAGAAGAAGAAGAGGAACAGGACGACGAGCACGAAGAGAGGCAGTTTTTGCCTGAGCAGCCCAGGACGTCTCACCGGAAAGAAAACTTCATTTGGCAATTTTTTAAAATTCCCAATGGTCAGAAAAAAGTAAATGCAAGATACGTAACTTGCCTTATATGTCAAGATAGACTGTCCAGAGGAACCGAGAAAAAATACAGTTTCGGAAACTACACAATGCATCGCCATATGACTAGGTGGCATCCTAACAACTACAGTGCTGCACAGTTTCGGAACGACCTAGATAATCTCCCTATTATGGCCAGAAGATCTGTTGTACCGGAAGTAACGGGACCAGAGGGCAGGGAGATGGTGCCAAATATACAAATGAAATTTGGTGAAGTAAAACACATCTGCGTATTTTGCGATGGATTCATTTCCTACGGAGAAAAAAGCATCACTCTGATCAACAGAGCTATTGACTATCATATGCAAGTTTGTACGAAACGCCCAAAATAATAAATACTTCTTTTTTTGTTTTGTTGCTCCTGTTGAGCCCTTTACAATGAATCGTTTTCATTGCCCCCTCCAAGAAAAACCCCAAAAAATATAAATCTGTTCAGAAAAATTCAAAAAAAGTAAAAAAATGTTCCGAAAAATAATAAAAAAAATATAAAACAACAAAAACAATTAAAAAAAAAGTTCTTTTCAGAACTACCTCCCCGTTATTAAAAAATTGGTACAATATTTGGAACTGTGCCAACCTCTATTTCTCTTAGTTCGCTTCCCAGTTCGCTCGCCGGTACGCGAACCAGAAGCGAACCAAAAACAGTAAGTATAAGGGAAGGAAACAGGCACTTATGTTAAAAGAAAGACAGCTATAGGGGAGTAAACTAGAGATACTATTACCCGTAATCCACTGCTGATGATGTCACATATTACATCATTCCTGACATGCTCAGTGACATCATCAGCAGAGGATTGCGGGTTTTTTGGCAACGTGCCTTATCCACGGTTTAATAACGCTGCCTTTTGCTTTATATAAGTTTTCAAATTGTATGAAATATATACCAATAGGTCGTTATGAACCTTTAGGTAGTGCTTTTCTTCATGAGGTCTGGTCGCTTCCATACACATACAGATGTTTCAAAGATGATCAAGAAGTTTATCTGAATGGAGAGGAATGCACTGAGACGCCAGATCATTCACTAATGTGTAGGCACATACAGTTACACGGTTCATGCAACAAACACCGACCAAATATGGCTTGCGTGTTGCAAGGCACGCCAGTTCCTGCTATCATCCCCACGTTCAAGTTGTTGGAAAATGGTAGTTATTTGATGCTCAATAATGAAGATTGTTCTGAGTTAATTAAAAGTATTCCTTTTATCGTAACAGTAAGTGAACGGGTTATTTGCTGCAGAAATGTTCTATTTCCTCCCACACATGAACATAGGGAGTTTTCAATCTGGCCACAAATACCAACCTTGGGACAGATTTCAACGGCATGGCAAGAATAAGAGCTCTTTTGTCTCAGAGAGAGGTGGCCTTGAGTTCGGCCCGTGAAACTTTCGTGCTTCACATAGCGAACACCCGTACAGAGGTGCAGACCCTTTTCAATTCAGATTTGCCTTTCAATTTCAGCAAGATGGTTCCGACTATCTTTAACGCATCCTCCACAAAGACCCTGGCGCACTTTTTTAAAGTTGTTACCAGTGGTCTCGTGACTTCATTTGAGAAAATCTTTGGAGTCATCCCTGCTTCCTTTCATTCTATTTTCTCCACTCTGGTTCGTGGATTGGCATTTTTACTTGCATTACCAGCGGACGCTCTTGTGCTTTTTTACATTTTTAAATATGGATGTCCCTCCTATGCAACCTCCCACCCTGCAGCTGCTGACACTGTTCCGCAATCGCATGCTAGAATATTATGGCACAATGCCGTTGGCGATATTAAGCACGGCATATGGATTATCTTTTCGATTCTCCTACTTCACCTGTGTCCAGCCTGTATTTCACTGCCTGACCTGTGATTTCGATTGGGCCATTGATTTGTGTCTCTGCGGACCGGTTTCTCCTGACGTCGACTTTAATCAGCTGATGACTCCTATCATTACTCACGAGTTGGTTTGTCCTGGCGAAAGGATTATGGCTGTGGCATTGATGCATGGACTACTTGGTCCCTGGAATTTACTGGCGGCAGCACAGTCTTTCTTGGAACAGAGCTTTCTTGAAAACCCACCGAGCTGTCCTCTGATGGTGATAGAGGATCCGGTGCTGGGAGAGCACGTATGTTCTTTTCCGCTTTTAAATTGGATGGCTGAACTGTTTTCGGATGAAGACGGTGACTTCCTATTGGAGGCTGTTGCAGCTTATTTTGCATACACAGTTATGTCATAGACCTTTTTCATGTTTGATATGCTGAGTACTAGCATTTCATTGACAATTCATTGACTTATTTGTCAAGTTTTTATTATTTACCTTGCCTATTGGCTTAAGACTCGATAAAGTACTTGGCTGTTTTATTTTTCTTTAGCATTAAATTTTCCTAGTTTTTAATGCTTTACCTTGCGGACCGTCCACATATAAACTTGCAATCTGCTCTCATGAGATGGCACTTCTATTATCTTATTCAGTTCGTTTCTGGATCATGGGGAGGTGTCATCTAGGTCCTGGATATCTTTACACCGTGTTAAGTTAGCATGGGCTCATTACCGGTTTAAACGCCATTTTTCCTTTTTTGCAACTTCTGCACACGACACTTAGTTGTTGCTTTAGCTTTCCACCTAGTAGTTCATCGTGGTTTACATGAGAATAATATGTTATTGCTCTACTATCTGCTTTGCTTGTTAAACTATATCTGTACAGCGAGTGCTAAAGTTTCAAGAACAACACGATACAGAATTGTTATGAGGTCTGATCTCCACGACTTCATACTCATAACATAAGTGCAACTTCTGCCAATTCTGGGCATGAGGCGGGTTTTATATTGCTTTGCCGAACACACATACACAACAGTTGATGCGGTTCACATGAAGAGAGAGCTGGTGTATGCTGATGTGATTCCTTCAAATCTAAGACACTAAAGTATGGGCACGCCCTAAACCAACACAAAGAGACCTTCTTAGCAAATAATATAATATGTGTATTAGGGAGGGTGAGATATAAGCAGCCGCGGGCCGTGGAGGGAGTTACGGTGAGGCAGGGAGGCGGGGAGGGGGAGAAGCAGGGTGGAGCCCTCTCTACCTTGCCCCTCCCCCTCCCCGCCTCCCTGCCCCACCGTAACTCCCTCCACGGCCCGCGGCTGCTTATAAGTGTTGCTAACTCTTATTCATTTACAGCATGTTAACATACTGTCACCATTCGCTTTTTATGTGCTAGTAACTATGCTGGTAATTTTGCTACTGATAATATGTGTACTTGTATTCTCCACCCTGCTTCTCCCCCTCCCCGCCTCCCTGCCTCACCGTAACTCCCTCCACGGCCCGCGGCTGCTTATAAGTGTTGCTAACTCTTATTCATTTACAGCATGTTAACATACTATCACCATTCGCTTTTTATGTACTAGTAACTATGCTGGTAATTTTGCTACTGATAATATGTGTACTTGTATTATCTAAGATACTACGCCTGAGAAGACGGCATTAGTAAATAAACATTTCAAATACACATGTGTTCTTCTTAACTCCATGTTCTGGTTTCTAAGAAATATATAACGACCGACTGTTCATGAGTTCCACGTATCCTGAGGTACTATAAGTTCATATTCTGGATTGTCTAAACATTGAGAGTTTGTTATATCCAATGTGACACTGTACCTAGCTTGCTAAGGAGTTTTTGATTACTAACGTGAGTTTTGGGACACCCTAATTCGCCGAGGTTCCAATCCTCTGTCCACAGTTCTGTGTGAGAACAGAAACCCTGCGACAGGGGCACCCCCGACCCTTGCTGGAGCTTCATCACACTTGCGATACAACTCCAGCAATGCGCCACCTTTACGGCACAGATACATCACGCATCTGTGCTGTTTTTGCCCCATGATGCGCCGCATTGTAAATGCAGCACACCATAGGTGACGGAACAGCGGCACAGAATGACTAACACATCCCTGGTGATGCGCCAGTCATCATAAATGTATCCCTATGCTTCTTATCTTGTTAGAGATGAACCGCCATATGTATCATCAAAGTTTTTTGCATTTCCTAAATAGCGAACTTTAAGGAATAAATAGCGATTCTTTACCATTCCTAGTTTGCGATTAGCTATTTGCTAATTACAAATTACCCATTCATTTCCTTCATTTCCATAGGGCGGTTGGACTCACTTTTAGCTCGAACGGCTGAATGGATTTCCACGAAACTTGGCAAAATTGTAGGGACTGGTAGCCCGATGTGCCTTTGCTATGTCTCAAGATATATGCTCCAGTGGTTTTTACGAAAATTAACTTTGAAAAATATATATTGGGCTACATTGGCCTATATATATGTTGGAGCCCAAATGTAGCCCAATGTAGCCCAATGAAGCCCAATGTAGCCCAATGTAGCCCAAAGATGGCCGCCAGACACACAAAAAAACAAATGTAGCCCAAATATCAGCCAGATGTAGCCCAACTATAGCCCAGTGACAGAATGACCAATCAGCTTCGCAAACCTCCGTTACGCGAAGCGGAGCGCTGTTACAGATATATATCTTTTTTTGAACGTTAATTTCTCAAAATCCACTGGAGCACATATATTGAGACCTAGCAAAGGCACATCGGGCTACCAGTCCCTAATATTTTGCCAAGTTTCGTGCAAATCCATTCAGCCGTTCGATTATTATTATTATTATTTTTTTTTGCCCCGCGGGGCCCTTTTAAAACCTCCACATCAAACCTAGGGGGTCAGCGAGGATCTACTATGCCCCCTTATAGTTATTTCCCCCTTTGTTTTGACCTCCTCTTGTCTCTCGATCCTACCGAGAGACAAGATGGCGGCCGCTACGGACTTTTTGGAATGTTGACAGACGCCGGAGAACTAATCAGCTTCGCTTCACAAAGCTCCATTGCGCGTAAAGTACGCGTCCTGGGACGCTGCCAGGTCCGCTGTTACAGATATATATCTTTTTTTAAACGTTAATTTCTCAAAATCCACTGGAGCACATATATTGAGACCTACAAAAGGCACATCGGGCTACCAGTCCCTACAATTTTGCCAAGTTTCGTGCAAATCCATTCAGCCGTTCGGGCTAAAAGTGAGGCCAACCGCCCTATGGAAAACTCAATGTTAAAAACACGTTTTGGGACCCCCCTTTTTTCTCGGCCCCCCCTTGACGAACCCCCCCCCAAATTTTCAAGGGCTGCTCAGAAACAAAATGTGCCATTTTCCTGAAAATTTCAGCCAATTCCGTCCACAAACGCCAAAGTTATTAGACATAGAATTTTCAAAAATCCCATAGAGAAAAAATCCTAACTATATATACCTACTGGCGACCGCCAGTAGGTAATATATATATATATATATATATATATATATATATATATATATATATATATACTCTTCGACTTGGACGTCAGGGACAGATAATATTTGTTTTTTCACGAATTGGAAATACTGATGAAGTACGCTATTATTGTGAGCTTTCTCTTGAATCTATTTTGTGACGCTTTCACTTAGCAGATTGTTTTTTGTGATCATACAGACCCTGAAGAAGTCCATTGTCATGGACAAAATGTGTTGGCTGCCTTCACTCCGTACAAAGATGCTTTTTATAAAAGAAAAGTAAATAAAGACAAGAACTACATTCACGTTTTGCTCATGGTGCATGTCTACAATTCTGACTGATGTAGCAATATCAATGGAGTAAATCTTTGAGTAAATATTTTAATGAATAAACTATATAGAGACATAAATGTTATGATGATGCCAATGGAAATGATATCTGATGTCACCAGTGATGGAATGTAGGATGTCTTTACTGATTTCATCCACGGAATCATGAGTGAGGTAAAAGAAGCACATTGGACATAGGAATGGCCACCAAGTCCCCCTTAATTGGAAAGTGATGTATGTCAGAGTATTATGTACAGACATATTATCCCACATAATATCATGTCTTAAATATTGTTCACCAAAATATCGTCCCATGTTATGTGCATTTCTAATTATTAACTCCAATGAGGCAGGGGCGGCTCTAGGCTCATGGTGGCCCTGGGCAGGGAGCGTTGGTAGGGGGCCCCCGGAGCGTAGGTAGGAGGCCCCCAAAGGAACACAGGCGTGGAGGTCAGTGAAGAGGGGGGGGGTCAGGGTGTTTGGAAGGGGAACAGAGCCGGAGGCCGCCAAATCCCTGCCAGGGGCCGCCACGCAAATATATATCCATCCTCAGAGGATTATTATATTAAGTATATATATTGGCGTGGTGGCCCCTGGGGTTTGGTGGCCCTGTGCAGGTGCACAGCTTGCACATGCCTAAGGCCGCCCCTGAATGAGGTGATGTTTTGGTAAACAATATTCAAGATATCATAGTTATGTCACAATATTTTGGTACTGCTACATGACCAATTCCAGTGATTTCTTTCGCTCTCTTTTTCTAAGAGCGCCCTTCAACTGAAGTATTTTAGGCACGTTTTTTAAGCACTCTTTCGAGACACATTATTTTGTGATCGTTCTTAGCAACATGATGTAAGTGAATTACTTTGGTTTTATTATCACGTTCTATGGTTTGTGCCAAAGTGCTCATTAGTCACAGTTTGAGGCCATGTGCAGGAGGTGGTGAATGCTGAATGTGGAATGGAGGCAGCAGACACTGTGGGTATGATCTGCATTGATAACCATTTGGCTTTGGCGATAGCGTATGGCCACCAGGGCAGGGGCCACAGAGAGGGGCTTTTGGCTGTGCCTAGCAGTAGTCTCTGGGTGTAAAGTGTAGCTTTGTGCGGCACCCACACCTGCAAAGTCCAATCAGCATAACCTAAGGCCATCAAAAAAGAGTCCTTGGTGACCACCAATTTACAGCTCTTGAATCCCTCAGGAACAGAGGCCCCAAAGACCGTTGGAAACAAATACAGCAGAACTTCCAGTGCCAGAGCAAAAATAGGAGGAATGGAACAGCTGTTCATTTTGGAAGAAACATTGGTTAGCCCATTAAATTCATTTTGACGAACATGTCACTGGTGAATGGAAATGAAGGAGAAAGGGTGCATAAAAGAAGAGAAGTGATGGATTAACATGGAAGTCCATACTAATATAATAAAGAGAGAGCCCAAACCTTTGAGGCGGGTAATCTCAGGAACCACAGCACCAATCACAACACCCAATACAGCGTTGGAAAGGGCAGTTGCAGCAGAAGGACATAGGCTATGCAGACGGCCACCATGTACATTTAAAAGGTAAAAGAACCGCGCCAGCAAAGTAGTCCCTTTCGGGCGTGTCTGCGTTGTGCTGTGGGCGTGTGCTGGGGGCGTGACAAACGCTGGGGGCGTGTGGTACGTTCCGCCCCTCATGCCATGTCTCATTTCGTGTGCTGAGGGCATGTGCTGGGGGCGTGGGCGTGTGCGGGGGGTGGTATTACGGAAAAAAAAAAGAGCGTTGTGCCCAATATTTCGTTGTTTTTTCTTCCCAGGTTCTGTACATTCCAGCTCCGGGTGTCCACCCTGCTCCCTTTAACACCTTGGGAGCTTGTAAACATACCTCCCCAGTGCTGCGCTGTCCATTATCCAGTGCTGAACTGGACGTCCAGCGGTCGCACGCAGCACTGGGGAGGTAGTGCCCGTGACGACCGTTGGCCGACGGCAGCACCTAAAGGGTTAAATACCCCTGCACCCCATAATCATAACCCACCGTACTCCTTAAAATACCCCAACACCCTTAAACACTAGCCCATCTTAACCCTATAAATATACCCTGTACCCCAAAACCCAAACCTATCCCTAAACCCTAAAAATACCCATTTACCCCAAAACCCAAACCTAGCCCTGAACCCTATAAATACCCCTGTACCCCAAAACCCAAACCTACCCCATAACCCTAAAAATACCACTGTACCCCAAAAATCCAAACCTAGCCCTGAACCCTAAAAAATACCTCTGTACCCCAAAACACAAACCTAGCCTGAACCCTAAAATACCCCTGTACCCCAAAACCCAAACCTAGCCCTGAACCCTTAAAATACCCTTGTACCCCAAAACCCAAACCTACCCCTAAACCCTAAAAATTCCTCTATACCCCAAAACCCAAACCTAGCCCTGAACCCTAAAACTACCCCTGTACCCCATAACCCAAACCTATATCTGAACCCTTAAAATACCCAAACACCCCAAAACATATAGCTCAGTACCCCAAAACATATACCCCTATACCCATACTTACCTTATCCAAACATTAAAAAAAACTTGCTTTTACCATTCATGCATTTACAATGAATTTTGTTGTAAATGTATGCATGGTAAAAGCATATAAAATGTAATGCCATGCGTTATAATGGCATTGCGGAGTCATGGTACTTTCGTAATGAAAGTATGCGGAGTGATGGTATGCGGAAAGAAAGTGATTGATTGATTGAATTAAAATTTATAGAAGCGCAACTTTGCCCGGAGGCGTCAAGGCGCAAGTGATGGAGTAAAGTTGCGAATAATGGGTGTTTACCCTCCCCCGGTAAGTACATTGGTGGCACGGCGGCCCACAGCTCCAGCAACATACTCATATTTTTCCACCACCGATTTGAAAAATGCACAGGTCTCTCTTATTGATGGCCAGCACCGACATACACTTTTAGTCACACCTCCCTCCACAAGTTCTAGAATTGCGAACTTTAGAGCTGGGTAGCTATGTTCGAATCTCGGCATCAGCTCAACATCCTGTGATTCTAGGAAATCGCGTTGTCTCCCCGTACCTACCACAAATGAATGTCTTCTTCTGTAATGTAAATTGTGCTAATGCCATGTTGTCGAGTTCGCGCTATATAATATTGCAAGGAAAAAAAATTAGGGAAATTCGAGTTCACACACTACTGAACGCGCACTCTTAAGTGCATCAGCAGTGCACTGTGAATCGGAGCGTTTCACCGGCCTGTCACAGATAAGATATGCTATCAAAACGGAATCCTACAAAACAATATACTACTGGCCGGCAGCAATTCATACCCGGACAACGTCGGGACGGGCTGGTAGTGATGGTATAAAAATAGACTAGAATTAGGGAACAAAATAATGAAAACTGCTGAAAAAGGAGTAATTTTTTCTGTCATTGACCCCTTCAGGTCGCCTCCTGTTCCCCCACAACCCACCTCCCATATTACGAAGTCTGCCCACGTGCTGTGGTAGATGACCACAGCCTCATTAGAAGACATTTTTCTCTCATCCTGGACAGACCTAGCCTCTAACAATGGACATTAAACGTTTCTAGTCTCTCTTCACCCTTGTATTTTACATTCCAGCTCTCCTTTCTGACAGAGGACAACCTGCTTCCAAAAATCTCACTCTTGTTTCAGCATGAAACATACTTTATCCAGCATCTTCTCTCACAAGACATCTGTTCCTAAATCTCCTTGGTTTCTATTCGAATACCTTTTCATTGTGCCAATATTGACATGAAAAAAATCAAAACTATTTGCATAGCACTCTGGTACCCTAACAATGTGTTCTGGCAGCAGCAGGATTGTGAATAAGCATAAGGATTAGGCCTTCAGGAATATCAAGGCTTTCAATTGTTTGCTGAAGGCCAACTCCTTGATAATAAAGCACTGGTGGAGAATTCCAGTGCTTAGCAGCCATTGACTCAAAAGAGATGCCCCTTCAGTGATCTAGGTAAACTATAGACAGCTGTAGCAAGTTTAATTGGTTGAGCAAAGGATTTGGGGTAGACAACCGAGATACAGAGGTTCTAGCTTTAAATAGAAATGGTGGCTAAACTGATTTGAAAATAGCCCATTTAGTCTCTAGCAGCCAACAAAGGGTAGTCAGATGCTTTGAGATAGACAAAAAGAAGTGGAAAACCTACAATCATCAGCGGAACCATTTTTAACTCCTTCACTGCGGCGGCTATTCCGCCACAGTGCTAAGGGGGCGGGGCGGTCGCGCGGCGGCCGAATGCTGGTGACGGAACCGCTCCGTCACCAGCCGCGGTTGAGCTGTGCTGATGACGGAGGGGTTCCGTCATGGCCCCGCCCGCTCAATAGAACGCCCAGCGCAGGCGCGGAATCCGCGCAGGCGCGGAATCCGCGCAGTCGCGGCGTCAAGGCCATGATGGAACCGCTCCGTCATCAGCACAGCGCCACCGCAGCTGATGACGGAGTGGTTCCGTCATCAGCGTGCAAGGGGTTAAATCAAATGTGAACATTGGATCAAGTAGGTATGATTGTATGTGTGCAGGAATTGCAGTAGTATTCTGGATATTATTATTGACTGAATTACTGATTCACTGCAAACAGCAGGAAGCATATGACCCACTCGCAAAGAGCTCTTAGGAGTAAAAAAAGGGATTGCAGAGAAGAGAGTAGAGTCAAAGATGACATCCATATAATGAGTGTTGGTAATTAGAGGTAAACTTGTTTGGGAGGACACCACGCTGATAACCACATCATGGGTGGGCCACTAAAAACAAGAACCTATTTCTATTAAGCTTAATAGGTTGAGCGGCGGTGTGACTTTGACCATCAAATGGCTACCCGATTGCGGAGCTCAAGCCCGTTAGCAAGAAATGCTGAAGTATCCTGTGGTCTATGCGCTTATCATGCTTTGGTGGTGGAGATCTCCTTAAGATAAAGTATAAGGGAAAAGTAAACAAAAATATATTACTTGCAAAAGAATTGAAAAAAATATGTTTCTGTTAATATAAATTAATGTTATTTATTTATTTGAAATGTAGAACAAACTAAAAAAGTTACCTCATTAGTAAATTATTTGGGATTTTGAAGGTTAATATTTTGAATAAACAAAATTTAAATTAACATTAGTTATCAGAAGTTTAAATTATTATAAAATCCCACCTAACCTGACAGAAATTATTTTATCATGTACTAGTAATTAATAAAAGGTATGTTTACAAGTAATTCAAATGATTTTCATTATATTGTAATCAAAATGAATGTTGCAATATTTAAAAAAAATTAACAGAGGTTATAAAAAAGGGTTAAAAGGTAACATTTAATTGACTTAATGTATCATTTTAACTATTTGAAACATTTAATTTAATGTACGATTGTTACCTAAGGGGTTTTATTTTACATCCATACCTCCAGTATTTTCTATCAGATGACATCTGTAGTACCAGTGGTTGGCCATGTGTGGTACTGGACTTACTGCAGCTCTGAGATGGAGTGTGTTTACAACTATTTTAGGTCCCTTATGGCTGCTTTTACTTTAGAAGTGCAGTTTTGAAGAGGGATGAGCTTATTCTTTAATAGGTAGGTGCAATTCCCTCTTTAAACCCCTCCTTACTCCTCCTTACAATGTTCCCATTTAGTAATAAATATTCCTCTTGTTCCTGCTACCTCCCATCCCTCCCACATTTACTACTAAATATGTGTATATGTATGAGGATCTCCAAATGAAATGAAATGAAAATAGTATTTGTAGAGTGCGATAGCTACCCTGAGGCGTCCCAGCGCTGTAGACAAAATGTGTGCAAGGAAAAGGCAGAGTGAGGAGAATTCATTGAAAAGGAAGGTTTTTAAAAGTTTGTGGACAGACAGCAGGTTGGACTCCGCTCGCAGTGGGAGGAGAAGAGAGTTCCACAACTTGGCTGAACTATAGGAAAAGGAGCGGCCGCCACATCTAGCTCTCATGACTTTCCGGACGAGGGTGAGATGGGCTGTAGCTGATCGGAGCTGTCGGGGAGGCTGATAGGGGGAGATCAGTGAATGGCAGATGTCCGGGCCAGTTTTCCAAAGGGTTCTGTGAGCGATGCACAGGGCCTTGAACTTTATTCGTTCCTTGACTGGGAGACAGTGGAGGTTTTTCAGTGCAGGTTTGGTAGATAGTCAGTGGGGAATTTGAAGAAGGGTTTCGGGTGGCACATTTCTGAATGATCTGAAGCTTGTGAACAGTGGATTGAGGAGCCCCCAGGTATAAAGCATTCCCGTAGTCTAAGCGGGACATGATGAGGCCCTGGACCATAATTTGTCTAGCCTGAAATGGGAGCAGGGGAAGGATTTTGCGTAACAGTCTGAGCAAGCCATAGCAGAAGGCGGATATCATTACTACTTGATGGTTGAAATTGAGTGATTGGTCCAGCCAGATGCCCAGACTTTTTATTTTGCTTTTTGGGGGGGGTCCGAGACAGGCAGGCCATAGTAACATGGTATTGAACGCAAGAGTGTGTCTCAGGAGCATCAGCTCAGTTTTTTCTCTGTTCAGTTTTAAGCAGAAACAGGTCATCCAATTAGCCACCTCCTCGAGGCAGCCGCTTAGATTAGATGATGCGGCGTTTGGCTGGTTGAGAGCTACCACTAGCTGAGTGTCATCGGCATAGGTGATAATTTTTATGCCAAAGGGACAGACGATCTCAGCTAGGGGGCTCAAATATACATTGAATAGAGTGGGGCTCAAGGAGGAGGCCTGGGGAACGCCACATCTGAGCGGGAGGCTGGAGGAAACAGAGTCGGCCTCAAAGACCTGTAAGGAGTGATCTACTAAGAAGGACTTAAGCCAAGTGATGGCTTTTCCTGAGACACCTAAGTTAGTGAGTTGGTGAAGCAATATATTGTGGTTTACAGTGTCAAACGTGCACTTAGATCTAAAAGAATAATCACCGCGTTACCTCCCTAGTCAAGAATTTGTCTGGCCTCTTCCGTTACTGCGAGGAGGGCAGTCTCTGTGCCGAGCTTCGGACGGAGCCCTGTTTGGGAAAGATCGAGTAGATGGTTGGTCTCCTGAAATTCAACCAGTGTCGTGTTAATGTGCTTCTCCAAGATCTTACTCAGCCAGGGTAACAGGGAGATTGGCCTATAGTTTCTGGGATTATTTTGTCAAGAGTGGGCTTCTTTAAGATTGCCCTGACCATATCATGCTTCCATGAAGGGGAAACAGTGCCTGATAAGATGGCAGTATTAAGCAGATCCAAGACGATGGGAAGAATGTTATCTATAGCCGGCAGCAAGGCTCGCGGAGGTGCTGGGTCCGAGGGGAACCGTATTTTACCTTGTACATGAGGGAGGTTAGCGTACTAGGGTCAAGAGGGGGGAAGGAGTCCAGGTTAGCTGCTGGTCCTGGTCCAGACCTTGTGGGGGACACCAGGGCCAGGACACACTGGGAGACGGGGAAGGAGGTATAGATATTTTGAATTTTGTGTAGGAAAAATTCTGCCAACTTGTTACAACATGTTTTGATGTCTTTTTTATTAGGAGGTTTCTGGGGAAGTTTAAGCAAAGTTTTAGAGATACATTAGATCTCCTTAGGGGCACAGGCAGCGGCTTTAATTTTTTCTTTATAGAATGTTGCTTGGGATACTTTGATTTCAAACTTGTATGTTTTTATTGCTTCCCTATACATGGTTTTACTGAGTGGGGAGTACTCGGTTCGCCATTTCTCCTCCAACTTCTTACAGCTGCGTTTCATTTCCCGACGTTTGTGGGTGTACCAGGGAGAGGATGGGCTGCTGCGTTTGGCATGCGAACATTGCAGAGGGAGCACTGCGTCTAGGGAGCTGTATATCCACCTATTGTATTCATCATTTGCTTTGATGGGGTCAGGGTTGGTAGGAGGTCTGGAGGCTTCAAGGCCTGGGAGCCAGAGTTCCAGGGGGAGTTTGGACCAATTACGTTCTTTACGGGTGTTTGGGATGGAGGGAGAGAGCAGATTAAGGATAGCCCAGGAAAGGGGGATGAGAAAGTGGTCTGTCCAAGGGAGGGGGCGGGGAGTTCCAGCTGAGAGTTGTAAGCAGTTGCTGAAGACCGGGATGATTACATGGCCTTTAGCATGAGTAGCTTCTAAAATTAACTGTTTGAGTTGTAAGGCCACCAGGTTCACGGTTAGTTCCCTAGCACTATGGTCAGAGGCATTATCCAGGTGAATATTAAGATCACCTAGTACTGAAAAATTAGCTGGGATGGAGGGTAGGTTAGCTGTGATAGTTGGGAGAGCGTTAAGAAACTGCCCTAGGGCATCGGGTGGCTGGTAAATGAGAATCTCAGAAAAGGTGTTAGTAGGGGAAACATCGATTGCGAAGGTTAAGACTTTCGCAGTCTGGAACTGGGTTAGAGGAACAGCGGCAGTTAAGACACTCCTTAAGAATGATCGCTAGGTGTCCGCCTTTACCTATCTTTCGGTCCTCATGGTGGATATGGTATTCCTGCTGTAGGGCTAGGATGATATCTGGTTCAGAGTCTGTATTAAGCCAGGTCTCTGTTCAAAAGAGAACATCAGGTTTAAATTCTTCTAAAAGCAGGGCAATTTCGGTAGAGTGCTTGGGAAGTGACCTACAGTTTAGAAGATGAGTGCTTCACTGGATGTTTTTAAGGAAGGGGCCAGATGAAAACA
The DNA here is from genome assembly GCF_964261635.1 of Lissotriton helveticus. Classification (NCBI taxonomy): domain Eukaryota; kingdom Metazoa; phylum Chordata; class Amphibia; order Caudata; family Salamandridae; genus Lissotriton; species Lissotriton helveticus. The sequence goes on from NC_136068.1 coordinate 278,831,272, forward strand.
TGTTTGTTTGATAGTGGAACCCGCAGTGAGGACAAGCGCGTGCCTGTCAGCTACATTCCACGAGTGTTGACAGGTAATGGTTGGCTTTACATTAAGATTGTGAAGGGCCAAGGCGCTATAGCTCCTAATTTTGTGATGAAAAAGGGTAAGGGTTGTGGCCCCTGGTCCCGTTCGGTCGCGGACGTGTGCAGATGGGCTTGCCTTTGGTGCGACTTCAGCACGCCCACTGCGAGCGTCCGCTGCGCGCAGCTTGTGGCATCCTGGTTAAGTAAGAAGTCAGATGCTGGTCAGCTGATTAGCCTGGGTATGCCGGAAGGGCAGGCCCTTCGTGTAATGCGGTAGGATTCAATCCGCTCAATCCGAAAAATCGGTGGTGGACCGAGGAAAAGCACACTATCAGCGGTAAGTGTTCAGCAGTCAAACAGTATGCATGCAGTCAGGCACAATTAGACGTTATAAATGTTTTTAAACAATGTACTCGATCGAAAAGCAAATGGAGGAGCCCTTTGCCAGGCACTCCTGAACTGGTGGTGAGGCTATTCCTATGAGCAGCAGTGCTGTTAAAGATAAAAAAAGGACGTTCCCTAGAAAGTGAGGTTAAAAAACAGGAGTGCAACTAAGGAGCCCTTTACCAGGCGCTCCGGATCTAAAATACGGCTGTTTCCCTTACCACAGCGCGCGTCTCCCATAGAAAAGATAAGGGAGGTGGAGGTGGAAATTTACACTCATAGGTTTGTAATGCATTTTAGTAGTAAGTAAGTAGTACTGCTGTAAAACTACTTTATGTGCTACATAATTAAATTTGTGAATCAGGCACATAATTATTATGTTACCACTGAAGAAGTGGGATCAAATAGGACTGGGAACATGGTAAGTATATAATAATATATAATTGGTAAAACATTGACACCACGGCTAATAATATTGGTCTTTTTTTAATGATATTTAAGTGGACGAGACAGGAACCAGTAAACAACAAAGTATATTTATCCACAACATTATAGTAGAAAGATTTGTGCTGACGGAGGGGTCAGACATTCAAAAGTAACTAAGACAATGCTTTGTAAGCCTTGTGCAGCCCTGTAATGAGTGCTTTGGAAGCCTTTTTTTTTTTTAAATAACATTTATTTATTGAATTTGTGGTGTAAATAATGAGGTGATAGGGTAGCAACATGTATGAGTATAACTCGACAGGTTACATAACAGTGCTTCGGAAGCCTTGTGAATAGTGTTGAGGGTATCAGCTTGGTTAAATGAAAATGTCAAACTGACAGCCCCAATGTCAGGAAATTATCAGGGGTAGATGAACTTACCATACTAAGGGGTGCAGGTCTGCAAGCTGTTCTTGGATAAGGCGATAAGCTAACGTAGAGCCAAAGGTGCTGGCAGTGGGCACAGCCAGGTTGTAGATGGCATGGACAGCTTTACCTTTAGCTTTACATTTAGCACTCCGTCAACCCGCTGCCAGTGGAGTAGCACTTTAAAAATACATCAATCATGCCATCTTGGTACACGGCGGGGTGAGCCCTGCCAGGAATCCGTACAACACTGCAAGGAGCTTGTTAGTATGAAATGAGGGAGGGCAAAAAAATACAAAAGCAGAAGCCCAACCCAGTGCTTAATTTGTAAAAAAAAAAAGTAAGTGGCAGGCTTCTCGTCAGGGTGTAAATGCAGCTTGAACCACACATTGCCCCTGCTATGCTGCCAACGATAGTACAACACACCCACTAACCATTAGACTCTTACACGTCTATTTCGACTAGTCCTGGCCCACAATTCTATAACAAAGGCTTGGGCAGCAGGTAACAGTAATTTTTGATGTGCATTGAATTAATAACTAACTATGGTTGTGATTATCTCTAAATTAGCCAGACAGTGCCACTTTGTGGCACACTGTCACAAGCACGGTGCCAGTCCTGAACATCAGAAACCACGGGCTCAAATTAAGCACTGGTCCAACCACTCATGCAGTGAGGGGAAGCTCCCCTGCACCTCGATGTTACAGGGAAACAAAATCAAGATAAATGAGATTTGAGAACATGCACAAAAAAGAAGTGTAACTAAACATTCAACTCACTGACAGGCTTAAATTAAAAACGAAATAATTCAAATACATAGAAGGACATAAGGGGCAAGGTACCCACGATACAAAGCAGTCAATAGTATTGCTAAATTAAATTAAAAGTGTGCTTAGTGCCAGAGTTAGGGACTGCCTACTCATAAAACCTGAAATGTTAAGCAGGTGTTCTTCCTCACAGACTTCCAGCCCCCCACAATGAGTTATGACTTTCAAAGCCTTAAGTTCCCCTCAATCAGTCGCCTTACTATTCACTAACAATAGCCTTCCAGATCAATTTCTGCAGAGCCCGCCAGCGATGCTGCCACCCAGGAGCTGCACTTGGTTTGCCATGATGACAAACTTGTCACTTACTACTAATATCCTTAGACTCTTCCAATGTTTAATTGATGTAACTTCAGATGCCAGCCACTCCCCTGAGTCTGAGAGTTCTGAATTTACAAGAGACCACACACTACATTTTAAAAACATTTCTTAAACCTGCTTTCAAATTTGAGCATCTGCTCTCTAAACGACCTTACTGCTAGAGACTTCAATGTCCTTTTCAACATACGAAAACTAAATGTATGTGGTCCATCGAAATCTTTGACCCCCTTCAGTCACATTACCTGAAAACATTTCCTTGACCTCAACACCACCCATGGAAATAACCTGATTTACAAGACCCCAGAATAACCTCTTCGTTCTTCAATAACATTGCTTCTGCCTTCTCAAAAAAGTGCTCCTACGTAATTACGCAATTTGCTGCACAACCCAAACAGTAGATGTTTGGGATGGCCCCAATGATGAAGCATGTCACCTAGGGGCAACCCTTGGTGAGTGAGGGGACTCAAGAAAATAATTTTCTTTTCCCAAGACAGGGGTGTGTTTCACTCATTAAGGGAACCCCCATTCTCCTGGCTACGTTCGTTGATCCGCCACGCACGGATTTTTGTTACACTACATATACTCAGGAGGGTAAATCTAGCCTTAACCTCCTTCTCCCCCTATTTTTGTTTGTGATCTCAGTATCAATCATAACACAATGTCTCTAATTTCCAGTTTGGATCCCCATGACAATACCTATCACATACCTGGCTTAATCTCTCAGCAGAAGCTTTCACTGACTTCTTCAAGTACTCTTAGAAAAGGGAATTATTTCCATTATCATGCAGACCAAAGTTTAGGAGCATCTGATGCTTTCTACCATTATGTTTAACAGGTTGTAGTAGTGTGGCATAACACTTGTCGCTTGCATTTGCCAACAAAACCCTTTACTAGAAGATTGTCTTTAATTAATATTGTGTACTAAAATATTGTTTACAAAAACATCCACCCACTTGAATTAATAGCAGACAATCTATACCAAATGGGCCATATGTTTGCAAAATATATTTAGAACCCAATATGTATTTCAGACAATAGTTCTACATATCATATTCAGACATGTAACCAAGTTGGGTTGACTTTATGTCTCTTCAAGCAAAAATCAAGAGGCTGAGTTTCAATTAAATTGAAGGGGAAGGGAAAGTTGAAATCAGGCAGTGGTCAGAACCTTTTGGTCAGACAGTAATTTCTTAAGGCGAGGCATTTTGATGATTTGTTTCAAGAGGTGTCTGATAACTTCAAGGTGAAAGGAGACTTTAACTGTGAGGGTAGGATCCACTGTAGCATGACCAAGAAGTAGTTCATGGACATGGATGAGCAGGGGTCTACAGGCAGTTTATGTGCTTCAATTTCTTAGCCAACCTGGGAATCACCTCCATGTTTTGTAGACAGAGTGTGGATACTGAGGATTAAAGTTGAAGTGAGAAAAGAGGTTCTTACAGTGTTAATGGCTTTAAAGGGTGTCAAGGTTGGTCAGCTCCCGATACTGAAAATCTTCCATGCTTGGTCAGGATGCCCTTAGTGAGGTATGCCCTTTTGGCTCTCTTAACCTCTTTGTTAGATTGCGTTCCATTTACATGTTGCAAATATTATCTTACAGCAACTGAAAGTCCTCAAGCTGGAATTTTAACAGCATGCCCTGTGGTGTTGCCTCTGCATGACGTTGAGCAACAGGTCTCGGAAGAAGGCCATTGACTTTTTGAGGCATGCGTTTATGGGGGAATATAGCATGCTACTACGCATGCTATGACATCTCATTCTTTTACAACAAGGTTGTTACAATGACCGCGTTTTTAGAACGCAATGCCATTACAATGCAAGTCATTACATCGACTTGCAGTAGATGGCACTCTAACATTAGGAATAGTATAATTTACTATTCCAACTCCAGCCTACGCAACAATAGGGAAGGTGTTGGAATAGTAAGTTATACTATTCCTTATATTAGTGCGCCATCAACTGCAATGCGATGTAATGACTTGCGTTGTAATGGCATTGTATTCTAACAATGCAGTCGTTGTAACAACCGCGTTGTAAATGAACTACGATGCGATGACTGCATTGTAAATGCTATCATCAGCTTGGGGACAGATAAATGTGTAGGATAGCTTGAGAGCAATAGTTTTCCCATACTTCAGAGCACTGGCTAAACAAAGATGCACTGTGCTGCTAACTACCCTACAATGCATAAGTCCAATCTGAAAATATGGGACATACAATATGAGCTGTCTTCACCAATACCAAACTTCTGTAATTTATTTGTTGATTTTGTTTTATCATTTTGCCTCCATAAAAAAGAAGCATGTCGTTTTTTGCCTGAGCTTGTAGGAGTTTTTCTGTTAGTAGGTAAAACCTTCCTCTCATAACAGCACTAATTATGACACAATTTATGTTAAAGCTTCAAATTAGAAAGTGGTCCTCCATTGTGTGAATAGATGTTTGACCAGGTAATATACCGCCTTGTATAGAAGGCATCAAGTGAAAGTTTATATCCTTCGATTGGACTTGTTCTGGCATCTTTTTGTTTGGGCCTAAAGGCAGTATGGCTGTCTGCCATTCCTAAGGAATCAAGAACAAATATTAATACAGAAAATGAATGATAACCATACCTCACTGTGCCTGCCACATAGTTCCGGAGCCGAAGGTGGCCAAAAGTCGCTTTCTGCCAGGCTTTCCATGTCAGAAAGTCCATCATGGAAAGCCTGTCAGAAACCGACATCATAATCCAAACGGCAGAAACACCGTCCCTAACGGATTATGTGGCATTTCCGACTGGCTGATGGACTCCTTGAGCCCATTGGAAGCCAGTGGGATTGACCGGCTGGTTTGGACTCCGACTGAAATACGGCAGTTGGACTTCAAACCAAGGATGTAGGCTGGTAAGCCTCAGACGGGCATTTGGGTGCTTACCGACCTAATCAGGCCCCATGTGGCATGACGATCAGCGACATCTCCAGGACCTGTGGAAATCTGTCCAAAATATATTTTGGGGCTCCCTGCATCAAGAAACGTAGCATTTGTGACCTCCTTTCCGGTCATTCATGCCCTTGTGCATATTGAGCACAATAACTACCAAAAGTTGACTTTATCTGCCGTCTACCTACTCATTAGGGCCAAAAGAAAGCTTGAACAAACATTGCTAAAGACAGTTCCTTTTTTAATTTTGATGTAGATATTTTTACTTGCAACTTGCAGCATATTTTTATGTGGAATTCAGTGTCTAGCCAGCTTGATAGTCCCATCGTATGAAAAACACACTAAGGGGAAATGGTTAGATGTCTAGTGGACTAGTGCATAATATTAAAGTATGCATATGAACATTGTAGCTTTAGATACTGAGTATTTGTAGCTACAACTACATCCTCCTTCACTACTGATGTTCTTGCTACAAAAGTGAAATTCAACGCACTGATTTGAAGTTTTTCTTTCTTCCATTAGTAAAACAATTGAATAACTTTCTCTTGATTTCTTCCCCTGCCATTTCCGTCTTCTCTTTATATGTGCTCATTTCTTTGTGTAGACAGTTACCTGACACTCTGCTGAGTATTAGGACTGGGCAGGATAAAAGAGGATACACGAGATGGCGAGATACGTGTGTGGAACAGTATAGCAAGTGACATGAAGTAGAGGAAGAAGGGTTACAGAGAGAAAATATGTGAAATGATATGTGTGGTAGGGAGAGAAGTTAAGTAAATAAAGAAAGGTGAGGTAGCCGAAATGGGCTGTGGAAGGAAAAGTGGAAGCTGAGACACATACTTGAAATAGAGAAAGAGAGGTGAGGTTTATACAGAGGTGGTGAGTTGTGAGATTGAAAAAGAGGAAAAGATGATGAGGGAGAGAGATCTATAAAGAACGAGGTTGAGAGAGATAATTGTGGTGTAGGGGTGAATGACAGAGAGATTAAGATAGGTTTAGAGTGACAAAGATATAGATGATAGAGAAAAAAGGGAGCCATAAAGAAATAGAGGTATCCAGAAAGAAGTTCGATATTCATTGAGGGAAAGGAATGGAAACTGAGGAAAAAAAGAGAACAAGGAGGTGGAGAGGTGAGTGAAGTAGTGACCGAATGGTGAGATAAATTGAGAGGTTAGTTAGTCAGTGAGAAAGCAGGGGATTTACAGGCACATGCATCAACCATGTTTGCGAGGGCAAATGGTGCAAGTCTCAAAAATCGTCATTTGCGCCAGCAAAAAGGCCATTTGCGATGCATCAGGGTTCAAGGCACTCGCAATTTGAGAATTCAGAATTAATTGTGATTTCTCAACTTTCTTTTGCATTTGCGATTCCTTAAATGCAATGCAAGATCCACTTTAGAATAGCGATTTCGCTACTAGTGGGGCGCAAATTACCATCAAGATGAACTTGATGGTAATTTTCAAAAACTTTGAAAAATTCACTAAAGTGCATTTTACAAAGTTGTAGGTTATACACACAGGCCCTTGGGGCATGTGTGTGTGCAACATGTGCGCACAGAGCAATTTCAGGGGTGCAACACGGTGTCCTTTTGACAGCCTTGCACCCTTGAAATTGCATGCGCAATTTGCGAGTACCTATTGGTACTTTCAAATTGCGCATGCAATCTCCCATTCATTCCCATGGGCCGGGAGGTCCTTAGGAATGAATGGGAAGGCATTCCTTAATTGCGACTCGCAATTTGCGAGTCACAATTAAGGAATGTCTGGGAATCGCTAATTTTACAGTGATTCCTACATGTATAGGCTTTTGCAATTCCTTAATTGCGATTCCTTTATAATCACAATTAAGGAATCGCAAAAGCCTACATTGATGCATGTACCTGATAGAGAGGTAAGACAGTGCGGGAGCTGTCAGGTAACTAGATAGAGCTAGAGAGGTATGGGGGAGTGGTGTAGTAGAGAAAGGGCTGAAAGAGAATATAGAGAGGTAAGGTAGTAGAGATTTGACGAGAGAGAGATGAGGCAAGGATAGAGAAGATGGTTTAGAAGGTGGAGTCGAGATACAGGGAGGTCAAATTGAACAACTGTACTGAGATACAGAGAGAAATGATATACAGGCTTCAGGTAGAGAGTCACAGATATAGATATATCCACAGAGAGTAATAGAATGAGGCAGAGAGAGGTGAAGTCAAGAGAGGTATATTAAGACAGATGTGAGGGAGATAAAGATGAGATAGAGCGATCTGAAATAGAGAGGGATCATGAAGGTACATGGAGAAATAGAGTTAGAGGTTAGGAGAGATGACTAAAGGTAGAGGGGAGGTGAAGTATGGAGAGAGAAATGACAGAAAGAGTATTCTTTAATTTAAATAAGACCAACTGCCAGAGTATGCAAGAGTTTAGGCTGGGCAAGTCAAGCATGCACACTAAGGGGCAGGTTTATATTTAGCGCAACACAGGACAAAGTTGCTGCACTGAGGTTTGCAAGAGGTGAAAGCAGAGCAGCGCCATATTTATTATTATTGATGCTGCTGATGCTCATTACCCTTAACTAGCGCTTAAACTTTGCACCATGGTGCCAAGGTGTGTGCTTTCTAGCATTGGAGTGTACCTGAAGCATACCTTTCCAATCCATAATCCTATGCCAAGACAAATTCTTAAACATTCCATACTTTTCAATGTGTTATACAAAGCAGCCCGCTTGCAATGTTATGCCTACTTCAAGGAGGCATTATTTTTTTTACACAAAGGCCAGTCTGGCTATTTTAGTAGCTTGCATTTAGCATCAGAAACTATAAATGCTTGCTTTA